>NC_069388.1:57010477-57641727 GCF_027475565.1 Acinonyx jubatus
TCCTTGTGCATTGTTTGGATATAATTCGCTCTTATTTTTCTAGTACATCTGAGTGGAAGAAACTTCATTCTTTTCAAATATAAGCATTACCAAAATACATTTTTTCCCTCTAAACATTGTTTAGCAACAACTGTTTATGATTAAAAACTCTCAGTAATTCAGGAATAAAGAGAAACTAATTCAATGCGATGAAAAACATCTACAACCAAATCTATAGATACCATATTTGGTAAAAGGTTGAATATTTTCCAAGATTAAGGACAAAGCAAAATGTTCACTTTACCACTTGTTATTCAATATATTACTCAAAGTTCTAACCACTGCAATAAATCTATAAAAAGAAATGGCATAAAGATCTGAAAGGAAGAAATAAAACTGTCCTACTTGCAGATGAGATGGTTGTCTGCATAGAAATTTCAGATAATCTACACTATAACATTCTAGAAGTTTCTAGAAGCATACAAAGGTTGAAGGATACAAGATAAACCATAAACATCAATCACATTTCCATGTACAAAAAGCAAGTATGTGGAAACCAAAATTAAAAACACAGTGCTTTAAACAACAATGAGATACTACTATGCACCTATTAGAATTGTTAATGTCCCAAACACTGACTGTCACAGACTACGAGTTTGGAGTTCTCTCTTGTCCAGCAAGAGCGGATGCAGAAAAGAAGATGAGAGAGGCTAATGTCAGGGAAGAGACAAGAGCCCCAAACAGGGGTTTTGTCTCCATATTTATTGAGCTCTCAAGATCTTATACACGTGGTAAACGTGAAGAAAATCAGATAGTAATCATTAACTTGTGTGTGTAAGAAGCAAAAGGTCTGGGGGGCAAGTGGAGTTGAATTTGTGATCAAAGTATATTGGTGCCAGATGGAAAGTAGTTTTCTGCAGGTGATCTAACAAGTTACTTGTGATCCCACTGTGATAGCTCACTAACCAACCCTGGGAGTTTTCGCCCTGTGGTGGTGGTGGCTTTCCACCCTAAGCTTTTTTCTTTTTCTTTTTTTTTAACCCATTTATGTAAGTACAAGGAATTCTTGAACCCATTTCCCCACAACTGACAAGACCAAATGCTGATGAGGATGTGGAGCACCGGGAACTCTCATTCACTGCAGGTGGGAATGCAAAATTGTACAACTGCTTTGGAAAACAGTTTGGCAGGTTTTTTACAATGCCCAAATACTCTTACCATTCAATCCAGCTATCAGGCTCCTTGGTATTTACTTAAATGAGTTGAAACTTTATCTCCACACAAAACCCTGCATGCAAATGTTTATAGCAGCATTATTCATAATAGCCAAAAAATGGAAACTCAAATGTTCTTCAAAAAGTGAATAGCTAAACAAACTGTGGTACAGCTATACTATGCAGTATTATTCAGCAATAAAAAGAAAAGAGTTATCAAGCCACAGAAACACATGGACAAGTCTGAAATCAATAAGCAAAAGATCCGGTCTTAAAAGGCTATAATATTGTATGATTCCAACTCTATGAGATTCTGGAAAAGGTAAAACTATGGTGACAGTAAAAAGATCAGTGGTTCCAAGAAGTTTAGGGCACTGGGGTGACTCAAATTTTTTGCTGGTGTATGCATGGCTGTAAAAGCAACGGGAGTATTGGCCTTTCGGTTACAAATGAATTGTAACAAGTAGGCAAATTAACAAATATGGAAACTAGAAATAATGAAGATGGACTGTAATTTATTTTTTCTTTTGGCTTTTTAAAAGATTTTCTCTGTATTTGGCTTCTGACAGAGGTTTATAATGATGTGCCCAGGTGTATTTTTCTTCCTGTGTGGCGATTACAGAGCTTCCTTCCTCAGGTTGTCATTTAATGTCTTTTCATCAATTTGGAAATATCATTGCCTGCAATCTCTTCAAATACTGCTGCCCTATTCTCACTTTCCTCTTCTTCAGGAACTCCAGTCTCCACGTATGTTAGACTTCTACATTATGTCTGTCCCATATATCTCAAATGTTCATTTCTGTATTTCCCATGCCTTTTCTCTGTAATTATGGATATTTTCTATTGACCCATCTTCCATACCACTAATCCTCTATTTTACTATATCTAACCTGCTATTAAACTCATCTGTGGAAGTTTTTATTTTTAGTATTTAAGATTCATTTTTATAAAACAACAAAATTTAGCATCTTAACAATTTTTCATGTATTGTTTTTATTCAGGTATAGCTGACATACAAGGATATATTAGTTTCAGGTATACAACACAGTGATCCAACAATTCTACATGTCATGCTATGTTCACCACAATAAGTGTAGTTACTATTTGTTGCCATACAATCTTACTATAATATCATTGACTAGATTCCCTACACTGTACTTTTCATTCCTTATTTTATAACTGTAAGTTTGTACCTTTAATCCCCTCTACCTCTTAACTCCCTCCCTTCTGGCAACTGCAAACTTCTTCTCTTTATTTATAATTCTGGTTTTGGTTTTTTGGTTTGTTTTGCTTTTTAAATTCCACATATAAGCAAGATCATATATGTGTCTTTCTCTTATTTCACTTAGTATAATACTGTCCAGATACATCCATGTTGTCACAAATGGCAAGATCTCATTCTTTTTATGGTTGAGCAATATTCCATTGCATATATATATACCACATCTTCTTTATCCATTCATTTATTAGTGGACACTTAGGCTGCTTCCATATTTTGGTTATTGTAAATAATGCTGTAAGCATAGGGCTGTACATATATTTTCAAATTATTTTTTTTGTTTTCAGTGGGTAAGTATTCACTAGTAGAATTACTGTTTGTTTGTTTTTTTAGTGTTTATTTTTGAGAGAGAGGGACAGAGGATCCAAAGCAGGCTTTGCACTGACAGCAGCATGCATGACATGGGGCTCAAACTCACAAACTGAGAGATCATAACCCGAGCTGAAATTGGACCTCAACCGACTGAGCCATCCAGGCACACCCCCAGGAGTGGAATTACTGAATCACATGGTAAGTCTATCTGTAATTTTTTTTTTTAGGAATCTCCATACTTTTTTCCACAGTGGTTGTACCAATTTACATTCTTACCAACAGTGCATGAGGGTTCCCTTTTCTCTATCTTAGCCATTTTTAAAAAATTTTTTAAAGATTTTTTTTGAGAGAGAGAGATAGCACAAATGGGGGAGCAAAAGAGAGAGAGAGGGAGAGAGAGAATCCCAAGCTGGTTCAACACTGTCAGCATGGAGCCCAATGTGGGGCTTGACCCCACGAACTGTAAGATCATGACCTGAGCTGAAACCAAGCTAAGCCACCCAGGTGCCCCACTATCTTAGCCATTTTTGAGTGTACAGTTCAATAATGTAACATTCGCAATGTTGTGCAACCGATCTCCAGGACTCTTATCTTGCAAAACTGAAAGTCTATACCCATTAAACAGTAACTTCCCATTCCCTCATTCCCCCAGCTCCTGGCAACCACTATTCTACTTTCTGTCTCTGTGGATTTGACTACTTTAGGTACCTCATATAAGTGAAATCATACAGTATGTCTTTTTTTTACTGACTTATTTCACTTAGCATAAAGTCCTAAAGATTCATCCATGTTGTAACATGTGCCAGAATTTCCTTCCATTTTAAGGTTAATTCCTTTCTGTGTTTATACATTTGTGTATCTCTTCATCCATCAATAGATACTAGGTTGCTTCTACCTTTTGATTATTGTGAATACTGCTGCTATGAACATGGGGTGTACATATATTTCTTTAAGACCTTGCTTTCAATTCTTTGGGTATATATTCAGAAATGGAATTGAGTAACAATTCAATTTTTATTCTTTGGGGGGAACTATCATACTTATATCATACTTACTTATGCCTCAGTAGGTGTATCATTTTATATTCCCACCAATAATGCACAAAAGTTCCAGTTTCTCCACATCCTTGACAACATTTATTATTTTGTTTTTATAGCTGTTGAAATGAGTGTGAAGTGATATCTCATTGAGGTTTGACTTCCATTTCCCTGATGAATAGTGATGTTGAGCAACTTTTCATGTGCTTATTGGCCATTTGTGTATCTTCTTTGGAGTAGTATCTATTCAGAACTTTTGTACACTTAAAAAAATACCTATCTATCTATCCACTTATTTATTTATTGAGAGAGAGAGAGAGAGAGGATCCCAAGCAGGCTCCACACTCAGCACAGAGCCCAACATAGGGCTTGATCCATGACCATGAGATTGTGACCTGAGCTGAAATCAAGAGTCAAGATGCTCAACCAACTGAGCCACACAGGTGCCCCTTGTACACTTTTTAATTGAGGTTTTGTTGTTGTTGTTATTGCGTTACTAAAGTTCCTTATATATTCTGGTTATTAACTCTTTATCAGATACATGGTTTGCAAATATTCTCTCACATTCTGTAGGTTGTTTTATTCATATTCATAGAATTTTTAACAGTAGTTTCTATTACTAAATTTCCATTTTATTCTATTTCATTAATTCCAGTTCCCTGTAGAAATTTTCAACCATTTCACCTATTTATTAAACATGAAAATTAAATAGTCCAGTGTAACTCCAATATTTGCCATCACCTGTGGGTTATTTCTACAATTTTTTTCCAGGTTTATTTTTTGCTATTTCTTGAAGCAGCTGATAATTTTTTATTGCATATTGGACATTATGTATAAAAATTTGGAGACAACAGTTGAGATCCACTAATGTTATCTTCCTCCACATAGAATATAGTTTGCTTTCTGGCATACAGTTAGAGTAGAGACACATCATCTTATCCAGTTTGAAATTCGATTCACCAGTCAGGTTTTAGTCTTTTGGGAAGGGTGGTCTTTTTCTGGTTTGTGCTTCATCCTGTAGTGTGGCCTTTCCATGGTGCCAATGGAAGGAAGCCCGGGATATTTACCAGGGCCTCTCCTAATTAGTGATCCATTAACTGAACTGACTCCCCAGACTCATAAAACTGTCAAAAGTTCTGCTTAGTTTTCTAATTTTTTTAGATTCTTGTGCCTATGATGTTTGTGAATTAGCAAATGTCTGAGGGAAATATGGAACAAAATGTTGAGTTTATGTCAATGTAGCTTCTATTTTTCTGAGACCTTAGACTTTTAAGTTTGGCTGCTTTGGTAGCCCTGATGTCTACATTTTGTTGCTATAGTTACTAAGGGGTTGCCAAAGGCTAAACTCAACTTCCCAGCCTCCCAGCAGCAACTTCTACTCTTGGACCTACACCACTTTCAAATTAGCAAATGCCTACAGAATCCTGGGCTTACCTGTATGAAACTCCTTCTCTATAGCATCATGGCCCCTTAAGTCCTAACTGCATTAATAGCTTTCCAATGCTTTCAAACTGTGTGTGTGTGTGTGTGTGTGTGTGTGTTTTATAGTTGTTCTCAGTGTTCTGGAACATGCTATTCCATCATTACCTGATGTCTTTATTTGTGCTTAGCAAAACAACATATGATTGCTAAAATGAAAAAAAAATCAGTACATAGGCTGAAAGAAAAATTAAGCAGAAAGACAATGTTAAATACTTTAATTAAAAAGACAAAGAAAAAAAATGAGATAGTCAATCTACCAGATAGAACATCCAATTAATAGCAATTCCTGCGATGTCAGAGTTAGTGAAAGTAGAAAACAAAATAATAGGAAAAAACATTCCAGAGCCAAACAAAGTCACCAGACTTCAGATTGAAAGGGACAACTAAATGAATAATTAAAATGAAAGAAGACTTGGGGCACCTGGGTGGCTCAGTGGGTTAAGCGTCTGACTTGGGCTCAGGTCATGATCTCACAGTTCGTGAGTTTGAGCCCTGTGTTAGGTTCTGTGCTGCCAGCTCAGAGCCTGGAGCCTGCTTCGGTTTCTGTGTCTTCCTCCCTCTCTGCCCCTCTCCTGCTCTCTCTCTCTCTCAAAAATAAACATTAAAAAGAATTTTTTTAATGAAAGAATACTCATGAGTACAGTAGCCACCCTCCTTTATCTGCAGGAGATACGTTCCAAGACCCCCAGTGGATGCCTGAAACCACTGTACCAAACCCTGTAAATACTGTATTTTCTTATACATACATACCTATGATAAGTTTAACTAGGCACAGAAAGAGATTAACAGCAATAATAATCAAATTGAACAATGATAATTATTATGTTGTAATGAGAGTGATGTAATGTGATGTCTCTTAAAATCTTATTGTACTGTACTCACTCTTCTTCTGGTGATAATGTGAGATAAAATATCTACGTGATAAAATGAAATGTCGTAAATCATGTAGGGGTTGTGATGTAATATTACGCTCCTTTGACCTTTTGGTGATAACTCAGAAGGAGGATCTTCTGCTTCTGCACAGCAGCTGACCCCAGGTAACTGAAATCATGGAGGTGAAATCGCAGATTGGTGGTGGTGGTGGTGGTGATGGTGGTGGTGGTGGGGTGGGGGGTGGATCTATTGTATTCAGAACACCAACGATAATAGAAAAATCCCAGATTCATTCAGATGGGGAAAATTATGAGTACCAAGAAATCAGAATCATACTGATACAAGTCCTAATATCAGCAACAATCAAATTATAGAAGACAATGGAACAATAACTTCTCAATTCGGAGGGAAATTTCTATTACTTTAGAATCCTATTCCCAGGCAAACTATCAATCAAATATGAGATGGAATGAATATAGACATTTTCAGAAAGACAAAAACCTAAAGTTTTCTTGCCATATACCCTTCCTGAGGAAGTTACTCAAGGATATGCTTCAAGAAAATAAGGAAGGAAAACAGAAAAAGGAAATGAAATCCAGAAAGCAGTTCATATAACCCAAGTAGGAGGAGGGGCAGTGATCAGTGAAGTCCCAAAAGAGAATTGGTTAGCAGTCCTAGATAGCAACCAGTCCAGACTAGAGCAGGGAGTTGTGATGGTCTACAAGGGATGTCTCTAAGACAAGTGGATTTCATTCTATAGTTGATACCAATGAAAACCTGGATGTTTTGGAGGATAAGATGAGGACTATTTTTTTTTAATTTTTTTTTCAACGTTTTTTATTTATTTTTGGGACAGAGAGAGACAGAGCATGAACGGGGGAGGGGCAGAGAGAGAGGGAGACACAGAATCGGAAACAGGCTCCAGGCTCCAAGCCATCAGCCCAGAGCCTGACGCAGGGCTCGAACTCACGGACCGCGAGATCGTGACCTGGCTGAAGTCGGACGCTTAACCGACTGCGCCACCCAGGCGCCCCGAGGACTATTTTTTTTAAAGGTACTTCAGGATTCTAGAAAAAAAAAATCTACTTAGGAAAGCCATAGTTGAAATATGAACCATGGTTTCAGCAATTATAGAGGACAGAAGAAGATAATCCATTTGCTCCAGATACCAGAAATATGCTTTCAGTGGTATCGAGGTCATAACATTTGTAAAGAGTAAAAAGTAGTTTCTGCAACCCCTTGACTAGGCAGAGAATAAGATTCAGAGTTGGAATAATGTAAATAATATATATCTATTTTCAAATTTCATGATCAACCCATAGACAAAGCATGGAATATTTAGAGTAACAATTCAAATGTTATTGTGAGACTGTAAAAAGATTATGCAGATAAACTTCGAGAGGTAGAAGATAGGGAAAAGTGGCAAAGGGCATGGCATGGGGCTAATGCCATCACCTTACTCCTTGAGGAACTAACACATACTGACTGAATTTGCTGCAACCAAAATATGTGATGTTTATGTAGTGTTTATTCTGATTGTGCTGCTGGTGGTTACATGGGTATGTCAGTTTGTCAGACTTCATCAAAATGTACACGTAAAATGTTTGCATTTCAGTGTATATACATTATATCCAGATAAAGTTGATTTTTTTTTAGAATTAACCATAAATTTAAATTTAAAATGTAACTGGTAGAAGAAAATATACAATTCTGAAAAGCTGGGAAGAGGACCAAGAAATGAGGGGTAAATTGGGCAAAGTCTTGTTTTTTTCTTAGCAAGGAATTGATATTTTAAAGTGGATAAATCAAGAAAAGAAAAGGCATTTTAACAAATTATAAAATCTCTACCATTAAAACATTGTGGCATTTGTACATGAATAGACAGACTAAGAGAACCAACCAGAAAATCCATTAATAGTCCCAATTACATATAAAAATGTAGCATATGATAAAGATAAAGAAATTTTTTCATTTCATGACCCTCAGGTCAGCAGGGATAAGCTGGGTTTTTAAATATGTGTTATGAGACAACCATACAGAAAAAGATAAAAAGCAGATTTGTTCCTCACACTGCACATCAGAATAAATCCAGACAAATCAGGAAATAAAATGTTAAAGAAAAAAAAGTAAACTATACCAATACTAGAAGCATGGAGGAGCAAAGTACTCCATAGTCAGGGCAGGAGAAGCTTCTCCTGACTCAAAACCCAAAAGAAATGAGGAAAAATTGGCTGTTGATCACATAAAAATAAAATGTTTTACCCAGTGTAGAAAAAAACTTAGGAAAAAAAAGGGATAAATGAAAAAAAATATTTGCAACTTACCACATAAAAAATTATCTCTAATATATAAAGTCTCTAAAAATAATAAAGAATGGTCAACGGATAGAAGCAGACATCTCACTCACACACATACACACACATATTCAAATGGCTCTTAAACTCCTGAAAAATGTTTAACTTTCTTTAGAGGAAGAAGAATGTGTATTAACACTAAATTGAGGCACAATTTCTAAGTTTATCTACTCTATTGGTGAGGTTGTCAACATTACTGGTAGGAATGCTAAATGGTAAACCCTTCAAAAGGGGAAACTTGGCATTATTTAGAGAAATTACATATTCACTGATACTTTGACTCAGAAAATGCTTCTAGGAGGGGCGCCTGGGTGGCTCAGTCAGTTGGGCATCTGACTTCAGCCCAGGTCATGATCCTGCGCTTGGTCGGTTTGAGCTCCCGTGTCGGGCTGTGCTGACAGCTCAGAGCCTGGAGCCTGCTTCAGATTCTATGTTTCCCTCTCTCTCTGCCCTCTCCTGCTTGCACTCTGTCTCCCAAAAATATTTAAATATTAAAAAAATTTAAAAAAAGAAACGCTTCTAGGTATTTATTCCAAAGATACACTGGTGAAAATTCGAACGTGCATAAGGCTATTCATTGAAGCATTGTAGGGGCTGGATGAATGAACTATGGCACATACATACAATGGGACACTAGGCAACCATCAATAGCAATGTGAAAGTGAGAGATTATCTTTGCTAGAACCAAGGTGGGATAGCAAAGGGGCAGGAGGGGGCTTTCTGGGATAACAGACATGTTCTAAAACTAGACTGTGGTGATGGCTACATTACTGTATAAATAGAGTGCAAAATATTTTCATTACGTGGCTATAGAGTGATCTCTGGGATGATTAAATGAAAAAAGCAAGGTACAGAAATGTGAGGTGGGCACAGGGTAGACACGACACAAATACCCAAATACATTAGATTATATATTTTTAAGTGGAAGGATAAACCAGAAACTAACCAAAATGGTTACTATAAAGGAAAGAAGGAAACTAAATGGAGGGAATTTTCTGAATACATTTTCTTTTGTAGATTTGACTTGGAAAAGGAATACTCTACATAATTATAAAACAAAATTAAAATTTAAAAGCAATCCCCTACAATCCAAAGCAAAATATAAAATCAAGTTGGTGGCATAAATGCTCTTAGGCCAAATACAGAAACAAAACCTACCCCAAACAAACCTTAAATTGTTTTCATATTGTTGGTGATGGTGTTATTATTCTGAGTCTTTGGTGTATACATTGTAGCAAATAAATGATATGGTTGGTGAGGACTTCAGGATGGGAGAAGATATGGACAGTGAGATGGAGATTAAATAAATAATTTATTGTCCTGAATTTCAGTATAAATTAATGATGAATTTTCCCTCATTAAAAAAAAATCGTTTCCATTGAAAAGACCTAGAAAAATGCCCAACTTTGTAGTGATGAGCAACACCAACACCATACTGTGGTTACAAAATACCATGTCCCACTAAAGGAGTTCATACGTCCTGGAGAGATGAGGGGATACCAGGGCTAAGCTACAAAATGAGCAAAATGAGCCTGAAACTTACTAATACCAGAAAGCAAAACCATCACAGACCAAATTAAGTCATGTATAAAACACCCAGGAACTAACTTAAAGAGTCATATACTGGCCAAAGCTGGAACCATTTGAGCATTTAATAACCCTGACTAAAAGGTGCCAACCAATTACTTATATATTAAATTTATATAGATCCTAATACAAATGTACTGTTAAAAATCACTGAGACAATCAGGGAAATTTGAATACTGAATGTTATTCGAAGACATTAAGAGACTTTGGTTAGTTTTTTAGGTGTGATAATGATTTAGGATACTGAAATATTTGTGAATCAAATGATACAATGCCTGAGGACCACTTCAAAATAATTCACAAGTGGAGAGAATAATTTAAAGAGATGGCTATACATGGATAATAGCTGAAGCAGGGTAATGGATTCACAGGGGTCCATCTTTCTATTACTTTTGTGTATATTTAATTTTTTTCATAATAAAATAATTTTTAAGTATTATGTTAGCTTATCACTTATTTATACATGGCATAGTAGATATAAATTTAATCCACAACATTCAGGACAGTAAGTGACACATTAAAAAAAAAAAATTCAGATCCAACCCTAAGCCCCCACTGGTTAAAATGTTAAGAAATTCAAGCTAAATCATGTCTGGGGCTGGCTTCTTCACCAATATCTTTAGGACTTAGGTGTCACCTGAAAACAGAAAATAGGTCTCGAGTCTTCAGCCCACGGAGACATTCACTGTTCGAGCATGTGGAGTCTGTCCCCTAGGGATCCTTGGCTCTGCCTACTGTGACCTCAGCTTTTCATGCTCATTTCCCACAGCACTTCACCTCTTGAGAGGTCCTGTCACCTGATGGGAGTTGAACCAGTCTCCACTTGCAGAGCCCCCTTCCAAGCTTCTCCTTCCCCTGCTCTAGGAAGCTCACCTTCTCACCTTGGTTGCACCCTGTATTATCTTGCTCAGGCTGCCAAAACAAAAGACCACAGACTGGGTTGCTTAAAGAGAAATTTATCTTCTCATAGTTCTGGGCGTTGGAAGTCCAAGATCAAGTATGTTTTTGTTGCTCTTGAGTTTCTCCTTGGCGCGCAGATGGCCTTTTCTCCTTGTGGGCACTCTTGGGATCTCTTCCTTTTCTTACAAGGATACAAGTCCTACTGGATTAGGGCCCCGTCTTTATGACTTAATCTAACATTAATTACTTCTAGAAAGACCCAATCTCCAAATACAATCACATTGGGGGTTAGGGGTTGAACATAGGAATTTTCCAGGGGACACAATTCAGTCTGTAACAACCCCCTCTAGCCCTTTTAGTATCTCTCATAGCTGTGAGAGCAGGACAGGCATATCAATACATGCAAATAAGACACAAGGATGATGACAACAGATTCAGGTGTCAGTCTCTGATTCCTTCTTGCTAAGCAACTTTCCAATGAGGCTTAATAAGTGCAGGCAAGTGATAGCCTCTGTCTCCTTTGGTCTTAACTCACTCCTCTGGGAGTTCTCTGTGCTTCTAACTGATCGTGGAATTACTGTGATCTTCTGCATTTTTCAATGTCCTTAGTTTTTATTTTTTTATTATTTTTTAAATTTTTTTTTAAATGTTTATTTATTTTTGAGACAGAGAGTGAGCATGAACGGGGCAGGGTCAGAGAGGGACAGAGACACAGAATCTGAAACAGGCTCCAGGCTCTGAGCTGTCAGCACAGAGCCCGATGTGGGGCTCGGACTCACAGACTGCGAGATCATGACCTGAGCCAAAGTCGGTCGCCCAACTGACTGAGCCACCCAGGCACCCCAATGTCCTTAGTTTTTAATATTTTTACTAACAATTTCAGTAGAACAGGGTGGTTCTCAAAGTGTGGTCCCACACAGCAGCATCAGCACTGCCTGGACATTTGTTAGAAATGCAAATTATCTGGCCACACCTCAGACCTTTCGAATCAGAGCCTTTGGGGATAAGGCCAAGCAATCCCTGTTTTAACCCCCGTCCCGCCCACCGGATGATCTGATACACACATGCTCAAGGTTTGGAAACAAGACTCTGGGTGTCTAAAGCATCCATACCTGGAAGGGGTGTGCAGCCTTGATGGTCCTGTCTGTCTCACAAGGAGCCTGAGCCTCACTCCCTGCAGTGTGCCTCAGGGTCTCCATGCACTTAGGGAAGGCTGTCGTCTTTTTAATTCCTCATAATGAACTTCCTTTGGGAAACTGAGCTACAATTAGATCCACTTCCTTCACTTAAAAAAAAAAAAAAGTTTATTTATTGTGAGAGAGAACGCAAGCAGGGGAGGGGCAGAGAGAGAGGGAGAGAGAATAACAAGCAGGCTCCACCCTGTCAGTGTGGGGCCCGATGCAGGCCTTGATCTCAAGACTGAAATCACAGCCTGAACTGATAACAAGAGTTGGGTGCTCAACCCACTGAGCCACCCAGGCACCCCTTCCTTCACTTTTTACACTAGTCTCTGTATGTAACACAGTGGTTTGTACAAAGCATGGTGCTTCATAAATATTTACTGAATGGATAAACTATTTAGAGCATAAAACTATAAGACATTTATTTCAAAGCAGATGCTTCAGTTTTATGTAGGTAAGAAATATGCTCTCAGATAGCTGAACTTGATTATCTCACGTTGGGGGAATATTGTTTATGGGATTGGTCCTACAATGATAAGCCCTTACTTCTGGCAGATTCCAGGATGAGCACTCTCTTATGTTACATCCAATTCACAACAACCATGGCTTCAACATAAACAATGTGGTAGAAACACCTGCATCTAACTTGTCTAGAATGGCATCAAAGCATTAAGAGTATAAATTAAAACAAGAGGTTCAGCACAAGGGAGACTGACATGGACTCTTAGGAGACACCTACAGATCCTGAATTTGGGGGACAGAACAGACTGATTCAGGAATGGAACACTCAGAAACTTGTCAGTCACTAGGTTACACATAAATATGCTGTGAGTACACCAAGTTATTGAGCTACCATTGTTTCTCAATTTCTCCCACATGGGTCCCATTCTTTTATGGACCACACAATGGCAGGAACCAGCCTCTGGACATACACGTGGACCAGATTTTCCCCACAAGCATGAGAAATCCCTGACAGTTTCATTTCTCAGCAGGATGAGGTCCTAGTTGCGCCTGTCACATGAGTCAGAGGTTCCTGACTGAACGTTTCCCAGCACAGGGCATTCTGTGTGTAACACTCACTTTCCTCAGGATAAGCAGCCATCCAGCTCTGCAGATCCTACTGCATGCAACTTCTGGTGGGGTATGTGAAAAATGTGTGCTCTCCCTCTGCCTATGAGCCTGAGGAAATGAAGAAAACACCAAGGCAGGGAGACTTCAAATGTCAAAGCATGCAGAGTCAGTGTCGCAGGGAAGAATGAGATCTTCTTATGCATCACAAACTGCAAATTGGCCCCTTGATATTTGCAAATTATGTAGTCTGCCTTGAACTGTCTCACGTTTGTTGTAATAAACCATGGAGCAAAAGTTTTATAAGTGAAAAAAAATAAGTTTCTAGAATCCAAGGCTTTTTTAAAAAAAGTTTATCTATTTATTTTGAGAGACACAGAGAGAGAATGAGAGAGCGAGCATGAGTAGGAGAGGGACAGAAAGAATCCCAAGCAGGCTCTGCACTGTCAGCCCAAAGCCTGATGCAGGGTTCAAGCTCATGAACTGTGAGATCATGACCTGAGCAAAAAACCAAGTCAGACGCTTAACCGACTGAGCCACCCAAGTGCTCCCAAAATCCAGGCTTCTTGATAAAAATACAAATGCATGAAACTGACCACAACCCCCCATCCCAGGTAGCTAATTCTAGTGGAATTTTGTCTTATTTTTTAAATCAAAAGAAGGGGCATTGATATACTAAAAAACCCAGAGTTTGGAGATAAACAGACCGGTTTCTAATTCTTCCTCCTCCATTCATACTTTTTAGAATGACCAGTGGGTTATTTAACTTGCAGGAGCTTCAGTATCTTCTCCAGTAAAGCATACAACAGTATTTACCTCAAAAGATTCTTACCATATAAAAAAGATTTATAAGGTATATAAAGGGTAAAGGCTATATAGCACTGCACCATTTAAAATGGTAGAAGCTAGCCACATGTAGCTATTTAGAACTTAAAATGTGGCTTGTCAGAACTGAGATGTGTTGTATGAAATATACACCAGATTTTCATGTCTTGTTATGAAGAAAGAATGTAGGGGCACCCGGGTGTCTCACTTGGTTGAGCATCCAACTGACTCCTGATTTTGCCTCAGGTCATGGCTGTGGGATCAAGCCCATCAGGCTCCGTGTGGAACCTGGATCCTGCTTGAGCTTCTCTCTCCCTCTCTCTCTGCTGCTCCCCCACTGGTGCACATGTGTGTGCACACACACCTGTCTCTTAAAATAAACATTAAAAAAAATGTAAACCATCCCTTTACTTAAAATATTGATTACATGTTGAAGTTGTATTTTGGATTATATAGAATTAAATAAAATATATTAGAAGTTTACAAACATGCACAATCAGATATATATCTTATACTAGAGACCAACAAAACAAAAATAGTTTGTGTTGCCAGGTTAACTTATTTTTGTGCACATCTTAAAAATTTCTGCTGCTACCCATCATTCACTAACAAGTGTCCCCAAAGTGTTGACTTCATGCGCTTTTTAGGTTGTTTTCTTGAAAGGCTGTTTACTGTATTTTCTATTTTTACTTTTAAGAGAGAGAGAGCGAGCGAGCATGAGTGGGGTAGACACAGAGAATCTTAAGCAGGCTCCACACACCAGCACGGAGCCCCATGAGGGTCTCCATCCCACGACACTGGGATCAGGACCTGAGCCCGAGAGAGGCACAACTTACTGAGCCACCCAGGAGCCCCAAAGTTGTTTAAAATCAGCAGTCGCACTCTTGGTGGCATTATAACGATCTCCATATTAGAGAACTAAAAACAAAAAAGAAACTTGATGCAGACACTGACAGCTATGATCCATAACCCTCATAAACTCCAATAGCAAGTAAGTATCAATTTTCACTGTTTAATCTTTGAAGAATGTTACAAATTTGAATTTAAAATGGATCTCTTTTCTCTGTTTTATATATTGGCATTCCACTGTTTAGTTTAGGTTGAAAATCCAACATAGACCTGGGCCTGGGAACATACAATGATTTCTGACAGTCTAAAGGGTTGACTAAATGCAGAAAGCCCTCTGGGACCACACAACCTGGTCTCAGGTCCAACAGAACTTGCCCATTTCCTGAGGTGGGAAAGTCTGCAGGATTCTTGAGTGGGGGGTGTAGAGTTCACTGGGGAGACAGCCGCATTACTGGGAAAGAGGAATCAAACATGGTGTGCCTTCCACAGTAGAGGCCCTGGAAAGGGAGCTCTGTGGGGCAGTGAACACATCCGTGTGCCCTGGAGAATGTTCTTATCTATGCCATCACCTGTCCCATTTCTGCTGCAGACAAGAGGAGCTCTTAGGGTTGTTGCCTAAATATTTATTTGCTCAAAAAATCCATTCATGTTTACAAGAAGTGCCAAAACCATTTTGTATGTGGGTTCAAGAATATTCTCAAATGGCTCACGGACTGTTAACCATTCTTGTATCTAGTCTCAAAACACCTCAAGTGATCTCCTCTACAACCCAATGAAAACAGCCTCAAGGGCATGGACTGGCCATCCATCCAAGGTGCCCATTTTGTTCTCCTGGACAATTGTGATTGCGCCTTTCATACTGGAGACAAATTCTCTCTACGGGCTCAACCCACCTTTTTTGGCTCTACCACCTGGCACCTTGCAGAGCAACGTACCCTCCATTTGTTACCCCTCCAAATAAATTTAAGTCAAGAAGCAGGTACCCCAAGTCTTTTCTTCTACAGGTTAATATATGTAAAAGTCCTTACAACAGGCTCTGTTTTTAGCAAATACACACAACGTATTTGCTATCATTGTTGTTAACCAAAACTAGAATAGATTGATTAGTTCCACAATCTTTAGATGTTTCTATAATTACTTCTCCAAATTATTTTTTGTTACCTTTTCTTTAAACCAATCTTTATGGGAACTTTATGGAGCCCTTCCCACCCAGGTCCCTCACCTGTGCCAAGGGTGCAACTTGTCCAGATACCATGGCAAGTGTATCTAACCAAATGCGACCTAACCACAATGGGACCATCATCTTCCCGCACTTCAGTTTTATTCATACAGTCCAAACTCACACCAACTCTTTTGGCAGCCACATTTTTTTTTAAGCTAAAAAAGTGTAAATCTTTTTCGTATGCACCATTACTAAAGGCTCTGCTTTAACATCTAGAGTACACTAGGCACCATTTTCAAAGTTGGCCCTTTAGACAACTTCCCTCCATTTCACCAAAGGAGCACCATACCTCAAGACTGCTCAGCACCCAGTGGTTGCTCAACTACCAAGTTCCCAGAAGTTACTAGTGTCCAGACTTACTCAACGATGCACACTGCAAGGAAAGTTGAGCGACAATTAGACAGCTTTCCAGGAGGCAACACTGAGGAAATGTCCTCGATGCCAGGAAGATACAAATGAGCTGCCAACAGGACAAGACCCTTTTCAAATGTGACAGTTTTAAGTATTTTCCCAGGACAAAACAGGGATCTGGCTCAGCAAGACCAGCTTTTGTGTCCCTTCCTGAGCACACAAAGTTAGAGGGACAGGCTGAGTACCCTGATCCAGGCCTTGGACATAAGCAGAACACCTACCAGTCCCAACCATCCTGGGGGTTGGACACCTGCTGTGAGCAGGTAGGAGTGCTTCCCAAACAGTCCTCTGTTCCAAAACTTGTCCATCGTGAACCTGATGTTTTAGCATCAGGATCTTGTGGGGGAGGGGATCACTGCATTTCGAAGAGCTCAGACTGAAAGAAAACACATCTCAGCAGGAATCCATTTCTGAGGCCACTTGTCAGCTGCTTTCCCTGCAGGGTAGATGGTTAACTGTGCAGTTTTCATTTGAGGCTGGAACGCCGTTTGCTATCAGTGAGGTGGTTGGTTTTAAAGCTGAAGGGAAGGTACCAGTGACAAAGGTGAAGAACCAAGGATGCCAATAAAAAGAAACAAAGTACTGATATATGCTACAACATGGATGAATCTTAAAATATTCTGCAAAATCAAAGAAACCAGACACAGAGGACACAAGTTGTAGGATTTCACTTAATGTGGAATGTCCAGAAGATGCAAAGCCATACTGAGGAAAAGTAGATTAGTGGTTGCCTAAAGCTTTAGGGGGAGGTGGCGGTGGGGTGACGAGGAGATAATGACAAGGACAATAAAAATGCTTAAGAACTGATTGTGGTAGTGATGTATGCACAAGTTTGGATAGGCTAAAGGCCACTGAACGTTATGGTTTTGTGAACTGTATCTCAATAAAGCTGTTAAAAAACAATCAAGGAATTACTTAATATCATTTATTGTGAAAAAAGTTATTTAATATTGGCTTCCAACGTTTGTAGTTGTGCCTGACGTCCAAATTGAAGGAAGGGATAAAATTGCCTTGCTCAAAAGCTCCACATCCTTCTGTGGGCATTTTGCGCTGGACCATCAAATTCAAATTTCCTATAACCAAGCAAACTGGGAAAGAGGACTTAGGAATGAAGGGTCCTACACTGTTATTACAGCTAGCCAGCTTGCAGCAACAGGGACTGGTGAATACTATAGTTATGTTAGGGTGCTGGGTGGCTTTGTGCCCAACAAGGCAGAACTCCACACCCCTCCTAGGACCTGTCTACACCAGCACACTTCCTCACAAGTCCCACAAGGCATATAAGCACTGGCTTCCCTTTGGACTAACACCAGGGTTTTAATTTCATGCTACTTAAACAAACGATCAGGAATTTGTGTGTGCCTGTTCAGCACCAGCAACATGTTTGGCAGTTTCTGAGGAGCAGAGAAGTTAGGATTTAATAAATGGTTAACCCTGAGAACCAACTTCAGCTCATATGCAGACTCTGTATGCAGACAGAAACAAAGAGTGAACAAAAGCAATGCCACGTTCAGCTATCAGGGTATAGGAGAGGCTATTGACTGTAAGCACAGGGAAGTTAAGCAAGGCAGAGGCAGAAGTGGGACAGATTTTGAAACCTGGATAGAATCCGATTAACATTCAGGTGAAAGGGAAAGTGGACCAGGTATGAGAACCTGTATCTGAGTATGTTATTTCTCCCAGAAGAAAATGCAGTAATGACTTTTCCCAACATTTAATTCCTTAACTGTTTTTTTTTTTTCAGTTTTACTTTCTAATAACTACAGTTGACCCTTCAACATGTTTGAACTGCGTGGGCCCATGTGTTTTCCTTATAGCTTTAATAACATTTTCTTTTCTCTAGCTTACTTTAAGAATGCAGTATGTAACACATACACAAAGTATGTGTTGACTGTTTACATTATCAGTAAGGCTTCCAGTCAATCAACAGTAGGCTACTGGTAGTTAGCCTGCTACCGGGGAGTTGGAAGTTATACTGAGTTTGGATGGCACAAGGGGTTGGTGACCCTAGTCCCATGTTGTTTAAGGGTGAACTGTACTCTGAAAGTAAAGCACGGTAATCTGTTGTTGTTGAAGTCACAGATGGCAAAGAAGGCAGCAATTTTACTGTACCCTTGAATGTGATGCCAAAACACAGAGCTGGTATCAGTTATAGGGGCTGTTTTCATCTTGGTTGCTTGTTTAAGAAGATCCACACCAGTGGAGGACAAAGTAGGAACAGGAAGAATGAATGATGGTACCAAGACAACTAGCCCTCCATGAGATTTTTATTCCTTAATCATCCACCAGCTGTAACAAGTATCACGTAGGAAAAGACAAAACATACTCATTTGGTGGCCTAGGTATTTACAATTTTATTTTTACCTTAGAGAAACAACATGTTTCTAATATGAAGCACAAAGGAGCTGGTTTATTAACACGTGAGTTATGATCATGTAGTGTGGCCTCCCCTTTGCAACCATGGAGGCTTGGCCAAAGTGCTGGTCGCAGCAATGTGGTCCTAGATCTGTCCAATGGGGATCACGCATGTCAGATCTCTGGGGGAAATCAGTGACACACACCCCAGGGGCTTGGCCACAAAGACCTTCCAATTACTAGGCCTTAGTACTTATGATGCCAATTTGAGAAAGGGCCACTTCAACTGTCCTATTAGATACAAACATCATGCTAGTTTACTTTCTGATTCAATTCAGACTTGCAAAAATAAAACCTTATTTCCTCCTTAAGGATCAGCTTTACCCATTCTTGGCTTCAAGATCAAGAGCTCACCTTGAACAAACATTCCTGTTTCAGGAGATAGCAGGATATGGAGCCACCCTCTCTAGCCAGGGGTGGCACTGGGGAAGGAGGTGTGTATAAAATATGGATCCTCATGGGAAGGAGACATTCTGAAGGATCAGAATATATTTGAAACTCATGCCACATAAAATAGGTGTCATTTTTCTTTTATTTAAGGAGAAAGGTGGGGGGACAACAGTAATTTTCATAATACACAGAAGACAAGTTAGCACTTGGGTTGGCGGGGGGGGGGGGGGTGGCATGTACTTGCCACCAGTCTGCTTTGCAGCTGTAGGATTAGTAAATTTAATGCAGTCTGTCATTTGTATTACTGCTTAGCAAATTTATAATTGGCAAAGTTAAGAATTATGAGTCACTGTAAGTGGACTACAACTAAGACAGAAACCTAAATAACCCATAAAAAATCACTTAAAAATAAACCATAAATATGATGCACGTTAGTGAAACAAAACCATTTTTGTAAACATTTTTTCCAACATAACATGTGCATGAGAAAAAAGTAAAAACACTGCACTCAATACAGAGTTGCTCTGATTTAAATACAGAAAGGTATTACTTATTAAAGCTTTGACTATACCTAGAGACATCTGTATTTTGAAGAGCAGTGCTAAGTAGTTCAATGTTCCATATTTAATGGTATAATACTGTCTTCTTTTTATAATTTTGCCATCTTGGCACTTTTGTGAAGTCACTACCCTGTTAAAGGAAAAAAAAGATCACCCCTTCTCTAGAAGAAGGAAATTTCACCAGCTCGTAATTTTTAATGGAGAAACCTAACTGGGTACCTGAATCAAGCTGTAGCAACACAATCTGGTGTACAAGGTGCTGCAGCCAAGAAGGCAAGGACACCACAGCCAAGGAAAGCACACACCAGGAGCCCGCCCCATAAGGACAAACGGCAGTCTGACCTCAGTGAATTAAGCACACAGATGGATTTGATTACGTTCAACACAAACACCAAAAGAGTGCCAGGTGGCTACCAGGACAGGCACAATTCAGGCTTGAGCTCAGACCCCACTACCTCCGAAAGGAAATCCAGTTTTTGTCAAGTTCTAAATTGTAATTCCAATGAAAAGTCATGTGTATTATCTGTGCACCCCACCTTGACTTACAGACACTGAGCTTCAAGTCTGTTGGATAAGTACTTTTTTTTTTCTGTCTTCCTTATTGGTACCAGAAATTCACTGTTTTTTCAGATACCTGTTCAACTTTACCTCTCTCTAAAGTCATAGGAGAGGCTACAAAGCCAACTTGGATTGACCAAGCCATCTAGTTCTTTCTCCTCTCGGCATGCACACGTGTTCACTGTGGCACGTTTTATCTTACCCAAAAAAACTAAAACATGTAGGAAATCACCAGCGGTAATTTGATTTTGATTGAAATTCTGTGGTGATGGCATCTGGCCCATCTCAAAAGTCCTTTCCAAAGGTGGGATTAACTTTTCAATCTTCTCTGTGTTAACTATGAATCCGTAGAAAAGAACTAGTCCTTTCTGCTTTGGACATCAGCATCATTCCAAAGTCACATAGATGGAAAAGCCATTTCTAATGCCTTGTCCTTTTCAAAACAGACTAAGGCTCGCTTACTTATCTGTCATTGTGGCTATGTACAACCAGCTGCTGTTTCTGCATCTGTGAGTATACAGATTGTTCACTAGGTTTTTATGATTCAAAGGAGAGCCTTCGGCAGAGATGCTGACCGGGAGGAACAGAATAACAGGGGTCAAACTGGATGCCAAATAGGATGAGAATGCTGGGCAAAGCCTTAACAAATAGGTGCAAATGATTGTTATATTTTTGGGAGGAAAATCTTCCTTTTTCATGTTATAAAAGAAACTTAATCACAAAGGAGTATTAAACCTATGAAATGCCAAGTTCTGTTTGGTAAACAAAGTTTAAAGTAGCCATCACACAATATTCCCACTCGAAACTCAACAAGAGGAAACTAAGATGGCACAGCCATGAGCATTGCTCCTTTACCAAGAGATTAATAGTCTCAGAGGAATTGAGTGACCATGAAGCCATGAAACAAATTATTACCCAAGACATTTATTACAAATGTCATGAACATATTCATAAAGTAAAATTGGTTTAAAAAACAGAGAGAGAACAAGAGAGCAAGTGAGAGGAGGAGAAAAGCCAGGGCTTGGATATTACACCTAAAACACAGGAAGATGCCATCTTATGAATAAGCAGTATTAACTACATTCTTAAAATAGTTTTAGTGCATTGCATTTTTAGAAAAGGGAAACTCCACCCCCCCACCCCCTGCCAAGAAAAGGTTCCTGCAACACTGAACAGTTTGTGTGACTATTCTAACATGACCGCCTGTCTGCCACCAAACCCCAAATTGAGAACAGTGAGGCCCCTTGTGTTAGAGGCCATAGTTGCCCATCAACCACTAATGGTGCATCTGGTGAAAACGAAGCATTCTGCTCTCTGAACTTAGAAAAACAGACTGCATCCATCAGCATGATGAAACCATGTGGCTATTTCCCATCTTCAGGGACAATTTCTCTTGTGCCTACTGAGACCTGTGACAAAATAACAGTCAAACTTCAATCTGATAGTTTTGGTATTAAGATTAAATTAAACATTAATGTTTTCCTCCAAAAACATATAAACTAAACCACCTCTTAATGCATTACAAACAATGAGGTAGGCAAAAAAATAAACATGTGGCTGAAACAATTTCTTTTCCTCTGCAAGTGCAGACTGTGGTAAAACTTGTCGTGCTTCTAGGTTTAAACAAAAATTAAACCTTTAGGCTGAGGCAGTGCTAATACTGTCACACAACAAAGTTCTGGCCATTATACAAATGCACACATTTTCTTTTTCCTTTTTTTTTTTTTCCTTTTTTTTTTTTTTTTTTTAAGAACCATCTGCACATGATTTAGGCAAAACCTGGTACACAGAAAAATGACGGAGTTTTTGGCCAAGCCAAAAAAAAAAAAAAAAAAAAAAATCCAAATAAAATGGGACCCCCTTAACCCACCCCACCCTGCCTCCCAAGCCCCACCCACAAAAAAGTTATCCTAGTAACTGTGTCTTTCACATTTTATAAATATTAACTTCTTAAACCTGCACCTTCTTCTTTGACCACATATTGTCACATTACAAAAAAGAAATGTCAATTAAATACACTGTTAATGTTACTATATTAAATCTGCTTTCTGCTTCAGCAAACCGCTCATGAGACCACCATTTTACACCTCCATGTGCCCACTTCCAAACCAATGGCATGTTCATAGTCTCCACTTTCAGATACCCATAAGACAGAGTCACTCAGAGACAAGGAATTCTGGAGCTGAAGGAAAGGCATTTGCTTTCTGGTCTGATGCTCGATCCCAAACACTTATAGCACCTGATGGTAGAATGTGAACAGCACCAGCTGCATTGCAGCCTTGATTTATTTTTGAGTAGGGGAAAGAAGAGAAGGGGGATAAACTGGTAAGAGGTGCAGAAAGGAAATGAAACGAAACGAAACACCCCACACGTGGTGTCTGCATACACAGCTGTCCTGGACTACACCGGTGCAGCTCTGAGCTCCAGTTGCAAGGAATTCCAAGTTCTCAGGATCTCATTGAAGACTCTGGGGGCCAGCAATCCTCATCACAATGCTTCTACCAGCTCAGAAGGGAAGTCCTGCCTAATGTCATGAAATAAACCTGACTGCTGCCACCAGACCGAACGGAGGCGAAGAAGACCTGCAAAATCAAGAGAAAGAGGGAGGGAGAGATTTACCATGAAAACACAACACAATCCAGTCCTTTGGAGCAATCCTTCCTATGGTTCCCAGGCAGATGACCTAGTGCCACCAACACCTCAATACCTCAACACCTCCAAATGCAGGCAGCCTAAAAGCCCAAAGGCCTCTTTCAAAAGAAAATCTGAGAGGACATCAGTATTACTTGATCATAAGGAGATCATCTCTGTCGCTAATTTTTATCACAACTAAGAAGGCTATCACTGCCATATTGTGAGAACTGAAAAGAAAAACACTGATATTTCTGAAATTGAGTTATTTCTTTTTATCTCCACTGCTAATATCATCTAAAAGATAAATGTGTCTGGAAAACTCCTTAGCAACCTGATTTTTCTCTTTTAAAAAATTAAGCTAAAATATATGTTATTTCATATTACTCTGTAGTCACAATACTATAGTTTACTTTTGGGCCTTTGATTAGTAAACTTCAAAGAATATAACATAATAAATAATAAAAATATTTAAATGCCCAAGTTCAAAGAATATTATAGTTATGGCTACATTAAATATACTCAGGAAAATATAAGCCAAAAAGCTGGCAAAATCCTGGATTGGGTTGGGAAGTTGTATGGATTTCTAAGGTAAATGATTAGAAAACAATGTCAACACCGTTAGTAAACGAGGTACAGGATCACAGGAAAGGGGGCTGGTGGTGGTGCAATGTATTTACTGAGCATGCAGTTAGGCAGAAAGCCCAGCTGTCAAGGAAGAGATCTAGAGCTCTTCTCTGTCAAGGTGAATTTTCAAATTTAATCTGAGAAGTCAATTAGTGGGCCAGTGGCTAGGATGTTTAATATATTTTAATGTGAGACAAGAGGTGGAAATGTTCTTAAGAGGGAAGTTTCTAAGGTTGCAACAGGCTGCCTCAGGTAGTAAGACATTTTCATCCAAGTGGAGGGAAAAGAGAGAAAGCTGGGCTTGGTAAAGGCCAGGCCCACCTGGGAGGTCCTTCTCAAAGCACGTGGGATGGGTCAACACCCTTGGCCATCCAGCTGCTCCACTCCAAGGCTGGTTTAGGGAGGGGATTCCAGGGAGTTGGTAGGCCTTGAAAGTAACAAGGATGTGGCCAGTTTTGAAAAACAAAAGTTTTTAGGTCTTTTGAAGACTGGGGGTCTCAGCTGCAGGAGGTGCTCATGCTTCTGCATAAAATGATTTATACTGTTAGGTATTTCTGACATGCAAACTATGAAGTTATTTTACTATTCAGAAGCAGACAAGTAGTATCCTTCTGATGCACATCAGGGTCTCGAGAGGAAACTTTTACCCTACCAAATTTGCAAGGGGCTTTCTTCCAATCACAGAAGAATCCCACTAGATTGGCAGTTTTAACCTTTTCTATCCCTAAGCCAAACATAGCTCATACAGGTTACCTACTGGGGTTAAAAACAACCACTACAAACAAAATACGATGATTTTGGCAGAAACAAGTATCTCTTCTCCCTTCATAAGCAAACACAAAATAAAACAGACCCTAACTCCTATATACAGGTCTAAAAAGTCACTACTAAAATGTTGCTTGATGAATTTATTTCAGAATCTATCAAAACCTCAAGAAAAGGCTTCACCAAACCCCATGGAAAGTAAACCATTACCAAAGCTAACAGCAGCTCAAGAGAAGTTGTAAGGAAACCATTACCTTGTCATTGCGTTCACATAAGAATTTTAGTCTTTGAGCCCTTTTGTGCATAAACACACCATCCAAGTGACCAGTTTCCACAGATCGGATCTCTATGGCCTTTTCTCCCCAGCCCATCGTCTGATTCGATCGAATATATGCTTTTTGAGAGGAGAAAACATGAAATTGTTATAGATAAAGAAACAGCTATGAAAAGATTCTGCTCATATAACACACACATTATCTGCATGTCTAGCATATGGAGATTTTTGTTTTTAAGGAACTTTGCTTTTGTTTTTGTTTTAAGGAACTTTTGCTTTTAAATTTTATCCTGAGAAGTGGTAATTTGAATTCTTGAGATGGTTCATGCTTATTTTGAGCAATGACCCACTGGATATAGTTTAGTGCTCCTATTTTTATCAAACCAGTCATAAAGAAGGCAGGAAGAAGTGATGAGAAGAGAAAATGACTACATTGAAACCAGAACAACTTGGGATATAAACTAAAAATTTCAGATTATTGAGTGGCACTGCCACTCGAAAAAATAAATCCCTTACCCTTTTTCTGCCTCATTTTACTTTCCACAGATTAGTCAACAACCACATCTGTCCTACATCCTGGATGTCTTAAGGATTAAATGAAGGACTGTAAATGACAGAGTTTTAAAGTGTTAAATAACTACTTGGATTTTGTTCTAAAACAGACTATGACCAGTGCCATGGTCTACAATCTCCCTTTTCACCATCAATATTGCCAACCATTCTGGGTTTTTTTTGTTTGTTTTTTGTTTTTCTGCCAACCATTCTGCTAAATGGCCAAAATGTCTGAACAACAGGTAAAACTGATGTGATAACATGCAGTTTTAGAGAAGGCTCCATTTTTACATATGCTATCTTTTCCTCTGAGTGATACCTACCTACAGATGTTGGCATCTCTCCCCACTGCAGAACCACATCCTTGGTGATTCTTCCATAGGTATTCACATAAACCCCTT
This sequence comes from Acinonyx jubatus, assembly GCF_027475565.1. Classification (NCBI taxonomy): domain Eukaryota; kingdom Metazoa; phylum Chordata; class Mammalia; order Carnivora; family Felidae; genus Acinonyx; species Acinonyx jubatus. The sequence continues at coordinate 57,036,224 of NC_069388.1, forward strand.
CATCTTCATAGCACACCAGAAGCTCCATGCCATCTGTGTTGGGGAGGATGATGATTGCATGGGGTTTGATGCTACACTGGATCTAGAGAAGAGGAACAAAGTACAGGGAAGTATGTTTGTGGTTATTTCTATCCTTGAAATAGCGTTCAAAAAGATTGTCTTGGTGAATGCACTGGTTAATATTCCAGGTGAATAAATACAGCAATTGAATAAAATTTTGGAAAACTCATGCGACATATATCTCAAAGAATACCTTTTACAGGTCATGTACTCTACTAGTTCACATTTTCTGAGGCCCGTGGAACATATCTGGATTGTGGATTCTATTAAGAAATTAATTAAAACCACTCCCAACCCAGGGATATTCTGACCTGCCAGCAATTGCCCCAAATACATCCCATGTTAGTCAAAGCCAGGGCTAAGAGGTTTTCAGGAGGGCTTCACAGAGCCAGGAGAATGGATTTCCACTTGTCTCAGAGCATGCAGCTATTGAGAATGGCACATCATTTAAATACTCACCCCCACACCAAGGGGAAGCAAGGAATCCCTGCTTGTGTTAGTTCACTAAGCAGAGTAAAGAAAAAAGTCAAAACAAAATGAAGCCAGTCAACCAACCATAGAGTGTGGGTTCTTTCTTACGTGTGTTGGTAGATAAATGTCATAGACTGATCCTGAATCCACATCAACAGCATGAAATCCAGCACAGGATCCATAGATCACTTTCAACCTCTGGCCTTCCTCAACAGTGAGATCCACCAGTAATGGCTTATGTACCAATTCTCCAAATGACTACAAAGAAGTAACCAAGACAAAAGTAGTAAGACAAAGAAGAACTTATTTCTGATAGATCAAACAGAAGCCAAACCCAAGGTACTCAGTTATTTAATTACTGAGCCATTCTGGCAACAACCATAAGCAAAAATACTCTATGAAATAAGTCTCTAATTTATTATGCTTTTGTCTGCCAATCAGCATCTGGGAGACATTTCTTCCAGAAGACGTGTCGCAAATTCCCCCTACCTGGCCCAAGAATTCCACCTTCTTGTCTTGGTGAGAAAAACATCTAAAGTGAAAGAACCAGGACTTTCTGTAGCACAGTATTCAACTATTCAATGCAGACAATGGAGAAAGAGGTAGAGTTGCAGGAGTCACATACTGAGAATTTTTAGTATGGTCATCATAGTCATCATAGAGACTTCTACTTTAATTTTTTGACTGGAGCAATACAGTGATGAAAAGCTGTAGGGTATTAACCTGGATGACCTGTAATAAACTAGATGACCTCAGTTCTTGATTAATATCAATACCTACAGCTCACAAGACAGACTTAAACAATATACTTATAAAAGCAACTAGGAGAGTACATCTGGCACATAAAGGATATTAAGACCAGATCTCAGAAGATACAACCAATTACTTTTAGTCAGTAACATGTGGATTTATTTCTTAAGCAAATATGGTAACCCCATTTATCCTGCTTTATTAGGGAATCAAGCAATAAGCAATCTAAATATGTCAATTTTCCAAATACTTGAAACTTACCCTTAATAAAGTGTATCAAGAACAAGAAAAAAAGGTAAGTAAATAGAATCATTTTGGATGAAAAATTCCTAATTTCATGATATGCACTAAAACAGCCCCAGGAGCTATACTCAAAGTTTTGTGCCTAATATAAAAAATGATGTTAAGTTATTTATAATATCTAATGTCAAAGTAATATTTTAATTAAGAATTTCATAAATTTGTATCTAATGCAAACTCTAGAATTATAAAAAATATTAAAAATACTCACACAGAAAAATACTAATGTTTTTCTATAGTTTTTCCCTTAAACAGAAACAATGCATTATTCATGCTTTTAACTTTTTCTATTTAACACATAATACATATTCCTGTGTCATTAAGAATTTCTGTAATTTGTTTTTTAGTTAGTATTCTATTGAAAAGATATACCTCCAAGCTGCCTACTGTTGGATACTATTTATCAAAAACATATCTAAATCTTTATACACATGCATGACTTCAGGCAGATGGTCATGGTCTGCTGTTTTTGTTTTTTTTTTAATGTTTTTATTTATTTTTGAGAGAGAGAGCACAAGTGGGAGAGGGCAGAGAGTGAAGGAGACACAGAATGTGAAGTAGGCTCCAGGCTCTGAGCTGTCAGCACAGAGCCCGATGCAGGATCTGAACTCATAAGCTGTGAGATCATGACCTGAGCCGAAGTCGGACGCTTAACCGACTTAGCCACCCAGGCACCCCAAGATCTGCTTTTTAATTAGAGGTGGCATTACTTTGTCCTTTCTTCTGTTACCATATTGACATATCAATCAATGTCTACCAAACATTTAGCTCTTTCCTCATACCCTGAGGGCTTGGAAAGCAGACAATGAGGCCTATTACATTAGAAATGGCCTCTCTTATGACAAAGTTATACTCTATATTAGTACATAGCTTTTAAATGATCAGTTTTAACTATTTAGGGTTTTTAAACTGTCCTCTGGCTCTTTCTTGGTCATGCATGCATGGCTGATGCTACTTGTAAGTACACTTGATGCTGTTACCTTAAAGGCCATAAATTTGTGATATGGCTTGGGTGCCCACGCATAGACCTCCACAGAACTCTTCAAAGCAATTACCAGAAATTTGATTCTTTCATATTTTACTGAAAACAACAACATAAACAAGAGAAGCACAGGTCAGAATCAACATGGAACTCTAAATTCTGTTAGTTGTCTTTTGCAAACGTTATAAATAATGCCTTCTATTGAGTCATCTAGATCAACCGGAAAAAAATGCTGAGTGATCAAACCTCAGAGTTTCCTTTTCCAATACTTTTTCAGCCTATTCCCATATTTCTTGACTGATGTTTGGGACTCAATTCCAATACTCTGGTTACTATTAAGGAATACTTTCACTAATGTTCCTAATCTTCTTAGACTGCAAGTATTTACTAATCAAAGACAATGCCAGGCCTACCACCCTAAAGTCTTAAGGGCTCAGTATTGCTTCAAAAGGATAATGAAGTGGTTAATCAGCTAAGTATCACTTCAAACTGCTTCCTGATCTATATAGGCAGTGACTGCCTGAATTCTACCTAAAGTTCCATACAAAAAGAACAGTAATAAAGGAAATCTCTATTCAGCTATATGTATTTTTTCAGTTGAAAATGCCTTCTTTACATAGCTATTCCGGTTCTCTTGCAGCCAAGCAACTCTGCTTAAAAACAGATGCTCTGAGGGGCTGTGCCCTCACGTGACTTAGTGGTCTGGCACAGTTCTACCAGTTTCTTTATAAACTATCTAATGTCACAATACTACTTTATTCTTCCTTTGCACATGAGAGATGGCTTGTTAACTTGATAATTCTCCTTGTTAATTTCCAATATAGTATCACTATTCAAATATATCACTGACATTAATATTAAGACACAAAGGATTATCAAAGGTTGTCCAAACCAGTGCTGTTTAACAGAATTTTTTGCAATGATGAAAAGATTTTAGATCTGTACTGTTAATATGATAGCCACAAGTTATATGTGGCTATTGGGCACTTGGAATGTACTAGTGCCACTGAAGAACCACATTTTATAGTTTATTTCATGTTAATTAATTTAAATATAAATTTAAGTAGCCCCTATTCTTGATGGAAATCATATTGTACAGCACAGGTCTTGATAAACTGAATATAATTTCCTAAAAGTATAATGAATGAATGGTACCACACACTCTTACCGCAGAAAATGCTTGTGATTCATTCTGTAAGAATGACAGACCTGAGGATAACTGTTTTATTCCAATGAAAAGCCCAGCACAGTGTAACACATCTGCCTCTAGTTCCCCCTGTAGGATAATCTATTCATGCACATTTCACCCATTCTGAATGATTTCATTAAATTTAACCTTAGATGATTTTAGTTACCCTGCAAAAATTATTTCACATAAACACAGCACAGAAAATCCCAATCCCAAAATTTCATCAAGTATATAGTACTACTTTTCAGTAACACTCAGAATCATGCCAAACTGGGGTGGCTTCTGCAATCATTATTAATCAGTGAGCTGAGAGTTGTGGACAGATTATATAAATAATAAGAGAATGTCAAGGACTGTAATATCCCTAGAAGCAGAGAAAATGACTATAGCATATACTTTCATAAACAGAAAAAAACAAAACATAGTAGCAGAAATCAATATTCAATAGGACGCTTACATTAATCAGTCTTAGGTATAATAGAGACTATTTGCTGATCTTCTCAAATTCCCATTTCAAATTCTATTAGAATATATTATCTCTCCAATAAAGTTTAATTTGGCTAAGCGTCATTATTTCCCCTTTACTTCCAACATTAGTACCAGTATTTTAATTTTTTTTCATACATAAAAAAAAAATTGTTTTGGTTTTGTTCTTGCAAGCTCTTACTTCATAAGAACCAAAGCATGCGTGCCAGCAAATGAAAAAACAAGACAGTTGCTATGAAACATTGGCTGGCCGGCTAGATTCATTTAGTAGTTAAGAGCACAGCAGCTTTGCACAGTGCGCTTCATTCAAAAAGACAAGCCATATAGCTCTTTGGTCAAACTCTCAAACATTCTGTCAATGACTGCCAAGGACCCAAAGTCCTCTCAATGGAGATGAGGCTTGGAGCACAAAGCAAGAATCCAAATTGGCTGGCTTTCCTTTGGCAAGGTTTCCTTAGAGAGGTTATTGTGACCACATCTTACAGAGAAGAATCTGGACTGTCAAAGAGGAAGGGTAAAAAGCCTCGCTCGCAAGATGAATGTGAGCATGAGATGGATGGAGGACAGAATGAATGGCAGGAATGAATGGTGTTATGTTAAAAGGTACATTGTGAGTCAAGATGACACTTCGGGATTAGAAGATGCCTTAGAAACATAATCGCAGAAAACATCTAGGTGTATCAGAAAGAACCCTGTGGAACAAAACCCTGCAGAATAAAACCCTCATGAGCCTCCTGGAACTTACCAACTTTATAGTGTACACATCCTTCCAAATCCCCCACGGTTGTCCATCCCTGCTTCTTCTCAACTTCTGGATCATTGTGAAGTATTTTATTTCGTAACCAAGACAAATAGTAGACACGTAACTTATCTTTTTTGCCTAGCAAAACAAATATAAATATTTTATATACGTATTCAAAGTAGGTGCCATCTATCAATAACAGTAACCAAATGAGCAATAAATATTATCCTCCTAAGGGAACCATTCTGTATGAGTTTTACTAGAACCTCAATTTAAGCTATTCAGAAGGATTTTGAAACTCCTATAGAATTATCATCAGGTATAGGCCTGATTAGAAGGGAAGGTTTTAAAAGAAAAAAGAACTCACACTTATGTAGATAGCCAGTATCCATAAACCACAAAGTAATGCAAACACCTGCACAGCAATGCAACCAACAGACCTTATAAGATGCTTTCACATGTATTATGTGATCTGATTCTCAAAACTCTCTGGAGTAGCTATTAGTTCTCATTAGACAGCATAGAAAGATTAAATAGATCAACCAAGGCAGGGAATCAAATCCAGCAAAAAGCCATAAATTGAAGATGTGTGCAACTTAAAGGGCCGACAGAGTACTCACAACCTATAAATCACTTAGAAGAGAGATAACCCAATTGAAAAAGTGGGCAGTCGACTATAACAGTCAAAAGAAGTTAACTCATAGATACATAAAAAAGTACTTGCTCTCAATAGTCAATTAGTGAATGCATATTAAAACCGTAATGAGATACAATTTTATGCATCTATCAGAGTGTCTAGAATTAAAAAGAACAATAGTACTCAAAGTAGGGAAGATGAGGAGTAACTAGAAACTCAGAAACCAGTGCTATAAATTGTTAGAACCATTTTAAAAAGCTTGGCATTATCTATTAAAGTAGGATGCATGTATATGCTACTTATGATCCAGTAACTTCTCTCTTCATATTAATGTGTGTGTGTATGAGCTCCCAAAAACATGAACAAGAATGTTCACAGCAGCATTGTTCCTAAGAACTGAAAACAGCAAACACAAATGTTTATCAACAACAGAACAAATAAATGAATTGTGGTATAGTCATACACAGAAATGAAGCGGAATACACCTCTATGAGCAACAACAACAAAATGGGTGTTGAACAAAAGAAACTAGACACATTGACAAGCTCAAGAAGAAAAATCATATGATCTTATCAACAGATTCAGAAAAAACATCTGACAAAACCCAACATTCATTTCATGATCAAAAATTCACAGCAAATAGGAATAGAGGGAAATTGCCTCAATTTGACAAATAACATCTACAAAAAACTTACAGCTAATACCATACTTAATGGTGAGAAACTAGATACTTTCCTCTTCAGATCAGGAACAAGGGAAGGGTGTCCCCACTTACCACTCCTATTAAACATCATACTACATGTCCTAGCTAATGCAGTAAGACAAAGGAAATAAAAGGTATGCAAACTGGGAAGGAAGAAATACAGGACTGTTCACATAGAAAATGACAAAGAACTCGTAAAAAAAAAAATTCCTGCAATTAATAAATAATTATATAAGGTTGCAAGCTACAAGGTTCATATATAAAAGTCAACTGTTTTCCTATATACTTGCAACAAGCAATTGGAAATTTGAAATTAAAATACAGCATCTGCAGAAGTACTAAAAACCAAAAAAGATATATTTAGTTATAAACGTGACAAAATAGGCCTACACAACATCTGTATGAGGAAAACTACAAAACTCTGAAGAAAGAAATTAAAGGAGATCGAAACAGATGGAGATATATTCAATGGTCATGGGTAAAACTCAATATTGCTAAGATGTAAGTTCTACTGAACTTGATCTATGTACAATCAATGTAATCCCAATCAAAATCCTATCAAGTTATTTGTACATGTTAATAAACTGACTCTAAACTTTATATGGAAAGGCAAAAGAGCCAAAACAGCCAACACAGTATTGAGCAAGAACAAGTTTGGAGGGCTGACACTACCTGACTTCAAGAGTTACTTCAAAGCTACAGTAATCAAGACAATGTGGTATTAGCAAAAGGAAAGACAGATCAATGGAACAAAACAGAGATCTAGACCCACACAAATATAATGAACTATGGGGATGCCTGGGTGGCTCAGTCAGTTGAGTGTCCAACTCTTGATTTCAGCTCAGGTTATGATCCCAGGGTTGTGGGACAGAGCCCCGCATTGGGGTCCACAATGAGCATGGAGCCTGCTTGAGATTCATTCCCTCTCTCTCTCTCTCTCCTTTTGCTCCTCTTCCCCACTGGTTCTCTCTCCCAAAAATAAAAAACAAACAAAAAAATACAATGAACTAATCTTTGACAAAGGATCAAAGGCCATTCTAACAGAAAAAGGATGGTCTTTTCGACAATCACTGCTAGAAGGACTGGACATTCATATACAAAAAATAATGAATTTATAGACTTTGAACCTTTCACAAAGATCAAATGGATCACAGACCTAAACATGAAATGCAAAGCTATAAAGCTTCTAGAAGATAACATAGGAGAAAACCTAGGTACAACCTCCTTGGATTTGGCAATGCCTTTTCAGATATAACACCAAAAGGATAATCCATGAAAGAAAAAAAAAAAAGGTAAGTTAGACATTATTAAAATTAAAAACTTTTGTGGAAGACACAGTTAAGAGAATGGACAGACAAGCCACAAACTGCAAAAAAAAAAATAAAAAAAAAATTGCAAAAACCTATTTGATAAAGGACTTGTATCCAAAACGTACAAAGAACTCTTAAAACTCAAGAGAAGAAAACAAACAACCCTATTATAAAATAGACAAAAGACCTTAACAGATACCTCACTAAAGATGACATACATAGATGGCAAATAACCATGTGAAAAGATATTCAACATTATTTCATCAGGAATTAAAAATTAAAACGATAATCAGACACTATACTATACTAATCCAAAATACATCACCAAATGCTGATGAGGCCATGGAGCAACATCTTCATTCATGCCTTGTAGGAACATATGATAGAATCACTTTAGAAGACAGCCTAGCTATTTCTTACAAAGCTGAATGTAGTCTTTTTTTTTTTTTTTAAATAATGTTTTCAAATTTATTTGAGAGAGACAGCAAAAGTGGGGGAGGGGCAGAGAGAGAGAGAGAAAGAGGGAGGGAGGGAGGGAGGGAGAGAGAACCCCAAGCAAGCTCTGTGCTGTGGGCGCAGAGCCTGACGCAGGGCTTGAACTCATGAAAGTGCGAGATCATGATCTGAGTGGAAACCAAGTGTCGGGCACTTAACCAACTGAGCCACCCAGGTGCCCAGTTGAATGTAGTCTTACCTTATGTTCAGCAATCACGCTGCTAGGTATTTAACCAAGCACATAAGTTGAAAACATGTCTACACAAAAAACTGTCCACAAATATTTGTAGCAGTTTCATTCATAATTGCTGCAAATTGGAAGCAACCAAGAGGTCTTTCAATAAGTGAATGGATACACAAAGTGGCACACCCACACAAAAGATTATTCAACAATAAAAAGAAATGCACTATCAAGTCATGAAAAGACATGGAGGAACCTTAAATGCATATTGCTAGAGAAAAGATGCCAGTCTGAAAAGGCTACATACTACACATGATTTCAACTATGATGTTCTGGAAAAGGTCACATAGAAAATTAAAAAAAAAAAAAAAAATCAGTTGTTGCCAGGGACTTTTGGAGAGAGATGAATAGGTGGAGCACAGGGGATTTTCAGGGCAGTGAAATTAGTCTATAATTGTGGATAATTATGTGTTTGTCAGAACCCAAAGAACTGTACAACACAAAGGGTGAACCCTAACGTAAACTACAGACTTTAGTTAATAAAAATAATGTATGAATACGGGATCATCAATTACAACAAAAGTACTACACTAATGAGGCTAACTGGGAAAACTGGAGGTGGGGGGTAATACAGGAATTGTCTGTATTTTCTTTCCAACTTTTCTGTAAACCTAAAGTGCTCTTTAAGAAAAACAAAACAAAAACAAAAAAACCCCAGCCAGACACAAAAGAATACCTACCATTTTACCATTTCTGCAGCTTTAGTTCAATGAAGGTAAAACCAATCTTAGGTATTTAAAGGACAGTGCTTCCCTCTGGGAACATGGGGGGCAGTGACTGGGAGGCAGCAAAGTGGGGACTGCAGGGAAGCTTCTGGACTGCTGGGATTGTTCCATTTCTTCACCAGGGTATAGGTGCTACATGGATGGATTCTAACTGTGACAATTCACTGGGCTGTATACTTATAATCTGTGCACTTTTTGTATTACGTCTTATACTTCAACACAATCTTTTTAAGTTTTGAAGACTTTTTTTTTAAATAAAAAAATTTTTTTTTAATGTTTATTTATTTTGAGAGAGAGACAGAGTGTGAGCAGGAGAGGGGCAGAGAGAGAGGGAGACACAGAATCCCAAGCAGGCTCCAGGCTCTGAGCTGTTAGCACAGAGCCCCACGTGAGGTTCAAACTCACGGACTGCAAGATCATACCTGAGCTGAAGTTGGATGCTTAACCGACTGAGCCACCCAGGCGCCCGTTTTGAAGACTTTTTGAATGTGGGGAAATAATAAAGTATGTTAAATGAAACAAAAACTATGTACTTTTATGTATATAGTGTTCCATTTCCATACTGTAATATATACTTACAGATATGAGGAGAAGGAAATATAAAAAAGTGTCAACGAGAGTGGTCTCTGAGATAGGGTAACATTTTGTTTTATTCTTCCTAAGGTTTTCTCATTTTTTTAAGCTTCCTACAATTAATATGTATTACTTGCATGATTGTAAAAGAAAATCATTAAAAGCTACAAAAGAGGAATAGAGAAAAGTAGTCCCCAAAAATTACTGGTGTCAGCTGTTTAGTGATTCCCATAAATCTTCTTGTTCAGTTAATCACAAAATGAAGCCCAAGCCATTTTTAGTGGCAGATTCATTTCTCCTCCAATTTTAAAACCTACTCCACATTAACACTCAAGTTGTAAATGGTTGTTTTCTCATTTAAGTATGAGATGGATGGCGAAATTTTTGCACTTCAACAAACATCTTTTACTTACAACCAAAAGCATATTTCAAAACTAAAATAACTGCAAGAGATGTTACATATAAACAAATATAATAAGCTGGAGTTAGCAGATGACTAAATCAAAGCTGCTGTGGGTTATTAGAAGACCTAAAGTATTCCAATTTTGCATACTCTTGACTCTAGCAATCATACAAATTATTAGGAAACCAGTACCCACGCATCACGGGCATATGTGCACAATGGTTAAGTCAACTACAAGATATATGATATATGCCAAAAATATCTACGTGAGGGGAAAAAAGGGATAAACTAAAAGATTTACAACAGAAGTAAATACGTTTTAGAATATCTATACAAAAAAACACTCTATAGCCATATAAAATACAACTGTTTATAAAGAAATGTTTAATGACACAGAGAGAGCAAGTACCTGATTTGGTCAAACCAGAATGAACACTGTATAACTTCAGGACAGTGGTTACAGGGGCAGCTCAAAGGGGAAGGGAGGCTAACTGCAGGTACAAAAGTGTATCTAACACCCGTTAAAACTAATCAGTACATGGGTGTCATTATTCTGTAATCATTCTCTCATTATTGTCTGTATGTTTGAAATGTTGTATAACCATTTAAATGCAGATTTTCCCCCTTTATGAGTGTATTTTAAGTGTGTGTATGCTTAAAAGATTAGAAGTTAAAAATTGAAGTCAGTAGTATCTCTGGATGATTTTACATTTTATTTCTCCTACTTGCTTTTCTACAGTAGTGTTTTTCCACAATGCACATATATTACATAATTTATACTAAAAAAAACCTCTTTCTAAAAAGAAGCTTATAGTAAGTGTTAACGGATGTAAAGAAAAACCATAATATGGTACTTGTGCCATCATGGCAGAGCACAGTCCCTTCTGCATGCAAGAGTCCCATGGGTGGAAGCAGACACAAACCTCCAAGCCAGGGAAGCCACATTAAACCCAACGAGCAACGGGGCAGAGAGGGTGGTTGTGTGCGAGAGGTCAACTAGAGAGCGCATGCCCCTGTGCTTTTCAAGACTGCTCTTTAGAGGAGCCCTACAGGTTCAGTGTGTACATGTGGGTCACATCTTTCTATTACTTTACTATGAGACCATGCTATAATTGTACCTCGTTCAGCCATTACTTCAAAAAAGGAGCTAACAGAAGTTTCGTGCTGGGAAATAATCCTGCTTTATTAAATGAACACTTACCAGATATTGTCACCAAGACATTCAAGCCTTCAAGGACATCCATTTGCTGAAATCGTCTTCTGTTGATCAGAGGATATACCTTCCCTTGGCCACTTCTGTCCAGCAGCATCAGGCCACTCTCTGTACCCACTAACAAATTCACTCCTGTTTTAAGAACACAGAAAGACCTGAATTTTATGCCGTGCTTGGCAAACAGTCTGGTTGTACGGAAAGGATAACACCAGCTATCTGGAAAAGAGTGGTTTTTAAACTCACCCACAAAAAGAAATGCTTGGAATAGCCAGAGGTATTTGTAACCAAATGGCAACAAATCACAGAGGAGTGAGGGTGAAATACTTACTTAAATCAAAAAAAAGATATGAGAGAGATGTCTGTTTTCATGATCTCTTCATACTTCCTTTATTGTCTTTATTTTGATTGCCAAGCTTCTGGCATGAGATATAGCTACCTCAAATCCTTACCAATTTATGACTCACCGTGCCATTTTCTTAAAGACCATTCTCCATCATCATCAAGAAAGCAACAATATTTCTTAGGAATATTAAAATACTGTGACCTCCCCATGGGACCAATCCTGGCTTCTCTATTTGCTACCATGGTCTTCCCCTGCTCCAGCTCCATTCAGCTCCAGCTCTTGGTTTTCTCTGCGCCCCCCACCCCTTTTTTAAACCTTCTCTGCTTCTTAAAACACAAAAGACATCTCCTTTGCTTTCTGAAGGAGCACGTCAGAACCACCAACTCCTAATTTCATACTCTACCTGATTTTCCACACCTGCTGTAAATTTCTACTGAAACCAACTTCTCAACTTTTGCCATTTCTGTAACAGCACCACCACCTGTTCCACACATCTAGCTAAACTGACCACCAGAACCAGAGAAAACCTTCCTTTCCCTTTCCTCTGCTCTCACCTTACATCAGGCTTTGGCCTCCTTGTAAATGATGGATAGTGACTTTAACTCAGGTTGTTACAACATCCTCCCTCTATTTGCTCATGGCAGCAGCCCAAACAATCCTCATCTTCCGACAATACTCATTAGGTCCTACTACATCTTCAAAACTACACACCCTATAGGGCAGGGTACAAAAGCCTCAACTTGGCATTCAAAACTCTCTGTACCTTGAGTCAACTTACTTCTCCCTATCACTCACTTATTTCCTTAAATGCCTTCTTTCCTTGGTCTATAACCTTCCTTGTCTAAACCAATTTTGTAACATGTAGCACAGATCACCTTATATTCCTAAGCAGTTAGGCACATACATGTTTGCACTGATTCCCTCAACTGGGTAATAAACTCACTGAGACAAGGAATAAAGTATTTGTGCTTTTAAAAAATTGCCCAATCAATATTTACTGGTAGATGGAATGATAGGGAAGAATACCATGTATTTTCCTGAACCACACAATTCACGTTTTATTACACAGGAAGACACACACAGACATACACACATACCCTATTTCCAGAAAACTTCAAGTGAACAACCGTGAAGGCAACAAGTAAACACGCTCCCAACCCTCTCTCAGCTCTGTCCCTGTTCCATTGAGCAAGTAAAACCCAAGACTTGGAGGGACAGTATCTATATCCAAGCAATCCTTGTGAGGAAACTGGACACACTTTTTGGGGTCTAGGGGGAAGCTGGGAACCTGGAATTTACATATGTAGTAACTATCACTGCCATTCAAATGCAAAAAACTTCAACTAACAGAGTGCAAGGCTCACAAGGACAACAGTTACAAATGTGCTGAAACACTGTAGGCTCTAAACTAATATAACACTATCCCTGGAGTCCTCAAAAAATGTAAAATGTGTAAAAAGGTCCTCATGAATTCTAGACATCTACAGTTTCTGATAATAGCGTGACCTGAGGAAAGCCCCCCATTAAAAACCTATTAGGCATATGATGCAGGTTTCCATTTTGCCCTTACAGAAACAGTGGTACGTTTCACAAGAGCATCCCTGTATGTGCTGCCCCACATATGCTTCCACCAAATCACAGGTGCTTTCCATCTACTACTACTGTAATGAGAGCTTGTTAGAACCTGACATACTATGAAATAGCTTCAGAAAATGTGAAGAAAAACCTGAGTATTCACTACCCATTAAGAGTAACCATTAAAAGTAAACAAAACTCTCAAAGTATGGTCATTTGAAGAGCTTAAGAAAAAGGCTTATGAATACACATGACTTCGTCTGTCACTTATAATTAAGATTTTTAGAATGTGCCATCCAGACCAGCCTTGTCCAACAGAACTTATCTTGATGTCAATGTGTTAGCCACACGTGGCTACTGAGCACTTGAAACATGGCTGGTGCAACTGAGGAACTGAAGTTTCTATTAAATTTAAATAGCCACATGAAATATCAGCTATGGCTGATACTACCATTTTATTCATCAGGTAACATTGTGGCTTTGAATTAGGGTTCACAGCCTTACACTTTATAAGGCTTACAAGCCATCATGTTTTTCCATGAAAAAGTTTTTTAATAGAAAGATGACACACATCAGATAATTACTTAATGCTAAGAAAAAAAACACTGTCCAATTTAAAAACACACTTATCATCACTGCAAGAAAAATAAATGCTTATGTAATGCTCCTTCATTTTCATACAATTTCACTTTTGAGGTTCACCATTTTGCGGTGACCATCTCCCTATCAATGCAGAACTATATTTGGACATTATCCTTAGTGTTTCCCCTCCACATACCTAGGTGAGATAAATTTAACTGGCTTCACAGGTAAACAGAAGAAAAACAAAACATTAACTGATAGAGCTGTTTTCAGACAGAGTCCATTCCAAAGATTCCATTTCATGTAATATTTCAATATTTTCCCAATCTTCAATATCAAGTAGCTGAAAGACCCATGTCAAAAGTCTGGTAATAACTACTGAAATATAAGATTCTGAAACCTATTATTTGTGGTTTCCAAAAACAAATAGCATCCAAACATCAATCAAAATTTTACAGTAAGAAATAATAAAGGAATAAAAGACAAAACTGAAAAAGTCTTTTCATAAACATAAAAAATACAGATACTTTGGTACTTATACTCTACCTCATAATTCTCCATTATGTATTTCCAAGAACTATGTCATTCTGTAAAGTACTGAGTGTTAGTACTCAGAGGAATATTGAGTCACTGGAAAATAACCACCCTGGAAATTATTGGCCGATGAAAAAAATTTAAGTTGCAGGCTGCAATAACCTTTTATAAATACCCTTTTTAAACCTTTCAACTGTTAGGTATAATTAAACTTTAAATATTAATTGCTCAAAAGCAAGCTGTATTAGGAACTGCGACTGTATTCATAGAAATCTGGTTTAAGATGGGAAAAAATGGCTATTAACTCTATAATGTGTGATTTAAAGTTTCCTTTAAGGGCTAGTATCCAAAATCTATTAAAGAGCTCACCAAACTCCACACCCGAAAAACAAATAACCCAGTGAAGAAATGGGCAGAAAACATGAATAGACACTTCTCTAAAGAAGACATCCGGATGGCCAACAGGCATATGAAAAGATGCTCAACGTCGCTCCTCATCAGGGAAATACAAATCAAAACCACACTCAGATATCCCCTCACGCCAGTCAGAGTGGCCAAAATGAACAAATCAGGAGACTATAGATGCTGGAGAGGATGTGGAGAAACGGGAACCCTCTTGCACTGTTGGTGGGAATGCAAATTGGTGCAGCCACTCTGGAAAACAGTGTGGAGGTTCCTCAGAAAATTAAAAATAGACCTACCCTATGACCCAGCAATAGCACTGCTAGGAATTTACCCAAGGGATACAGGAGTACTGATGCATAGGGGCACTTGTACCCCAATGTTTATAGCAGCACTCTCAACAATAGCCAAATTATGGAAAGAGCCTAAATGTCCATCAATTGATGAATGGATAAAGAAATTGTGGTTTATATACATGATGGAGTACTACGTGGCAATGAGAGAGAATTAAATATGGCCCTTTGTAGCAACATGGATGGAACTGGAGAGTGTGATGCTAAGTGAAATAAGCCATACAGAGAAAGACAGATACCATATGGTTTCACTCTTATGTGGATCCTGAGAAACTTAACAGAAACCCATGGGGGAGGGGAAGGGAAAAAAAAAAAAAAAAAAGGAGGTTAGAGTGGGAGAGAGCCAAAGCATAAGAGACTCTTAAAAACTGAGAACAAACTGAGGGTTGATGGGGGGTGGGAGGGAGGGGAGGGTGGGTGATGGGTATTGAGGAGGGCACCTTTTGGGATGAGCACTGGGTGTTGTATGGAAACCAATTTGACAATAAATTTCATATACTGAAAAAAAATTTTTAAATAAAAAAATAAAAATAAATAAAGTTTCCTTTAAATTCTATGATGATATTACAGGCAATGGTCTGTAGTAAACTGCAGATAGTTTACTGTTAAGAGTGGGAACAGGGGCACTTGGCTGGTTCAGTCAGTAGACACGTGACTCTTGATGTTGGGGTTGTAGGTTTCGAGCCCTGCATTAGGTGTACAGATAACTTAAAAATAAAATTAAAAAAAAAAAGAAAGAAAGAAAAAGGAAAATAAAAGAGAAAAGAAAAGAAAAGAGAAAAGAAAAGAAAAGGAAAATAAAAGAGAAAAGAAGAGAAGAGAAGAGAAGAGAAGAGAAAAGAAAAGAAAAGAAAAGAAAAGAAAAGAAAAGAAAAGAAAAGAAAAGCTGGAACAATCATGTTCAAAATGTGTGTTAAAATAATCCTGGCTGTGAATGGGAAAACCGTCTTATTACAAAAATATAATAGGTAGCATCTTACAAAGCAGAAGTCAATTATATAAGATGATTAAAAAGAATGCTTGAAGCTAGCATTTTCTTTTTAAAAGTTTTGTTTTTAAGTTTATTTGTTTTGAGACAGAGCAAGCAAGGAGGGACAAAGGGAGGAGAGAATCCCAAGCATGTCCGTGCTGTCAGCACGGAGCTCGACACAGGGCTCCATTCCACAAACTGTGAGATCATGACCTAAGCCAAAACCAAGAGTAGGGTGCTTAACTGACTGAAACACCCAGGTGCCCTGAGGCCAGCATTTTCTAAGAGGGCACACAAAAAGCGTGTCTAACCTATCTAACACTGGTCACCTGACTTTCAATGCATCAATGTCACCATTTCAAACTAATACTCTAGAGTCCTCTGAATTTTCTCCCCTTGTCAGGCTACCACTCTCAAAGTACATGTCTTAACTTTTCTGTGTCTTAAGTCTTTAAAAAGCTTATTTTTAAATTTAACTTAAAAGGCTTGTTTTTTTAACTTACTTTTTCGCTTAGCAGGCAGTTTAAGGAAACCCATCACTGATGTGCCCTGAGCCAAGGAGCAACTCAAATACATGGATTTATAGAAATGCATTTCAACTTTAAGTCATCTTGCCTATCACTCCTTTCCACATACTGATAAAACGGAAAGTTCTACCACATTTTTAAGAACACAAGCTCGGGATACTCTCTTATTCTCTGAGGTATTAAAGAAGTTCATTAGAAGGAGGATTTTCATTAAATCAGCTAATGGCACAGAACAGAGTCCAGCACTTTGTAGGACATTAGTGTAAAATCAGTGTAACACTGCTACCAAGTGCAAACGTTCCAGATAAAAATTATTTCACCAATTTCCAAAGAATTAACTTACTTAACACTATTTCTACACTAAATATAATGTATCAATTTTGATGATATACACACCCCCACAAAAGGCCTTTAAAAAGAAAGGACATGATGGAACTCCATTCCATGATGTGATCATAACTGGCATTCATGCAGCAACACTAACAGTGCCATGCGGTGACAATGCTGTGCCAGCTGCTTTCACATGATCCTAGTAATCCCCCTCCAAGTGGCTATTGTTACCTTTACCTACAAGGTCAATACAGAAAAGGCCTTCTGATATAGGAGACTTAAGATACTCAGTGGTGACAAGGACAGAAACCCAGAATTCAAAAAGTGAAAGAGAAAGCAGGTGTGTCTGCAAAGGGGAAAGGACTCTCCTGAACTTCTCGGGAGAAGACCGAGTAGGAGCTGGTGAAAGGGGCAGGAGAGCAGTCATCGGACAGACGTGCTGCGCACTCAACCAAAACGGATCGCATGTCTTCTGTCTACTTACATTTGTAATGTCAAGGGAAGGAGACACTGTTCTGATTAGAAACGGGTCCCTACTAAAAACAGATTTTGGGGTTCAGGCAGGAGAAGAACAAAAACACAGCATGGGACTAGAAGACAAGTTCTAAGACAGGTTCTGTCTGTGGGAGCAAGGAAGGTGATGACAGAGAGGCCAGGTTCAGAACATGAGAGGGTGTAGTCCTGCGTATGGCAGACTTAGTCTCTTGTGGCGTCTTAGGTTGTGAATACGCTACACCAATACTGCAGACAGGCAACGGAGAAAGTCAGTACAACAGTCTGCTTCTGCAGACTCCGGCCAGTAAAAAACTGCTTTTAAAAACTTCATTTCCATGTGAGGCCCAAGTCATGAAGGGCAAGGAAAAACATCAAACTGCAATCCAACAAATTTCTTCATTCTCCCTATAAATAAGGACCAACTCGAATGTCTTTCTCATCTTTCTAGTTTTTTCTTTATGTGAAGAAATAGGAGGTTAGCCGTTGACTGAAACAAGTGCATGAACATACACGTGCCTACATGATTCTTTAGGAAAAGGTTACAAGGGTGGGCATCGCAGAAGTCTTCCCACCAGGGGCACCTGGGTGGCTCAGAAGGTTGAGCGTCTGACTCTTGATATTAGCTCAGGTTATGATCTCATGGTTGTGAGATTGAGGCCTGCCATCAGGCTCCATGCTCTGCCTGGGATTCTGTCTCCCCTTGCTCCTCTCTCAAAATAAATAAATTAATAAACATTAAAAAAAAAAAAAAAGTTTTCCAACTTATCTGTTAACAACCCTTTAAAAACTCCCCAAACTATCCAAAATAGTACTTCTCTAAAAGACCAGTCCACCCTTCAGAATTAAAAAAAAAAAAAAAAAAAGAGAGTCATAGTAGCAGTACAATACCTACCCCATAAGGCAGCACACAGAATCTCGGAGTTAAATCTCTTCTTATATTTACGAATCTCTGGGGTGTCACTCTGTGGCCTAGTGTTGGTGGGATTCACATTGACCACTGAGCCCTTCCGGGTAGGATCTTGCCTTATGGCTTCTGGTCTCATTCCATCACAGGAAAATCCCACTAGAACACGATATACTTTAAATTATTTTCTGTACACACAAACAATGCACTTGCCTCCCTCCCCTGCTACACCTCAGTAAATATTCACATGTTGTAACGGACCCTTTGTCAAGAAAAAGAAGTTTGTAAGAAATGTATATGGGAAAAGGAAACTGACTATGCAGCTCACTGCAAATAAGGCAATGCAAGCGGGATGGGTGTTTCTGTATCCGAGGTCTGTGCCTGCAAACAACCACCATGCCATGCCTCAGCCATCAGAAAGACCAATACAAAGTGACCAAGTCCTGTTTGTCAGCTGCTTTCTTGTTGCTCCTTTACTTACCCACAGAAGTCACTGTTGTCCCACTAGATGGAGAAATCTGTAGTAATCTGGGGTCTATAAAAGGTGTAAAGGAGGAGGAAGATTTGTGTTTCTGGAGTGTGCTACTAGCGGACTGAGTCTGCAATGTAAATTTCAATTTTATTAATACAAATGACATTAAAAAATGAACATACAACATTTCAATCCATTTCTACACTGCATGATTTCCCACTAGGAAGGCCTATCCCTCCTGCATCGTTCCCCCCAAATGCTCTCAGGGGTGCCTCTGCATGTGCACAACACAGCCCAACAATAGGCTGTTCGACCTGGAACCACCAAAAAGCTACATCTCTCTTCAGAAGTACTGTTCATCTAAGACAGGAATGCTGTGAGCTACCAACAAAATCTACACTTCTGATAATAAAAACTCCTAAAGGACAGGCTTGAAATGTCTATCTCACTTCATCAATTTCTGACATTATTCTTCTGCCCAAAAAAAGCCAATTAATATATGTTGGAATATTGGCAAATCTTTGCTTTGTATTATTTATTTTAAAGTGAGCCTCTTGCCAGAAAGCTACAGAAGCTTTGGCTACCACCGTTTTAGGTGCATCATCAGTAAACCCATATCAAACAGGGGCTCATTAGTGAAAGGTGCAAACAACAAGATATGGCACATACTTTTGCTCTTTTAGGAACGCTAGTGTTTTGGTTAATAGTGTAACTTAAGACAAAAAAAATAACAAAACACAAAGAAAGTGAAACAAATTGTTAAGTGGAAATGTAATGACAATTAAAAACAAAACAAACGGAAAAATAAACTTGCCAGTTTAGTGAGTTAAGGGTTATAGTAAATATTGGACATTAGAGCAAAATGGAGCAAAGTTTAAATATAAATATAAGGAGAAATGTGAGTGTAGGTGGGATATATCGCTGGAGAAAAAAGAACACTTCTGATCAAGTGCTTTAGTCCTGAAACCTTTCGCCCTCCACAGGCAGCTGAGAGCCACTATGTCCTAGAGCCCAAGACTGCCTAGGCTCCCAGGCTCTCTCCTCCCATTTCACACAGCTGTCTGCTGGCAAGCTTCCCACCCCCTCCTGTGATCAATGGCCAATCCATCCGATGGCCAATCTGATGCAAGCCCACCTTGGAAGCAGTTGACTTGCCCCTGCTCCTCAGGGGGAGAGGATTATTCTGATTCTTTCTAACAAGGGAACCAAAATAGAAGCAGGTAGAGACAGGCTGGCAGTTAAATGTTTACATTAACAAGATTGGCTGAAGCTACATGCCACTCTCAACCTCCTTTCGACCATTAGACAAATGCATTTAAACCAAACCTCCCAAGAAATCAAACCACTTGTTTAATTTAGTACAGGGTGCTCAAGGTGGACTATGTCACTGCACTTGGGGCATAATCTTGTTCCAAAGAGCAAAGCACCACCCAACTAGCACCCAGACTGAGCACCACAGCCAAGCCTTCAAACGAGCACACCAGATTTCCCATTCAAAAATTTAAATTAAAGCATGCTCAGACCCTTGCTCTTCTTAACATCCTAATTTTCTACATTTCCCTAAAAATCATTTGGCCTTTTCTTAAACTCTGAATGAAGGTGGATTTCAAGGAAAGACATCCTTTTAACAGGGTTGGTGAAAACGAATCAGTAACCAACCAACCATCTACCCCCCCATCAAAAACAAAAAGCAACTCAGCCCTGTTTGAAGGAGATTCCTGTACAGGATAACAAGTGTGTCCAGATAAGGCCAAGTCTGCTTAACCAAATTTTTCTATATTTTACTTATCAGATAAAAAGAATGAAAAAGGCAGATTCCACAAACGGCTACAAGAATTTCATGCCAAATACATATGGATCTGAGAACACAGCAATCATTTTATTTAGACTTTTAAAAAATAAACTGAATAAAGAAAGCCATGCAACTACACTCATCTAGAGAAAAGTAAACAGTGAACTGGCAAGTTGGAGGGACATTGATCTAGGGTTAAGGGATTTGTATGCAGATCTGAAACATGTTACTTGGGGTTGGGGAGAAGGGTAGGTGACAGAAGAAAGCAGGGGGAAGGGAGGGGTGAGGGGTGTGGGAAAGGTCTCCTCTGCAAACTAGCTACTAGGCAGTGCTGGTCAAACCCTATGAAAGCAGCCAGCTGTGGTGCGAGACATACCTCATTAGTAGTGAGCTTGTCCTGGGGTGTCTGTGGGGACATGGTGGGTGTCGGCTGGCTGGAGGATGGGGAGGAAGAGGTGGAGGAAGTGGAGGAGGAATGGCTTTGCTGTAAGAGATCTGGCAAGAGGTGAATGCGACCGGCAAAGCCATTGCTCTCATGATGGCTGGCGCGCTTTTGGTCAACTGTACTCTGTAGAAAAAACAGGCACACTCGTCTCGCTCAAGCGCTGCTGAAATTCCCTATGACCCTACTGATAACTGACTTAATGGTGCTGTGTGACTTTTCAAACTGTTAAGTTATCAAAGAAAGATCGGAGGAAACTGGCCAAAATTGTTCACACTTCCTCGCCAAATGCCTACATTGAGCCAACAGAATTCAAAGTACCTCATCTGGTGGCCACAGGACTTGCGCGGTGACGGCTTAATTGGTTTATCTGCCACACTAGCTGTTGTTACCAAAACCACTAGCCTTTTTTGTTTCTTTAAAAATCTATCTAAAGCCCTAGAGAGTACCCTGTCGCTTCTCTGAATCCTGGTCTTTTCCGCCTTCTTCCCACTTTCCATCCGAATGCATTGCCATTACATGAAACACACTCAGGAAAAGTCCAAAACACTAGAAAGGCGCCTGTTCTATGTCATGGGAAGCGCATCACTTCTCTGTCTTCTAAGCTAAGAAATGAACAGACAGTTGTAAAACTGAGTAATCCGACATTTAATATTCAACAAGTGAGGAAACTAACGTTTTGGAACACACAAGCGAGACCTCCCAACCCTTTTGCTCCACGAGGCCCTCCTGTGACTGAGGAGGCTCATCCGCTCTTCAACTGCTCCTGCCAAAGGGCTGCTCCTGCTGAGCACTGTGGATGCCCAGAGCTGGGAGCTCTCTGCAGAACCTCTGCGGCTGCCCCACTACAGACCGGGGTCTGCCTCCTTGCCCTGCAAGCTTGCTGAAGGACTCCATGTGGCTTTTCTACTGCTCAGACACAGACTGTGAGAATCGGCGTGGTGCTTGAATGAGGGCTGCCGCAAAACATGCAGAGGAGCAGCAATGTGGGGTGGAAGACCGCTAGCTACCTTCTTGGCATGCAGCACATACCTGCCTCCCTAGCCCCCGACACTCTGCCCTCTGGGTCTTGTTAACATGAAAACAGATGATGATGTAGAAACAGCATGAGTGAGTGAATGAGCAAGTGGGTTAATGACTACAGGAGAAGCTCTGCCTCTAACAACAAAGAGAAGACACAGGTACCTGGCGGACGATTAGAGTGCCCTCCTTGGATGGAGTCATGGCTGGTTCACTTTCTACATCATCATGGACAATCATGGTTTTCACGGATTCTGTTTCACCATTGCTCAAATTCAGAGATGACCTATTGGAACAAAATTCAGAAGTGAAGGGCCATAATAATCCCATGAGCAGAAAACATCCTGTTTAAGATTTTTCATCTTCCCAGAGTGCTTGGGTGGCTTAGTCGGTTAAGAGTCCTACTCTTAGTTTCAGCTCAGGTCATGATCTCACAGTGTGAGTTTGAGCCCCGCATCGGGCTCCATGCTGACAGGGCAGAGCCTGCTTGGGATTCTCTCTCTCCCTCTCTCCCTGCCCCTCCCCTGCTCACTCTCTCTGTTTCTCTCTCAAAAATAAATAAATAAAACTTTAAAAAAACCAAAAAATTAAAAAAAAAAAAAAAAAAAAAAAGATTTTCCACCTTCCCAAAGGCGTAAGATGAGATCAGGCTACAGATATAGTTTCCTCAAGGAAAATAAATGCTTAGCTTTTCCCTTTCAACAAAGACCTTTCTGCCAATATTGTCTGTTTTTAAGCAAAAAATTTAGGATGAATTCTTATGGTTAACGTGGTTCAATCAAACTGAAACTTCCCTTCTGTCATTTCCTCAAATTAAAAATAAAAAATAAAATAAAATACACGTTGGGGTCTTGGGGAGAGGCACACATGGGCCCGCGCGCACGAGCACGCGCGCGCGCGCACACACACACACACACACACAGAAGAGGGAAAAACATGAAGGCTGTCTGCTGTTGAATCCAGGAGAACTAAATGTTAAATGGCCATAGAATCAGGATAGGTTTAGAAAAAACCGGTTCCTAATGGAAAGAAAGCTCAGTGGAGACATTCTCAGCCTCTCTAAAATACACCAAGGACTGACGCTGCTCTGGTGTCCTCGGGTCCAGAGGTGGGTTCCTCGGCTCCTTCTTGTTCTACATCATCATCTTCTTCATCTGTTGTCCCTGACTCTTCACTGGATGAGGAGTAGTCTGTCACTTTGTGTGGCGGTCGCACATCTTCCACTGCTCGAAGTTCTTTGGCCAGTGCAGTCAAATCCTAATGCACAGGACAAAAAGGAGTTAAGGCAAAGGGGCACACGCAGAGGGCAGTGGGAAGAAAACAGCAAATTATGAGACACTCTTCATTTTAACTACTGATAAGATAGCCACAGTATCGGTTTTGTAAAACTATTTTGTATTTACCAGTATAATTAATAAGAAGGTGAGCTCTTCAAGCTTTCGATAGAAAAGAAGCTAAAGATGTTGCACACAGTTCAAATCTCACAACAATAAAAAACAATCTGCTTACAATAAGGTAATAGTGTTTTTTAAAAACCCTAATGTAAAATTCTAGATCAACAAATGTGTGAAGGCAAATCCCTGGAGTTCTGCCCATATAACAAAGTCTTCTCTTGAGAAAACTATCCAGAAAGCAAGATTTTAGTTAAAAAGGGCTGACTGGGAGTTTTTATTTGGTGAACTCATTATTTTTAACTCTTTTATTTTTAACAATTTCAAAGCTAAGAAAAGTGAGTATATTATTCATGTCTCACTTCACAGAGTGTTAACGACTTGCCACATTCCTAAGAGGGTCCATGACACAGAAAGTGAGAAAGTGCAGGCAGTGCGTGCTGCTGTCGGCAGGAGGTGAGGCACACTTCCCTGGTGCCACCTTACCCACACTTCCCTGCAACGCTGCCAACAAATACGAACATCAGACAGAACGGAAATCCACGTTCAAAGATATCATTCATAAGGAGCTTCGCTTCCCTTTACTCTTCCATACTGAGATATTTTAATGTTCACTCAATTATCCAAATATAATTTTTAAGTGTAATTATTATTTATACTCTACATTTTCATATAAAAGTCTGAAGTTTCTACTTGGGAATTACATTTGGAAGTAATGA
Source organism: Acinonyx jubatus (assembly GCF_027475565.1). Lineage (NCBI taxonomy): Eukaryota > Metazoa > Chordata > Mammalia > Carnivora > Felidae > Acinonyx > Acinonyx jubatus. Next base: position 57,060,355 of record NC_069388.1, read on the forward strand.
CTTTTTTTAAAAGCAGGCTATGTAGTCACTTTTCCTTTTTCTTTTTAGCAGTTCCAACTGAGTTTCCTTCTCCACAGGTAAGAAGATCTTATTCTTTTTTGAGCTTAAGCCTCTGAAATAAGAGCGTATTGGACCTTGGGTCTTACTATTTCATAATTACAACTGTAGCTTTTTAAGAAGTTATTTTTAGAAGCTGTATTTAATAATAAATGTATGCAGTAAATTCTGTGTTAAAAAGACAAAGCAGAAGTCTAGGACTTCTGAATTCTAGAAAAGAACAAAAAGGCAAGTTGAGGGCAGAAAGGAAATGTGGATGGATTATAAGCTAAAATGAAGAGGCAGCTGGAATGTTGTTCTGCTGCAGAATCTTTCAGAGACGGGGCTTACCACTTCACCCTTCAGTGCAGTAGCAGTTTCAGTGAGCCGGAGAAGCCATCAGTGATGAAGAATGCACAGCACAAGGAAGCACGGGAGAGAGGGAAGTGAGGGGAAGTACAGAAATCAATTCAAGCAAGAAATCAAAATTCCAAAAGGCTTAAAACCCCCCAATGGGCACAGTTACATGGTCAGTTAATGCAACAAGGATTAAAGACCAAGTATGAGGAAGTCAAAACCGTCATTTCTGGTACCAAAAGGCAGAATTTAAATAATAGGTGAATTGAAGAAAGAAGCTAATGTAAAAAAATTTAGTCTAAAAGCCAGTTTTGGGGCATCTAGGTGGCTGAGTTGTTTAAGCGTCAGACATTGTCAGACAACAGTTTCGGATTTCAGTTCAGGTCATGATCCCACGGTCGTGGGATTGAGCCCCACATAGGGCCCTGCACTGAACGTGGTACCTGCTTGAGATTCTCTCTCTCTCTGCCACTCCCACTCAAAATAAATTAAAAAAAAATTTTTTTTAAAGCCACTTTGTAAATACCCAACTTAGCAAGAATACATAAAGGTTAACGCTGAGCAAAGAGGTAAAAATAAAAAGGCTTTTATTTCTTTTGTACTTTTTGAAAAAAAATTACTATAATGGTGGGATATAAGTGTGCACAAATGTGTGAGGACATGGCACTCTTTCTAAGTCCTGAAATCTGTAAGAGGGCCCCATGAAAAAGACTGTAAGCTTCTCAACCACATATTTTTAAGAGATCTCACTCAAGCTTGGAATAAGTAAAACTGATTTTGTAGAATTCTTACAGCAGGCTTGAGAGGTCTAAAAACTTCCTTTTTATCTTCAGATTTTTTCACTGCATTTTCGAGGCGCTGAGATGGAGAGCCTTCAGATTTGGATGACGCTGTGAAATTCAAGAGCAGAAATGGATAAACATAGAGAAGTGTGTCACATAAAGCTGACCCAGCCCACCCAGCCTCTGCCTCTCTCCCCTCCTTCTCCCTCCCACTCCTGCTAGCCCCACTCAAGGCTTCACACTCAGATCTGACTCTGCTTAGCATGTATTCATAACACCTTGTTACATTATGTCAATGACATACTGGAGGGAACTTTCACTAACTTAATATTTTGACAGTTAAAATAACCAATAATGATGACAGAGTGGATGGGAGCCTACATTCTAAGAAGTGGGTTCAAATCCCAGCTCGGACATTTAGCTAATCATCTTGGACAAGTTTATCAATCTCACTAAATTGCAGTTGCTTTAATCTGTAAAATGGAGACACAATACATTTCTTTCTCTCTCTCTCTCTCTCTCTCTCTCTCTCTCGGGGTCATTTTAAGGATTAAGTGAGATTATGCATATAAACTGCTCACAATGAGAGGCATGTGTAAGCTCTCAAAAGTGAACTCTTTATTATTAAAATTATGGTAGCATTAGCAACCTGTAGTGAAACATTGCTTTGTGGTATGCAGCTGTGGAAAAACCATAGTCCTTTTTACATGATTAAAAAGAACCTCCAATACACTATCATAACCCAATACTGTTAATGAGGGAAGGGAAAAACAAAGGCATCCTACATCTCACTCTGAAGCGCTCCCCAGAGCCGCTCTGAGACCCAGGGTGGGACCCAGGCTGGGATCCTGAGTTGCTGGACCCCGAGGAGCTGCCACTGCCGGGCCTGGGCACCAGCTTCTCCACTCTCTCCCACAGCAGCCTGGGCTCAATACTGCTGTTAGAAAAGAAAAGAGAAAAGCTAATGCATTATGCCAAGATCAAGTTATAAACATATGTGTGATGTGTCCATCGATGTCTTTGAAATCTAGGTGAGAAAAAAATGGCAACATTTAACATTAAAACAGCATTTAACATTAAATTCACCAAAAGTTAATTAGGTTATTCATGGATTTTTATCTCCCAGATCCTTTTTTAAATTCAAGTATAGTTCACACACGTCACATTGGTTTTGGGTATACAAAGTATCCCAGATAATCTCATATCAAAAATGTTATAAGTAACAGGCTACCATTAGCAGACCCCACATCTTCATCACAACTGACAGGAAATGCTACTGTTCAGTCTAAAAGTGTTACTATTTCTGTCACAGCTACAAACTCAGTTTCTTATTATAAAAAACTCTACTTATGTAATCACACACAAAATTATACTATTCTCACTGTCCATCAGTGCCTTCAAGGGCCAACACTTATGCAGCATACTCCCTTGTATGGGCTGTGTTAGAAACATGACAGAAAGCACAGGTTGTGATGTACCCTGGCCACGGATGCAATCAGAGCACAAGTTTGCTAGGTTACAATTAATACAGAGACTCAATCACAGGAGAATCCCACAGTCTACCCTGATCATTTAAGGACTAAGAAAGCTCTCTGCAGCTTCTGGCCTGTCTTCCATCTTAGCACTTCAAGTTCTAAAAGGCTAGATGTGCACAAGGCTAACTTCAGAGGTTTGGCGGTGATCAAGTACAAAATAGTCAACATAGTGCCCTTTCCTTCTCCTAGGACGGCACTGGCCAATGGAAATCACAGAGAGGATGGAAACACTCTGTAGCTGAGTAGTATAACATGGTAGTATAACATGCACGTGGCTCCTGAGCATGTGAAATGGGACTAGCACAGCTAAGGAAAATAACTTTTAATTATATTGAATTTTAATTAAGTTAAATTCAAATTTAGATAGCTGTTTAGCTATTTTAAGTAACAGAACAGCTCTACAACCTGAAAATATTATTTGGTTAACTCACTAGTTTATTACAGACTGCAAGTCAACCCTGCACTTTCTTTCGTTTGTGATTTCCATACCACTCCCAAGGCATTAGGACATCCTTTAGAGGATAAACTCCCTCAGGTTACAATTGTCTCAGACTCTCCCCTGCCTTCCCTGCCTTTCCTTCCACTTGCCCATACACAGACAGGAAGTTTTCATTTTAAAACTGCCAAACATACAACTGGATTCAGACTCTTTTTTCACTATAGACCAGTTTGCTATTATTCATGACAATGGATTTCCTGGCAGTTTTTCTTTTATAAACTGATGATTTCTTTACCCCAGATGGTTCCATGTTTATGAGCATTTTTATGAAAACAAGTATGATGGAATATTCTGTGCAGTAAACCTATTCTTAAGCTTCCCTCTTCTCTTACCTGGTGGAGTTTCTTTGACCTGCTTGGCTATTTTGCTGTCCACTGCCTTGCAGTGGGGAATCCCGACGCGACAGAACAGGGGAACGAGATGTTGTCCTCACAGGAACCTTGGGGTAGAAAAATATAGCAATTAAATTACTGAAAATGAGAAGAAAAAAATATTTCCCTACCAAAACATATTTTTACAACAGTCTGAATTATGTGAGCCTTACTATCACTACCCCTCTGCCTGATCCTTCTATGCCCTCCACTGATTCAATATGATAGAGAAAATTTAAGTCAAAGGCATCAAAGGAGCCAGGACAAACAGCCTTTCTACACTTCTGTAACATTTAAATGATGTCTGTATTGAAGCTTAGTGGCAGGGGACATACAAAGCATTTTGCTGAGATAATGTGAGAATCAGAAAAATAAGCTCAAAGAAACCAAACAATGGTCTACAAACGGATCAGTAGGAAATGAAGACTGGTAGGAAGCAAGAAAATATTCAGAGGAAGCAAATTCCAAGTGGAGGGAAAAATTAACGAAATGAAAAAGTGCCTTTCATTTAACTTCACCATTAACTACCAAAAACAAAACAAAAAATTGAAAAACAAAGATCCCTCAATTTAAAAAGAACAAAATAATTTTTTTGGAAATGTTTATGTTAAATTTTTCTTAAAAGACCTTTTCTGAAAATTTTGATAATCATTAATGTTGCAAAACAATTTATAGCTTTTGTATAAATGTGTAAGACAGCTGCTAAAATACACTTTGATTCTTTTTGTTCTAGAAGTATATTCTTTATAGACTTACTCATATATTATTCTGTTACTCTGTGTTTAAGTATAGCACTAACAACAACCATAAAAAGCTAACTGGCCACTGGCTGAATATAACTGCCTAACTATGGAACTTTCCCCACTGTAAAAAGTTCCTTTGAAGTTTCATTGCCCCTTCATTCTGGTGAAGCCATCATACCCTTAATTAAAATAAATAATTTTTTTTTTAAATAACAAAATGGAAAAAAGAAGCACACATCTGTCTTTCTGCTTCTTACCCTTGGAGGCACCTCGTCACTGTCTGATCTAGACCAAGCCTTTTGGGTGGGGTCAGGTACCTCCGACTTAGAGTCAGAACTCTGACTTAGCACCTCACTGCGGGAAGGTGGACATGGGTCCTGAGAGCGAAGATGGTGGTGTGCAAATTTGGGAGGAGAAGGGTCACTGAAGGAATGGGATCGCGAGACAGGGGAAACATTGTTCTTGAGAGATGCCAGGTGGGACCACTGTACCTTACAAGAAAACAAAACACAAAACATTCAATGCGTTCTGCATAAAACGCTTTTCTGGTCAATACCAAATCCAAAACAAGAAGTAGGGGAAGGCAAACTGGGGCAATACAGTACTCGGTAAGCCAAGCAGTGGAACAGTTATACTTCTAAGGGACGAAGCAGTCTGGGGAACACAATATATAGAAAAAAGCAAATTTACATTTATAAAGAAAACTCTTTTAATATCCAGACTAACATTACAGATAGCAGTAAACACAAAGATTAAGGAAACAAAACAAAATCACACAAAAAAACCCTCACAGACTCCTAGTCCTAAAAGGGAGGACAACATGCTGCATGCACATCCACGTCAAAGCAGAGAGTGGACAGGCAGAGAGAGGGAGAAAAGAAAAACCACAAGACAGACACTGCCATACATGCAGACCTATCTATCCATCCTCACATCACCTGGTCTCGTAAAATTTCAGACCAAATAACCACAGAACACATTTAATGAGCAAAGACAAACCCCTATGTGTTGGCAGACTACAGCGATACAACTTAAAAACAGCCAACTTTTCAAAAACACCGATTTTATTTCTTTCTTCTCTCAAGTCATAAAACACTCATGCTTTAGAGATTGCTATACATGTTCACAGTAGTTACAAAAAAAGGAATTTTGGTTTCTTTAGGAATATTCAATACTATCATTCCCTCTGCTGCTGCTACTGGAGTATGCCTTCTACTTGACAATTGAAAAAATGTTAACAACAACTTGTCACCTGAGTTAATCTGGTTGCTTTTAAGTTGGGAAAATAATCTCTGAAATAATCTGTATTTTATTATATTAGATTGCAATTTATATAATTCCAGCTATGCTATCTATTATATCAACGCACTTAATGAGAACTAAAAATACCAAATCACAATTGGCTCAACCTTTCTAAATGCAAGATTCAGAATAAGTCCCATAGGAGAGGGACAAATTCCACTTACTGGCATAATCCCAGACCGCTTAAATGTTTAAAATTTTCAGGTGGAAAAATGTGAAACAAAGCATTATCTACAACTATAATAAAAATTGGGTTTAAAAATAGAATCCTATGTGAACAGTCTCCTCAAAGAATTTTTTCATAAGCATAGGTTTCAGCTCAAAGCAACTTTAGGTAAAAAGAAGAAAAGGGAGACTATAATCATTAATATAAAAGTAGCCTACATAATTCAGGAACTCCTATTTTCTAAATTGTTAGTGGCCAAATAGATAAAAATTTTCTATTTGTTGTAAGTTTAACTTTCAGAATAAAAAGTTTAGTCCTAGACTCTTCATCCAAATGTTGTTAAACAAACCTACTGTACTAGTCCCTCTTCCCTTCCCTCTCCCCCCTTTTAGCCTGTACTGTTTTCTTCACAATCTGGCTTGTGGCTCAGCTCTTCTGTGAATCAACACACTGCTGACTGCATGTAAATTCCTCCCTGTCCCCTAACGCCCCCCACCCCACAAACACATGCTTTGCTTATTAGGTCTGGTCCTTCTTCTTTTTTCTTTTCTTCTTCTTTTTTTTTTTTTTAAAAAAAAACTCCTCCATACTGGGATTATTTATTGTAAAGCATGTTCAAATCCTCCTTGGGATTTTTTTTTTCTGAACACCACAGCTACTTCAATCACAAGAATATGAACTTTTGTCCCCGAACACATGCAAGCATCCGTGACAAGTCAACTCAGGCTTCAAGGTGCCAAATGTCTAAATGTTATTTATTTTCAGTAAGAGAATGGGAATCTGTATTTTAAGGACCTCTCAGATCTTTGACATGGATAATCTCTGCTATTAACTGTTTTCTCTGGACAGGACAGAGGGTTCTCTTTTAACCACATAGCACTCAGCCCAGGGGTTCTCCCTCACCTAGACAAGGCAGAATGCTGTGGTCAACCTAATGAAAGGACCTTTCCCCGGCCTACTTCAGGGAAATGCATACTGAACCTACTAGATCATATCTTCTTTTGGATCTTGAACCTTTTGAGAATCTAATGAAAGGCCCTTTTCCCAGAAAAAATAGGTACATTTGGACAAACCAAGAAATTCTATATGTAATTTCAACTGGGCTGTCACTGGATTTCCAAAAGCCCACTCATGCAACTGGCCAGGAACCAAGGATCAAAGGTTAAGAAAAGGTTCTGGTTCTCCCTCTATGTACTTTCTAAAAACAAACCTGAAAAATTTTTGAATTAGAGAAAGGAGGCATATGTTTATGAGCATCTGAGTTAGGAAAGACAAAAAGACTAAAAGAAGTAATCACTGAATCTAGATATCCTTAATGAGTATAATAAAAATCTTTTAAAAAAATCCTTCTTTTCTCTATCAACTAAGGGGATATCACCTGTAAGTTAATTTAGAATCACTCCTGCAAATCTCTTTTCTTCCTAATGTGGTAACAAACCAATCTGTGAATGTTACAAGCAGGCCCATGGCTTAGTGAACTACCGTGTGAGTCACCTCAGCCCACAGCCACCGGGCTGTTGCTACCTGTGGCTCAGCTGGTCTCTGCAGGGCAGGATGCACAGACTCGGAGTTGCCATTGGAAAAAGACTCTGATCTGGAAGGCACTGGTGGCTCCAATACTCTGCCTGTCTGCTTAGACTGGGCTTCAGGGGAGCTGTGGTTAGTTTTCCTAAATCTATCTTCCACCTGCATCAGAGAATTAGAAGACATAACTCAGTGTTAGTAGGGAAAAGCAGAGATCCCAAAGAAAACTTGAGTGGAAGGGCCCTAGAGAGAAATTTTCTCTTTTCTCTAGCTACAAGGAAAGAGAGGAGGCAAATATAATAGGGCTAAAATTCAATTTGAGATAAAGAAATATGAAAATAAAAATTAAGCCTTTAAAATCTCCTGGCAAGAATTCTAAGATTGTACATGACGATAAACTAGAAAAAAAAAAAATGAACGTCACAACTAACTACACCAAAAGATTAAGATTAGAAGATTATCATCAGGAATTCAAAACACATTTCATCGTACCCAAAACAAAGGCATTCTAGGATGCGGAGAACACTTGTTCCTAGAATCTACTCTCTGTGAGGGTGAGACGTGGTGGAAGGGTGCCACCTACAGGCCAGGTTTCAACATACTGCAGAAGTCAACCAGCTTCCAGGACTCCTAGTATTCCAAAAGTTACTGCTTTGCCACATCATCACCAGGAGGCTCTGGGTGGCCCAACTGCACCAATTTCATTAACAAATCACAATCAGTGATTTGTTAAAAAAGTCAGTATAATTGGGCTATAGGCACTGTTCATTTTCATGGTGGTTTTGGAAAAATAGTTAACCAGGCCACCATCCCCTTATGTACATTTTAGGAATGATTTTGCCATATAATTTTCCCTCTGTTTAGTGCTCACTTCACCCAAGAGTTGTTTACAGAGGCACTCTGGTCGTCTCTGGAGAAAACACCAAGCAGATAAGGGACCGCAGGCAAGTGTCCTTTCACTTGTCTGAACCACATTTTCTTGGCTAGAAAACCAAAAGACTGGCTCTGATCTGCTCTCTGTGTCCCTGTCTAAGCTTACTATTACACAGCTCCTAAGAGTCATTCTACTACTTCCCAAGGAATGAGCAACACCGGATCAATATTTAAGCAACAAAGGAAAGAAAATACCTCTCGGGTTCTGTCAGTGGGCTCATAGTGGGGCTTAGGCTCTGGAGCGTGATAGCTTGGCTTGCTCCTTTCCTGCTGCGGTGGCTGCTGCTGCTGCGGGTGCGGCCTCCTGTGGTCATGCTGTAGAGACAGGAGATATGCTTGTTCTTGTTGCAACTGCCTCTGGAGCCTCTCTGCCTGCCGGTGCTCCTCCATCTCCCGCCATCGGCACTCCTTGGAGAGGGAGAGGAGAACACTAAATCTATGGGCCACCGCACAACTTGCCTCTTCTCTGGATTCATTCTCAACTTTTCACAAAGACCATGCCTTCCCCCCCACCTTTTTTTAATCACAGAGCAAAATGACTGGGATTTTAAATAGCGTATTACCTGTGGAAAAATATGACAGCTTGTTGCTAACCATAATATCACTGGACAGAGAGAGAATTCAATTAAAAGTTGGTTTTGGTGGTTTCAAAAGTTAGTGTACTAGGCAAAAATCCTATGGCATGTGCTTTGAACTTTCAGCCTTTGGCATTCTAGTTTGTTCACTGAATGCCAAGTTCTGTTCAAACCCTTGCTATCTACCAAAGAGAACAGTTAACTCTTTAACAGGAAATAAGTAAGTAAATAGAAGCCACCTCGAAATGTGCCCAAAGCAGCATGACCACAGAGGACATCTCCATTTGAGCCTGTCAGCCCACAACGCTAACCAAAATGGTCTGGTAATCACCACGGCTATGCCCAAAGCTCAGGGGAGGGATAGAGAAATAAGCCCTAATGCTACGGAACAAGACAGATACAGGGCGTTACCAGTAACATGGCCTGCTCCTGGAGCAGCTGCTGCTGAAGGATTTCCAAGTGCCGCTGCTCCTCTTCTAGCTGTCGCCTGATATACTCCTGTCACACAGAAATTACCCAGCAATCAATTTATCCCAAAGGAAAGCATCAGAACCACCTGAATGGAGCACCAAGAACCATTTGCCCCAATGGTCTTCAGTGGTAATTCACTTAGTGATGGATATATTATGAAACATATAGTGAAAGATTGTCCCCAAGATCTTCAAATTGGTCAACGAAGATCTAAAGAGTCTAATAAATGATGATATACACTCTACTGATATACACAAAAGTATCTGATAGTTCTTCTGTAAGAACGCAGCTGTTAAATACAATTGCAGGATTTCAAAGAACTAGGATATTCCTCTTAAGGATGGTAGACCAGAGAAATCAAGTTTAACTAGATAAGAAACCAGAGGGTTCTCATTGCCCTAGAGGGTTCCGATGAATCATTTAAAACAAGCATGGATTGCCAATTTTTAAAACCCCAAACCAAAACCCGTTTTAATATTAAAACAGAACAAACATGATTTGTGTTTTCTCTGATGACACAGAAGGTACCTGGAATGACTATATTCTGAAAGCCATGATCTGTGAACACCAGACTCAGGTGGTTTCTCACAAATGAACAGGCCCAGGCTCTTCAAGAAGAGACTGAGAGTGTGTGTGTGTGTGTGTGTTTGTGGGGAGGGGGTGGGGAACTTATTTTCAAGGGGAAGAGAATGACAAGCCTCTGGATCAATGAAAACAGGTACATACCCAAAACATGTAAAGAGGAGAAGTCCAACCTTGAAGTTGCATGCATATTTAATAGACTAGGAAATCAAGAGACGTTTGGAAATCTCAGACCTTTAGAAAACCCTCAACCTTCCATTTTCTCGGTATCCTCATTTGAGAAATGAGTATCAAGAATATTCTTGGGGCACGTGGATGGCTCAGTTGGTTAAACGTCTGACTTCAGCTCAGATCATAATCTTGTGGTTCGGGAGTTCAAGCCCCACGTCGGACTCTGGGCTGACAGCTCAGAGCCTGGAGCCTGCTTCAGATTCTGTCTCCCTCTCTCTCCCTGCTCCTCCCTCGCACTCTGTCTCTCTCTCTCTCTCTCTCTCTCAAAATGAAACAAACATTTAAAAAAATTGGGGCGCCTGGGTGGCTCAGTTGGTTAAGCGGCCGACTTCAGCTCAGGTCATGATCCCGCGATCCTTGAGTTCGAGCCCCGCGTCGGGCTCTGTGCTGACAGCCCAGAGCCTGGAGCCTGTTTCAGATTCTATGTCTCCCTCTCTCTGACCCTCCCCCGTTCATGCTCTGTCTCTGTCTCAAAAATAAATAAATGTTAAAAAAAAAAAATTTAATAAAAAAAAAAACATTCTCTTGCAACTCTCAAGATTTTTTGTAAGGCTCAAATAGGACACAGACATTAAACAACTCTGAAATACAAACAAAAGAAGTTTCCTTCCTTTTCAAGAAGGAAAAAAGCTAACTGTTCCAGAAAGGGAGTAGACTAAGAGATCTAAGAAGAGAAGTTTTATTCTGAAATTCAGATTACGTCTTTACAGTGTCTAATGCTGAGCATCCACTTGTACCATGGCACACATTTTAAAATAAAAATAGCTATACATCTGAGCTGGACAGAAGTTTTAGTTAACCAATAATTCTAGTTTAGAGAATGCAGGATAACACAAATCATGACATATACATTTCCTCAGAAACCTTTATCTTATAAAATAAACTTTACCCAAAAAAGCCAATCTGGGGGAAAGTGTATCTAGAAGGGCATTTGCAAAGACACTCTGATTCCAACCTGGGCTCCAAGTCCCATTCCTCCTAGCCTAACCTTCCACGGCACATGCTATGCCAAGCACTGACCTAGCATGACATGTGGCCTTCCCCTGCAACAGCTGAGAAAGGAATCTGAGTTCCAACTCACCTCTTCTTTGAACTAGACTGAAATGAACCATAACTTGAAAGACCAAATTAGTACAGTCGTTTGTCTTTTTGCCTTCAAAACACAAGGACAACCAGGAAAGTCACGTCTATCCAAACCACAAATGTCCCAACATACAATGAGCATGCAGAATACAATCATACATGTATACAAACATGCAGAAGTGCAGTTTCTTACAGCACTGTTAACACGAAAGATTTTGCAACAGAACAAGGAAAGCAGAATAAAACTACTTTGATACCTATCTATTTTCAAGAAGAGGTAAAGGATACTTGCTATACACTGCTAGGAATTTACCCAAGGGATACAGGAGCGCTGATGCATAGGGGCACTTGTATCCCAATGTTTATAGCAGCACTTTCAACAATAGCCAAATTATGGAAAGAGCCTAAATGTCCATCAACTGATGAATGGATAAAGAAGTTGTGGTTTATATACACAATGGAATACTACCTGGCAATGAGAAAGAATGAAATCTGGCCATTTGTAGCAATGTGGATGGAACTGGAGGGTATTATGCTAAGTGAAATAAGTCAGGCAAAGAAAGACAGATACCATATGTTTTCCTTATATGTGGATCCTGAGAAACTTAAGAGAAGACGTGGGGGAGGGCAAGGGGGAAAAAAAGTTACAGAGAGGGAGGGAGGCAAACCACAAGAGACTCTGAAATGCTGAGAACAAACTGATGGTTGATGGGGGGTGGGGGAGAGGGGAAAGTGGGTGATGGGCATTGAGGAGGGCACCTGTTGGGATGAGCACTGGATGTTGTATGGAAACCAATTTGACAATAAATTATATTTAACATAAAAAAAAGAATACTTGCTATACATGAATGTTAACGACTGTCACTAGCACATTAAAGATTAAGTATTACTCTCACATACTCCTCTCACCATCACATTGTGAGAATTACCCCTAGGAGACTTAACTTTCAAAAGCTTAATTACTTTTACTCCTCTTTCCAATCCCTAAGTATAAATCAGAATGTGGGGAAAAACAAAACAAACAAACCCAAAACACACCAGTGCTGACTGGCCAATAATGTCAATAGTAACAGAAATATCCTTAAATTCTCAGGAAGAAATAGTACATGTGCAGAGAACCTGAAGCATATGATCAGTATCAAGGATAGTAGCTGAATACTCAACTGTGGAAGTTAATACCATAGTTGATAAGTATTTTAAGTATGAATTTCAAGTATTATTTAAATTGGTCTCCATTCATGTTTCCTCCTTTACCCAAAGCTCATAACAAAGAGCGATCAATTCAAAGATGTGAGAGGTGAAGAGGTTCTGAGGGGCTCACACTGACAGCACAGACACAAAAGCACAGTCAACTCAGGGAACAGAGATTTCTAAAGACAACTATAGCTGGCATCAATAAAATGCTCTAAGTATTACCAAAATATTATCTTTTTTGGCTAAACAAAACCACGATGTTATTAGTTTTTCTAATGCTACTACTGAGTTATATACAAGTATGTTTATTATGATATTCAGCCACTGGATAATTCAAACATTCCTTGTGGTTGGTTTTTCAGTTCATTAAAGAAAAGGCTAATCATCATCCAGATATCTGAGGTTCAAAGCATTTAAGCCAAGCCCAAAAAGAAATATTCAGAAATCTTTTGGGCATCACACTATTTGGAGACCACTCAACTGACTTCAAGAGATTTCAAATTGTAAAAATTTACCCATCATTTTTAATTTCAATTTATTAATTCAATTTATTGCTGTGCTTCCAATTGTGCTTCGGCATTTTCAAACCTCTGAAATCCTGAATGTGTGTGTGTGTGTGTGTGTGTGTGTACATACGTGCGTGCACACGTGTCTGTACTTTGAGTCCCAAATCCCCCAACTCTACAAAGCAACCTCACATATGACCTCACATATGCATGGTCAGAACATTCTTTTGTGAACTAACCTGTTCTCTTTCAACTCTCCTCTTTTCTTCCTCTGCCCGTCTCCTCTCTTCTTCTTCTTTACGTCTTCTTTCCAGTTCCTCCAGACGCCTCTTCTCTTCTTGTTCTCTCCTTCGCTGTTCACGTTCTTGCTGCCTTCTAGCTTCACGTTCTCTCCTTTGTTGCTGCGCAAGTAAAGATATGTAATCAGCAGGTATCTTCTAACTACTGCTCTCATGACACTCTGCTGACCATTTACAGGTAGGTGCTAATGAGGGGAAGTTCACAGACCCCATCTCGACTGGCCAGCTATTTCCACACTGCTCCTCCACCCCACATGTACCAGCTTCCTCATAAATATTGGTCAAAGGTGGGGTGCTTCTGTGAATCCTTACACAGTTTGGTTTCGTTTGATATCAATTCCCCATTCTTCACTATACTAGGCAACTAAAGGACAGGGAATTCTTTATCCATGCACATCACTAACAGAATTATCCAGGGCCCTTAAATCAGAAGAAAAAGACAGAAGACAAAGGAATAAAGGAGAACAGAAGTAAAGCAAAGAAAGGAAAGAAATAGTTAAAAAGAGGAAAAAGAAATTGACAATAAGAATAAGAAATGCCAGTATTATTCATAGTAATGAATTTAAGAAACTGCCACAGCACACATGCATACCATATGTCCTGCACTGTGCTCAGTGTTTGATATTCTTTATTCCATTTCCTTTATCTAATAAAATTTTCAAAACAAACCTGGAAATAAGTATTTCAATCCTACTTTACAGATGAGCAAATAGGTTCAGAAGAGTCACGTGATTTGCCCAGTGTCACCCAGCTAGCAAGTCCCAAACTAGAAGGGCCATTCTGCCTCTAATGCCTGTAGTATTAACCATGTGCATCCCACTAGCAGGTAGGTAGACTCACTCTGACAACCGTTCCTAATCCAGGCTGTTCTATATAACCCCTAAGTATAGAGTAGTGGGACACACTGGGCACCTGTCTGGCTGCTTTTCTCATCCAGCCCCAGACATCTGTTAATAAGGCACTTCTACAGTGTAAAGTATAGAATTAACCAATTCTTCCCACAAATATGAAAAATGCTAGCCTCTAGACTAGGGCCATCTAATAAAACACTCCAGGATGATGAAAATGTTCTGCCTCAGTACTATTCAATAGAGGAGCTACTAGCCACATGTTGCTACTGAGTACCTAAAATATGACTAGTACAACTGAGGAACTTCCTTTTCAATTTTACTTCAATGAAGTTAACTTAAGTTTAAATAGCCATATATGGCTAGTGGCTACTGTACTGGACAGCACAGGTCTAAAGAATACACAGCCATCGAATTTCTCAAGACACAGGAAGCTGACAGTATTACCACAAACTTCAATGTGGCACTAAGATTATTAAATAAGAAAGTTTGGGATAAAGTTATTGGGGATATTAGACATAAATATTTATAATAGGCATAAAAGTAGGTATTTATTATAGTCTGAGTATTAATTTCTTCCCCCCCCCACACACAAGCATTCATTCTGAAGGTAGACACTTAAATGATTTCCTAAGAAATATAAAGAAATGTCTTATATGTGGAACCCTTGCACAGAGAGGATTTCTTGGTACCTGGGCTCTCTCAGCTGAGTGTTACATGACCATTACTCTCAATACAGTTCTGAGTTAGCTTCTGGCCCCATCTCCTCTCTCATTCCATATATTGCATGGTTTAGTTATTTTTCTTTAAAAATTTTTTTAAATGTTTATTTATCTTTGAGAGAGACAGAAACAGAATGCGAGTGGGTTAGGGGCAGAGAGAGTGAGACACAGAATCTGAAGGAGGGTCCAAGCTCCGAGCTGTCAACACAGAGCTTGACATGGGGCTCAAACTCACAAGCTGTGAGATCATGACCCAAGCTGAAGTTGGACCTCAACCGACTGAGCCACCCATGTGCCCCTCATGCTTTATTTTTTTCCTAGCACTGTCTGCTCTTAGAATTCAACACACAAAACACACAGTTTCCCATGGGTGTGGGTAGGGTCATAGAAATAAAAGAGTTCCTGTCCTGGTGTTTAGAAACTACAACTTTAATGGCCAAGGCATCTTTATTAAATTGAAACATGTACACTCTCCCCATACAATGTACTTGCTGCCTGTCATTTGCTAGCTTAATGCCCATATAGGCACATGTGCCATGGTGTGGGGCTTGCATTCAGGGCACCTGGCCCTGAGCACTGTGCTGCACCCTTGGGAGGAAAGAGGCCTTTCTTTGTAAAAACTAGCTACTGAGGGGTGCCTGGGTGGCTCAGTTGGTTAGGCGACGGTGATGATCTCACAGTTCGTGAGTTTGAGCCCTGCATTGGGCTCTGTGCTAACAGCTCAGAGCCTGGAGCCTATTTCAGATTCTGTGTCTCCCTCTCTCTCTACCCCTCCTCCTCACACTCTGTATCTCTCTGTCTCTCAATAATAAATGAACATTAAAAAAAAATTTTTTTTAAACTAGCTACTGATAAATAAAACCCACAAAACCACCTCACCCTGCCCCAGGACTTCATCAGCAATATAACACAGACACTTGAGGAAAGAAATCTGAGAATCTCATCCAAGCAGTGTTACTGGAGCCTTTCTACTTCAAAGCAAATTAAGTTAAGATCTTTTATTTTACAACTTTTGCTTTTTCCATTCAGGAACAAAAAGAAGAGAGTGGCTTTTACCAGTACGTTACTTATAACAAATATAAGCTCAGAATACAACCATTTCTCTAACACTGGTAATAAAAATCCCCATATTTTGCCAATTGGGAAACAAGTTTCTTTGCTTTAAACAGAAATTCTTTAATTCTTTCAGATATTCCTGACTAGCCATGTCTTCCAAAGGAAAGCATCTTCTGAGCTTCTCTATTGAATATAAAGACATTCAAAATAAAACAAAAAGCCTTCTAATAAACCTAAAACATAAAGAATCTCATTTGATCAGTTTTAAAGCTTAAAACAGTTGTGAGTATTTTCCTCTAAGAGGTGAACATGGAAGCTCTGTGGAAGTTTCTGTCCTGAGGAGTGAGAGTGGTTTTGTGTACTCTACTATTTTTACAGACTCAGCACTGCTTAGTTCTGAGAACAACCATGGGCAAGGCTGGCAACAATCAGGACACTTCCAGGTTTTATAAAAGAGAAATGACTTGCTAGAATACATTGGGTTTAGCAAACACCTGGCAGGCAAGGTAAGAAGGGCCTCACCTCTGGATGAAAATAAGAACCCACAATCACAACAAAGGAAGACACAAAGCTACCTGACAAGATATGTAAACAATTTCCCTCCAAATCTGTCAGACAAAAGGAAAACAGAAAAACAAAGAAAAGGGAAACAAAATCAAAGGCAAGCAGTATCTACTGCCCTTAAAATTGCCCCTTAGCTTCAGAGAACTTAGGCTCTAAGTATATCGGATTAATATGAACAGGTCAGAAGAGGCAAAGAACCTTATGCAATGAATTTTACAACTTTTAGATAACAAAAGTAGCCAAAATGGGCTAGAAGGTCCTTTGAAAAATTTTAGTACACACCATGGAATCCTAGAAAGACAAGTGAAAGGACTCAAGGGACAGAGGTTGTGGTCCCGATTCTGCTCAGCTTCCCTGTTACAAGCCACTTCCCCTCTATGAGCCTCAGGTTCCTGACTTGTCAGAACAGAGTTATGTGTGGTGGGGGTGCGAAGGAGGCAGTGTGCATCAGAAATCATCATGGTGTGGAGTTTACAATGGTTATTATTTTGAAGAAGTCAATAGTTGGTGTCTACAATGAGAAAAAGTGTTTAAAAAGTCTTATAGGCAATGAACTCTAAGAGAATCATTCCTCTGCAAAAGATCTGCCCCCAACACCATCCTGTGGAGGGCGCCCTGATGCACTGAAATTAAGAGAGGAGAGAGGTGAAGAACTAGCATGGTAGGTGTCTACATCAGCAGTCTCTAGAAGTGAACAAGACCATCGGGTGAAGTCTAGGAAAAAAACACTCAACTCTTATTTACTTGTATTTGTAGCTCACCCTTTTTAAGATAGCTATTTCTGCATGTTTTATAATATACATACTCAGTGCAAAGGTATGTTAAGTAGACATATGCGTCAGATATATGCCTTCAGTTTCTCTTACCCTCCATGCCACTGCGCTATGCTAAGCAATGCCACATGACCACAGAGATGCAGACCCACAACAGCCGTAGAGATGATGTGCTTACTGCCATTTCCTTATACACCATGCAAACTACTAAAAATTCCTTAATTTTTACATATGATGTTGAAGGTCCCATTTAGACTTATAGTATCACAGTAACAGAAAGAAAAGCAATAGCCTGCACTTGTTTCTCTCTTATACTAAACAACAACAACAACAACAAAAAACTTTAATGAAAGCAAAGCCATCCCTATCTCTGCTGACGCCTCAGCTATTATCAGCAAGGACTCCTTCAGGAAAGAGCCAGGAGGGGACACAACTCCAAGTAGAGCCCTGGAGGTTGCCATGCTGAGGTCTGGGAGAAACGACCAACCAGCAGCCTGCTACTAAGCCGCCACACAGCTGGCAGCCAGATGCAGTCTAGCATCCAACTCAAACCAGTCTCCAGATGCAAGCTCCAGAGAAGAAAAGCGGAAGTTGCGGAGGAAAAGCAGAGAGGGAGCGAACCAGGGTCAGAGCTGACTTTCCACATGCTAGGCCTCTCACCTGGAGCTGCTGCCTGCCCCAGTGCACCAAGTGCAGGTGTGATCTCAGGCCACCCACTCCCCAGACCCACTTCTCATCTCCCCTCTCCTGAGCTGTTGTCACCTTGACTTCAGGAAATGGCAGGACCTCCGTGCACGTCCTCTGGTCACATGGGCTCTAAAGTGGAAGCACTCATTCTCCTTCAAGGGAGTAAGCCTCCAAGTGGTAAGACATGTACAATCCATTTTCTTGGCTGTTTCCAACTACACTGAGGGCAGGGCTCCTAGCCCATTAGAAAATCTTGACTACTTTCATGTAACTAAATGCTACTACTAAGAGGCAACTTTTAAGTGATTTTACAAGGAGCTTTTTCCACATCATTTACATTTAAAAACATTTTTATTTTTTTAATTTAAATTTTAACATTAGGTGCAACACTGGTTTCAGAAGTAGAAGTCAGTGATTCATCACTTACATATAACACTCAGTGCTCATCACAAGTGCCCTCCTTGATACCCATCTCCCTCCATTTGTTCTCCGTCATTAAAGAGTCTCTTGTGGTTTGTTTCCCTTCTTTTCTTTCCCCCACTTCCCATATGTACATTTAAAAAGTTTAAATTAAAGTGTTAAGTACTTTAAAAATTCAAAATGAATTATAAGGTGTATGTCAAAAATAAGGTGCCCCATTTCTCCTCACCCCCAATTCGTGATTCCCAAGGTAGAATCACTTCCAATGCCTTTTGTTTTTCTCACAGTATTTGCCTCCTGATTTTTAAATAACACTTTCATAAGAGCTATTTTAAAAAAATTTCCACTTTAGACACCATCTATTGATTTCTCCCCCAAAGAATATCCATCCACAGCACCATTCCATGTTCCCAGTCTAGTCATGTGACAATTCTGATTAAATGAAAACCACATTCAAGGCAAAATTTAGTGTTTGGAGGAGCTATTAATTGCCTTATTTTTGTTGTTGTGGTCTCTTTCACTGGTTTTCTATGGGTCTATCACAAAATCATCTGTAAAGTCTCTTGCACCACCATAGTCCTTCCAATATGGTCAAGTCAATCAGGCATTCTTTCTTCCTAGAGATTTAACCTCTCACACCCCTTTCTTCCCCTACACCAACCAAGACTGCTTGCTCTCCAGGCAGCCTATGCTTGGCCACCAACTTCCTAGGAATTCTTTTGAACTCTCTCCTGTACAGGATCCTGTTTCCTGTAGCCCTTGCCACTTTCGTCCTCATTTGCTGGAACACGTTCTCCAGTAGCTTCCTGAGAAGTGAAAACAAGGCAAAAGGCTTGAGGGACTTCGCAGGCCACAGAACCTTTACTCTCACAAGGTACATATAATTTTGACTCAGGCTAGTAATTTTCCCTCAGATTTCTGCAAGCACAGCTATGTCATTTTCTAGTTTCTGATGGTGCTCCTGGAAAATCTCAGACCATTCAGATTCCTGATACTTAGTACAAGACCCATGCACACCCCAACCCTCTACCTGTTCCACCCACCATGGCTTTTAGGATGTTCTTTTCATCCCAGACATTATGAACTGTCAAGACGACATATGTACCTTTGTATGGGTCTTTTTTCATTCATTGTGCAGGAGACGCAGTACATCTTTCAGTCAGTACAGAAATTTGTATTTCTTAGCTCTGGAAACTTTCCTTGAATTAGTTCTGTAGTTCTCCCTACAGTAATTATTTCCTACACCATCTAATTAAATGGTTGTTAAACCCCCTGAATTGATTTGGTTTTTCTTCTGTTCATCATAAACTTAACCCCCCCGCCCCCCACAACGTTCTGGGAGTTTTAATTTATAAAAACTTTTCAGAGGCGCCTGGGTGGTTCAGTCAGTTAAGGGTCTGACTCTTGATTTTGGCTCAGGTCACAATCTCACAGTTTTTGAGTTTGAGCCCCGCACTGGGGTCTGCATTGACAGTGCAGAGCCTGCTTGGGATTTTCTGCCTCCCTCCCCATCTCTCTCAAAATTAAATAATTAAAAGTTTTTAAAAAATGTAAAAACTTCAAATATTCTTAGTTTCTGAACATCGTTTCATGAATATTATTTGTTCTTCTCATTTGAGGGATATTAAGATCCTACACATGTGCATGTGTCTGTTCCCTACACTATTTCCTTCAAGATCCTTTCTCTATTTGTCTTTCATGTTAAAGGTTTTTCTCAGTGCCCACAATCTTGTCTGTCCATTCACATTTAAGACAATAAAAAGGAAATTATAAGGGCTATGGAGAGTGGTTGGTAACTATTAAGCTTCACAGTAAGATGATGGGAAGCAGCATGGGCATTTATTTCACTGGGGCTTTTTGTCCCTTGGGCTAGTCAGTATCTCCAGAGAGGAATCTCTGCAGTATTCTCAGAATCCTCCCTATCTCCTGCCTGGGTTGAGCAGAAGGTGTAGGAAAAGAAGATGGCATCTGTAATAAGTGTGGCCGCCAACACTATGGGAGCTGAGGTGAGTGTGCATGCAGTCATACTGGTGAATACTTAGACTTCCAATTAATGCCCTTGTTTTCACTCTTTCTCTCTCCACATACTCAGTTGTGCCTGAATTCTTCATATACTGAGGCTCTGTTGTTCACTTTTTCTAGGAAGTCTGTATCTGTTCCCACAGGGGAGAAGGAACAGAGTAGCCTGGCTGCCTGGGGTGGGAGAATCTAACTCTCCATATCTACATGCTGTTAGCCCCACCTGTTGCCTCTCATTTTTGACTCTTCCAGAATTTGCAGTACTAGCCTTCTTACAGTCTTTACTCTCCCATGTACTATCTAACTTCCACAATTTGGTTTCCTTTCTTGTTCTCGTTGTCCTTGTTTATACCATTTTTGTTTCTCAGTCACTTCACTGGGATTTCTCAACGTAAGTGAGGTAAGCATTGGGGTGCCTGGGTGGCTCAGCTGGTTAAGCATCCATCTCTAGATTTCGGCTCAGGTCATGTTCTCACGGTTTGTGAGTTCGAGCTTCACATCAGGCTCTGTGCTGATAATGGAGAGCCTACTTGGGATTCTCTCTCTCCCCCTCTCTTTATGCCCCTCCCCTGCTTGCACTCCCCCTCTCTCAAAATAAATAAATATAAAAAAAAATTTTAAGTGAGGTAATAAGCATCATGTTATTTTTCTTCAACTGTTTTCCTAAATCTATGTAACGGTTATTATGTAATTATTTGCCATAATTAAAAAAATTATAAGTTTTATTCAAAATGCACATCATAAAATAAGAGTAAGCAAATATCTTACAAACACGAATAGGCTACAACTGATGTTCTCAACTGTCAAATGAAAGCCTCCGAAAAGCTTTTTCTTGTTTCCTATGAAAGAAACTCTTGGTTGCTAAATCAACACACACACACACAAAAGACCATAAGCTCCTTGAGAGCAGGAATCCTGTTTCACTTATCTTTTCTGCTCTGTAGTAAATATCACAATAAATACTTTTTTGGGTTGAATCCAACCCTCACACCGAACACACAGCATCCAAGAGAAAAACTACTGTGATTTTATCTCCAACATTTAGAGTTTAGAGTAATAAATCACTAAAGAATCCATTCATATCTCTAGGTCCCAACAAGATCCAATCAAATCATAACGCCATCTTTTCAAGATCACTTGGAAAGTACATAAAAGCTTAAACAAGAATTGTTACATTTGGTTAGTGCCTCATACTTTACACAACACACCTTTTATGCCTCAGAATATTCTACAAAATCCTTTAAAGTTCTCTAAGGTCTCTCTGGAACTCGAATTAGAGACCTCAAACCCAGAAGTTCATTTAAGAACAGGCATAAATTTCAAGAACAAGTCCCTTCTTTCCAGAGATGCATGTAGGACTACAAATGATTGATTCATCCACTTGAGAAATATTAAGCACCATGGTGAGTATACAAAGATAAACTAGACAGAGCCCTCTCCTCCAAGTCTTGTAGGTAACATAAGTCACATGCTTTTTAAAAATCAACAAGACAATGTGGAAAGTACTGTATTTCCTAGGACTGGCCCACTAAGCAAGTCCTGGTATGAAAACCAACTGGTTGACAAGACTGATGGCTAAGGCAAAAAACAATGCAATTACTGATTCTTCTTCCACATTATACTCTAACATTTGAAACTGTAAATTGGACTAAGAGCAAGAATTTAAACTATGAACCATAAAAACCACTATACTCAGAAGAGGTTCTTAATTTAAGGGAGGGGAGACAATTAAAACTAAAAGAAATCCCTTAGTAAATATACCTTAATAGATGATTAATGTGAAAAACTGGCCTCTTGCAAAAGAACCTCAAAAGAAAACAGCCCAAAATAAAACATATGCCATCAACCATCAACTAAGTAACATCAATTCATACTGGATTAACCTTATGCCTGTGATTTCAAATAACAAAACCTACGAAACTCTAATGAACATGCCTTTTCAGGCTTACCCCACTAAGAATGAAAAACATGACATAATCCTTTGAAGCATTTGCAAATTGATGTCATCATTATTTTCTTAAATCACTCTTTGAAAACAAAATCAAAGAAACTAAAAAACTGCATGATGCTATAAAGTGATTTCTACATCTCTCAAATTATAAAGAGAATTCCTTATTATTTAAATTTTCCCAAGCATGCCCAAGTAAATATGTACTTTTCCAGCTATGCTTTAATTAGGCTCCCTTTCTAGTTTGGTATTTAAAAGTAATGCTTTCATCTCACAATTCTAAAAACTTTTCTAAATAGATCACGTTGATAATGGTGAGGTCCATTTAAACACACTTCACTGGACTTACTGTTGTAGAAACTAACGGACTTTAATAAACCAGTCTGGTTTTCACATTCAGCCATTTCCAAGCACTTCCGGGGTCATGTTACTCCACAAACATACCACCAATCCTTGAGGTTTTTTTCCTGCCAGTTCTGATGAGGCCTTAGTAGAAAAATTATTTGCTTCTTCCCAAAGACAACTCTTCCCCATCTTTAGGCAACAAGTAACATTTGGTGAATTAAGCTAACTCTTACAAAATTTAACTGTAAATATAACCAGATGCTAGACTAGGATGCCAAAAGAACATGTGAGAACTTATAAGGAGGCTGAAAGACAAGACAGCTACCCTCTGCAAAAAAAAATGGAGCTGCTGACAGAGAAGGCAGGGCGTGGGCTACAGGGGCACCTGCACACCCAGATGCATGTATGTAAAAAAAGGTAGCACTGTGCTAATATGTACTTGTGATGGGAGACAATCATGATCTGCCAAACAAAGGCCTTCATGTAAGCAAAGTGGGGTGAGGAAATGGTTCCTATTCCTTTAAGATATGTGAAGATCCGGTTGGGGTAAAGGATCCGGGTAGGGTAAAGCACCATGCCTTCCTTCCAAGATCTCACAGCCAACAAATACATGGGGCAGTTTATTAACTTTTTTTCTTAGAAATGTTTACATTTTTCTAGTGTTATAATTCAGCTTCAGTACTGATCTCACTTCACACAGAAAAACTGTTTTTCTCTTGCTTTCCTTTATCTTTAATTTTTTCCACTTTCTAAGATTTTAGTCACTTTGAAATTTGTAGAAATGACAGGAATGAATATAACCATGTGTCCTCTTGGTGGAAGAAAAAGCAAAGAAACCGCTGGGGCTGACACTAACAGTTACCCCCAACTCGAGGCAGCCCAAATCACCAAGTGACAGCTACACCTCCAGGGCCTAAAAAGTCTACAGAGCATAGGCACTGCGGTCATCTTCCCAAAGGGGAAGACTGGAGAGACAGGAAATTGGTTTCTTTTTTCTAAGGAAAGGATAAATTCTAACCTTAACTGAGAAGTTTGATTGTGACTCTTCCATACTAAAATAATCAATTATGCATAAAAAAAAAAACAAAATGAGAATGTGCTGATGGCACCAAAGTCCTGCTAAAAAACAAATCTTCCCTAAGAAATTTCCTTTTTCTGAAGTTTACTAAAGTAGCACACCAAACACAGACAAATGTATCTTACTTTTACCAATAATTAGGTAAGTTTTCTTGAGGTCGAAATGAGGAAGTATCTACTAGCAAACGGAAACTTAGTGAAATATGTAATAGGTTCAAAAAACATCTGAAGTACACCAACTAACATGGCAATCTTAACTTAGACTGCTGATCAGATGTTCTCTTCATATTTGTATTAAAATTAGATGAAGAATGAGAAAACATGCTAATCAAATATGTGAATGTGGTGGGAGTAGGAAGACATAGTTAATAGGTACCAAATCCAGACTCAATGCAAAGAGAGCACAAACCATTAGGATAAGACAACAATACAATCAAATATTCATTTGTGCTCAAAGAAAAAAAAAAAGAAAAGAAAGAATGGAAGAAAAAGCTGGCCTGTGAACAATTTTTATGGGGAAAAAAATGAGCTAGAGGCAACAATTCTATTTGAGCCAGAGGTGTGATGATGCATCTAAATATGAAAAGTAAATGGTAATATTAAAATTTTTGAGGCTGGGTCATTACCACACGGGGTCTTGAATATGGATGAAATACTTAGAGTAAGCGGAGAAAACCCTGAGTGGATCCTGATGAGAAAGACTGAGGAGCAAAGTCAAACACTAGAGGAGCCGTGAGGTCCAGAAAAGGAGAGGACGAAGCTGCCAGTACAAACTTGGCTGCCTGAGCTCAGCATTCTCCCCTTTTTAGCCTGGGACCATCCAAAAGCAACAAGGAAAATGGAAAACAGAAACAGAAACCTCATTGTCAGCAAAACTGAGAGACAAGACTCAAAAATATCTGCAAGGGCTTCTAAGATCTCCAGTTGATGCAGAAGCCAAGGAGGAGGAAGCAGAGGAAAACAAAGGAGAGAGATCCTATCAGCACATTTCAAGGAGCAAAGGAAGAGTGGAGTATATACACATACAGATTTCTTAAAGATGAAGAACTTAGGCAGGGCAAAAGCACTAACCTGCAAAGAGAGCTCAGAAATAGAAATGGTGGTGACAGGAGTCCTTAGCACCAATAAGCCTGATCTTATGGCAGCTGCATAGAAAGGAAAACCTATACTCAGTTTCCCTACAACCTTGACTCTTGGGCCATTTCTTTTTGCCAGTCATTGCCAGATATTTGTCATCTCCTTTCAGTTTTAACTGTCATTTATCTTATGACTGAGGCTAACCATCTTTACCTACTTTGCTAATAACAAAAAGAATCCCTATTCCCCACACAGTTCTGATTGAAGGTTTAATGCCAATAAAGGGCTACAAATCATTTATGGGCTCAAATATTCCCAAATTACCTTCTGGGACCTAGAGTATAGACAATGCTTAATTACCCTGGGCTAGAAAAAAGGAGCTAGATTACCAAGAATCCAAATCAGTGGATTCTATTCATGCAAATGTGCCCTGTTTCATACCTAGCTCCATCTTTTCTGATTAAGAGGTGCCAAGAGGTGACTGTTTGAACTTTTACTAAGAAGTTGAAATTAAAGGGCTAATTAAAGCAAGTAAAGTGCAAAGTTCTCACTTAGCAGACATCCTTAATCCTCAGGTCTTTATTTTAACTAATAAAACAAAATGGCTGTAAAACTTTAGTGTCTCTCCTCTAGCCAGTGCTGGTCTTCACTTTGTAATCCTCACTCCCTACTGGGCACAGAGGCTGGATAACGAACACTTGTCTCACTACCACTTGGCCCGAAAGCAATTTCTGTAGCAAATTCTGTGTTACAAACGGGCTGGAGCTAAAGTTACAAACCACCAAACTAACCTGTATCGTGTCCTCAGGGAAAGTAGAGTCCAGGATTTAAATGGACAGTGGAGAATGTTGCATAAAGACACAATTGGAAATTGAGCCTCAAAACTCAAGCATTCTCATATACGAAGTCCATGGTCAACAGGCAACCTTGAAAAACCCTGGACTACTCTGGGTTTCTGTTATGTTCAAAGAACATGGAGAAAGTCTTAAAAATACTACAAAAGAGTTTGCAAAGAAGCCACAAAAAGAGTTACACAAACAGCAATACTGTCCCTCCTACAGAGGAAGGTTATGTCCTATGTTTTTTTCTGCAAGCCCAGGCTGAACATTTCCATTCTCCTTAGCTAGACAGACACTGGTTTTCTAACTCAGGTGAAAGTATAAGTTTTGCAGAATTCAGACTATAAAACACACAAAACAAAGATTCCCCCCAACCCAAATACACTCCTAACTAACTTGTTAATATGTGCTGTTATCTAAATTAAATTCCACTGTTTAGTATCAATACAGGGCTTTTTTGTTGTTTTGGGTTCTTTTTCTGCCATAAGAAATGTGAAGCGATAAGGTGTATGAATTAAGTGCAGACTACTATGAATGAGAAACTGGGAGTTGTACTATTATGAATGAGAAACGTGGAGCTGTGAGACATACTATGAAAGGTAGTTAGGAAAATAAAATCAAAAGTTTCTTTGAGCCCCAAGTGAAAGAGAAATAACACTTCTATGAATCACAAACGAACAAGTTGTGGGTAACCACATCACCAGTGGTGCTTAGTATTAATGAATTAAATGAGCAGCAGGTAGTACAAAATGTATTTCCCTATCACAGGATATAACTAATCTCACTAGATAACAATTAGATTACAGAACAGCGTTTGTATTATACCCAATGTAATTCTTTTTTTCATCCCTTATTATAGTGTGTGCCTAAAGTTAAGGCATTTATAAAAAACTAAAGTTAAGGTGTCTGTACCAAAAAAAATGTTTTTCCTGTGAAAAAGTCTGAAGTTTCAGAAAAATATGTACACATGAACTTAGATCCAGAGGCCAAGAGAAGAAACTAAGTCAGGTCAAGCTTGAGCTGGCCAACTTAAACCACAAACAGAAACAGCCTTTCCAGAACTGGTATGATGCGGTCTCTGGGACCCTGCTGCTCTGCATCTAGCACAATGGTGGGGCAGGTCCTTCAGTTTTTACAAGCAAGGAAAACATTTCAAAGACCTCAAGGAATGTGAAGACCTGACAGTCCAAAACCATAGACAGAAGCCTTCCTTCTGAAGTTACCTGACTAGCTAAGTTACCTAACTAGCTAGTTACCTGCAGGGGAAAGGTATCACATCAGGAGGCTACAGAAAACATTCCTTTGAGTGTCTGGCTACCAGTGTGAATAACGAAAGAGAATGCCCACTGGACATTTCCCTCTTCCTACCTCTTCCAGCCTCCGCCTCTGTTCTTTCTGCTGCTCAATCCGTTTCTGCCTCTCTGCCAGCAGCTGCCTTTTATATTCTTCTTGCTCCCGGAGCTGTTGCTCCTGCAGTAGCTGCTGTCTCCGAAGAGCCTCAGAACGTTCCTTGTTCTCCTGTTGCAGTCTCAAGAAATCCCGACGAAGCGTCGACTCACCAGGCACGTTGACAATGGAGCTGTAGGTAAAGGCAGAGCTTTCAGGAGTACTCACAGATCACTCTGCCCTCCGGATGAGACAGCGGCCTCAGCATGCTATTCCATTTCTCATTCATCCTCTTAATGAGTTCCTTCCACCCTGGGACTCAACTAAACATGGGAATAACTGTATCTACAACTCAATAGTATTACATCCTTTATCTGTTTCTGTCCAGGATGTCTGCATGACGAGACATCTCTAACTTCGGATTCTCACATCAACTCAAACCCTATAAAAGGAAAGTTGAAATCCTCTTCTCCCACTTCATTAGTCCCTCTCTGACCACCTTATTTCCCACCAATAAAAGCAACATCACGTTCTGAGTCTACCACAATAGAATGATCAGAGTAATCTTCAGCACTACCCTTCCCTTCTTCTTCTGGTCCACTAAGTCTTGTCACGTATGCCCTCCCACTGCCTATTTCCAGAGTAAGCAGCTGAGCCCAAGTGGGTCCCAAGAATGAGCCACTGGGAGATAAACAACATCAGTCCTAGCTGGTCTCCCTGCTGAGAGCCACCACTCTACTTCCAATGCCCAGAAATAACATGGCAAATCAATCTCCTGAAACCACTCTCTCCTTCTATCATACTCCTATCCAAAACAATTATATTTCTCATGAAATCGATTCAAATTACTAGAAAATATTTAGTCTCAGATGGATTAAAACATTCTCCTATGTATGAAGAAGAGGATATTACGGAGTTTTATCAAAAGATTTTCTCATCTCTTCATGTGCTCTCTTCAAACCCCCACCACCCACACGTGGGTCCCTACAGGTCTCTCAACACGCCCTTCCAGCCTCCTTTTGTTCAGTAAGTTTTGTGTGGCTAAAGCACAAAGGACTGCCAGGCAAGACCATTATTAAAATTTCAAAATCTCATATTCCTTGAATAGTTACTATAAGGTTCATACTAGCAAACCTTCAACCTTCTGCTTCACTGTACCTTGGGAAGCCACAGATAACCAAAACATAGACTAGTAGATGGGTCAGGACATTATATACACTCGTAGAAAAAATGCAATACTGGTAACCACACTTGTGGGAAGAGCAAAACAAAACAAAACAGAAAACATTTTAGTAAAGACTGCAGTGTTTTTCAATGGAGGCCCTACTGGCCCATGAGCAGGACAGTTCTTTGTGGGTAGGACTATTTAATACGCAGCACAGCATTTACCATCCACGCCTTCTGGAGCAGTAAGTGCCAGTGGCAAGATCCCTTTCCTCAGAACCAAACACAACATTCTACATTTCCAAATAACTGGGGGAGGGGAAACGGTGCAATCTGGGTAAAGCACCACTGAATTAGAGAATCCAGAGGGAGAAAAGTGTTCATAAGAATCTTTTGAAGAATGAAGAAGAATGAAGAGATTAAGGTACTTTCAAACTACTTTAAGATTTCTTCAAACTACACAGGCATCTTTTGAAATCCTGGCATTAGCATGAAACAACCTCTTCATAAAGCAGGAAGCTGAACAGTGGCTTCATCATTATTACCTTGGCTCTCCTTCCTGCTCAGGCACTTCTTCCTCTTCTTCCTCACTCCCGCTGTACTCATATTCGGTTTCATCTATAAAGGACAAGATAAATGGAACAGTTCACAAATCATGACACATGGATGTACACGCAAACATCTCTAAGAGCACTATGGCAGAAAATAAACGATACGTTCTTTATGAAAATGACAATGTATATGGAGTACCTGGGGAAGGAGGGGGGTGACACCCAATTCCCTGGGCCACCCTTACTCCCCATGGAAGAGCAGATTTCACTGTATTCAAGATAGTCCCTTATGGGATACACTGGTGAGGGGGTACAGGGCTGTGAGAGGGGTGCTCAAGCTCTTGACACTCAAGAAAAGTGACTCCAATGCATCAGCAAATTGGCAAAATCCCACTGATGCCAAAAGGCTAAAGAAAGAGATTAACTGCCCAAACTAAGGCAACTAGGAGATGTCATCTGGTTACTGTTGGCACTCAGGGAGACACTCAGAGTGCAGCAGAGAGAAAGGTCTGCGGGACTGATGAGTGAAGTACAGGAAGTACTTGGGGCATTGAGAGACAAAATCCAATGTCCCCACATATTACAAAGGTGAAGCCAGGGAAAAATCGGTGCAAAAACAATACAGCAAGAGGAGGAGAGAGAAGGTGCTCTTCTTTCACCACATTAAGCAAAAATGTCAACATGAGCAACCTGTTTTCACATCAGCAGGTTTTATACTACGTCACCCCAAGCAACAGACCTTGTACTTAAGGTCAGTACCTAAACTTTGAGTGAACAATTTCACTCCAGAGAGCAATCAAAACTAGAAAGGTTGAAGAGATGTGTAAAACAAGTCTATTTGCAAACAAAAACCACATTTCTAACTTTTTTCAGAGACACAGAAGTTGGAAATCAGTATCTTGGTAAGAAAAACAGTTCTGAGAACTTAAAATGGGGTCAGTCTACATTATATATAATTCTAGATACACGTATCTACAGATTCATCAGTCTATATATACAAAATTAGTTCTTTTCACTGAGAAGACCATCAAAACTGTATAATTTTAAAGAACATAAAAATAGGTTAGCTTCCAAAGGAAATTCTAACCTAAGTAATCTTTAGATTCTTTTAAGTAGTACTCTGTTATGTTTACGATTTGGTACTATGAACTATTAATTATTGACAAGAGGCTGAGGGTATCTGAAAGGTAAATGAATGTAACTTGAAAATAAAGAAATAAAGATAAAGTGCTCCATAATTCCCATCCACAAATGTGCACAAGAGTCCAGGCGGAGTACTCCGTAAACGCCTGGCATGGAGCAAATGCTCCATGACGATGAGCTATTATTAAGAAAGTACATACTGGGAAAATGATTCAATATACAAATAACCTCCCTCTCCCACCCCCCAAAAAGCTTTGTTTTCAAATTTCAGTTCACTTATTGTAACTGCATAGCTTAACATACCAAACTTAATTACTTTTATAACTGAATATATCAGAGGACCAAAAGTAGTTGTGAGCATCGCTGATAATGTAGCTCTGAAGACTGAAAAGAACATGTAAAAAGCTCACTACAGACCTCCAAAGAGGACTGTGACCAAGTCTTTTTACTGCCTTGAACTTGCTCTTCTTAGTTTCTCTTTTGGCCTTGAAATTTGAACGTCAAAAAAATTCACCATCAAGATGCCAGTTATCAAACGCTGTTCTGTAAAGTTATGATAAGAATTCATAAAACAGAAAGATCAATGTGAGCTGGAGGCCTTGGTGAAGGCGGAAGATGGTGGAGAAGCCTGAGCTCCATCTTGCTGGACAGCAAGGAGACAGATGGTGCTCCGGACAGGTAGATACAGACCACACAGAGATATAAAACCAAGACACCAGGAACAGAAAGAAACATTAAATAATTAACATGTTCACGTTGTGCTATGGTGACAGAAAGTAGTCAGGCACACATGTGGCCCAGGCCTGGCCACACCACCTGCACAGAGTAAAGCAGTAAGAAACCCAGAGGGTTCTCAAGTAGGAGAGACATGCAATGAACACACGGATGGTGATGTTCACAGCTAGCGCTCAATAAACCTTGAGTGACTTATTCAGAATGCAAATGCACATAATGAAGTAAAAAGAGCAGCAACAAAGACATGTTCCTGAGGAGGAACAGGAGAAACATCCCTTCATGCTGACGAGCCACAGTGGCGGTTTATCTGGTGTCAGCTTGGTGACATAGGATGCAGCTCCGGTCTACTCCACCTGAGCCGGGCTGACCCTGAGGCTCACGGCTGACCTGCAGAGCAGAGACAAACTATGCCAGCACCAGCCAAGGGAGCACAAACTCCTGGGTGGAAAAGGAGTAACCTATTCTGGTGGGCAAAAACCTCAAATTTTTTTTTTTTTTTAAGATGAAAACAAAAACAGATTAATACCTTTCTCTCCTCTCTTCTTTCTGGTCCGGTCTATGTGGTCCTTAAGCTGGATTCTAACTTGCCTTTCATTTGGCTGATCCCTTATAAAAGGATGTTTCAAAAGCTGCTCGGTGGAGGGCCGCTGCATGTAATTCTTCACCAGGCACCCTTCTATAAAACTAAAAAATTTCTTTGACCTGTAAGAGAAAGTAACAAAGATCATCGAATTTCTACTGCAAAGAGCAAAGCTCCAAAATATCAGTAAATTATTAGTCTGAAAACATACAAGAGCTTCATAATTCACTGTGAACATTCTGCAAATGCACAGGGAAAGTATGAGGAACCCAGGACCATTGTGGATAAGGAGCGTCACTTAAACACGGTTTAAGAGTTATACCACACCACCACCAATACACCACAGAGAGCTCTGAAAGCAGTCAGCTTTAAATGAACTAGGTTTAAATGTAATGTTGCTTATTAGTCATTTAATCACAGGGGTTTTTGTGAAAATGAAGGCAGACAGGATAGTAGATGTCCGGAACCTGGAAGACAAGGATGGACACAAAGATAAGGAGCTGGTAAATGACCAAATGCTTTGGCTCTTGAACCTGTTAATACGACATTTCGATCAGTTCTCTATGCTTAATGTACAGAGACAGAAATACATAATAGCTCTGAGGAGGGCAAGGACTCTGTCACAAACATTTACCCTACTAGCTACTTCTACTTTTCCCCTTTCCTCCATGCCTGGCTCATGATGACCTCCATCCATGGCCTTGGCCAAGACACTTAACTATACTATCTTTTGAGACTAAGATAAGATATGGTTTCTTTAGGTAAGGCTTTCCTTGGCAACACTCCACCCTACATGCCCCAAATTAGAAGCCTTTCCTCTAAGGTTGTTTGCATTTAATAGACTATACACTTCATGTTTATGTTTGTCTCCCTGCTGGGGTACAGGTCAGGAACGGATTTCTACTTTTCAACTTGTCGGCAATGCCCAGCACTGAGCATGGCAGACCACAAGAGGTATGTAATAAATTTTTGTTGAATGAATGAGTTGTTCAGTCTTTAGTTCAGTTCTTTCTAATTACTTCACTACTTTGAAGAATCACTTCTATTGTCTTGTATTTCCATTCAAATTTCCCATTTTTTTCAATTCGACAAATATTTACATTTCAATTTACATTTGTTTATGCTAGGCTCTGTAACAAATACACATAGGAAATAAAGTGGAGGAAACCTATGGACGCACAATAGCAGGTATGTACTCAACCTTACAGAGGAAGAAAGAACTACTGCTACAGGGGGTTAGCCAGCATAAAAAAGTAGGATAGTTGATATTCTAGAAATGGGAGAGAGAAGCCACCATTCCAGAGTGAAAGGAACAACATGAATAAAGGGAGAAAAGTATTAGGGAGTAATGAATCGTTTTCTGATGCTAGTATAAAAAGTGGAAACGAACAGAAAAATAGGTCAGAATCAGCTCAGAGAAGGGTCCTCAAAGTCACACAGCAAGGTTGTGACTTTATTCTGTGGCTAGTGAGGAACATGGTAGATTCTACACAGTTGTAGTGGAAACTGCTCTAACACAGAGACTCCTAAACTCCAATGCCCATCAACTCCACTTTGAGAGTTAAAAATACAAATACCTGGGTCACTCCTCAGACCTAACAAACAAGAAACACTTTGAGGTTGGAACCCTAAATGAAGATTCCAAAGGGATTCTCACATTCCATGTCTACAAATTAACATTTGGGAATCAATGATCTACAATATATTCTTTAAAATCAATTGTCAAGTTCTGCTAGAAGAGAATTCACTGATCACTTCTCTAAAACCAGCAGGAGAAATTTACACTGGTGGATAGGAAGATAGCAATCAGAAAGGAAAAAGAACACTATGTTTGCAATCATCTCATTCTTTCAGAATACCTGGATAAAATGACAGCAATGATGTAAATGGATGAAAATGCATCTAATCAACTTTAGAGAAAATGTGGTGTAAGAAAGCAGGAAGATTTGTTGCCATCTACAGCTGTCTCTTTAGATCACTGTATTATACACAGAATGGTTAATCCCACACTGCAAATAACAGACAGAATAATCAGAGTGGGGCCAGCTGACAAGACTTGTGAATTGTGAGGTACCCTGAAGACAGAACATAAACTCCCTTTAATAAAAATAGCATTATTTAGTTTAGCTAGATAGTGTTACCCACCCCCAGAACTTACTCCTTGGTGATGTCCTCTATACACATTTGGTTTCCCTAAAGTTGGCCACCCACCATTGATGACTACAGCTATCATGTTTCAGTACAAGAGACCAAGTGGGGCTAAAATCTTGACAACTGTACGGCTTTAGAGAACTCTCTAAAAACTGGTAAGTGGAACTAGATAAGCTCAGTTATCTGGAGTTGAAGGTGGTTAAAGACAGTGTAAGTAGAATGAGAAAATTCCTGCCAGCAGACAAAAGGTGCGTAAAGACAGTGAGGAACGGGGAGAAGTATGAAAGAAACAAGAGTGAAAACACGTGTGTGCATGTAAAGCCCACAGATGGGCAAAGAAAACCAAAGAACATCAGAAGATGAGCAACCAAGAAGAAGAGCACAGTAATGGTTAAAAGACCAAATCCAGAACAGAAGAACGCTTGAAACTGAGATGTTTCACATACTTCAGAATTAGAGTCAAGAACCTGAGAGGAGATAACACTCATCGGAAAATAAGTGAGAATAGTTTCAGAAGGGGAAAAAACCACCATAGTAGGAGGTGGGCACCAGTGAGAAAGACGTGCCCTGGAAAACAGGAATGGAAGAAAGGGAGAGGACCCACGTGCATGAGGAGCCTGAATGAGACAAAGTGAGAGGAAAGGACTCAAAAAAAAAAGTTCAAGGAGAAATAAGGGAGCAACATTCTCAGGTAAAAACAAGGCACTACCCTCTCCTGTAAAGACTTTTAAAACTAAACCAAATCAACACTTTTCCACACCGCTACAATTCTTAAAGCTTTCACGAGGAAGGTCACCATCATCTCCCTTCACTCATAAGCAACTTTGGCTTTGCAAGTATGTGAGCTGCAGGGAGAAAGACAGGTGGCAGCCCAAAGAGAGGACCATTCCTCTCATTTCTGGAATGAAAAAAGATACAAATAATTCCAATGTTTTGCAATCATTACAGATTTAAATGCCTCCATTAATGTTCAAATCCTATCTTACCCGAGGAACTACAAAGTCAGTACAGCTATGCTTTTTAATGTGAAAATGCTTAGAAATATACTTAAAAGTGGGCTTAAATATTAAAGTGAAACTTTTTTTCTTTAACCATGTTACAGTATTTCATATGGTCACTTGTTACTATTTTGTAACAAAAAGAATTTATCAAGAAAAAAACCAATTTAACTGGTGTTTCACGGTGCTGGCTCTTACGTTCTTTGGGAATGAAAATGGCTAGAATTTTGTCTTGGAGCGAAACTGAAAAGGAACAATTTGTTTTAAAAAAGGAAAGAACAACAACAACAACAAAAGCATACATAGCTTACCATTTTTTTGACTTCAGCCTGGGAGGAGGGTTTCTGGGAATGAGAAACAGTGCTCTCATTGGATGCATGTCACAGAGAGCTGGGGAAAGGAGATGGTTGTGTCAGTATGGCACTTATTTTACTCATTTTTAATTTCTAGGGCTCACTCAAAATATCAAATGCGCTGTCCCATCATCTGATAATCTTTATGTCAAGCAGTTTAGACATCCAGCTATCAACCCTAGGATATACCTGAATTTCCCCCTTTACAAACATAGCAAAAGATAAGGAGGTCAAGAGCAACAAGAAGAACATAATTTCACAATTCAAATTGACATTGGAAAGTTTTCATAAATCAAAGATAAATATGGATTCAAAGTCTTAAAAGAGTGAATAGCTTAAGTTTCTACACCATCTATAAGATCTCAACGAAAATAATTTTATTGTCATAGGGTCATTGTGAGGATTAAATCAGATACTGCTCGAAAAGGCATTCACAGAGTGCCTAGACATAGTAATAAACCCAGTGAAGCCCTCCAGAAATGTTAACTGTTCTTTTGCTATAGCCAGTGTTACTAAGAAGGAGCAAAGACGAGAGAACAAAATGGATTGTTTGATTCTGTGCATTTACTGTTTATACTTCTTTCACTTGCCCATAAAGGCATAGCAGGTGTAAACGCACATATTAATATATCAAAAGAGGTAATGTGCATTTTTGTATGTTTATTTACCTTCGTAAGAATCTTACAAGGCAGCTAAGAAATGGGGGCCAAGAAGACAATCTATTCCCACTGTGAAAAAAACCTGAAACAAAGGATCTGGCAATACATCCCTGTCTCAATTCCTCAGAG
The DNA here is from genome assembly GCF_027475565.1 of Acinonyx jubatus. Classification (NCBI taxonomy): domain Eukaryota; kingdom Metazoa; phylum Chordata; class Mammalia; order Carnivora; family Felidae; genus Acinonyx; species Acinonyx jubatus. The sequence goes on from NC_069388.1 coordinate 57,095,768, forward strand.
GGAAACATGAGGAAACATGGTGTTCAAGACTGACATCCATTTCTGTACTGTAAACTAATTTTTAGCCATTGGAAATTTTTTTCATTCATTCAACAAATATTTATTCAGCAGCAACTATGTAGCATGACATGTACACATTCTTTGTGTACCCCTTTTTTTAGGGGGACCAGCAGATAACGCTGTTTTGTCCCTTTGTTCTCTGCAATTCTACCCGTCTCTGCTCAAAAATCAATTTTATGAAGTTGTCATTGATTTAACTGAAAGGGAGAAGCAAATTTCACGAGTATCCAAAAAAAGGGAAAAAAAAGAAAAAAAATTATTCTACAGATAAAAAGTTAGGCCTCTATTTGTAAAGTAATAACATAAGTATTACTAAAATGTCATGTGTTAGGATTTAGTTTCACTAAAGTTTAAATTGTGAAAAGAAAAATTACTGCCTATTATCTGATGTCAGCATAATTTCAGGTCACACATCTAAATACAACTTACATAAAAGATAAAATGTAGCCTACAGACTTCAGGGATCTTCAAAAGGAAGAGTGGATGCCAAGAATCCTTTTACATCTAAAACTTCACTGTATTTATTATTCCTTCCACTAAATGCCCCACTAGGAAAGGCTTTATCCATGAAGTTGTTCTTTTTGAAGGCTTGAGACTGATTTTAACTCACACAGAAGAACTGGGCTAAAGAAGAAAGTACATTACTTACGGGGAGCACCTTCTGCCATTTCAATGGCTGTAATGCCACAAGACCAAAGGTCACTCTGCAAAAATAAAACAGTATGTTACAGCTACTGGATTAGATATGAAGCCACTAACTTATCACTGCTGACTAGTCACACAAATGATTTAAAGGCATTTTTTGGCATATAAACTGGAAAGAAGTTGCCAGAAAATTAAAAGCACAAACACATACGTAAGAATGCTTTCCAAATGAATGAATGAATGAAAAAATAAATATAAAATTGACCTGTTAACTAGAACCACTCCCATCTGTGACTGAACGAGAAATGGTCCATGTAAAAGCTTCTCTCGGCCACTGCATGCCTGCTGTTCAGTGTGTCTCCTCATTTCTTTACGTTCAATAATTTTGACTCCTGGCCCAAGTTATGTTTAATTTTATGATTTATGTCACTATCTCAAACTTAATTAAGATGTTAAAATTTTAAAGGCTAACCTGAAACTAATATACACTGTATGTTAATTATACTTGAATTAAAAAATAAATTAACCTTAAAAAAAAGTTTAAAGGCTAGAAAGCCTTCTTTATAAAAGGCTCAGAGTTGAATTCACCAACTGTAATCACACCGCTGAGCCTCTCTACTCTCCCCTCAAACTTAATAAGGAGTAAGCAATCAGCTGCCTTTCTAGGCATGGAATCTCTTCTCAGTCCCCTGAAATATTAATTGTAAAATTTGAATTTTAACTTTATTCCCCACCCAAATACAAGTTTCATGAGGGCAGACATTCTCGTCTGTTTTATTCACCTTTGCGTCCCCAAAATTGTGACTGGCATGTGGTAGGCACTCAATAAACATCGGCTGATGAATGACGGAAGTAAGTTTTATCAGCCAATTTCTTAAAATCCAAAACAGATTTTTAAAAAGCAGACAATTGGATAGTTATTATCATTAGCATTCTTTTGTTTATATGCTATATTCTAATGAAAGATTTACTTAAAGTTGCTCAGTTTTCTAAATAACCTATAATTATGTTACACAATTCAAACACATGTTTGATTCCAAGAAGGACAGGCCCACAAATTTCTCCCTTATTTTTATGAGGTTTTCTATACTGTCAAGCGCAAAGGAGGGGCTTCACCCACCTGGACTCAGTGACTAATCTTAAGCATCAGTGGCAGGATATACAGATGTTCACGCCCCCCTGGTGTGATATAACACAAACCATACCCATCTCCTGAGGCAATCCTGCTTTAGGTTTTCTCAATACTAATGGAATTTCTCCAGTTTATAAGACACAAGGAAAATACCTTAACAAAGATTGTAAAGTTAAAATTTAAAAATGGTAAGACAAATCTATATGGTGGAATACTGCCTTGTCAACAAATCAGTGTCATGAAAAAAAGAGGAGGAGGGGCAGTTTGTTAGCCTTGATTAAAAGATACACAGTAGCCAAACAACCAAATACAATGTCTTGTCCTATATTAAACACTCGTTTGGATAAGCCAGGTATAAACCAGTTGGGTTTAATTACAAACTCTGTACTATGAAATTATTTTTAATTTACTTAAGCATCATAATATTTTGGGTATGCTGGAAAATATTTTTGGATATGTAATAACATAATAAAGAGTGAAAAGTCACCTAGTCTATAATTTATTGTAAAATACTCCAGCATGTTTAAAAATAAAATAAAAATTTCTTGGGGCGTCTGGGTGGCTCAGTCGGTTGAGTGTCCGACTTCGGTTCAGGTCATGATCTCACGGTCCGTGAGTTCGAGCCCCATGTTGGGCTGTGTGCTGACAGCTCAGAGCCTGGAGCCTGCTTCGGATTCTGTGTCTCTGTCTCTCTTTGACCCTCCCCCGTTCATGCTCTGTCTCTCTCTGTCTCAAAAATAAATAAACATTAAAAAAAAATTAAAAAATAAAATAAAATAAAACAAAAATTCCTCCATACCATATGCTTAAAATGAGCTTCATTAATTGGGTATTTATAATAAATACTAAAATACACTGGAGAGTGTGAAAATATGAACTCAATTTTGAATACCGTTAACAGATACATAGACACTGACTCGTTTAATTACAGCAAGAGAACTTTTTTAAAAAAATAATTTTTGTAAACGCTCAACCTGAATCTGATGATCAAATATGGGCTTTACATTGAGATCAAAAAAGTGCATTATTGATACAAATCCCTAGAGGTCACTCTAATAATTTAAATATATTATTTGTGTGCCAAATCAAAGCTGTAAAGCTCTTTAGCAATACTCTAAAATTTCACATAGATGAAGCTATTGTTATACATTCTGACAGTATTTTTAAAAGTATAATAAATATCTGATTATATTCTTCAATTTTACAAGGATGGCAAACAGGGCAGAAGCATTTAATTCACTCATGACAAAAAGTTCTATGCACAAGTCAGTGACTTGCATTGCCCTGAAAGCAGAATATTACTTAGTAAGGAGAACAGAGGTGATGGGGGATGAACAATAACAAGACAGCATCTCAATACTGTTCCAGAAAATTTGCACTTGCAACAAAGTTTCCAAGTCATTCTCATTGAAAAAGCAGTAAGCTTTTTGTAAGCAGTGCCCCCATCCCTCAGGAATGCCAGGGACCCAGTAAAGGCCAAGAAAGTAGGCGCCTCTTACTCTGTAATCGTAGGTGGCATCTGGGTTCTCATCACAGGCAATGACCTCAGGAGCCATCCAGTAGGGGGTGCCTATGAATGTATTTCTCCTCCCAACTGTCCGGTCCAGCTGAGCACTCACACCGAAATCAACTGTGGGAGGAAGAGAAAGGAAGGAGTAGAACATAATTAGCAAATAAGTAAACTATCAGACGAAGAAAGGTGAGGAGGAGGTGTCTTCAGAGTAAACTCAAGGAGTAATACTTCATGGATATACAAACTCCTCAAGGTCACCAGCACTGATAAGGAGCAGTCTCCAGAGCAGAGCCACTAAAATGACAAGATCCTCTACCAGTCTACCGGCTCCTGGGAAGCCTGAACCCAGCCACTTCCCTGAGCTTCCAGGATAGTGGCCACCAGAGGGACTTTTGGATGAATTAGGACGTTCGGTGCTTGCAGGAAACATGCCTGCGACAAACAAGATCAAGTCATAGAAAGCTCCAAGTTCAGGAGAACTGACTAACACCCACGTGACCTAGCTTCTGAGGCAGCACTAACCACAGAAAGAGAAGAAAGCCACAAAGGTTTTCTGGAAAGAACACAGTAATGAATTCAATAAAGAGAATGAAGCTATATCACAAATATACTAAGAAACACCCCTCAGAGTACCTGGGACTTCCGATTTTTCAGAGTGACCCCTACATCCTACTCAGCCGAACGATGATGGTAGTCTAGAGGAAAGTTCAAGGGTGGGAGGCAGAGCTGACAGGAAGATCAGGATCTCTAATAGAATGTTTGCGAATGATACCACTACGTACATTGTCATTACCCCTAGGAGGACTGCACGATGCTGAGATCACTCACAGGAGTGGGGTTATAGACTCAACTTGTGTATGTACATCTCCTGAAGCCACTCGGGCAACGACATGGCCAAGAGGTGGGCTCACAAGCTAAGGGCTCCTGAGACAGATACATGTGCCAAGCAGTGCATGCCATTTGCAGCAACTCAAATAGCAGTCGCAAGTGATCACCAAGCGATTATTACGAAGGGAGTATCACAGGCCTGGCACCAGCGGGCCAGTGCAGGGGACACACACAGCTTGCTGAGTCACTGGAAATGAGAACAATTCAAGTGTCTCCTATCTTGGTTTTGAGGGAATTTCCTAAATGGGTACCCTATTTCTCCACAGACGACCGATAAATGGAGGTATTATGCAAGAAAGCAATAATGAAGATTTTAAGGTAGAACTACGGTGTGTAAGATTTTTGAAAGATGGAGTAGATCCTTATAAGTAGAAAGAATTTTTTTCTGTGATGCCTTAGTGGAAGAAAACTTACTGCTAATTCTGTTTAAAAATTTGACAGAACCATTATATAAAAGTGGGATTGAAAAAAGTTCAGGGGCGCCTGGATGGCTCAGTCAGTTAAGCGTCCGACTTCAGCTCAGGTCATGGTCTCACGGTCCGTGAGTTCAAGCCCCGTGTCAGGCTCTGTGCTGACAGCTCAGAGCCTGGAGCCTGCTTTGGATTCTGTGTCTCCCTCTCTCTCTGCCCCTCCCCTGCTCATGCTCTGTCTCTCTCTGTCTCAAAAATAAATAAAAACATTAAAAAAAATTTTTTTTTAAAGGAAAAAAGAAAAAAGTTCAAATTCAGGTAAGGGAAACAGGAAATATAGAAGAACCATTATAAAATCATCTCCAGGAAAATACTTTGGACCTCATCCATTCAAGCATCCACACATAAATTTACTGAGCACCTACTACATCTAAGCCACTAAGTTAGGTGCCAGATTAGAATGCCTTCATAAGGGGCACCTGGGTGGCTCAGTTGGTTAGGCAACTGACTTCAGCTCAGGTCATGATCTCGCAGTTTGTGAGTTTGAGCCCTGCGTTGGGCTCTGTGCTGACAGCTCAGAGCCTGGAGCCTGCTTCGGATTCTGTGTCTCCCTCTCTCTCTACCCCTCCCCTGCTCACACTCTGTGTTTCTCTGTCTCTCAATAGTAAATAGACGTTAAAAAAAAAATTATAAAAAAAAAAAGAATGCTCTCATAAATAAAACATCCTAGTTGCTACACTCCTAGAAATTACATTCCGGTGAATAAGTCAGAAATAGAGGTAAACAAATAGCTGTATAATTATAAATTGTGATCAGTATTAATGAGGAAACAAGTGGTGGGACCCAATACAGATCAGAGGGTCAGGGAAGGTCTCTGAAGATGAGGAAAAACTGCAACTTCAAAACTGTTCCCAGTGGGGAATAGTGTATGTGAAGACGCCAAGGGAAAAGTCTAAGAAATATAAAAATGAGTGAACTGAAGAAGAGAGAAGTGAGGATGGTCACAAAGTAGGGCTGGAAAGTAGTAGGAGCCATGGCTTTTTATGGGCCATGGTAAGAAATGTACATTTTATTCCAGGTGTAAAAGGAAGCCACTAACGGGTCTTTAAGAAAGAAAGTGATGTGATCTGATTTAAACAGTAGTCTATTATATGGTGAGCAGAGCAGAGGGGAGAAGCATGAGGGAAGGGCGGTTGGAGCCAGACAAAATAATAACCCCAGTTCTCACTTCTTAAGTAGAACACAAGAGAAAATGTGGGTAACAGACTGAGCTTTTAGCTAAATGCCAGTGAGGTAGAGAGTGTCGCTGGTCTGCACCAGGGGCCAAGTATTAGATCATGTGGCACACGCATCACATACCAAGTTTCACCTCTGCATTCTCAGTCAACAATACATTCTGGCCCTTGATGTCCCGGTGAATCACGTGATGGATATGAAGATGTGCCAGTCCCTGAAGAAGACAGACAGATTTGAATTTTAGTTCTTTGTTGCTGCAAATAGCCAGGAACACACTTTTTATAACAAAATGCACATACACGCCAATAGCTTTATGAACCATATTCAGAACGTACTATAATTCAATCTTAGTGCCTTCCCATGAAGACATCACCAGTAGTACCACACAAACAGAAAGAAGTACCCATTCCCCAATTCCAGTGGGTTAGGTCCCTTGTGTGAGCAACATTACCCGTTTCTAGCTGTTCCTTGAAGATACGCTCTAGATTACCATCTGTAGTTTCTCTGCTGTAATTTGTGCTATTTGTGTACAGGGTGGTTCCTTTCCCACGCTACATGTCCATCTTTCAGTGGGTGACCCCGTGGGTATATCTGAACTAGACCCATCCCAGGGGAAAAGCAAAGAGCCAGAGAGGGTTTTAAGTCTGGCTGTTGAACACTGCCTAGTTTTCCCACCACATAGTGACAAACTGCTAACTGCTGATCAATCCCACTTCCACCCCAGCATAAAACAATTCTGCCACTGAAACAGCTTTATGTTCAAATAAAATATCCTTCCTTCCCAAGGATATAAACCCTACTGGGCATATAGCACTTTCTGATGACCTTGTATCTGGAGCAAAGCCCAAGAGCATGTCTCTTAAGAGAGGTGGCAGAAGAACAAAAACACATTCTGCATCCAACAGATGCCCGACAGACAAAAAGGTGTCATTCTCACAACTCCTGTACTTTTTCTATCTTTAGCTAGAGAAGCCAAATCTATAGGCTGCCTCCTTAAGATACAAGCAACCTATTTATTCTGAAATGTCTCAATTCAAAAAGGCCAGATCAGAAGAAAGGTTTATTTCATTTTCCAGTTTGATTTTTTGTGTGAGGTTTTATTATCATTACTGTGTAGGGTATGTGTTAAATATAACAGCCGCTCTAGAATACTAATTTTTCTAGCACAGGGGGTTTCTAAACAACAATTTACTAGTCCGCTTATAAAGCAGAATTGAGCCTACATGATGGCCCTGTTTATTTTCCCCACACACAGGATGTGCAGTGTTACACCGCAAAGCACTGACTAGGGGAAAAAGGCACTAAAAATATATGGTATGTTAGTGCTATAGTTAGGAAGAAAGTCTCTCCTTTCAGCATGGCATAACTTTGAACAGCAAAGAAGAAACAAACAAAAAAAGTAGCTTCCCTAATTCCTTCATAATTCCTACTTCTATTATTTCAGTTCATTTTATATTCTTTTTCACAACCCCCATCTTATACTTTTACAGGATTATCTTAGCAACAACAAACATAAGTATTCACATCTTCTCAAAGAAATGTGGCCTGCATGTACTCTTGTTTCTTACAAGCAATAAACTTAAGAAATATCTACTTCCTGTCCCTACTGCTAAGGGATTGATGTGTCTCCAGGTGAAACCACTCAAGGTGTGTCTAACAGCTCGTAGACAGTGTGAACTTGAGTTATGATTATTCCAAATGAGTACATCTTTCCCTATATGAAGAGAGAGAATGCATGTTCAACTACTGCCATGCCAAAAGTTAAGCCACAATTATTCCTCCATAGCAAAGATAGTCCAAATACACAGTAAATACCACCCTAGAGCAAATGCATCAAAGTTTCAAAACCAGAAAACATTCTTCCTGTAACTCTCATTCATGGACATAGAGCAAAGGAACATCAAAGGTTGTCCTTCAGTGTTGGTTATGAAAGGCTTACAATGAATATCAGCTTCTACTAAAATGCATCAATAGCTGTGCGGACTATAAACGTAGAAGTGGGCTGGAATGAACATGGCTGGCTTTGTTGGTAAACCTTTGGTCAAGAGTCTCAGTGGGCCAGCCCAAGAGAGCTTTCCTACTGATGTCTGAGGCCTATATGCTCATGACTCTCAACCTTCTGAGGATCTTAACACAATAACAACATGTGAATCTAACATCTACTAAAGAAGGTAGACAAGTTTCACTGCTGCAGAAATTAGCTAACCCAGCAGTGTCTTTGAGAACCCAGGTTATCCACTTGGGCTGGCTGGGTGCCTTCCTTTTCCAGGACAGCTCACCTCCTTCTTACCATATTGCTTTCTCTTTACCAAAGTGGACTCTCAGTGGTCCCTGTGAAAAAACACACACTAGCTTGTGACACACTGACTCTTCCAAAGACTTGTTTTTAGTTTGTTTAGACTTTGGTTATAGAAAAAATTGCCATCCTAAATGAAAGGTAAATGAAGGGAACTCTTTGTTTCAGGTACCCACTGAGGTGGAAAACATTTGGTATATCTCAGAAGGATGTCCATTAAGCTATTATGATCATTCCAGGGCCTCAAACAACCTGGGCATCTTTGAAATAATGTCTGAGATCAATGGAAGTAAAATAGCTAAATATACTTATTACACGATCAGTAGAAAAATGCTTGCCTGCGTACATAAAAACATGTTAGTTGTCTCTGATAGGCAAAATACATTTGACACCTAGGGCATTCATACTAAAACCTACATCTCTGCTTGAGAAATCCTACACTGGAATTATATACACAAAAGGTGTCAGTAAGTGTAATATTTACTGACAATTCGTTATATACTCACATTACATTAAATAATCTCATATATACCAACTCATTTAATTCTCATAACAATGACACTTGCTTCATAAGGTTGGTATCTAAAATTTACAGATGAAGAAAGTCCTTAAAGGGGAGTAACTTTGCCAGGGGTGTGTATCAGGTAAGTAGCAAAGGCAGGACTCAAACCCACATCTGCCTCACTCTAACCACTGTTTTCTCCTGCAGACCAGCCAAGAGTTTTAATTGTTAATATAATGAATGCAATTGCCCACTTGGTGAACTCTTTCACAGTAGTACAGGATGGGATACTTAGTTTTCCACTTTTAGACTCTGCTTCTTACAATAACCATAAAAGATAGGACTCTCATGTTTTCATAATGAAATCTGAGTGTGATTATAAAGAGAAGGTAAGGTTCTTCCACCTCAGCCCCTATGACTAGTTTTCTTAAGGGAATTGCTTAATTTCAAGGGCTTCATAAAATATCTAAATAAAAAGGAATTAAAATTCATCTCTGTAAATTCTAGGTGGTGTTTTTTAAACCTGAAATCCTCTAAGAAACTTAAATATAAAAGTAGGGTAAATTTACCTATAAATAAAAAATACAGCAACAGTTTTTTTTATTAGTGAGAGAAGCATAAGAATTAGATTCTAGTTTAACTCCACAGTCTTTATTTTTTAAATGTGGTGGGTAAATGAAATCCAACAAAATCATCTAAATGTGTAATTAAGGGGTAGTGACACTGGGACAGCTGGCCAAAGGGAAGAGGCCCACTGCTAACCCACACGCACTTTCCAAATGCAATCTACACAGGCCCTCTGCCCGTGGCATAAGTGCAGCACCACTACTGAACGCGATCATTTAGAATCTGCTAAAACAGTAGTTCAGAAACGTTAACATAATAAACTGGCTTTCAATCAGCTGTAAAAAACATTAAACATTAGAACTTCCCCTTGTAAATATTGCAACAAATTCTCAGAGTTAATGTCAAAGTCCACAAGATGATTCTAAAAGCCAGCGATTGGCATCATTGATATTGATTCATAAGCTTAGACACAGGATTCCTATAAAAACAATAGTTAGAGACGATTTCTCTTCACTTGGATTTTCTTTTTAACACCTGGAGGGTGAATTCAGGGAAACACAGAAAACTATTTTTGGGTAAGTCTACTTTCCTTAGATACTTGTCATAATCAAAACCATGATGTAGCTTAAACAATCAAAGCCAGCCAGTTATACAGAGCCCTTGGCTGTCATGAAAAGAACAATCTGTACAGTTACAGTTAATGCAAAGTAATACTCAGGGCTAGGAAAATGAAAATGGAAACACAAGACCATGTACCGGGCATCACAGACTCGCCCTTCTCCTTACCCTCAGGATTTCTCTGGAGATGTAAGCTATCCAGTCTTCCTTGAGTGTGTTCCCTTTGGTGTTCTTCACAAGGTCTGTAATGGACCCAGCCCCGCAGAACTCCATAACAAGCTACGGGACAGACAAGACACACTGTGACTAGCACATCCTAGCAATCAGTGAGAGCATCACAGCTATTAGTACACACTGGAGGGAAGTCAGGAAAGCAGTCTAACCCCCCTCTGCCTTCCCTAAAGATCTGGGTACATGATCATCTTGGAAGCATCCAAATTACTGAGAGCTCATTTCGCCATTTAATTTATTCACTGTGTATGTTTGATCCAGGAGATTTAAGAGTTTCTGATATTTAACAGCACATCCCCCAGTGCAGAGATTCTAAAGTGTTCTTCCTCTCTCATATGGGCATGGGAAGACCATTTTGTCCTTAATCAGTGACTAATTATCAGAAATCTGATGGAAATACTCTAACATCTTCTCTCATTTGCCAGAGTCAAAGATATTCTATCTTCCATACATTATGATTCTCAACCTTTTATATTAAGAGAAATGCTATTTTAAAGCAGTACATAATTTTAAAAATACATTTTTTATAACACCTAAATGTTTATACAATATGAACACAAGTATATTTTTTAAATACCTACAAAATGAATCGAGCGATTCTAAAATTTTAACTTTAATTGGACTTGGGCAATGAAAATAAAGATTAATTGCTTCTCTTTTGCCTTAATTTTGCAAATTTTCTATGATGAGTTTTAAAAAATTAGAAAAAGTATTTATTTTCCTGCTTTTTAAGTCCAGTGCCTTTGGCATAACTAACATGATAACCACAGATCTGACAGCATGTCAGTGTCACTATCTTCAAGACAGACGTGCCTCAGTAAGAGATAAGGCTGAATGTTTATCAATTCTAGGAATATCCCTGGAATTTAATACTTTCAATTAATTGTCATCATTAATATTATTAATAAATACTGTCATACTGTTTTCTTGTGACATGTCCCCTTCCAGATGGCAAAGAAGATGCATTTAGTTGAGCTTCCGTATTAATTTCCATAAAGTTTTTATTGTTGGTTTTATTTCCGAGCTCCTAATTTCCTTGCGTTTTGGTTACATTACTTTTAAAAAGTGCCATTTTATTCCTGAAACATGAAGTTAACTTTTTTCCACGCAAAGTGAAGCCAACATAAAAATAAACATTCAGCCAAGACTGTTTAACCTTTAACCAAGAAAGCCAAGGAAGATACCAGGCACTACCCCCTTTGTCTTTGCTTTTCTCTCCCCTCCCTCTGGAAGGTCCTTACTGTCCTTTTTAGTACAACTAAAGAGGAAACCTCACAAAACCCTCGGGAAACATTTGCCTACCCAGAGCTGGTCATCATGTCCTGGAGGGCTCTTCTTAATGAAAGCACCGTAATATGTTGCAATATTTCTATGATGAGAATATTTCTTCAGCATATTTATCTCCAGTTTGATTTCTTCCTCTTCATCCTTAAGAAAAAAATAAAAATAAAATGTGTGGCTTTTGAATGATGTGCATTTTACCTTCCCCTCCCACAGGCAATAACACAAGTTCCCAGCCCCTCCCACAAGGGAGAGACATACATTCACTTTATCCTAGTGACAAGAATTGGGGACTTCAACAAGATTCACCCTTTGAAATGTGATTACAAGCTATGCAAGAAATAAGTAAGTATAAAAGTTACAGATGTACATAAGATGTAGCATGGAGCAGATATTCCATTAACTATGACCTTTGAACCTCAATTTGCTCATTTGTAAAAATGCGAGGAAAAAAGAGAACTGACTGATACTATTTCAACTAATTACAAGGAAAAGTTGTTTCTTTTCTAGAAAAGATTTGTGCATGTAAATCATCTGGCACACCAAAGGCAGAGAAGCTTCACCTGTAACAACCTTGCAGAAAGCATTACCTTCTGGTGTGGCCACAGGCAGATTACCGAATATAGACCGGTACTGCAGGCCCTGGACGGATGGCATGCTTAATGAGATCCACTACCCCGAAAAGAGATCCAGGTGAGTCCGGCGAGCCACAGTAATAAAACATCATTCAGCGACAGCAGGTTGTTTTAGACTTGGCTCACCCCCCAGACTCTTGCTTTATTAAAATGAGATGAACAGAGGAAGAAATGTAGAGTTTGTGTGAAAAGATCAGAAGGAGAATGAAAGAAACAGATGGTGACACAGGTCTGGAAAATAAAAATAAGTTGTCCTTGTGAATGGTGAGGGCTGCCAGTCTCCGCCTTTCTCTCTCATACACCCCTGGGGCAGTACCTGCAACAGCATGGGCATTCTGTCCCTTGGTGCATACACATGACACAGAGAGAGTCTGCCAAACTACCTGCTGGGTTATGTTAAGTAAGATTTATGGACAGCATGAGAATGAGAGGAAAGCAGAATTAAAGTGATAAAGAGGAGAGAAGGTGGGGGAAAAGAGAAAAACCAACCTGGCTAGAAAAACAGCATCTGGGGGAGGATAATGATCTTAGAGAAACACTGGATAATCAGATCTCTAGAATTCCCTTTATTACATATATTTACTGACATGCTCAATCCACTTACAACTGATGTTCTTCCTTCTCCAGGGAAGACTCAGCGTTTCTAAGTAGTCAAGGTGTGTAAGAGAAAGATAGTGCATGTGAAAGAACATGCATGCACACAGGCTGAAGAAACCTGCTGTGACAGCCTCGCATCTCCAAAACCCATTTATAAGGACTCACGGATCTAAAGTTTGGTTTGAAAATACTGTTAAGATAAAAGCTACAACATTATTAATTAGATATTAGTGATGACACCAAATGAAAAAACAAAATTTCTTAAAATACAACTTTCAACTGTACACTACTGCTTTAGAAACCAAACATGTAACAAAACAAACTCAGTACAGTGATTTTTTTTTATTTTTTAAAAAAATTTTTCTTAACGTTTATTTATTATTGAGAGACAGAGAGACACAGAGTGTGAGCAGGGGAGAGGTAGAGAGGGGGGAGACACAGAATCTGAAATAGGTTCCAGGCTCTGAGCTGTCAGCACAGAGCCCGACGGGGGGCTCGAACTCATGAACTGGGAGATCATGACCTGAGCCGAAGTCAGTCGCTCAACCTACTGAGTCAAATCAGGTGTCCCTCAGTACAGTGATTTTTCAGATGGTGGCCTCCAGCTTGGTCCCCAGACATAAGTACATTAGAATATTACAGTATATTAATAGGCATAGTTGTCATGTGATTTTAGCAGATGGTGACTGCAAACACGGAGCAGAGCCACATGGCCAAGTACAGTCCATACAATAATCTGTGTACTAATTCTCATTCAAACCCTGTATATATGAAAACACACCAAATATATCACTTCAATCTGTGATTTAAACATGGCCATGTTGAGAGTAGCAATGAAAACTGAGATACTGAATAACCAGGATAACTATCTTAATCCTAAACAAAAGCAGTGTTAAGCCTGGCTAGTATACACAAGAACACACTCCTACTTGGGACTTTTCTTCAAAGAAACTTTATACTAAAACATAAAAGGGTGACAATTTTTATTAATGTAAGGAAGGAAACATGTCCAAAACACAGCTAGAAGGCCCAATTCATTAAAAGCTTTATCTTCTTGCTCTTTCCACATGCTCACATACACACGCAGAGTGTGTAATGACCACAACTTGCTGGCACACAACACATGAAGCCTCTCTCTCCAGCGTCACCACAACTTACAGCTCACTCCCAACAGTATCCGGGAGCAGCCCAGGACAACCCTAATGGGACCTGTCAAGACCAATAGGTTCCTAACAAAAAGTGGCACATGACCCTATGGCCAATAATGTGCTCCTGATTGGAAAGGCATGCAGTGACTGTCACTCCTAGAACAAGGCCTATGGTTAAACATGTTGTGCCCTGAAAAGCTAAATATCCCACTTTCCATACACTGGACCACAATTAGATGATTAGAAAGTCAGCTAAAGGTTTTGATTTTTTTTTCTTTTATCCAAAATCATCAATGTACAAAGATCTGGGATATAAAGACTACACAAAAACAAAAAGAACAATGGTGAACTAAAATAGGAGAAAATCAAAATATTGATTTTAATTTTGTATTTGTAGCCAATCATGACATGCAGTGTGTGCATCTTGTTGGGTTGCACAGACTTTGCTTTTATTGATTCATCCCTACCTACCTCCCTTCCACTCCCCATATTGGCTAAATTATTCCAAGAGTCATTATTCTGTGTGATACTCTGCCAGTAAGTTTCACTTCTTGACAGAAAGCAAATGTTACCTACAATTCTCCCATGAGAAGCTTCCTGTGCAATAATTAAGGATCACAACATATTTTGATTAGTTTCAATATATTTTTTCTTTAGCAACATAAACCAGTGTCTTCTAGGATCTGACTTGCTCACCACTTTTTTTTTTTTAAGGTTAATTTATTTATTTTGAGAGAGACAGAGACAGAAAGACGGGGGGGGGGGAGGGGGGGAGGGGGGGAGGGAGGGAGAATCCCAAGCAGACTCCACCCTCAGTATGAAGACCAAAGCAGGCTCAATTTCACAACATTTGAGATCACTACCTAAGCTGAAATCAAGAGCTGGATGCTTAACCGAATGAGCCACCCAGGTGCCCCTTTTCACCATTCTTTGTAAGAAGAATTAAGAGCTTCCAGAAGCACTTGATGTTTTCAGAGCTCATGGAATTGAAATTCTTATGCATTCTATATATTTAAAAATTCTCATAGGCTTAAATTCAGTGCTGTCCACTGATGTGAAAGACACTTAATATGCATAATGGTAAATACTGTTGGCAGACTGTCACAGCACAATATATTTACTTAAATCCAAGATGCCACTAGGTAGAGACACTGAAGTACTTCATGTAATGAAAGTATGATTCACCATCAACCATAGACATACATTTTTGAAATTGGGCCACGTATTAGAAACAATGAAATATGATATAAGAACTTAAATACAATCAAGTTTAGCAACAGCTTTTCTAATATAACTGAAACATCCAAGTATTATCCATAAATACAGTAATCAGATCAATGCCACTTGCCAGAGTATTTCCAAGGTTTAAGTAGTCAAATCCTGGAAGCATATGAAACTGAACTACCAAAAATTTTGAGAGGAAACCATACTGGCCTCTCAAACTAGTATTTTAGGAAATCGTTTATATATACTTTGGACCTTCCTTCTCTTGCTTCTATGATTTCAAAATAGATGACCATCAATAAAAAGGGCATTTTACCACCAGTAACTGTCATATACTAATTAAGAATGCCCACCTTGGAGAAAAAGCATCAGAAATGGCTTTGGGCCAACTACAACTGGAATCCTAAATATGACTAATGTGTATAATAACACATGTTGTCTTTGGAGTAATAATGAACCAACTTTTGAATTCAAATTTCCCTTTGGTCATTAGTTAAATACAAGTTTGGTGGTCTCATTCCAACATTTAAATATATACACACTCCCACCACCACATGCCCCATTTAGCCTGAGAAAAATACAGTAGAAAACAGTCGGGGCAGGCTAAAGCTGAAAGTTAACAACCACCCTGTATATGAAAGAAAGTGGAATGGACAAAACGACAGGACCTAAGATTATATATCTTATCTGTCTAGACCAAGTCCAAATGACCTTGCCCTTCATTCTCCTCTTTAGGAGCCCACAATCATACACAGATGAAAGAAAAAAAAAGGTAACTACAGAGAAGAGAGGGTACGTTTTGGTGAGAAAAGGAAGGCTCCCTCCTGGTTTTCTCCATGATGAGGCAGCTGCTAGGCTCCACTCAGCGATTTAATGCAGCTGATGCCAATTAGCATTTTGGACTCCAACCAGGGGAGCCAACTCTCATAGAAAAGGTCTTTGTCTCTGGCTGGAATAGGACTAGGCAAGGAGTTTTCTGTTGCCTTCCTTGGCTGCTTAGAGGCTGGAGGAGGGGAAAACATCTGAATAGTGGTAATTTTCAAAAGCAGCTATGGGTTCATAAATAAGTCATAGGGCAAGCCCTGCCCACTCCACCATCTGAGCACAGAGGAGTGCATATGATTAGTGAGTTTTTAAAAAATGACTCCTTAAAATATTTTTTAAACTGTTACCCAAATTTTCTTTCCTTCCACTGATGACAGTAACAATGTGAGGAGAGACAGGCAGACTTCAGATAAGCTAACTGGGAGGATCCAAGAGGACTGGGAAATGTTCTGAGTAATCACCTTTCTTCCCAGCATAATTCTGCATAGAATTAGATCTACCCATTAACAGCTGAACAAAAAAGGAAGGGCAATTCATTATTCACTGTATCTTTGCTAGTGGAGAGAGGGCTGATAAAATGAGATATGCAAATATCTGTTAGATTTCACCATCAAAATATATAAATGAATATACACTTAGAATGCAAATATCCATTTTTAAAGACTAGTTTAATCTTTTGTTTTAATTAACTACTACCGCACCTTCCATTATGTGACTGTAAACTGGTACCAAAATGAGAAGATATTACCTTTTTACCTGGCAAATCCCAGTTACACCTGAGAGTATTATCCAGTACCATACCAGTTGAATTAATCAAAATTATTATTACTTTTTTTTACTCAGACACATGAAAAGTTATTTGACTTAAATTCACTGACAATTCAATCAAACAAAGGTAAACAGACCAATGTATGAAAAATGCTGCAACAAAATTAGGTTATAAGGTGTGCCTGGGTGGCTCAGTCGGTTAGGCATCCAACTTCAGCTAAGGTCATGATCTTGCGGTTCATGGATTCGAGCCCCTCATCAGGCTCTGTTAGAATTCTGTGTCTCCCTCATTCTCTGCCCTTTCCCTGCTCGTGCTCCATCTCTCTCTCTCTCAAAAATAAATTTTAAAAATTATTAAAAAAAAAAAAAAGGTTATAGGATCTGGCTCTGTAGGACCAGCAAAGGAATGGCATGTTCTTTAAAATTAATCAGCCCACATCTTCCAAGATCAATCAGTCCCAGAATAAAAACCCACAGAAAAATTATAAAATTAACATAACTAAAATGGAAATCAGACACTTGAGACATCTTATTCAAGAAGAAATGCTGTTTTGGACCCATTTCAGACAAAAAGACACACTCTCTAGTTTTATTGCTGAACTTCTTCTGAGACTCCAAAGTCAAAGGGAATGGCCCTGAAGCCCTTAACCTGCTCTGTCTTTTCTGTCTATAGGCACCATACAGAAATTTTACTAGACACAACAAAGTCCTCACAGAGCCCTTTAGCTCCTCTGTCTTGTACAAAGTCTGCCAGGCCACACTATTTGCTGTATTTCGATGAGATTTTATCACTCAACTGATATCTAGAAAGTACGTGGTAAAGAAGAGAATTAAACAGTAGCACCATTCACCTGGATGGACCTGGTGGGGTGAGTGATGGGGGAAAACTGGAGGCTGTGACAAGATGATGTAGGATGGCGAATAAACTTCACTCCGTTTTCCTCCCCATGAACAACCTTGGGAGACGGATGCTTCCATGATTGATGCCAAGAACCACAAGGAAGCCAAAATACATCTCTGTGATAACCTCCAACCCAAAAGCACAACATGGCAAATGAACAGGATGATCCTTGCTCAAAGAATAAAGTTAAATAAAACAGATCATTATTCCTCTCAGATCTAAATGAAACTATTATAGCTTTCTAACTTTTCCTGTCATCAACAACCAGAAGTCCTAATAGTTGCCTTCAAGCCCCAATCTACAGGACATAACACCATGGGTACAAGTGCCTTAGCACTTGATTTCAGAATCCATCCATTTTCTTCCTTCATAAGGGAGTTATTTACACACACACAGATATACACACAATTGGAATACCTGCTGTTGGGGACCCTAACGTATGTCAACCTTCATAAAGCAGGACCTGAAACCTAGACACTGACTGAAATGGAAAACCAATCTGCTAGGTAAGTGTGTGGCCAAAATAAAATCCCCCAACCACTTGATGTTAATTGAAGGAAACCAGAATATGTCACCCCCAAATATGCTTTTAGACAGAATGGTTATTCTGAGCTAAAGGCACTTAAAAAAAAAAAAACCCAGCAGGTATAAGAAGGGCATGCTGACCTCCCCCATTTCTTCCTGAAAGCTAGAGATAAAACTCCAATGTGAAAGATGTCCTTCCTATACCAACTGGAAAAAAAAAAAAACAAAACATTCTCATCACCAGAGACAGGGAGTTGAGGCCAAGAGAATTCTGTATAAGCAAACCTTGTTAACATATCTCTTATCTTCCTTTAGCCTCCCCATATATTTTATTTACTTTTCCACTACAGCCTCTCTCTGTGTTCAACAAGTATGAAAGTATTTGGGTTTTGCCATTTCTCTGAGTCTTCATTTTTCTTGCAAAGGCTCCCACATATATATGAAATACATATTAATAGACTTCTGTTTCTTTCTCGCTTATCTATCTTATGTTACTGGGGCCCTGGTCAAGAACCTAGAAGGGCAGAAAGAAAGATTTCTTCCCCCATGCATAATTAAACTTGCAGTTTTATTGAGACCAAGAAGAGATGAGTAATCCCAAATACTCAGAAACAAAATACGTTTTTCACAGCAACTTTTGCCATTTTCAACACAAGTATATTGTGATAACTACATACATGTTTTAATGAGTATATACCAAGGAAAAAAGAAATGTTATCAAAGATTAACTCTGGATTATAGATATTTTCTTCTTTAAACTGACTTAATTTTCTATAATTGACATGTACTATTTTCCTAATTAGTAAAGGCAAAGTTAAGAGTTTAGGTTAGAGGAGACAGCGCCCTAAGAATTCAAAGTGAGTTTGTTTCTGGCAATTCACATGGCCTAGTCCCTCTGACTCTCTGGAATAAGGGTCCTTACCCCTTCCATGCTGTTCTAGAATCACCGCCAATCTCCCTGCTTGGGCTGCTTCCACCAATTGTCAGCTGTGAGAAGAAATTGATGGGAGCCTGAAGTACCAGAACCTTGCTGATTAATTTGCCTTCCATGATGGTACCAATCCAGACCCATAACTTCTTGAGATTGAGAATTTCCAAGCTTAAGTTTTTCCTAGAACAAAGGAGAAGGCGAATGGAGTCCATCAACCATCATACTATCTTCACCTTTCTGACCTGCCAAAGGATCGCTTAAAAAGAATCTTACCTCGGTCCATTCATACCCTTCTCTAACTAAGCCAGTGACAAACTCCATGAAGCTTCCCACAGTACAAGCCAGAAAAGAATAGAATACTGTGCACACTGAATAGAGTCTTGCTTAAAACCCTAAAATCAGGCCCAAGTAATGAATGCCAACAAGGGGCACAGCTCTGAAGAAGGTACAGGTTTGCAAAGTGGTACATGTTTGTGCATTTCCTACTGGATCCATCTGTGTGCTCACAAGCACAAAGGCTCCTGCTTCATATCTGACATGGTGAGTCACATAAAGGCTGAGCTCTGAAAAATGTCTGCAGTTAAAAGGAATGATGGGGATTTCTGCTCCTGGCCAAAATGGATTATAAAGGACCAGATTTACTCTCCCATTGAACAACTACAATTAGACGAAACATATGAAGAAGTTTTAAGGCACTGGACATCAGAAATTGAAGGACAGTGACCCTGGGGAGATGGGAAACATCAGGAAAGCTTTATAATTGTCCCAGCTTACTACCTTGAGAGAGATTCCAGGCTTTGGCATAGGAAGAAGAAATCCAATCAGAGCCCAAACAATTCTCTGAGTTGAGAGGCTGGGGAGTTGATAGGACAAAGACCAGAGAGGAGAGAGAGCTTGCTGCACAGAGAGCGCAAACAGGCTCTGGAGACCTGAGAGTCCCCCTTCAGTGTTCAGCAGAGCACTGCTCAACACATCCTTGTCGTTAGAAAGAGAACCTCCCAAAGCACCAGGGGGAACAGAACACAGTGCTCACAAGAACAGAGAATAATACCTGTTGCCACTGGCCAGACTGGGAGAGCTCACCATTCACAGGAATTTGGGTACAACATTCAAGAGGCTCCTGCCTCAATGGCAGGGCAAAATCAGGCCCAAACTAAATGCTGATCTGATCCCAACAAAAAAATCTAAAAAGGATCAAACTGCTTTCAAGTAAATAACTGTATCACAGAACGAAACTCAATAATATGGGAATGTAAAATATCCAATACCCAATAAGGTAAAAATCACATGTTTGACATCCAACTAAAAATTACCAGCCATGCAAAGAAACAGCACAAATGCCCATGGTGAGTGGAGGGGTCAACTGAAATGACTCCAGAACTGACACCAATGATAGAATTAGCAGACAAAACCAGTAAACTACCTACTACCTACACCTCACTGTAGGGAGTAACAGTGATGCCTTTTGGGCATCTGTCTGTGAAGGAATGTGAGACAGCTTGTTTTTTTGTGGTCTATTAAATTAGAATCTAGTGCATTTAGAAAGCAACAACTTGGATTTACAGATGTCTCAATTCCTAAACCAGGGTGGCAGAATAAAAGCCCCTACACATCATACAGACATCTATCTGTTCCCACTTCCCCTCCCCCCCCCCCGGAAGAATATAATCATGAGACCTTGAAAATTTAATCACACATGGGAAAAAACTTGAATAAAATGAATGTGCAGAATCACTCTACTTTGGTAAGATTAAAACAATTTTTGTTTGATCTCAATTGCTATAAGCAAGCTATTAGTTTATGCCTTAATCAAAAGCACAGAAATTGCCAGATGGAAGTAAGTATTCTATAGAACATTCTTGGAGAAGTGCTCACTGCTAGAGTAGGGAGGGTGTATGGTCGGTATTTACACAGCTCAGTAAGTTTCTAATTTGGTCTTGAGGATATCAATGGCCAAGTAAAGATTTTTGGTATGTCTCATGGTTTCATCTTAATCTTCTCCTCACTTTTTCTGTCTCCCCTACTGGCCCCTTCATAAACTACCCTAATTCCAGCTTACCTTACCCTGACATATTTCATGGTACACCACTGTCGGTGAGTGAAAAAAGAACAAAGAAGAAATCAAACAATGATCATGTAGAGAAAAGTAAAAATCTACCCTTGGTAAACTGTCTTTCAAAGGTCATGTTGTTAAAATCAGTGGTGCCTTCAAAGTAACTCTTGGAGCTTGCTGAATAACAGAAAATAGCTAGATTGTGCCAATTATAGCAACAAGGAAATAAGCTTCAGTTCAAAGGTGTGTATGTTACCATTTTGTTATTTTCAAACAATTCCCTTCATTATGAATAATGTGCACATCTGCAAAGGGACTCCCCTCTTTGTTCTGAAAGGGTAGTTTCCATTCAAATACAATTGAGAGACCTCTGACACATATTTCTCACACCTCTGGAAGATCCTCGTGGAAACCACATAGGAAGAACCTTCCCTTAGCTCTAAGTATTCAAAGATGCTTACCATAGAAGTGATTCAAGAAGACAATGACTAAGTTCCACATATCTTTGGGCAAAACAGAAAACAGAATCAAGATATTCTAACTGCTGAGGGACATCACCCATTTAAGAGCTTTTAGGTGACAATTCAGGTACGATCATTGATTTGGGAATAGCATACCACATCCACTCACGTTCTGGGTAAGGTGGGACTTACCATGTACATGGAGACCATTCCAACACATCTCAAAACTTCTTAAATCTATGTGATCATTTCTCACTACTGTGGAGCAGAGAAAAGCTACAGAATGGCACCAGAAATAATGACTTCAGTAATTAAAACTCACCTCCTCATTTTTCAGTTCCAACTAGGAAAACCATTTCAAGTGTCTCTCCCTCCCAACTTTTTAGAAAACACACCAAATTATGTGAAGAGAGAAAATGAGAATATGGAACCAGAAGCTTCAAAGTCCCAACAGGAAAGGGGGACATTTAAAGAAAATCTTGCCTCAGTCCATTTCCATTCATACCCTTCTCTAAGCCAGTGGCAAAGTCCATGAAGTGGGAGATCTGATTCCACAGTGCCACCATGTGCACTGTGCTAGATATACAAACTGACCTCACATCACTTAATAAAACCCTACAGGGAAGTTTTACTCTGAACCAAACACCAGTATATTCCAAAAGAGCCCACTATAATAGCCACAGAAATTCATCAAAAAGTGTCACCAAGTCTCCCAGCTGGAGAAAGCCCATTCTTTTCAAAAGCCTCACTCTAGTTCTGCCCCAAAGCCCTGCCAAATGCAAGTCTCGAGCTCCAGAAGAATCCAGAAAAAGCAATGAAAACATTAAGTACCATAAGAAACACATGCTCTAGAGACAGATAATTGCTTTCCATAGCACTCACCGCCCCACAGTGATTAGTTTAAAACCTACCTTCTCTATGAGAACACAAGCTCCAAAGACAGGGACTCTATCTTGTTCATCTCTGTACCCTGACAGTGCCTGTCACACTGAGTATGTGGGTAAGACAGTTGATCTTAAAGGAAAGAGAGAGAGAGAGAGAGAGAGAGAGAGCGCGCGCGCAATCCCAGAGCCTCAGTGTCTTTATATGTAAGTGGAGGAAACCCTAATCCATTCTTGGCCAGTGAGTCACAAGCCAGGATGAGTGAATGAAAACATCAGTAACATGCAAAGACTATCATGGTGCCTAGCACATAGTAGATACTCAAATATTATGTTTGGGAAATAAACTATAATTATCTTTTGCTTTATAAAGAGTACACTTAATACAATTCTAAACAAAAAGCATTCCTAAACTAAGTAGGAAGTAGTAGGAGGTAAAAGAAGTAGCCCAGGTGAACTCAAACTACACGAATCTCTGGCATCACCTGCCCTCTGGCTGCAGGTAGGTGGACAATCAATAGCACACACTTCGCCTGGCTTACTGACTCACTGCTGTGATGGGCTAAAAGGGTCTAGGCAAGGATGCCAGCCATCACCTAAACCAAGAACCAGCCACCAAAACAGTGAACACCACTATAGCCTATTTTCTTTCTGATTGCTATCATTAAATTAGGTCTAGTGCTAAAGAATGATTAGCACCATGTTTCCTGAACCACAGATGCTGTTACCTCTGTTCATATAAGAATACAGTGTTAAACTGCAGGTGCTCCTTTTGGAAAAACATGGAAAGATACAAAAAAATCCAGATTCCCAAAAGACTGAAGGGAATGGATGACCAATTATCTTCAATATATGATATCAACTAGAAATCAGGTGATTTGTTCTGAGATTGAGTTAATCAATGTATCCCAAGTCTTAAGGAATGTTACAACTACCACTGGCACTTCAATCTGCCTCAACTTCAAGTATTTTCATTCTAAGACATGTTCTGAACACAATACATATTATTGCTGATATGGAGTGCTTGTATTCTATCAAAAATCTTTCTTTAAATGTGATCTTAAAAGATCACAGGATTATTTAAAATGAAAATTTTACATGCATATAGGAATAAAAAGTGTTTTCCAGGAAAAAAATCTTTAAGTATAGGGTGGAAGGCAATAATACAGGATTAAAGTAATCCAATTTAAACAGCCCAACCAAAATAAACTCTCGATATCAATTCTGAAGACATAAGTTCATATCATACCTTAACCTTGATCCTCTCACCTCATGTATCCCCCCACCACCCCAACCAGCAGCGAGCCAGCTGTACAGCAATTATTTAAAGCAAAGGAAAAGTGCAGATTTTGTTTTTTAGAATACCAGAAAGATAAGTGAATAGCAAACTTTTTGTTATAATCACTTTGTACAGAACTTTAAAGCAGTCTACTATGTATGTATCTCACAAAACTGTGGTAAGTCACTTTGGTCTAAAAATAGCTCATTAACTTGAGATCATGTTCCTTAATCCATTTCCCTCCTTCTATAACACACACCCACAAACACAGTGAAAAATTAAGCTACAGGCTGGAGTCACTGGAAAAGAGACCTGAGAGGAAGGCCGGAGGACACTCCAGATGCTCTCTGACAAAAGTCAAACAGTGCCACTCCCTAAAGAACATGGCAGTCCTGCCTTTCTTAGGATCATCTGCTCCCTGTATTCTGAATGCCACAGAAGCAAAACACATGGTGTTTGTGTGGAGCCTCCCAAGTCAGGCTGGCCAAGTCAGAGTAACCGTTTAAAACTAGAACTCTCACTTAGGGCAAGAAAAAGGACCACCAATTACCCCATGCCTACCCCTGAGATAAGGTGGGTATGCGTGCGTGTGTGTGTGTGTGTGTACGTGTGCGCTGGATTTCTGCACAAAGGAACAAAAGAAAGTAAATCATCACCATCAGATCACACAAAGTACCCCAAATGGCATCCCCTCTGAGAGGAAATACTGATTTACAGACATCAAAATACAAACCAGTTAGCTACATGTCCAAATAAATTTCTCCAGTGAAGACCCTGAAAGGCTGTTTGCTCACCAAACCAAACTCATAAAAACAAAGAACGATATTACCATGTTGGAACCTGCCCAATTCATCCACCCCTAACCAGCAATATAAAGTGCTAAATTCACCATCTACCAATAACCCAAAAAAATGGAAGGCCAGGAAGTTGCTATGTCACTTTGATAGTCTTTTAGCAAGAACCACATCCCTATCTATGCGCATCCATTGGTACCAATTATTCAATCAGCATGTTGAAGGTTCACTTCAAAACAGACACTGTGCAGGCACTGGAAAGGGAGAGAGCAGGGTAAGACACAGAAATTCGTAGGCTAATGACAGGAGTCAGGAAAGGGCAACCAGTTGCCCTGGAGGTGAGAAGGGATCTCCCGGGTGCATGTGGGCAGATATTACAGAGCTAAGGGTGTTGGGAAGCCAGTTTAAAAGAAATCCAGACAAGAGGAATCACTATATACAGAATGAAGTAACAACACTCACCAGCAAAACTATTTTCCCATTCTCTGAGCCTAGATTAAGTTACTGATAAAACAAAATCTGTAAGAGAAATCAAGAAAATTCTCTCTTTTCCTGTCAGGTTTAGTATAAATTGGCAACTTCATATCTGAATTCATCAACAGTGCTTGTTCACTGTGCACGGATGTTTACACACTGGTGCATATTCAATAGTTAGTCTTTCTACTGAATACTTAAGTCTTGAGCTAAAAACTGACACAAAAAGAGCATTGTAGCCTCTGTTTGCAGAATTAATTAGGTTGGTCTGTTTATCTAGCCAAGCACAGATACAGAGTGGGGGACAAACTGACTTTAAAATTAAAGGTTCTCTAAGAAAAAGAAATGTCTCTTAAGAGTCCAAAGTAAACAAGGGTTAATTTGGGCTTGCTATACAGAGCTCAGTTGCCTTCAGTGGTTAATTTTAACTAAAGATAATGATATGCTTAATTCCTTGGGAGAAAAAAAATCATAAAATCTTAGACATATAATAAGTAAATTCTGGAGAGCTTCATGTTTTCAAAACGGTATTCTGACCTCTTCAGATATTATAAAAACAAGTGCCAATCTTGACAAAAGACTTCCCCAGAAGGGCCAATGCAAGAGCTAATGAGGTTAACTGACTACACACTAATTATGTAAATGAACTATAGTATGTATAAATGTAATAATATATAAGATAAATATAAACAATACACACATTTAATACCTATATAAAGGAAAAACCTCACAGCGGTACTATGTAATCTTCCTTAAACAGCCTCACTAAAAATGTATAGGAGCTGCTAAGAAATGCATCTCAGACACAGCAATTCTTGTGGGATTTGAATCAAACTAATTCACTCTGTTAGGCCAAAGCCTTCACTGCTGTTTTTGCTACCTGTTATACCAAAACAAAAATTTCTTAAACTTAGAATGAAGAAAAGCAGCACGTATGCATCGGCACTGGACTAAGTGATTTATAGGTACATACTCAATAATACTTTCAATTCAATATCTTCAAGTCTGCAAAGAACACCATCTTGGGCTCTTGAGTCCCTTGTGACTTCTATATTGAGTAAGGATGCTTGGCATTATTCCACTATGCACCAAATAATTTCCATAAGGTTGCAGGAGAAGAGAACTACATTCTTAGACCAGATGTTTCTGGTGCTGGTGCTGCCAAGCACACATGGAAACCCCACAGCTGTGTCCATCGATCACAGACATGAGGTCACAGTCCAGCTTAGAGACGGGCTGGCAGCTGGCTATCTTGCCTTCCATACAAATGAAGCAACAGATGCTGACGATAATATGTAAACAAATACTGAGAATGAACTACCTCAATTAAGCAACTGATGGAAAATTTGAAGCAAGTATCAGTAGAAATACACAGAATCTATCAAAGATATTTAAAACAGTACATTAGTTTCAAACAGTCATCAGGCTTCTCCTAGGTTATATACTGCTTCCTTTCCCTAATTCCAGTTTTCCTTGTATTCAGATGAGCTAAAATAATAAAGATAATGTCAAATACCTGTCATTTAAGAAGCAGAAAATGTATTGAGATTAAGTAACCATGTTGTACAGTAGCAATTAGTGCCCGCCTTTCAAGATCTTATAGGCCAAATAGAAAAACAACTAAAAGTAAAAAGTGTTTCCAGTCACACAGTATTATGAAGTTACTTAAACTAGCCTGTCCTGTAATATTTTACAAGCTAAAGACTACACTGTCCAAACAAAGTATATGGACAGAAGTAACCACTACATGAATATAAAGAGTATATACACAATATTAACAAGCTTAAAGGTATTGTGAGGTAGTGACTTAAAAAAATCTATACGAAGTTTATGTTTGAGACTACATAAGACTAAAGCATTGATCTAAATTATTTAGGAAAAAGCTTAAAATAAATCTGAACTTATTTTTAAACTAAATGCAGCCATATAAATAAACACACATGTTCAACGGGGAGTTCCTTAAGTGATTAGCAGCAATAAGAAATAGCTTTAATCTGCAAAAGACTGGAAACACTTAATTGGGGGGGGGGGGTAGCGGTAGAGAGAAGAGGGCAGTGTAAGGAAAAAAGGTTTTCCATCTTTCAACTTTCTAAATAAGTACATGACTTTTAATGTTAGAAAAAAAAGGCTATTTTATCATGTAAAAGATAATTTTGTATGTACAGGCACATATGTATCTAGAATATATGAAAACAGAAAAATATACACTAACATGTTAACAGTAATTAAACCAAGGTGAGAGAATTATGAAATGCTTTTTCATCTTTTATTTCTCTGTATTTTCTCCCTAGATTATCTATATTTCATAAATAAAAAAACAAAAATACTCCAGAAGTCACTTTAACTTTTTGTTCCTACTGTTTTATTGAGCTATAATTAACACACCACAAATACATGTAACTTATAATAAATGTTATTATAAAATTATAACATAATAAATATAAACATATACCACTGTCAGTGAGCTAAACCTTTCTTAGAGGAAGAGGAGGATAAATTTTCACTTTCCTCCCATCGAGAAGATAAGCATTAGCAGTAAAACAAAAAGGCCCCAAAGACCTTGAACTTCTAAGCTAACATGACAAGAGTAGTTGAGAAAACATTCACCGTCTGTGATGACCTCAGCTTTACCTGAAGCAACATCAGCTATAAGTTTTGCTGTATTCAAACCACAGCGGGGGCCACAGCCATGGTCTCCATGGGTTAAGAGGAAGATGCAGAGTCCCTGTGTCTGTCTGCAGAAGCCAGCAACCTCCCTCCATGAGCTAGCTCCCAGGCCACAACCCCTACACACACTGCACCAACACCATACAGCACTCATCTCAAACTCTCTCCAACTCTATTAGCAAAGTGAGGAGAAATGGGCAGCTACTCCCCATCCTCCTCGTGCAGAAAATGAAAACACACAGAGGAAAATAACTAGAACCTATAATCACTAGTAAGGCAAGGGGCTTATCTTGAAAGTAACAATTCACTTTCCTGAACTTCACTATGAAGATGCATCTTTGACCACAAATGTTACCACTTTCCTGACCCTTTTGTCTCTGGACTAAAGGATAATGACAGTCACCCTACACACACACACACACACACACACACACACACACACACTCCCTATGAACCACGGTACCATTAGAAGGCACTTATACAAATATAGCAAGACACACTGTTAGTCTACTTACTCAAGCTATCATAAAGAAGTGCCATGTTAGGCTAAAGAAGGTGGAAGGGAAAACATAAGAAAAGGCTGCTGGAACTGTGTGAGCAATAGCACTCCAATGTACTAAGTCACACAGAGGAACCAGGTCCAGTATGATCATGGTTCTCACAAAGACCCAGAGAGGCTGCTGCTTCACACTGCCATTCCAAATTTTAATCTCCTTTGTCTTAACAACCTTTTTCTTCCTTTCCCCTTTTGAACAAAAACATCTTCTTTCTAAACAACTTAAGGAAGAACAAATAACCAGGGAATCTTCTTTAGTTCTAGCCTCAGAAGGGAAAAAAATCCAGCATCTTCAATAAGTGAACAAAAGTGAGAGGAGAATCGATGTAGCCCAAGAGCATTAAAAGTGAAACAGCAACAAACAAGTGTTCATCCACTCTTTTCTCAAACGCACACCTCCTCTCATTTGGGGGCTTCACGGGAAGGTGATTCACCATCAGGAAATACCACAAAATGACATTCCCTCATTCTAACAGTTACTACTGTTACTGCACTCTCTTAGTTATGACAGAATGTCACACCAAAGACTTTGTGGATTTTAAACCATCCTTGTCCTGTAGAAATGAGAATGAATAGACCCTGAGAGATTTCTCACCTGAAGATATGTGAGGAACCAAGGTAGGGAGGGTGCTGGGCAGGATAGGGTGGGGCAAGAACACAGGCTTGCTTGGAATTTTATGTTGGGTTTCACCTCCCTATCTTTATTTCACCCCAAACCTCCACCACCTTAGAGGAGGCAAGGAGGACATGTTCCAAACAGCAAGGTCAGCAGAAAAGCTAACAAGCCTCACAAACAGGATGAAGACTCAAGAGCAATATGACATCACTTCAAAGACTCAAGCCAAATAAGAATCCCCAAGGGTGCCGTAGAGAAAACTCTGCTGAAGACTTGTGACAGTGGAAAAAATTCTGACTCTAATGAAGATAGGAGTTCTGAAAGTTCCTAAGTAATAACTTTCTTTGCAGTCATCAAAAGTTAGCACATTATCCACTCTTTCTCATGACTCTTGCAACTAGTTAAACAAATAATATTAAATCAGTAGAGGTCAAATATTTAATCATGTCCAAACATGAGAAATAAAGAAGTGACAGTTTTCCCCATAATACGGACCTCAGCATGTATCTATTAAAGGAGAAGTTCCTACACTGGGTAAATTTCCTTCTATTTCTGCACCAAGTCAATTCAACACCTACTATGTGCAAGATGGTGCTAGGCTGCATGGCGAGTTCTACAACCCAAATGGAGAGATGTGATGTATTCATTTAAAAACTAGTGGGACACACTGGAATAATAAAAGAAATGAAAATAAATAAAACTATCTCCCTATGCAGCAAAATAAATGGATCTCACAAACATAAAGCGAAAGATGCCAGACATAACTGTACCGTATGGTTCCATCTATACCAAGTACAAACACAAGCAAAAATAATCTTTCGTGTTAGAAGTCAGGATAGTGGTTATACTTCTGGGGAGGAATTAAAGGGCACAAGGGGCACTCCTGGGGAGCTGGCAATGTTCAGTTTCTTGATCCAGTTGCTGGCTCATGAGTGGATGTGTTCACTTTTTGGAAATTCACTGAACTTATAATGTAAGCCTTTTTCTGTATTCACGTTATACTTCACATACAGACAAATGCAAGCAGACACAGTTACCCTTGAGAAGTGGCTTCTTCCAAACCTTTCCAAACCTGAAAATACATTGCTACAGCACAGGTATATATATTAAGGACAAAGGGAAAAAAAGGTATCTGAGAATGTCTAGATATAAAAGAAACAAGATAAAGGAAAACTGGCATGGGGTTCCCAGGCCAGGGGAAAAGCCTACTGGACTTCAGAGCCTCCAGACACCGTGACAACCATCAGATCACAGATCACAGTAGCAGTCTGGGTTAAGAGGCAGGTTTCCACCTAGTCAGGGCTTGTACTCTGCATCAGAGTGGGAGACCAATTAGCAGCAGTGAGTACTAGGGAGAGGAGACAGCACATCAATTTCCTTTACCTCACCATGGTTTTGAATAGAAGCTGAATGATTATAATGATCCTAAAGATCACTGAAAACCTCTAACATACACTGAACAAACATAATGCCCAAGGTTCAAAGGGACAAATTTGAATCTGTAAAAATGAACAATTAAAACAAACACAAGCTTTGAGGCAGGATTATAGTTATAATATAATTTAGGCTTCGTCATGGCACATCAGCATATAGAGTTAAAAATCCAGGGGATTGAGTCCCATCTGTGGCACAGCTGAGATGGCATGGGGAATAATAGGAAGAAAGGCTGCTCTTTCAGGGTCTGCTCTTTTGTCAAAGGAGTTTCCCCACCTTGGGGTAGAGAGAGCCTAGCTTCCTCCACTGTTTCAGGGCCATGTATGTTTGGATTAGTAATGCACCCACAATATTGCAGATGTGGATGCTAAAAACTTAGCCGATCAAATAGCTGCCTCTCTAATCTTGCTTTAGATAATTCCCACTAAAGTCAACACTCTTTTCTATAGTTAGTACAAAAGTCAGAATAATTAGAAGATAGGGAATTCTGTCACTAGAGATTTCTCACTTTCTTTCTCTCAGGGTATAAAGCTGAGGGGAGGGGGAGCAGTGAGGTTTCTCCAATTGAACAATTAAAGCTTTTATTCTAAAAGCTCTTTCATTTTCGTAGCAACTTAAGACACTGTATGTTCTTACCATAGATTTCACCGGACATTAACAGAGTAAGATAACAAGAAATTCCACTAAGTTTTATTATATGGGCAATTTAGTTTAGGCTATGAATTTATACGTAGGACCTACAAACAGAATTTAAACTGGACAGCATCTATTGGCATTAAATTTAGAAAAATGTAGGTGGGGGTGTTAAGGAGTTCTTTTTTAAAAAGTTACCATTTTAATGTTTATTTTATTTTTATTATTTTTCAAAGTTTTTTATAGATTTATTTTGAGACAGAGACAGCATAAGTTGGGAAGAGGCAGAGGCAGAGAGAGAATCCTAAGCCCCACATGGGGCTCAAACCCATGAAACTGTGAGATCATGACCTGAGCCAAAACCAAGAGTCAGATGATTAGCTGACTAAGCACCCAGGAGCCCCATTTATTTTGAGAGACAGAGAGACAGACAGAGAGTGAGAGCATGCACATGCAGGGGAGGGGCAGAGAAAGAAAGGGAGAGAGAGAATCCCAAGCAAGCTCAGCATGGAGCCTAATGCAGGCTCGATCCCATGAACCATGAGATCATGACCTGAGCCAAAACCGAGTTGGTTGCTTAAATGACAGCCACCCAGGCGCCCCCCAAAAAGGGTTACCGTTTGAAAAAATGAAGTGTTTCAAATGAAATGAGCACAGGATATTTCAAATCTGTTCTTTCCACCTGTCCTGCTTTACCATTTTACCACATCTAAAAGGGTATCTCATGATATATAAAAGATTATTAAAAGCTTAATTTTCAAATAATTTCATAAACAAAAGCATATGTGTACACTCAAACACACACACACACACACACACACACACACACACACACACTCATACAAAATCATTAACCAACTATACAGAACTTCTTTGAGCTTTGGGTTCTTAACACAGAAAAAGAAAGAAGGGGCACTCTAGTAGATTTCTAATATGTGTCCCAGCACTGGCACTATTTGTTCATTCAACGAACATTCGTGAAATGCCTTCTATATGCCAGGCACTGAATTGGTGCTTGGGATTATGTATCATTGAAAAAAAACAAAGATCCCTGTCATCATGGAGTTTATGTTCCTGGGGGAGAGGGGTGAGTGGAGTAATGATAGAGGCAGTTGATATACACGAAGTATAATACATAGGCGAGTTATACAATGTGGTATGGAACTGGAAAACTAAGAATAAGATAAAGGCATTAAGAGTAGGAAGGTAAGGGAGCGGGCCATATAGTCTTGAAAGAATGGCATTCCAGGGGAGGAAACAATAGCAAGTGAGAGGTGTTGAGGTCTTTAGGCAGGGGCTCCCTGGCAGGAGGAGGAAGAGTGAGCAGTTTTGTATAGTTGGAGGAGGGCAAATGGGAAGTAGGAGAGGAGGTCTGAGACAGAACAGGGCAGGGAGCCAATCAAGCAAAGTACTATAGGCCACTTTGAAAGCCTGGGCTTTTACTCTGAGCTAAGTAAGGAATCAGTGAAAGACTCCAATCAGACATTTCTAAAGGATCGCCGAGCTGCCATGCTGAGAAAAGAAGGGTGGACAGGGTGGTGGTGGTAGTAGTAGCAGACAGGTCCACGTGTGTGATCATTTCTTATAATGGTTATAATTTGTTATGAGTTTCAAATACACCAAAGTTTAGAAAACAGGATTACAAACTCTCCTGTACCTATCTATAATCTACATTCAACAGTTATTAACTTGTGGCTCACTCCCCCCCACTGTCCACCAATGGCCATGATTATTTTGACAGAAACTGGGTATCATTTGAAGGAAGGATGCACTAACAGATCTCCTAACAAATGAGGTGAGTATATATGACAGGAAGAGTAGTCACCAAGGACTCCAAGGCTTTTTTGGCCCAAGCAAACAGAAGGCTGGGAATGCCAACTGAAAAAGGGCAAGGCTACAGGTAAGACAGGTTTATGGGGGAAGAGTAGGAGCTCACATGACATATGTTAAGTGTGGGCTATTAGACACCTAATTAGAGACGCTGAGAAATGAATGCAGAGTTCAGAAGAGTCTGGTCCCAAGTCCTGAGAACACTATCCCTAGAATGGCCTCCTTGCGAGGTTGGCCCTTGGATTTCAGGAGGGTTTCCCCCACTCCTAGAACTGATAAGAGTGGCTCACTGTTCCTAGATGGTTTGAATAAAGAATGTAGTTTATTGCTGAACACCTGTTTTCCTGCTTGTAGTCTGAAATTTTTGGTACATGCCAGACAGATGTGCTTATGTGACCAGTTCCGAATAAAAAATGTGGGTACTGAGTCTGTAACGAGCTTCCCTGGCAGGCAACAACACTTCACACAACTCACTGCTGGGGGAATGAAGCATGTCCTATAGGATTCTAGCAGGACGGGACTCCTGGAAGTTTATACCTGGCTCCCTTTGGACTTCATCCCATGCACCTTTTTCCTTTGCTATATTTGCTTTGTGTCCTTCCATTGTACTATAAATAGCAACTGAGGGTAAAACTACACGCTGAGTCCTGTGTACTCCTAGTGAATCATCAAACCTGAGGATGGTCTTGAGAACCTCCAACACACCTTTTTCAATAAATTTGCTGGGAATGGAAACAGGAAGGGAGATGTCAAGATTTTTCACTTATAGCCGCCCCCCCACCCCCGCCAAAAAAAAATGGTGGAGAGGGAAGATGAGATTTTTAAAAGAATAGGGTCCATATTTTATGTTTTTAATGTTTGTTTATTCTGAGAGACAGAATGAGTGGGGAAGAGCAGAGAGAGGGAGAAAGAGAAAATCCCAAGCAGGCTCCATGCTGTCAGCACAGAACCCAACGCAGGGCTCGATCTCACGAACTGTAAGATCATGACCTGAGCAGAAATCAAGAGTAGGACACTTAACCAACTGAGCCACCCAGGTGCTCCCAGGGCCCATATTTTAAAACTGGCAATTTAGGTTATGCAGAATTTGCTGGGTGACTTTTTTATTCAACTATTTACTTAGAAAAATGCTTTTGATTCATTAAACAATGGAATTAAACTAAGAAATTATGGAAGCTGCCTGGAGAGTGCTCATTAACAATCACAAAGAGCATCCCGTTCACAGCACAAGTTTTGTTTAACCAATAGATCAAGAATAGCTCCTTCTAGAGCATAATTAATTTTCTATTTCACCCCAGATCTGAGAATAGTAGGTATTAAAAAGACCAGGTGTTCAGGAATGGTTTAAATGAATGAATTAGTGCAACTTCATGAACAGCATTTAAGAAAAATTAAACAAAAAACCCTGCAAACTATGGTTGACATTTGCCATTTCCAGTCCCAAATAAACCAAAACTGCATCTGGCCAAAGTGATTAGTACTTTGTCATATTTTTGGTAAGAATGAATGACATTTTTCTCTGTTCCTTTTTAAAACTATCCCACAAAGCAAGAGAGAAGACATAGGATTTTAAAGTACAGTAATACAATAAAAATATACTAGTACACACCTATTAAGAGCTGCCTCTAATTTACAAGAGGAAATCTTTATATATTTTATGTCAATGTCCATAACACTTTCTGAAATTCTCCATTAAAATTGCCAGGACAGGGGCGCCTGGGTGGCTCAGATGGTTACGCGTCCAACTCAAGGCTTAGGCTGACTTTGGTTCAGGTCATGATCTTGTGGTTCATGGTGGGTTCAAGCTCCCTATCAGGCTCTGTGCCGACGGCTCAGAGCCTGGAGCCTACTTTGGATTCTGTGTCTCCCTCTCTTCCTGCCCATCCTCCACTCGTGCTCTGTCTCTGTCTCTCTCTCAAAGATGAATAAATATTAAAAAAATCTTTAAAACTGCCAGGACATTCTTTAGAAACAGCAAAGTAAGCTAAGCATCATCCATGTGAAGGGCTCTGTCATAAGCCTAGAAGGGCTATGAGAATCCTAAGAGTTAGCTTCCTATAAAGAGTTTCTAATCTAGTACAGAATAACAGAAGCAAGAAATGAATGCATGGAAATTATTCCCTAGGCAGTCGTTAAAAGAGCACTAGAAAACTGCTCATAGGGCAGGACAAAAGCAATCGCCAAGAACCAGACAGAGATGCCTATAACTAGAGGGGACAAAGAAGCCACCTGATGCAGAAACCTTCAGGAGTGAAAGATACAGAAAGAACAGAGTCATGAATATCAAAGGAGAATAACAATAGTAACCAAAGTCCAGGAGTAACAGAAGTCTTCAGCAAAAGTGAGTTATTTTATCTTGGTATCTTTAACCCAGCGAAGAAAACAAAGAAACCCTCATTTACTATGTAAAAAATTAATATACTAGACACTTTACATCTATTCTAGAATTCTAATTCTGACAAAAGTCTATGAAGTAGGAATTATTATTTCATTTTACAGATGAGGAAACTAAAAGCTTTATTAAATTTCATTCTAGGCCCTACTCTAACAAAGGGTGTTATTACTGTCTTGGGGTAAAAGCCAGGACATGACTATTAAATATAACAGAGTCGGACTTTCTATGAGGCTCATAAACTATAAATTCACCTTGAAAAATATATATAGGTTTCAAATTTATGTTCATAGGAAAGAGGAGGAAAAAGATAAATCATTTGTATTAGTTCAGTGGCAATTCTAAAAATAAAACCCAAAAACGAACTCTTTCTAAACACTAATAATTTTAAAACACTCTTATTTTCTTTCCTTACAGGGATGAAATTTAAGTGTGAGGAGCAGATCTTAACTTATTTATGACTAATGTATAACATCTATGATTATTAATATTACAAAAATTGAGAATGCTATAAAATAGGATCATATCTTCAAGAGTCCTCTATTTCTAATATATTACTATAATGTTCTTGGACAATGAAAACAATAATGTAGATCTATTATAAGTTTCTCCAAGTATCCACGAAAAACAGACCATCCTATACAATTCACCAAAGATTTGAGCTCCTACAACTCACAAGGCATGGCAACTTGTTACTGGCTACTACATTAGAAGACAACTACAGAACAGCACTATACTATGCTCCTAATGTGAACTAGAGATACCTCAGGGCAATGAAAAGAAGATTGGGATGCTATTCTGGCAACAAGCTATGAAACCAGGTCAACTGCCTTTCTGGGTATCAACTATTGTCATCCATAAATAAAATGAAGGCTTTTCAAAATGAAAGACAAAACATTTGAGGTATACAGCTGACCTAGTTTTAATCTTCTTTTGCTTATTTACCTATTAAATAGATAAGAACAAAGAATTTTGGTATTTTGTAAAATCCAGTTGCATTCTTAAGTTAGAACGAATTAATCCAAAATAGAAACACATTCTATCTCTGCCAAAAAACAAAAACTAATCCTTTAAAAAATTTCACTGTCGTATCACCATCAGCAGTTATTTTTAAAACACTTCAACAGTTACCTATTTGTTGAGAAGTTCAACCTTTGCCCTCCACATTACTTTGGGGAAAGAAGGATAGATTGAAAAGAAAGAGAAGCAAGCTTTACAATCAGAAAAGCTTGGATACAAGTCCAAGCCTTTGTTCATTCTTTCTAGAAAGAGGGGATGATACTATCAGTCTCAAAGTCTGCTATGTGAATTCAAGCAAGTGCCTTTACCATACCCAATGCGATGCCTGGCACAAGTCAAAAAAAAAAAAAAAAAAATGTGTTAGCACTTCATGCACTCTATACTTTCCCAGCTAGTAGATCTTCTTTATCACTTTAGTTCTAGTATCTGGTAAATTTTTTTAAAAAAAGAAAATACTAGAAATAGCACAATACTTACTCTAGCTCATTTGTCTAAGGTCATATGTTTATCTTATTCTATACCAGGTATTCTCAATTTGGGTGGTATCATTCTCCTCCCCAACAGGGGTGACACGTGATTTTTGGAGGTGGAAGAGAAAAAGCTTAAGTCATTTTTATGTATAGAGCATAAAGATATACATACAGTACATGAACAGATGTACAGACATTTTAAAATTTCACAAAGGGTGATTAGGAAAAAAATATCTGCAAAGGCTTCTTCAGGAGGTGATAATGAAAATAAAGCTGAGAAATACTACTGTATTCTTTGAGGATACAAAGGATAGAACTACTAGTTCTCAAAATCACTGTCATGCTTTTTTAATTAAAATAAATCAAAATTTAATCGATTTAAGAGCTTTTCTTCAGACTTGTACCAGTATTAATAACAATAGTAATAATAATAATAATAATAAAGAGATACAACTTATGATCTTTATCTATAGAAAAGCTGAGTAAGGAAAACAATCCTAATTAGGAATTGCAATCTAGGATCAAGGTCATTTAAATTAAGTCAGAACTTATCAAAGGTAAGAAAATGCCAGATAAGAAATCTGGCATGCCATAAACTTGGCACATCAGTTTCTCTCTAGTAGCAAAGAGACAGAAGGTAGCTTGTGAAGAAAGGTAAAAAGTAAAGGCAAAGAAAGAAAGACTAACTGGGGCAGGGGTGGGGGAGGGAGGTAGAGGAGGACACACAACTGCTGTCAAAACTGACAGCTGCCCATGGTCTCACTGATGCACAGGCGGCTTCTCCTGACAACCCTCAGTGAGCGATGCTACGGTGAGTGGGCCAGAGCCATGGAAGGGCAGGGAGAAAGTGCCACCTGTTGCCTGAAATGGAAGAAGCCAGTACCAAGCTGTAGGCCTGCAGCATTTAACTGGACTCTGAAGAACAACAGGATGGAACAATAGGTCACACAGTCCACAGAGATCTCTCCCTTGCTTCCTTTTGTTCTTATGTTCAGTCTAGACAAAAACAGCACATTCATTACATTGTGCTCCCCTCCAAATGAAAAGAGAGAAAATTGTCAAGCCTGACAGGGCCTTGCTTTGTCACTGGAGTAAGTTTGTTTTGCTCCCTACTGTCAGAGCATGAACTCCTTAAGAGCAAGAAATTTGTCCTGTTCCTCTTTCATGGACCTAGCTCAGATGGTGCTCAAACACTGTTCTACCTACCAGATATGATCTATGCTGCTTTGCATTGGGCTGTTTCTGTGGCTCTTGCCTCTTCAATTTGATGATAGGCAGAGGCTAGGTTTTTACTGGCTATTCCAGGCAAGGCTGTGTTTTTACATACCTTTTATTCTCACATCCCTAGAACACAGTGCAAGAATACGGAGGGTACTCAATAAAATCTGCAGGCTGGCTTCCTGTCCCCCAATGGGCATCAGGCCCGACATCTTCCTGTCCTCTAGGGAATAAGTCATAACTACCAACCACAAACATTTTGATCCTAAGACAAAAAAAAAAAAAAACAAAAAAAACAGTCTGCTCTGGGTGATCTGCTAAAAAAAAACTTTGGAAAGGAGAAAAATGGTCAAGATCCATTCATTCTTTAAGGTCCAGATCAAATCAGGTCTTTCTACAAGCCTACTCAGAACCAAATGTTTGAAACTGTGACTACTTTCAAAGGCTCATTGAGAATCAAGGATCTGGGTTTTAATCTCTGTAATCTAACTAGCAATGTACTCCTGAGCAAGAGGTGCCAGTGTCTCTGAGCTAGAAATCTTCACTCGTAAATATGCGGGGGTGGCTTCTCTCCTAAGATTCCGTTAAAGTAAGCGTTTTCAAACTTGAGTGAACATCAGATACCTGGGAGGGAAAAGAATGGGAGGGGCCAGGAGGACACAGAGGAATGGATGAAGACAAGAAATGAGTTAAAAGATAACCAAATGTCATGTGCAAACCTTGGCAGGACTAGGATTTGAAAAAATGGTTGTAAAAACATTTTTGGCACACTTGAGGATATCTGAATACAGACTGAACATCAGGAGAAATTCTGAAAGCATTATTTAATTCTTTTAGGTGGTATTAGGATTATGTGGAAGACTGTATTTTAAGACAAGTACACTCAGGTATGGACAAGTGAAGGGTCATTGTGGTGCCACAACAACACACAAGTAATACATATACAAAATGTTAACAACTATTGAATCTAAGCAAAGGAGAGAGTGTTCATTCCTTCAACAGTTCTGTAATTATGAACATTTTCATAGTAAAAAGTTTGGGGGAAATTACTAAAATGAAAACATAAAATTTATTTCTCAGAGATAAATCTTACTCCAAGAGTTTATGAACCCCAAGTTGAGAATTACTGGTCTAGCTAATTCACCTTTTTATCTTCCAGAGCATTAACTCAAAATAATGGGATATCCCCAAACTGCAAGAAACAAAGTACCAGCCCCTCACATATAACAACAATTAAGACACAAGGATTGAAAAGAAGGGGTTTATCAAGAATTCAAACAACCAATTCAATCAAGTTTCCCTGAAAACACATACGTGCATGTCAAACTGGGGAACTCTAAACAAACTCTGTGGAGTGGATCAGTGCCAACTGCCAGTGGCCTGCACTGGTTCTAAGCCATGTAGGCAGACACTGCGTAATGGTGCAGGCCTGTTTGCTATAACCACACACTGGAGGCCAGGTCAAATCCTTAAGTTGTGAGAGCAACTGTTTGCCTTGCTTGGTTTTGTGCAAGGGCTTCAGTTATAAAGATGTTACCACTGGGGAAAACTGGGTGAATGATACATGGGACCTCCCTATATACTCCCTATGTAATTTTCTGCAAATTCTTCAAATCTATAACTACCTCAAAAACAAAAACACCACATTATAGATCTCATGTCCTGGTCTTCTCCAGTTTGAACATATCCTTAACCTGCTCTTAAACCCTTCCCACAACCAATCTGAGAAATGATAAGCTTTCTTTAAAAAAAGCCCTTCAAAACCCTAAAGATAGTCAATTCTTAAGACTGTTAAAGTCTGAGAAGAGAAGAAATACAGAGAGATCTGTACATCTTCTACAAATAAACACCTTCCATCCAGGCCCCTCACTTTCCTACACAGTACCTTTGCTTCACCTCAGGGTGCAATCTGAATTCTCAGTTGGCTCAGTTGTCCAGGATCACAAAATCAAGTACAGAGGTGACAGGGACTCAGTGCAGCCAGCCTAGAGCACATTCATTCAGGGATGCCAACAGCTGACAGCTGGGGAGAAGAGCAGCTAGACCATTTACCTCCCCACACCTACTACTTTTCTGGCCTTCTGAGCCTGAGGAATAACTAGTACCCTGGTAACTGCCTCTCAATTTCACCTAAGGAAGAGGCTCAAGAGTCAGGACAAATCTATTGTTTTCCTGAAGAATAAGCATTCACACTTTCTGCTCCTGAGTAGAAATGGAGTAGAAGTCAGAAATCATACAGAGGCATCTGGGTGGCTCAGTGTGTTGAGCGTCAGACTCCTGATTTCAGCTCAGGTCATGACCTCACAGTTCCTCAGTTCGAGTCTCACCTTGGGCTCTGCACTGACAGTGCACAGCCTGCTTGGGATTCTCTCTCTCCCTCTCTCTTTGTCCCTCCCCCTCTCCCCACACAAAGTAAATAAATAAACTTAAAAAAAGAAAGACAGAAAGAAACCATACAGAAGCCTGCTCTCATCAAAAGGACCACTCCAACAGCCCCTCCTGCTGGAGCTGAAACCAGAAAATTCAGCTGCAAATTCCCCCTCATGCCAGCCTGCTCCCAGATCCCCCCTAGGCCAATGCCCAAAACTTTACAAGAGCTAGGAAGTTCTTGATGTGAGGAGTAGCATGGGCATGTTTTCCAGGGTGCCAGCTGCATGACATCCTCTATCCATAATCATCACTACTTGCTCTGAGCCCTGACTGTGCCCCAAGTTATAGCACAGAGGTCACTGTATGAAAACAACACACAAGAAACATTACTGAGATGCCAATATGGTAAATGGCTGATTGGGTTTGTATTTGTCCTGAAGACTCACCATCTGGTTTTCATTTTACCTGAATACATGGGTTCTGTATAATTATTTTTAAAGGAGTCCTGAAAATGCATTTGTCCAACATTGCCTGATTTTACAGGCAAGGAAGTACCTTTTGTATACAATTCAAAAGTAGAATACAAAAGCATCTATTACACACACAGATATGTATTTCATAGCCATGCTCATAAAAGATGAGTAAAACAAACCAAAGCACCAATAGTGGTTATTGTAAGGTAGTAAATAAGGATTTAACTTTTAAAAATATTTTCCTACAGGGGCGCCTGTGTGGCTCAGTCAGTTAAGTGTCCAATTTTGGCTCAGGTGATGATCTCACAGTTCATGGGTTCAAGCCCCATGTTGGATTCTATGTCTCCCTTTCTCTCTGCCCCTCCCCCACTCGCACTCTGTCTCTCTCAAAAATAAATAATAAACATTTAAAAAATGTATTTTCCTATATTTTACACCTTTTTTAAAAGAGTGTTCACATATTGCACAGTTATAATCAGAGTTGAGCTTAGAGGAAGAGGATCTCTACAGAGAAGATGAGGAAGGGAGCACAGCCTGGCTGGTGACAAAAGCTCTGTCAGCCAGAGCAGCACAGGCTGAAGTGAGGAAAGAAACACAATCCTGAGGACTTTCAAAGTGCTTTGTAAAATTCCAAAAGCTTACATTTAAAATGGCACCTTGTCTGCTCGTACACAAATCAGGAAGTATGTTAACAAACGCCAAAAAGTATAGGCTTTGGCTACCCCATTTCCCAGTGCAGCACCGGCAACATGCACAATAGCAGGAACGGATGCTTGACAGGAAGGTGCCATCCATCATTCCATTCACAGAGGGTACTTCATAAATAACTTGACTATTGTATTTAAATTACAGTTAAGTTAGAATTTCTGCTCCTTTCACCACTCTATAATCTTAAAAATAACATTTAACTGGAAAGCATCCAATTTCCCCCTAAGATGTACACCAAGATAGGGTCACTCTAGCAAGAGAATAGTCCACGGGTACTTTTTCATTATAAAGTCTTCAGTATTTTCTTTGACAGAAAAAGAGCAGCCATCTCATAAAATGTTACGTCTTCAAATGTCCCGTAGTCCACAGACAACAATATTTTCTTATTCTTACTAACAAATATTTATAGTGGAGATAAGCATGTTCTTAGAGACCAAAGAGAGAATAGGGCTGAGGAGGAAACCTCTTTACAATACTCAATATCGCACACCTGAGATCAGTTTAGCCATTGTCTCCCTAGATCAACCCCAGATTTGGAGATATGGCTTGATTTAAAGATATCCCAAATCCCCACAGCTGCTGGCTAACTCTAGAATCTGTGATGTTATGATGGTAAATTTCATTTACAATTAGGCAAGTCAGAAGCAATCACAAGAATGAAAAGTAAAATTTCAGATAAAAATAATTTAAAGTAAGATGGATTTAGTTCACTACAATCTAGGGTTATCTTTAAAAATTAAATATAGACTTATGCATATATATACATCCACACACACAAGAACACATACACTTACTTTTTGTCTGAGTTAAACTCTCCTCTTTCCCATCTAAAGCTACAGAGTAAATCCTCATGTGACCATTTCAAGAACTATTTTTTGCTACTAAATTTTGCCAACAATCTGCTCAGCATTCTAGCAGATGTTTCTGTTTTCAAACCTCTGGGAACTTGGCTGGATCTGTTTTCTTTCCCCATGTTAAAAATAAAAGAAATGGCCCAAATGTGGCCTAATACCCTAGAGAAGCTTTTCCCCTACCCCACACCCCTCAATCTCCCTATTCATGTGACCTCCATGATCCCTTCTCAAATCTTTCTTTTCCATTAGAGATGTTTCCAATTATGGTCCATTAAGTTGCCAAGGATGACATCACCCCCCCCTTTTTTTTTTTAAGAAAATGCTACTGATTCCTAGTTACTTGGGGACCATCTGCAACAATTTAAACCAACTAGTCTGCTGGACCTTATAAACCCACAATGTCACAGGGGGGTAATTTGTTCAAGATCGATTCTACAAACAGAACAATACTCTTACAATGGGGGTTGGAGGGACAGGGGAATCTTGTCTTTTATATAATGATTTCTTTAAAAATATCTGTGCCTCAGGGCACGTGGGTAGCTCAGTCAGTTAAGCATCTGACTTAGGCTCAGGTCATGATCTCACAGTTCGTGAGTTCGAGCCATGTCGGGCTCTGGTGCTGACAGCTCAGAGCCTGGATCCTGCTTCAGATTCTGTGTCTCCCTCTCTCTCTGCCCCTCCTCCACTCTCACTCTCTCTTTCTCTCAAAAATAAGTAAACATTAAAAAAAATTTTTTTTTAAGGGGCGACTGGGGCTCAGTCAGTTGAGTACCGACTTTGCTCAAGTCATGATCTCACGTTAGTGAGTTCGAGCCATGTCGGCTCTGTGCTGACAGCTCAGAGCTGATCTGCTCAGATTCGTGTCTCCTCTCTCTGCCCCTCCACTCTCACTCTCTTTCTCTCAAAAATAAGTAAACATTAAAAAAATTTTTTTTTAAGGGGCGACTGGGTGGCTCAGTCAGTTGAGTACCCGACTTTGGCTCAAGTCATGATCTCACAGTTAGTGAATTTGAGCCCCACGTCTGAGCTGTCAGCACAGAACCTGGAGCCTGCTTTGGATTCTGTGTGTGTGTGTGTGTGTCTCTCTCTCTGTCCCTCCCCCACTTGTGCTCTCTCTCTCTCTCTCAAAAATAAACTTTAAAAATTTTTTTAATAAAAACATAAATAGATATAGATAGATAGATAGATAGATAGATAGATAGATTTGTGCCTCAATCTTACCTCAGTGACATCCATAACTTTGATGGCCGCCAGCTGACCAGTTTTAACATGTCGACCCTGAAAAACAGAAAAAAAGAAACACAATTGGCACCACTGTTTTGCATGATCATTACAACAGAATGGCTGAAGTTTCAATGCATCATCTCTTTTGTAATTTTTCTCAAAAGTGATAATGAAATTAGTCCCATGCTCTCCAATAGAACAATACGGTTTGTAATACCAATGAACCACACTTAATAAACAAGTAGTAGAACAAACTGAGTTTTGATAAAGCATCAATTCCTTCTTTCTGTCTTGGGTTCAATTTACATATCATTACCTCTCAATCTAAGCAACTTAATATTTTCTTCTATACAACAGGATAGTCACTTTTTCTTTCTTAACATCCTGCAAGAATGAAATGACCCAAAAAACCTCTAGGTATTTACTGTCAAAAAATAGAAAAGTCATTTTTCCCCAGTATACTCTCAAGACCCATTACTTGATTTTATGAAAGTAATACTGAGAGTCTTCTTTGAAGCTTTCCTGCAGTCCCAAGGTAGAGACGTTGGAAAATAATTACCCAGAACAGAGGGAGATAGGGATGATGCAGAAACAGAGAGTGCTTTCTTACAGCTATAGTATAATTCCTGACTTAGGACCTAAAACCCACTATTTCTATCCCTGGCATTTCAAACCAATGTGAGGTCATTCTCCTCTCACCCAGATGAACAGGAATGGATTTAATTCCTGTCAGTCCTGTGCTTCTCCATCCACTCTTTGCAGTGCTCTGCCGGCCTTTTCTCCGGTGAGTAACATAGAGCTACCCAGATATCCTGAGCATGGTCTACTTCAGGGCGTTATGAACAATGGTCTGCAACAAATGTAAAACACAAAGAAT
The DNA here is from genome assembly GCF_027475565.1 of Acinonyx jubatus. Taxonomy (NCBI): domain Eukaryota; kingdom Metazoa; phylum Chordata; class Mammalia; order Carnivora; family Felidae; genus Acinonyx; species Acinonyx jubatus. The sequence goes on from NC_069388.1 coordinate 57,139,985, forward strand.
GTCCCCATATTTCCCAAGAGCCTGTCTCTCTTGTGGTCTCATGATGAACAGTTAGGAACTTTAGAACTTGAAACTTGAGGGAAGCTCTCCATTTAGTCTGGAAAGCTTACCCAGGAACTCAAGTTACATCTAGGACAAAACGACTCCATGAAAATGACACTGTATTACAATTACATCTCAACAGTATGTGGTTGGGACACCATGGATTCCTGCAATGGCAGAGCAGTTCATGAGCAGTAAGTGCACAATAACAACATACAGGAAACTAGGACAAAATCCATAGGCCAAGAACCTCAACCCAACTCTCACCAATCCGCAGACATCACCACCTTCCTCCAAAGTGAACTACCTTCCTGGTCTTCAAAAGTGGGGACACCACCTGCCACAACACATACACCTGCAGTTCAGTCTCGCTTCTGAGACAATAAGGGTTATCCCACATTGGTCCATGATCCAAGAAACAACACCTCCTGCCCTTTCTGCCATTTCCCAGCTACCATTCCACCAGCATGCTCTTCCAGCATACCCAGCCTCAAAAGATCTGAACCGCTACCTCAGCTGCTGTGTCAGTACCCCATTAGACACCTTCCCCAGCATTCTCACACAGTTCTGCTCCACAGTCTGGCACTCTTTCTGCATTAAAAGCGATGTAACCCACAATCCTGAATAAAAATGCTGCCCTATATGTATGTTACCATAAGGCACACAAAATGATCTAAGAAGTCATGTAACATCTATAGAAGCTCCATCTCAGAGATGCTCGGCGTGGAATACAATTGTGTCAAGAAAGTTCTAATTTATGAACATTAAATGGGCTCCTATATTTCTGATTTGACTGCCATCTTTTACTACCTGTCTGTCCAAGATTCAGTATCTTTTGATAGTGTCCATTCCTGAATCACTTATGTAAAATTTTTGCCTATGTGTGTCATAGGATCTATAACTTCAGTCTTTTTTTTTTTTAATATTTATTTTCAAAGAGAGAGTGTGCACACTAGTGGATGAGGGACAGACAGAGACGGAGAGAATCCCAAGTAGCCCTGGGGCTGCCCACACAGAGCCCATCATGGGGCTCAATCCCACAAAACAAAAGATCATGACCTGAGCTGAAATTAAGAGTCAGATGTTTGACTTGGCCACCCAGGTTCCCCTAACCTCAGTCGTTTTTAAAAGTTCTGTAACCCCAGCTCTGTGCTAAGCATTAACACACAGGAAACTTAGTTGTCCTTCATGTCTTGGGCATTGGCAAGATCCTAAAGCTACAGGATAGTGATCCAGAGTATGGACTCCAGCATCAAGACTGTGTCCACACCTCATGTCCTCCACTCTGTAACATAACAGTGCCTCAGTCTCCTGTCTGTAGAAAAGGGGTAAGAGTGATGCTCAACTCACAGGTTTATCATGAAGAATAACTATAGTGCAGGGGCGCCTGGATGGCTCAGTCAGTTAAGTGTCCAACTCTTGATTTCGGCTCAGATCGTGATCTCACGATTTGTGAGATCAAACCCTGCACTAGGCTCTGTGCTGACAGCGCTAAGCCTGCTTGGGATTCTCTCTCTCTCCCTCTCTCTCTCTTCTCTGTCCCTTCCCTGCTCATGTGCTCTACCTCTCTCTTTCAAATAAACATTTTTTTAAAAAAGAAAAAAAAAGACTTAGCAGTCTGACAGTGGCATAAAACCTTAGAGTTATGAATTCACTTAGTATTTGCTTTACCAAGAACTTGAGTTTCCCCTACTAAGGGATTAGAGAATCAGGACCTAACAACTAATCAATTATTTGTGTCAGAAGGTGGACCACACAAAGGCACTAGTCTTCATTAACACATACCAGGTCTTCCAAAATTAGGTCCATTTTAAATTGAAATTGAAATCAGAAAACTGTCCAAGAATTCTGTCTCCCTCCTTTTCAAGAAACAAGACAACACTGAAAGAAATGAAATTTGGGACTCTGGCAGCATTGGGCTTTCATTTTTCTGCTACCACTTCATTACTACATTTCCTTGGGAAAGCTGCTTAACTTTGACAAGCTTCCTACGATCACTGGAGGATCCCAATGTTCTTTTTAGAATAGACAGGTTATAAATAAAGTGCATACAATACATAAAACCCTTGCCATCGTATCTGGCATATAGTGGACTCTCGCATGACAGTCTTCCTCTCTACACTTTCACCAGAGGCCCATGCTAACCTTTTCTCTTAATTCACCTTGCAACTACCTTACCTAGTCAAGTTAGGCCCATTTCTCATTTTCAAAAGGCATGGCCAATATGAGGAAAGGCAGTGGGGTGCTAAAGTAATATACTTCTCTATTTTTTTAAAAGAAACAAACAAAAAGACAACCTCTAAATTTGAAACAAATAATTACCTACTCAGATGGATCATCTTTGCTTAAAAGAACCAAAATGGTGAGCCTAACAGTCCCAGGAGAAAAACTACAGCTGGGGCTGAATGTACTAAACATCTATATGCATGTAATTGTGTGCTAAGGAGGTCATAGGAAGAGTTGTTTGAAAGGATAAAAATTTGTCTGTGATTTACTCAGTATTAACCAAGAGAGAATACAGTCACCCGCTTAGGGTAGCTCAGCTATAAGCTTAAGTCTCCAAAAGTCACATGCCCCCACCCATCAGAGAAGCCCTACCCATGTTCCCTTGGCATCACTCGAGAGTGTAACAAATGGCCCTCAGTGGTATAGGAAGAGAAAATACACATAATCATAACCAACTGCCTTGTGCTGGGGACTCAAGAATACAAGAAAAAGCATTACTTCACTGAAGTTTGAGGCTACTATAGCATCTACTATAGCATTCCACGCTGACCTCTATACCGTCTCTTAAAGGCTGCTTCATGTAGTCTGCTCCCTGAAGATGACCAATATGACCACTTTCCTTCACCTGAGTCTGAATCCAGAATTGTGTCTGTCACTAAAATGCCTAGCCTGTGCATGGAGAGATTCGGAACTTACTAGTAACAGGACCCTTACATTGTATCATCCACTCTTTTTTTTTTTTTTTAACGTTTATTTATTTTTGAGACAGAGAGAGACAGAGCATGAACGGGGGAGGGGCAGAGAGAGAGGGAGACAGAATCGGAAGCAGGCTCCAGGCTCTGAGCCATCAGCCCAGAGCCCGACGCGGGGCTCGAACTCACGGACCGCGAGATCGTGACCCGGGCTGAAGTCAGACGCTTAACTGACTGAGCCACCCAGGCGCCCCTATCATCCACTCTTAAAACACCCCAGTATATGACTTGGTCAGTATTAAATATACATACCTAACATCCATTTATAAACTTGACTCTTTTGTCCTATTGTCTGCATTTCTTGGACACGGTGTCCCATCCAGTGTTATAAAATGCCAGGAGGAAGAGACTAAAGGCCCCTGGCTTTATTTATGAGGCACCACGTAAACATTAATGCACTAATGAGACATCCAATGAAGAAAAGCCCCCAAATACTATTCAATAAACTATTTTCTTAGTAGCTTCTAAAAAACTTTATGAGGGCCAACAAAGCAGGTCATTCATTATCTTACTGACAGATGAAGAACTCTAAGGTGAGTTTTATTATTCTGCTGCCCAAGACACAACGGTAGCAGAATTTCCTTTCTACAACAATTATATAAAATGTGAGGGATGGACTCACCATTTCTACCAACTTGTCAAATTCCTGCAATTGAGGTTTTTTGTTTTTAAAGAAACAGCTTAAATTATTTCCCCTCAATGCCCTCAAAGGGTTATTAGCAAGATTTGGAATTAAAATTGCTACTGCAATAAATATTATTTCACACAAAGTCAGACTGGCTCACACTAACCAGACCTATCCCCTTCAGTAAAGCAAACTTCAAGGCATTTGATTCATTTTTGGTCTGTAAATGGGGAAAACGAATGTTTCTTTTTTTAAAAGGAAAATTCAAACTATTCTTGGCAGACATCCAAGCTAAGGAAAATGCCCTAATTTCTGACTCTCTTTCATGATTCTAAGAGTCAAAATTGCCACCTTGTATCTGCAAATATGCATTACATTAATGATACATGTTCCAACAAAAATACACATACATACACACCACAAGATTTTAAAATGCAAGGGCACTGTGACAGCCTGTCTGTCTGCCTCTACTGAAGGAAGTCTGTCCCTAACCCACAATGAGGAACCTAGCAGCAGAAGATCAGCATTCAGTCAAGGGAAGCTTTTAAATCCCAAGAGGAAAAAGATGGCATATCACCAAATAACAGGTAACTAACTCATGCTGCATAATCTTTACCTAGACCCCAGGTGACTCCATTAAAATATGTTTGATGAATACATATGTTTATTGAGAGACAAACTCTGGTCACAGGAGGAAACTTAGAGGGAGTGTGACTGAATCAAAGAAATGAAAGCCTGAGTCCTTTACTCAGGGCTCCTATCCTAGGGGATGGTCATGCTGCTGCTGAGACACCAATCATCCCTCACATACCCTTGTCATTGTATGGCACCAGTACCTCAGACCTGAACAAGGACGTGCACTGCAACTTAGCAGCTCCTTTTCTGCTCACAGAGCTTCCTACTTAAATCTCATCTTTCTGCACAGAATCACAAAGCTTTTGTACTCATTCAGCCTGAGAAAGTGGACAGACTATTAGAAGGAAAATTCTATTAGGTTTATGACACTTTAAAAGGTAAGTAAACACAATTCAGGAACAATAAATATTTTCTCTTCTCCACAACCCAAGAGTGCACACTGACAGCCTGAACTACAGCAAGCATGGCCCTTGTGACACCTGGGTAGCATTCTAATACTAGATATAGGACTGTAAGAACAGGACACAAGGCACCAGGATGCTCCCACTCTTAGGGCATGTAGTGAACAAAGTGCTTCCTATGCATTTTCATTTACTCCTGATACAACCCAACATATGTATGTGCCGACGTCCCCACCTCATAGAGAAACTGAAGCTTTGAGAGGGTTAAGTTAATCAGATTAAGATTCACACCCAGACTTGTACCCTATACCAGGCTGTAAACTTCAAAACAGAAAGGACCACAAACGCCCTATTAAACCAACTTCCATACGAGCTGCCAAGTATACTATTCTACACACAAATATTGTAAGTGATTATAATCAAACCTGGGGATGTAGTAACCAATAATGAAAACTTACTCTCAATTCCTGGCCTTTTCTCTCCTGTGATTAATCAGAAAAAGTCAACAAAAGAACATCCCAATAATGAAAACTTACTCTCAATTCCTGGCCTTTTCTCTCCTGTGATTAATCAGAAAAAGTCAACAAAAGAACATCCCAAAGGAATTCTTTAGGGAATCTGAAGGCATATGTAAGCACATTCAGAGTGCCTCATCCATGGCTTTCTAAAACTGATAACAGCCTTTTGTTTTTCCTTCCTTTATCTCACCATAAATTTTCTTTCAATAAATACTGGAGATCAGAATGTTTTTCCTTTCTGCTGAGTTTAACCTGAAACATAAACTTCAGAGATTAACTTCCTGACACTGGCTTTCTATTTGCTTAATAGTAAAACCTATCAATGCTCAGTAAACTGAAGACTGACTATATTTAACCAGTGCTCAAGACATGCCCTATACACTCCCAGGGGAGATAAAACACTGGATCCGCCTTCAGGGAGCTTATAATTTAGAGGGGTGTTAAAAAAAACATCCACAAGAAGGGACATTAACATTGTGACAGAGAAACACTGTACTCTGTATCAGAAACACTTAGGAAACAGGACAGTGTGACAAAAATTGCTCTGCCATGGTACGAGGTGCAAAAGGTACTAATGTTAAGGGGACCATTGCTGTGAGGCTAGTAGTGTAGACTCACCACAGAAGCTGTAGTGGGGCCTTTAAGGATTGTCCTAATGCTCTTGAAGATCACCAAAGGACAAGATGTGGACCCCTTAAGATCTGAACTACAAATAGTCCAAATCCCAGGCCAGAAGAAAGAGGGAGAACTCAGTGACTCACCCAGGACTAGAAGCTGTGTCACAAACTGCATCACCTCCCTCCAAACATGCAAGGACCTTAGAAGGGGGGTTTCATACACTGCACTGGACCAAGAAGATGCCAATCTAACTGAGTCGGGAAGGGGACATTCCATCATGGGGTGATGAGTGTGCTGGCTGCAGAAGGGGCTGCTCCTCATTCCCTAGCCAACTTGGAAGCTGTTACTTGATCTTAATGTTTTTTAGTGGTGTTTTGTTGGTATGCAGATGTAACATCTTAGGTATAAGAGGTTTCTTGTGAGAAAGAGAGATGTTAAGTCTTTTTTTTAAGCATGTAAAATTCAATTACAAAAATCACTTTCACCCATGATGTGTAGAGTTTCAGGCTCCATTCATGAGAATTCCATAAGTGGGATACAGGAAATCGTGACTTTTTAAAAGCCAGTCTCTAGTTATTCTTATGAGTTCTGAAGTTTGGAAATCACTTTTCCAAGCTTGTATTAAAAAGCCCAAATTCACGTTCTCGTATCCTTTTTGGACTATACAGTATTTACTGACAGTAACATATGCACTCATCATCTTAGCTAGGGGTTTTGATGTGTGAAGGTTAGATTTATAAATTCAGGGTGCCTGGATGGCTCAGTCAGTTAAGCATCTGACTTCAGCTCAGGTCATGATCTCACAGTTTGGGAGTTCAAGCCCCACATCTGGCTTTGCGCTGACAGTGTGGAGACTGCTGGGGATTCTCTCTCTCACTCTCTCTCTCTCTCTGCCCCTCCTCCACCTGCATTCTCTCTCTCTCTCTCTCAAAATAAATAAATAAACTTGAAGATTTTTTTTAAAAATAAGTAAATTCTAAGAAGTGACAATTATGTTTATAATAAAAACACAGAACTTCTGTTCTGAAATGTTCAGGAGCTCAAAGGACTGGCAAGCCTAGTTAACAAACTAGTTGATTTAACAGTCAAGAAAGTACACCCAGAGAGCAAGGAGGACACACACTAGTGAGGCCAAGTCCCCAGTGTGTCAATTCTCTCCCCAAGATGTCTTACTCACATCACACATAGTTCAATTTAAAAACTGAACAGGGGAAGGAGGGGTGCACAGGCGGAGCACAGAGGATTTTAGGGCAGTGAGCCTAATCTGTACTACACCATAATGATGGATACAAGTCATTATACATTTGTCCAAACCCACAGAACAACACCAAGAGCAACCGTACTGTAAACTATGGACTCTGACATGTCAATTCATCAACTGTAAAAAAAAAAAAAAAAGAAAGAAAGAAAATGTGCCACTCTGGTGCAGGCTATCATAATGGGGGTGGTTATGTACATGCGGGAGCAATGTATATAGAAATCTCAGTATCTTCCTCTCAATTTTGCTGTGAACCTAAAACTGCTCTAAAAAAAAAAAAAAGATTAAAAAAATTTTTAATTCCAATATGTTCCCCCTTAGATTTCCTTATTTTAAATGCCAAATATGAACCCACATGACCACATGGTGAATGGCATGAGGCCTGCACTGGGCAATCAATCCACTTACCACTCTAAGGTTCTACATCCATCCACCTCCAAAGGCAAAGACCAGTTTCACTGGTTCTGTTTCATAAACCCCAAACCACAGGCCCCACTCCTCAGTGCTCTTTTCTAGGAAGTGTCTGTGAAAATTTCAAAATTCAACCAAAGTGGGGAGGCATGTTACCCAGACAGCACCCTGTGAGCCATTTAAGATAAGGAACCACATAATTAACTTGAAAGAGACAGCTCAGAACACTTCAAGAAACACCTCAGTCTTCAAAACCCTCCTTACAACAGAGCAGGAATAATGGCAACATTATTCCCACCAACACCTGCTTTTCCCATCACACTCCTCCAAAGCCTAACTGGTGTGAGGTGAGCAGGGTTGTACTGTTGCACATCTCATGCTTGTAACTAATATTTCTCACTTTAGTAACTGTTTATCTGCCTCTTCCTCCCTTCCATGATCAGGCTATGGATGAGCAGGAAGGCAGAGAAAGCACAGGAATATGTACATGTTATAACATCAGTGCAGACTTGCAATTTAATAAGAAGACAGTGCAATTTCTATTCCCTCAAGAGTTTAAAATTAAAGACCTCAATATAGAATTATACCTTTCTTAGGTTGGACCTATCTTATCTGGAACAACAATCCCTTTAAGGAAAATTATGCCTCAGTAGCAGAGAATGTACAGACTTAACTTCCACTAAGAATCATAGTCAAAATAAACAGCATGTAAAAACTTTTACCTAGTGCCCAATCCCCAATAAATGAGTCATTCTGATGCTTACATTTTTTTCTTTGAGAGCCCAATCTGAATGGAAATCTTGAGTACATTAAAGTAACTTTTCTTGGGGCGCCTGGCTGGCTCAGTCAGTTAAGCATCCGGCTTCGGCTCAGGTCATGATCTCACAGTTCGTGAGCTCAAGCCCCGTATCGGGCTCTGTGCTGACAGCTCAGAGCCTGGAGCCTGCTTCAGATTCTGTGTCTCCCTCTCGCTCTGCCCCTCCCCTGCTAGTGCTCTGTCTCTCAAAGATAAGTAAACATTAAAAAAATTTTTTTTAAATAAATAATTTTCTCTAATGGCTCAGGGAAATCATTATGAACATCAATTACTATCCTGTCCTTGTAATTAAGTGACAGCCCCAGGGAACGTTACATAAGGCGGTAATATTCTGACTCCTCTGAAGAAGGCCCAGTCACTTGGGTTCTGTATGCTTGCTCTGTCATTTTTGGATGTGTTCTAGAACAGAATTGGGGTAGAAGGGGTGTTGGCCAGATAGCAAGCAAGTTCCAGTCAGGTGAGCTAGCAAAGGAGCAAAAAGCACCTTCATGTTGAGAAGTGGAGACAATTTGGATGAACATATACATGAAAGAGTGCAAAAAAAGAAATACTGCCATGAGAGCTTATGCATAATTCCTTCAAAGCAGGAGAGGGATTTGGCTGGGCAGTAAGTAAGTTGGGAAGAAAGGGCAGCTGCTTTTTAAAACACCTGGTGAAGCTGCATTAAAAAGGGCAGTGCTCCTTTCAAAGGAGGCAGAGTAGCCCCATGGTATGGTACACACATGAGCCAGTGTCTGGACCACAGTAGTAAGTGTGAGGAATGTTTTAAGAGGGAGATTGGCAAATTAAAAAAGCACCATGAGTAAAGGGTCCAGAAAATATAAAGGAAAAAAAATCAGCATATCAATTCTTATATTAACAGTAAAAGACATGGCACTGGCAAGTCTTCAAATCAAAGTATCTGAAACAACGGAGATTTGGGATTCTGCAAACAAGCTATCATTAACATTTAATACACATTTGCAACTGCCTTTTCTTCTACTTACTTGAAAAACTGAACTGACCAGATTAAGCAATTTTAGTTTAAAATAACAAAAGAATGTTTAATAGCATAACAAATACCAAACCCTTTATTATAGGCAAAAGTAACGTATACAGTTATTAGCCACTATGAGATATGGTATATTGCATTCAACAGCTAAGTAATTAGTCAATGTGGTAACACTAGACCTGACATTTGAATCCGTGACTGTCAAGGTGCATTAAAATAATATACTCCTAAAGGTAATTTAACTCACCATTGGACAAAATAAAACTGACCAAAGGAGATAACACAACTCATAAAACACATATTCCCTATTTGAGTGTTCTCATAGCAAGAACTGCACATGAAACATGTTATTTTCATATTTGTTGTTACAAAAAATAGTGAGTTCACCTTTCTGTACTTTTCTAAATTATTGATATTGTTACGATAAAAATTTCTATTATTATTTTTAAAGAAAAGAAATCAATGTTTAAAATTAGTTCCTTTTATTTCACATACTAAGATACTTAAATACTGCAGAATGGTACCCAAAGTGGGCACTAAAACCAGGAGCCCTAGACTGGAAGCCCAACTCCACCACATGCTAGGACGGTGATCTTGGGCCAGTCTGGACATCGTTCTCTTCCTCTGTAGAATGGTGATAAATCACAACCCTCTGCAACAGGTCCTGCTAACTTCACAAAGAACACACTGAGTGAGACAGGAACCCTAGTCCCAGAAGACAGCATCGTAACTGGGAGCGCTTGGGAGTGCAGCAACAGCATCAGCAGGAAGAGATGGGTACAACTAACTACAGTATCTGAGAGATGGCTTTCAAAGCAGGGGGCAGGTCCTTCAAGGTCAAACCTTCCAAAGTTCAAAACTACCATAGGCATGCTAGATGTTCCCTCCAATGGGAGATATCTGTGCAGGACAGGGTGGGTAGAGATAAACCGCATCATACACAGAATAGTGAATTTTAATGAGAAGTTTGTTTATTGCAATGTCTAACCATTTACCCACAACAAAAGATGAACACAGGATTCTGTGGGTTCCCTTCTTTCTCCTCTGATCACTAACCTCATGTCCACCAAGAAGCTCTCCTACATTTCTCCCCATTACCTCACATGACACTCAATTTTCAGTATTCACCCATGGCACAATTTCAATATTGAAATATCACTTGATGCAACACTAAAGCACTCAAACTTAATAAAAAAAGCAAGAGATTAGGGGCGCCTGGCTGGCTCAGTTGGTGGAGCATGTGACGCTTAATCTCAGGGTTGTGAATTGGAGCCTCACGTTAGGTGTAGAGAGGGAGGGAGAGAGGGAGAAGGGAGAAGAGAAGAGAAGAGAAGAGAAGAGAAGAGAAGAGAAGAGAAGAGAAGAGAAGAGAAGAGAAGAGAAGAGAAGAGAAGAAGAGAGGGAGGGAGGAAAAAAGACAAGAGATTAAATGATGCAAGGATTCGAATTCGATTCTGGGCTCCTCATCTGCCCATCACCAACCCAACCTTCAATTAAGGTTTCCAAATTGTTCCTTACCTTTTCTCAGCATTCAGGAAGCTGATTCTAATACGGTCCTTGAACCCAGATACATTTACAGTATTTGTATAAAGTCATAATGTAAGCAGCTTCGGATCTCCCGGAATGATTTCTAAATACAAATATAACCTAGTTTCTGAACCTCAACTACTTCTGCTGCCATGTCCTCAGCACTGATACAGTTTAGAGGGCATAATTCTTTCCTCATGTGATCTGTAACATATTTGTTTTCCTTCTGGTTTTCAAAGTCTGCATACACCTCTTAATACGCTTGTGCTGAATATTCATAAGCACGTTCATGAATTTCATTCACTCTTCATAATACCTCAATTGTTCCTTTAAAAAAAAAAAGAGGTAAAAGAGAAAACCCACCCTTAGAATTTCCCTTTGAGGTCTGTTTGATAGCATCCCTTACCAGAAATGATGCATGCACACCATAAACTCAAGTTTTCAAAGTATCCTTATGCAAACTCATACCATGTCCATCTAAAATTTAACTTGGTCAAAATGAAAACAATAGTTGATAGTTTAAAAGATATTTCCACAGCGGACGCCTAGGTGGCTCAGTCAGTTAAGTGTCCAACTTCAGCTCAGGTCATGATCTCACAGTTCTTGGGTTTGTGAGTTCAAGCCCCCCATCAGGTTCTGTGCTGACAGCTCAGAGCCTGGAGCCTGCTTCAGATTCTGTGTCTCCCTCTCTCTCTGCCCCTCTCCTGCTTGTGCTCACTCTCTCTCTCTTTCAAAATTAAACATTAAAAATTAAAAAAAAAAAGTTTAAAAGATATTTCCACAGAAAATAGGAAGAGCTCTTGCCTTGGTATTTGAAAAAGAAAATTCCTCAAAGCATCTTTTGTTAGAAATCATGATCTACTACAAAGAACCATAATATAAAAATTGGTGAGTTTTCCTCACTGTTATATAGCCACTTCTTTTTTCAGTTGTGCACACCCATTATAGCCTTATCAGAATAAGTATCAAAATGAAAGACTTTGTCAGTAAGTAAATAAAATCAAAGAACTGTTTTAGAACTTTACTAGGACTTACATAAACTCAGTGGGGCTGGCTGATAAAGGCAGTGTTTTGACCACCTTCCCTGAGCAGTCTGTAAGATGAGACCATGCAATGAGCACATTATATAACTCAATGAAAAGGCAAAGTGAAATTGTGATGAAATTTATGCTTCCCTCTATTTTTCAGTCTCCTCTTTTCCTACTTTTCCTACCAACAAATCTTTCCCACCCCACAAAGGAAAGGATGATAGAGAAGCACACACTGTGTATTCATTCTTGCAACAAATATTTTCAATAATACTGATTTTTTTGTGCTTGGCACATTAAGAAGTATACAATATTTTAATATAAAATACAGGAAGTCCTTGAAACAAGCTTGCAAAGAAGAAAATCATCTCTATTTTACAGAAAGGAAGTGGGGGGTTCCACGAGATTGGAAAACTAGCCCAAGGTCATACAACCAAAACGAGGGCAAAATGGCTGCAATGCTCTAGGTACCTGAATCAGTGATTTGGATCAGCACCTCTCCTCACAAGCCACTGCAATTTAAAGCTAAAGGTCTAGGGGGTGCCTGGGTGGCTCAGTCGGTTAAGCATCTGACTTCGGCTCAGGTCATGATCTCACAAAATGTGAGTTTGAGCCGCACATCAGGCTGTCTGCTCTTAGCACAGAGTCCACTCTGGATCCTCTGTCTCCCTCTCTCTCTGTCCTTCCCCTACTCGCGTTCTCTCTCTCTCTCTCTCTCTTTCAAAAATAAATAAAACATTAAAAAAAATAAAGCTAAAGATCTGCATTCCAGAACCTGCTCGCATCTCAGGAAATGGACAACAGTGGGCAGCAGGAGTCAGTATGTGAAATGTGGTAAGAAGTATCTATGGTCAGTCAGGGGATGGTGTGTGCCTTCATACAAGTTTATTTGCTTCCCTGCCTGTCCCCTCAGGTGGAGGAAAGCTTCCAGGGGTTGTTTCAGGAAAGCCTTCTCAACTCTTCTTAATCCTTTTCAGCCAACCCCTTACTCATTCCACAGCCTCAGGTGTTGCAACCAAAGTACTTTGAGAAACCTGACAGTTGCCAAGGAATCACCCTAAAGTTCTTTGCTACCCCCATAAGACACCTCCCAGCCAGTGCCCACCCTGCTGAATTCTAGGAATATTACTGGAGTCTACAAAAAGCCTGGGACTATCAGTATAAAAGGGCAGGACTCAGAAAATGATACAAAGGAGAGAAAGCAAACTTTGAAATTGCCTAGGAGATCAGAAGCCATGGCCTCACAGAGCAGGCTGGCCAAGCAAATCAGGGATAAATGAGTGTGAGCACGCACACATCTATGTAACTGCCTAATTAACTCTGCCCTCCAACACACTTAACTAGAGATGGCAGGAAAAATGCCCAGCACCACTCTTTCAGTGCCTTTCCCTTTCAACAACCACTTGATTAAACCTATGAGTTCATGAGACTATGAGACTCTAAGCAAGCAATGCATGTGCTGCTCCAGGGAAGTCATTCTCTTCAACCTACAGCCACAGGCATCTCAAATTACCCTACAGAACTGTAGGTAGAAAGAGAACACTGAATTGAAACGCTTCAAGCCACAAATAACACCAAAATTTGCTTTCCCAAGTAAAACCCAAGATACTAAAAGTAAACAAAAATTCTGATCATATGACTCAACTGCTCACTCTGCCACTAGACAAGATATATGACCTTGAATGAGCCACTTAACTTCTCAGAAGTGTGGTCATCTCAGTATAAAATGTTCAGGGCGCTGACTCCCCAGGCCAGCATATTAATTTACCAGGCACTGGTCTACACACCACGGATACAATAGTGAACAAAGTAGAGAAAGTCTGTGCTCTCATTCTAAGAGGGGGACACAAGTGAATACTTTTGCTGCTGTTGTGAATATGTTCTGATGCCTAAAAAAAAAAAAAAGTTACAGGGAAAACCTACCAGAGCGAAGAGGAGAGGGAGTGCTGGGATGGAGTGGTTGCTATTTTATACTGGTAGTCAGGGAGGCAGGCCTTTCTGCTCCCCTGTCATTTGTGCAGAGAGCTGAAAAAGGTGATGAATACTTGCCCTGCAGGACCTTCTGAGCCCCAATTAACCTACACAGAAAAACTCACAGGCGCCGCAGGGTGTGCCACACTAGCCCTACTAACTTGGCCAGGGCATCATCCTCCGAGGCTTGTAGGCAACATGGTGGTTCTATTCAAGCTCCGATAATGGTAACGTGTTCCACTCCTTCATGCCAACAACAGACACAGTGCCCCAAGCACACCTCTGTGAAAACAGGCACTGCCCAGCATACCAGAACAGACCACTTCTCTGGGCAAGCCAAGCCATTCTCAACACTGACTGCTTCCTCGTGCAAAGCTCAGGCTTGGGTTAGAGAGAGAGGGCTGCAAGAGGCAAAGCCAAAGGCTTTGGACAAAAAAAGCTTCTAGACTTGTCCACTTTCCACCTGACTGCACAGTTTCTCTTCAGCAAAACCCCATCCTCAAGGTTGAGGTATGAGGTCTCTTTTGGCAGAGCCTAGTTATGACTCTATAATCTAGCACTCAAAAACAAAGTCTACCTTATTTCTGTAAGGACAACACTCAGAGGGAGAAAAAACAACACGTTTCATTGAAAAATAAATCCCTAAAACTATGGTGCACATCGTTGCATATTAACATTTGGAATGAGGTTACTTGGGCTATGAGATGACAAAATTCGATTGCTGAGTAATAACAAAAGTCTATCACCAGAGCCACATTTAAAAAAAAATTTTTTTAACGTTTATTTATTTTTGAGAAGGAGAGACAGACAGAGAGTGAGCCAGGCAGGAGCAGAGAGAGAGGGAGACACAGAATCCCAAAGAGCCTCCAGGCTCTGAGCTGTCAGCACAGAGCCCAACGCGGGGCTCGAACTCGTGAACAGCTAGATCATGACCCAAGCCAAAGTTGGATGCTCAACCAACTGAGCCACCCAGGTGCCCCTTCCAGAGCCACATTAATAGCTTGTGTGTGCTGTCCTTGTTACGGCTGTATGTCTACCATTTCAGATGATCTTGGCATCTTATAAAGCCAATGCTTTTGAATTCTAAGGCCAGCAACCACTCTCTAGATGCTAATATAGCAAGGTTCTTCTCCATGGTAATTCACTGGCTAAATTGGACATCGTATTTCCTATAGTGGAGGGGGGGTGCTTTTTGCCCATTTTTCAAAATTGAAAATTCCAAAAATGAAGAGGATGCACATTTCTAAAACACAGATTTTTAAGTTTTAAAGTTTCCCTTAAAAAATAGATTGGTTAAAGCTGGGTCTCCAGGCCCATGGAAACCAGGTGTAAAGTTGAACTGAGCAGAGGCTGCCCCGGGGGCCAGCAGGAGTTCTCCAGCAAGCCCCACAGCCCTCACTCCTCAGAATACTCACACATGTATGTACTGGCATGGGCCAAGAATCCTTGATCACAGGCCATAGCAGTGGTTCTTCAACCCTAGCTGACAATCAGTCCACCAGGAGGGCTTGTTGTTGTTGTTGTTGCTGGGTGTTTTCGTTTTGTTTGTAATTCTACATCTTGGGCTTCACCCAGATCTACTGGATCAAAATCCTTAAGAGTGGGGCCTGAGCATCCATATTTTATAATCTCCCCTAAATAATCACAATAACCACAACTATGGTCCCATGAGAAATAATGTCAGAAAGACTCCAGTATGTACCACCAAAACTCACATTCTTAATAAAAATTTAAAAAGCCCCCAAAATACCATCACCCTGGATCCCATGTTACAAGTTTTTTCCTCCATCTTATGTTAAACATCATGCTGTAGCTAACAAATGCATGGTCGTGCACGGTTGTTATCTCATGACCATTGAAAACAAACTGGTGTGGCCCCAACAGAGTGGGAAAAGCCCAAACAGCAGATGCCATATAACACTTCAACAAAAATACTAAGTAGCAGATGACCACACAAGTGCCCCCCATCTCCCTTCCCCCTCCACTGGGGATGACCATACTAATTTATTATCCAAATAGGACACTTCAGAATGAATGAGGCACTAGAAATAAGTATGCCAGGACAAAAGATGTAAACCAGGACTGCCTTGGGCAAACAGAAGGTATGGTCACCCTCCCCCTCCCCTTCATCGTTCCACCCTTAAAGAATTTTTAAAGGACCAAAACACTCCCCTAAATTCCCCCAGCCCACACACAAAAACCCACTACCAATGAAAACAACAAACATCCAGATGGTGACTCCTTTATTATCAAATTCCAAGTTAGAGGCAGGAAAAGTAACACCCCCCACCACAGTGACTATACCTGGCAGGCCCTCAATAAATGGTTTTTCAATGAATAATCAGGAGGCCAATGAAGACCATGAGTGGCAGATGCTGGCATGATGAATCTATTCAGTGATTTGCAAAGGCAACTTTCAAACAACCTCAAAGAAGAGCTACAACCTTCAAACCTCTCAGGTGATCTCTCCCACAGGGGCCTTCTGGCAAGACTAGCATAGCAGTCCTTACTTTAACGGACCACACAGGAATAAACTTGGTGAGATAAAGATATAATTAAATGGGGGAGGACAAACAGGACCCAAGAGCTGATTCCCTTCTAGGATGCAGACTCTCTCCACCTGCCTCTGGAGTAGACAAAGTTCTTCCTTTTCCAGGATCAGGTACCCCGTGTTGTTCCTTATGGCTATGGGCCAGTTGCTCTCAGAACTTACCCCCTAAACTGGCCTTGGAAAACCACTCAACAATAGGCAGGAAGTTTGAAAGGTTAAGATGGACAGGGGAGGGGCACCTGACTTCAGCTCAGGTCATGATCTCGTGGTCTGTGGGTTCGAGCCCCACACTGGGTTCTGTGCTGACAGCTCGGAGCCTGGAGTCTGCTTTGGACTCTATGTCTCCCTGTCTCTCTGCCCCTCCCCCACTCATGCTCGCTCGCTCTCTCTCTCTCTCTCTCTCTCTCTCAAAAATAAACATTAAAAAAAAAAAAGACTAATGGAAAATCCTGAAATCAACTACAAAACCCATGAATGCCTACAACCATCATCATTCAGACCTTTTTTTTTTTTAAGATGAAACTCTAGTTCATTAGAAGGATAAGCAGCACTGAAGTGTGATAACATGAGCAATGAGACTGAGAATGGCCACACACACACCATCACAGAACCCTGGGGAGAGGTCTTGGGCCTGCCTGAGAGCACACTCCAGGCTTCTTGAGAAAACCTGAAGGCTACCCATATTCTGCCATACCTGTGTGCCCCTGCCTCTGGGCCCTTCCAAACAGCCCTCCTTAGGAAGAATGCAAGTCTCTTTAGCACCAAGGCATTCCTTCAAAATTTGAACTGAAAGGGGGGCTTTTTGGGGTGATGGAATTGTTCTGTATTCTGACTGTGGTTAAATCCATATATGTGTTAAAATCCAAAGACTTATACACCAAAAGAGAACAAAGTCAATTTTACTTTATGACAATTTTTAAAATAAAATTTAAATACTGAAGGGAAGCAGGAATGAGTCAAAACCCAGGACACCTCTAAGACCTTCAGCCTCTTTCCTGTTTATTCAGTGAGGGGCCCCTCGGACAGACACATCCGCTTAGGGATTTTGCTTTGTTGGCATGATCTTCCCTCCCCCTCTCCCTCCCCTCTCTCCCTCTGCTGGTGTTCACTTTTCCTAGTCTTATGACATTATCATGCAACAAAATTACAAATTAGCATCTCCAGTTAGGAAATTATCAGGGAAAATATCAACACTGAGACAGGTGTAATTCCTACCCCAAGAGCTACAGTCAAGGAGAAAGAGCTGAGCCACCAAGGCTCAGTAGAGAACAAAGAAGCACAGGAAAGGAGATCACAGATTCTGCAGCATTTACAAAGAACTATCCCACACCAATGTGAAGGTGTACTCATTTTCTGAAAACCCAGTGCAAAGAAACTGAACCTTGCCAACCCTGATAAAAACAAAGCAGAGTAATAAAGCTGTGAGCAATGTTACCAACTTCAGGTACCCAGAGTGAAGTCAAGGACAAAGTGAGGATATGTATGGATAGCCCAGCACAGTGCCTAGGTTATGCTAAGGTAAAGAAGCATGAAATAGCATGACCACACAAGCAATTCATTACATTACATGAAACTGATGAAACACCCTGCATCACAAATGCCAAACAGGACTTCATTCGCTAAGCTGTGCTGCGTGCACCACTTTTCCCATATAGCACTGAAAGTGAAACACACAATTCTTCCAGACTAGGGGGAGACCTGAAAAAATTCAGTAGCAATTTTTCTTTCCTGTCCTTTCTTGGATGGAAACACACAAAATAATCTTCTCTGGATCTTTGGAAAGGGAGTCACAACAATCCCTAATTTAAAAGGAACAAAACTGGTATACATAGAAATACTTCTATACTGTGTTCTCAATCAGTAGGTGTGTTCCTAAAACTGGTACTTAGATCAAAGAATTTTTTGCAAGTCACTAAAGTTCACCAAGTTTGAAGAAATTCTATTGGGTGTCCGGTTTCTCACACATGTGAACTACAACTTCAAGTACAGGGTTTGTTTCAAATGGGAGACACCTGAGGTGCATGGGTAGCTCAGTCAGCTAAGCGTCCAACTTTTAATTTTTAACGTTTATTTATTTTTTGAGAGAGAGGGGGACAGAGTGTGAGCAGGGAAGAGGCAGAGAGAGAGACACACACACACACACACACACACACACACACACACAAAATCTGAAGCAGGCTCCAGGCTCTGAGGTGTCAGCACAGAACCCAACACAGGGCTCAAACCCACAAACTGTGAGACCATGACCTGAAGTCAGACACTCAACCAACTGAGCGTGGTGCCCCAGCATCCGACTCTTGATTTCAGCTCAGGTCATGATCTCACAGTTCATGGGTTTGAATCCCCAGAACGGACTCTGTGCTGACAATGCGCAGATTCTCCCTCTCTGCCCCTCCCCCACTCATGTGTGTGCTCTCACACTTTCTCTCTCAAAAATAAACATTAAAATGGGAGACACCTGACTGTAAGCCCTGGGGAGACAATTTGCCCTTTCAGGAATAAGAAACAAGACTTTGTTTCTGAATGATCTGCAGGTGGTTGAGATGCTGAGTACAAATCTGTGGGCCACTTCCCCAGGCCTCTCCATCAGGGGGTCACACTTAAGAATTGGTCAAGGGCAACAATTTTATTTGGGCAATATTCTTTCCACACTCTCAGCTGACAGAATTTTGAACCCTAGCAGAGCAACCACATAGCACAGGGACAGTAGGTCTTGCCCGAGGCCTGGCTTTTACTATGCTGAGGGAGATTAAAGAGGCCCAAAAAGAAGCCCTGCTGACAGACAATGAACCACACAGTTTAGGACCACCAGCAATTAATTACTAAACCTTCAATCACAAGACATCAAACTATTGTGTTTCAGTCTTAGGATACTAGTAAACTATGAAGGGATTTTGCTTCTATTTAAAGAATGACAGTGAATGGGGTCAATCGGGCATCTTCTCATCATAGTTTCAAATTCTTCACATGATCACATCCATCCTGGAGCACTGTGCATTTCAAATCATCATGTGAATGAGGGAATAGCAATGGTGAATCTGACCTCATTAACTGGAGCCATTGTACAATTAAACTACTCAGCTGCCATCTGCATGGCCTCTGCAGTTAAAAATATAGGGGTAGGAAAGAAATTCAGCCAGAGAGAAGGAATAGGTACAATTTCAGGTGGAAAATGCTCCCTATGCTTTCCAGCAGGCTCCTGAAATTCACTGGAGTTTGAGCAGCTGGCACAGAAGAATATGTGAATAAAAAATGAGCTTGAGCAACTGGATGGGGCAACAGGGGATCGGCTGGTATGCTTAAAGACAACCTGGACCCAAGTGTAAGTGATACAGCAAAGGGGATGTAACTTGAAAATGGCCATGCCATCTTCTCATCTCACTGCAGATGCTAGTGGTTCTCCCCACCAAGGTAATCATGACCATCATGACCCCAGGAAGGTACGAGAAGGTTTGCTTTTGCTCCTTCCCCCATGCTACTCATTCAATTAAGTACCAGCATCTCCTCCTTATGAAAGTAGGAGGGGAGAAGAGAGGGACAATGTATGCAACCTACATCCATCTTGGATCCTGCCAGTTTGGTGCCACCTGATAACAGTTGCCTGCTCTAGCCTAAATACCCACTGGGAATTCAGAGTCTTGTGGCTGGCTGGCTGCCACACGAGACAGCAGCAGCAATTCTAAGAATCCCAGGTTAGACTGCTTAGTGCAATCCAAGATTAGGTAAGGAGACTACTGGGACACAAAGACCCATCCTCTATTTAAGAAATAAGACCAGATAAAGAGGCAAGCTATTGCTAATCACATTTAAATGAATTTAATGTGTTAAATAAATTCATTAAATAAATGAATTGAAATGAATTTACACAGAGTTTAATAATGTAATATTTTTATTCTACAAAAATTAGAATGTACAAAAATGTAATGTTTTGTGAAATTTAGACCTAAAACATATTTTCAGATGGTTGCTTTAGAGTGCTCTAACTACATCTATGTTAACATGTTGTTAAATAGGAAATAAACTACCAGCAACTTCCTAAAGTAAAAAACTTATTCGTTGAAGTAAACAAGTGATATCATAAATCAACAGTAACTAAGAGATGTGAATGCACCCAGTTCCTCCTAGTATATTTATGAAATATAATTCTGTTGATGACATATTAATAAAAGCCAGAAATCTTTTATCTCACTGGTATCAGTCAGCTGTTAAGAGTTGTAAGTCATCCCCTAATTCCCTCCAGACATGCTTTAAATATGCAACCCCCAACAAAGTGTTCAAAATCATGACTCAAAAATCTCAAGACATTTCTTGATGATTATCACAATACTACAATCTTATTAAAATGCAAACATGAGAACTTAATTCATTTGTAATATAATGTAGAAGCACATACTACAAAAATCTTAAGCAATTTTCCCATCCTAATCCACTCCCATTAATTTATCCTTGTATCTTCTCAAAATTCTATCCACCATAACCACCCTTCCTTTTATTTAAGAACAAAACTCATGCATCTGTAAGCACCAGGAGGGCAGGGACCCTACCTTGCTGACTTTTCTCTACTGCAATTCTAGCACCTAGCTGATACTCATTATTTGTAAGGAGCTGAAACTCTGCTTTTTTGTTTAAATGACAAGATAGGAATAAATAAGATTTTAAAATAATCAAAGTTAATTTTGCCATAAAAAAAAAAGCCAAGTCACATAATACCACTTGAGATTTTGTGAATTGGGGCTCCTGAGTGGCTCAGTCAGTTAAGCGTCCAATTCCTGATTTCGAATCAGGTCATGATCTCATAGTTTGGGATGGGAGACTGAGCCCCGCATTGAGCTCTGCACTAATAGCACAAAACCTGCTTGGGATTCTCTGTTTCCCTCTCTCTGTCCCTCGTGTGTGTGTGTGTGTGTGTGTGTGTGTGTGTGTGTGTGCGCGCACTCTCTCAGAAATAAACATTAAA
The DNA here is from genome assembly GCF_027475565.1 of Acinonyx jubatus. NCBI lineage: Eukaryota > Metazoa > Chordata > Mammalia > Carnivora > Felidae > Acinonyx > Acinonyx jubatus. Next base: position 57,161,314 of record NC_069388.1, read on the forward strand.
AAAAAAAAAAAAAGATTTTGTGAATTATAATTTTTCCCAGGAAGGCATATGTCAAACATATGCACAAGATTTTGGCAGAAGCAAATTTTTTCATTATAATTACAAAATTTGTACATAATAAGTAAAACTCCAGACCTTCACAGATTCTTCTCTTAGTTTTATAACCAAATACCATTACAGTTAAAATTAGAAGGGTTTGAGCAAGCTTATACCAACTGTGGCCACTGACATCCTGTACCTATTGAGAACTGGCATCTTTTCACCATAAACAAAAGACATTTGTGCCTTCTGCTAAAAGCAGCAGCAATACTGAAAGGGCAGTAGAGGGTGTTTTCTTATCACTCAACTGAGTTACCTCCTAAAACCCTTAGATTTAGACTGCCCAAGAAATACTAACATCAATGATGTTGGCTAGAAATACCCTTTGCTATGGAACAAATCTATCTGCTCGTCTAACCCCATGCCTACCTACCTTTCCACTAACATAGGAAAAAAGCACACAGTGCCATATATTTTTATTTGAGGAGTGGGCAAGAGAGGGGTTACTGCACTATCTCAAGATTTACACATAAAAAAAGTGGACTATGTATGTGGTTTGTGCAGACACTAACATTAAATAAAAGCAAACAAAACCTAAAATGTCAGGACTACAACTGAAAGCACACAGTATCAAAGCCAAAACCTGGACACTGAATGAAGACCCCACTGTGGGTTTCAAAACTGAATGAAGTACTTTTTGCTCCTCGAGAGGCTAACTTTGTCTTTTCTAATCCAACACGTAATTTTTTGGTAAAAGCAGTTACCAGTATTAAAAGAAAAGAAGAAAGCGAAATTAGAGAAAGACAAAAATCATACGACTTCACTCATATGAGGACTTTAAGAGACAAAACAGATGAACATAAGGGGAGGGAAACAAAATTAATATAAAAACAGGGAGGGGGACAAAACATAAGAGACTCTTAAATAAGGAGAAAAACAGAGGGTTACTAGAGGGGTTATGGGAGCGGGGATGGGCTAAATGGGTAAGGGGCATTAAGGAATCTACTCCTGAAATCATTGTTGCACTGTATGCTAACTAATTTGGATGTAAATTAAAAAAAATTAAATTAAAAAAAAAGAAAAGCAGAATATACTAAATATAGTAATGTTCTCTATCTCCCAAGCCCAGTGGTCAATTTTAGAAGAAATAAATCAAAATCTTTCTGAAAAGCCCAAAGAATACTCCCTAATTGGATGTGGGAATGCAATATAATGATGTCCCAACTCATTATATTAAAATATTACTGTGATTATGATGCAAGATAATCATATACTTAGAGAGGCAGCTTAAGTAATTGCAGTAATAAGCCACATATAAAAAGGAAGCATACAAATAAGTAACGATTAAGGAAAAAAATAAAGAAAATCTGTGTTTCCATCAGTTTCTCCAAATCTTTTATTTAAACAACAGTACTGCTTCAGAGTAAGCCTCCAAATCCAAAAGGCAGTTTTATTTACGGGAAAGAAAGAAAAAGGGAAAACAAAAACAAACAGAAAAAACAGGTCTGAGTGCAAGCAATAGAATATTATAGCTCGTTCTCACCCAGTTATTAGCAAGCCCAACTATCACAGCAATTATTAAAGCAAATTTCCTGCCTAATTAAAACCGAAGTCAACCTGCCATACACCCCACACACAGTGCCACTTAGAGGAGAACACCTCTGTCTGGGAGACCAGTCTGGAGCCAGAGCAAGAGGACTCTGCCCAGTGAAGACTCTGATTTGGATAAAAAGAGAGGCAGAGGCATCTCCAAAGGTGAGATGTTTGTTTACACCAAACGCATAGCATCGGTATACTTTCCTGAGGTCTGAAAGTTAAAGGACAAGGTCATTCTAGAGATTATGGATTACGGCAAAATCAAAAGCCAAAGACACGCCAAAGCAAGATGCCACAAGGACAACCTTCATGTTCAAAGAGCAGCTTACTTCTCTCTCTGAATTCCAAACTGAGGAGCTTCTGAAAACCGATCTGTGGGAGAGGAGATAAGCTCTTTACAATTTTGAATTTCAAAGCATTTCTAGCAAAAACCAGGTTAAATTCTAGTACCTATCCATCCAACTTCTAGTGAGGTAACATGTTTGCAAAGTATGTGTGGCTGTTGGTTTACTCTTCCGAAAGGAGTATCCCAAATATGTCTCTGTGGCTTTTCTCACTAGACTGAGCCACATACCCACTGTTCCACTTAGCCATCCTCTATTTATTGTCAACAAGTCTCTCTGGCACAAAGAAGTACCTCAACCTATGTAACTGGAGTTTGAAAGAATTATTTACTAGTATAGGAAACATAAAGGGAAATAAGCTTAGATATCTTGAAACTGGAAACAAGTTAGGAAAAAACATGCAATGTTTAACTTTTTTTAAAGAAAACATCAAACAACTCTTAGTAAGTCTATAAATGAGATTGTGGCTGGAAATATGAGGCTTAAGGTTACTCTCCTTCAAAACTACCCAATTAATTCAAATTGCATCTGTATCTATACAGAGAATTAACTTGGGAGAGTCCCAGATTCTACCCCAAAGGCTGAGCATAGCTACCCCAAGTCTCCACAGCTCTCCCACAGTCCAACTGTAAGACTTTTGTGCTTATGCTATTACATACTATATGATAATATATGCTATATATTTTTATACTTTTATAATTTTATGATTATAAGAACACAAAAATCACATCAATTTACCTGATTTATAAACCCCACACATAACTTCCTTCTCACTAAGCTTGTGTGACTACCACCAGCTCCACCTCTGATCCAGGCCCTACTCACTCAAAAAGAGAAGACACAATCACTCCAATAACTTCATTTTTCTATCATTTCAAAGACTTTTATAGCATAGAGGCCAGGTGCTCAACATTAATTTAATTCATCAGGTAAGGGAGAAAGTCTCCCCAGAAAACAGTAGAGGATAAGGAGGGGCTCAACTACTCAGAAGGCAAAGGTGGGCCTGTGAGACAGTCACAGGGCCAGTGCCAAGGGCTGCCAAGAGCATTTACAAGCACTTCCCAAATCACCCATGCCAGGCATATGGTATGCAGTCTTTCATTATTCAAGATTCAACAAGCAAGCTGGAAAGAGGCAAAAATCAGTATGGCAAAAACAAAAACAAAAACAAAACAAAAACACCACTTTTAGAAGAATTCATGTGGGCCTAACATTTTAAAATATAACCTGAAGAATGATTGCCTCAAAAATTGAAATGTTTTTTCTACTTTTAATTGTGAAATTTCTAGACATACAGAAAAGTGGAAGAAATAGTTTCAAATATACTGAATATCTAATACCTAGAGTCAACATGTAACATGTGACATATATATCTATTTCGCTTAATAAGATAGAGGTCCTCCTGAGCCATTTCAAAATAAGTTATGGACATCAAAAAAGTTCATTTCTAAATACAGTTAAGAGTATTCTCTTGCCATTATCACACACCATTATTACAACTAAAAAACAAAACAAAAACAAAAACAAAAATAAAACCAACAGTCCCCAAATCATCAAATACCTATATTTAAATGTTCCTAATCCCCTCTCCCCATTTTTTAGATGGTTTCTACAACAATCCCTCCCAGCATTCCTTTGATAGCCATGGCATTGACTTTTTGAAGAAATCATACCAGCTGCTTTATAGAAGGGCTCACATTTTGGATTTATCTGACTATTCCCTGACATTGTTTTATTATTATTAACTCGTTTTTCTATCGCCAGCTTTACCTTAGATTCTGATTAACATTTTTTGGAACAATATTTCTTAGATAACACTTTATATTTCTAAGCCATCTAGGATTACACTGTATCAGGCTTTCCAACTATTAGTAATCCTAAATTTGATCACATATGTAGTAAAATGAAAGTTTTAGTCTTAAATGATTTCACTTAAAAGCACTTAGGATTTCTAGCGATGTTTATAAATAAGTAAAGGAGAATACAGGAAAAAGAAAAAGGAATAACAAAAATAAGGGAAACAGATGAGCCAAAATGTGGAACCGGGGTATTGGTTTACTTCAAGGAAAGTAGCCTAAGTTATAAACGACAAATGTGACCAGAAAATGAGAGGTTTGTAGTATTCATGTATAATCTCCTTTAGAATACTCTTAAGAACTTTAAAGCAAATACAATCCATTGGTGATTAATACAGCAAAACTATCCACACAGCTAATTCCTCGGGTACCATTAATATACATTTTAAAATGATATATGTATGGAACACCATCTTCCAAGTCACTACATACTTTTCAAACATGCTTTTCCATATACATACTCACACCGTGGATCATCACAACAACCCCAGAGAAGTAAGTAGGGCAAGCATGTTCACATCCTCCTTTTACCAATGGGAATTTGAGCTCAAAGGCAAAGATTCAGCCAAGATCACTCACAGTTAGTGTCAAAACCAAGGTTAAATTCTAAGTCACCTGACAGTACAATGAACTTTCCAACAAGACCAATTATGATTTGTCGGCAAGGTTCAACCTGGGTGCAATTTTTCAGAAACACCTTTATGTAGGCTACTACAGTGCAAAGCTATACAGGCAGGACACAGATATTTTATATACGTAAAGTATAGTTTTATGCAAATACATATAAACATGTACTACATATAGTTCTTTTAATCTCAATGTTCCTCTATTTGAGTCAACAATATAAGTATGGTAAATCCTCTTTAAGAAACATTGATCCTACAAAGATTTCCCAACATAAGTTGTGTCATGTCACTACAGTTGCACATGACAAAGAATAAAAGATATGACAGCACTGCTGAAAATCAATCCCTATTCCTCAGGCAAAACAGCATTTAAAGTCACACTGTATGCAGCCTGGACTCTCTGAGTCTAGGTCTTTCCAGCCTCCCTCTATTCACAGCCTTGTGCTGGCACACTGACTGGCACTGATGTCCTTAAGTCGGATTACATTTTAAATGCACCAGGAGAGCTCTTTTTAAGTGAAAAGTATATCCCAAATAGAAAATAACCCTATTTTACAGAAATATCACAATTCCGTGTTTCTCACAGAAATTCTGAGGAAGCATGTTTCAAGTTCGTTCGTCTCACTGTTAAGTAGTCTAGAGTCCATGAACCCCAAGGCCTTTTTTGACAGAACTGCCAGTGGATTTAATTTAAAATTTTCTGAAAATTGTTACTTTAGATACAAGATGCAAGGCAAGTCTTGTGTACATTTTTGCACATTCTCATAACAACTCTGGTCATTCTCTGATCAAAAAGAAATTAATTGAACATTTATTTTATAAGCTCACCAACTTGGGTTACCTTGTAAAAAGGGTTAATACCAATAACCAGGCTGCACTTTATACTCTGCAAAGTGGTTCTGCCGTGACCTAACTCCTATCCAGCTGTACAGCAACACTGAGTACAGAGCCTTTATCCATTGGTGAAGTCGTAGGTGAGAATAACTGTTCTGGAAGTTCTGCTGCCTAAGTCCCTCAGTATACATGATTCTTCCTGGAGTTCTGTAGTAACTAATAAAGTAGACTTGCTGCTCCCTATACTGCCCAGGTTGTACAACTAGGTGGTAGGAAAGTAGGACTCCAACCCAGCTGTCTGGGACTACAAAGTCTGCGCCCTTAGCCACAACACTATCTGGCTTCACATCGCCAGGTGGTAGACAGATCCGCTGCCTCTAGGAACCCACCCAGCTACCTAACAATTGTTGATCAGATGCCTTATTTCCACAAATGGCAGCCACTAAAATTCTCCACATCAACCAACCCTCACAAGCCCAAAACAGCTGCTGGAAACTAGCAGAAAGCAGACTACTGCTTTCCATAATCCTTTCTTTTCCCAGTTCAAAGTACACCCACACAGGGAGAACCAAGTGCTGAAAAGCTAGGGAGGAGGGGATTTCATCAAGTCAGAGAGAGAGCCTCACAGCCCTCTGCTAGCCCCCAGTAGGACAACAGAAAGCTTTGTGCGACACATGCTTGGGAGGTTTCCTCACCAGCAATTTAGAATGAGGAAATTCCATTTACTGCAGACTTTTGTTAAAAAGCTCCCATTTAGATGGCCATGCCCTTAATAATCTTCCCCTGTGCCACTTTAGCCATTTTACCTCCACAAGAGCTGACAACTCAGCAGACGGTATCAAAAGTACTTCTGTACTCAGGCCTGAATGGGAGTATGAGGGCCTAGGCCAGACAGAAGTTCTATTCAGAAGGACAGCCTTTGAAAACTCCTCTGGCATTCTAAATCCCAGAAATTGAAATCACTGCAAGTGAAAACCTTCACTGCCCAGAGGGGGTTGGGGGCAAGGCCCGTGACCAACTGTGCTACCTGGGCCAGCCGTAGATTCACCACGATAGAGAAGCCGGGGTAGACTCAGCATCTTATCAAGACACGGCAATCTGCCCGAGTCCGTATTCTCTTGGACAGAATTTCCCCCAGACATTTAAAATGAGGTTATCTCTAAATGTAGGATGCACAACTCCTGGTGCCAAAGGTCATCACCTGAATCATAAGAACACCATTTAATGAATGCTTAACTGAAAGTTCACTTTCCATATACCTTTTTTTTTTTAATGTTTTTTTTTTAAATGTTTATTTTTGAGAGAGAGAGAGAGAGACAGACAGAAAGAGAGCAGGGGAGGGGCACAGAGAGAGAGAGGGAGACACAGAATCCAAAGTAGGATCCAGGCTCTGAGCTGTCAGCACAGAGCCCAAGGCGGGGCTCAAACTCATGAGCCATGAGATCATGACCTGAGCCAAAGTCGGGCACTTTAACCGACTGAGCCACCCAGACGCCCCTCCATATACTTTCTAATCTTAAAAACAACCCTGCTTGGCAAAGGGGGGACTCCTGGACCTGTTTTTTCAGACAAGGAAACAAACTGAGAGGAGTTAGTTTGCACAAGCTTACAGACCTACTTAAGCCCACTGACTTGAGAGTCAACCCAGGTCTCCCAAATCACAGTTTACCTAGCCCATTCTTCTCCAACCATGTGCCCTCCTTGTGACTCATCATTAACAAGAAGGTGGTGTGTGGAGGCCCTCTGTACAGGTGGGACATGCAACTTGGTGACAGATGGGGACAGTTACAGCTGAAGCAAAGACTAAGTGTCCCTTTTTCCCTCAAACGCCCATTCTCACTGTAATTTAATTACCTGCCTACAAAGTAAGAGGATCTTGAGGGTAAGGATTGACTGTCTCATTCATTTCTATATCCCCAGAACCCAGGACAATCCTAGACACACAAAGTACACTGGGTCAATGTTTGCTGGATGACTGGGCCTGAGCAAAATCTCAGACAAGTCACTGGAAAAGGTCAAGCAACACTGTCTCCACAATCTACACAATCATAAAAGAAAAAATTACGAGAAAAAAATATGCCTAATTGTAAACCTCCAAATCTTATTTTACATAACTTTAAAAATAAAGTACTTCATTCATACTAAAACCAAGTGAAAAGGAAACCACATTGCTACAACAGTACTTTAACTTCTACACCCAAGTTCATAAAATACAAATGCTTCACTTCAAAACTCTATATTGCTTAATTGTTTGTTCCCAAAGGACTTCCAATTCCAAAGATAAGAAGTTGGTTCTCTGGATTCAATCTAGTCTTTATTATCCAACTGCCAACAAATTAAAATAATCATCAGTTTTGAGCAAAAAAAAAAAAAAAAAAAAAAATTTGTATTAATCTAACAAAGAGTATTTTTTGCCTCTGCCTATCACTTTGATTTTTTTTTCAGTAGAAGAGTATCTTGTCTAGTTCCTATATAGATGTCTCAGAATGTCTGAAAGCTTAAGAACCCAGATAGAATGAAAACCCACAAATATTTTAAAGGCTTAAGTGAAATAAGAGTCTGAATTTCTTTTTAAAAAGGAATTACAGAAAAAGCTCAGTTAATTTTCACTTATATCACAGCTCCCCTTCACAAACAAACCCCTTCCTCTTAGACAATTTGAGAGAACAAACTCAGAGGAAATGCCAAGGAGATGGTGTCATGCAAGACTCCCTCAAGAAAAGGAAAATAGATAAGACCTCTTTCAAGAAGAAAAATGCCCAAGGAAACCCAAGGAAGTAAACTTCATTCAAACAGAGAGAAGTCTAACCTAACTTAATTAACCTTTATAGTCTAATGAAAACTAAAACAAAAACTCTAAAATACCTAAAGTTAAAATGGCAATTCTGCTTTATAATGTCAAACTCCCAAGAGATCAATTTAACCTCAAGAGAATATGCTACCAGAGGTGTAATTAATTCTAATGTCTAAATCAGTGACCTCTGCCAGATTTGTCTCCTTTCCTCAAAGCACATGTTTCCTCCTAAAAGCATAAGCATCTGAAGCAAACCTATGGGATCAGTCAGGGTTAAGATTCTTAAGGGAGAGAGGCTGAAAAACCTAACTCCTGGTACAATTTCAGTAAACAAAGAACTTTATTGCTCCCAATTGGTAACCGATCTGAAGCATGAACAAATGTGGAATCAGATGTCTCTGACAATGTTCGATGTGTCCTTAAATTCCTCTGTAGCATCTCCTTTCAAATAAAGAATAAGAAATAGCTAGTGTTACCCCAGTTTTGACATATTGATATCTCTCATTTATCAACTTCCAAAATAGAGGGTTCCAGGATTATATTCATTACTATAAGAACTATTGTAAAATTTTGTTTTTCCTGGCATTTGTATTATATGACCTGTCACTACTACTATGTATCTGATTCACCAGGGAAAAAATTTTGCACTGGGTTCAAGTCTTGATTTTCCCATTTGAAAGGTACAGATTACTTTTCTGCAGATCCAGTCTATTCACTTACAAGTTGTTATTTATTATTTACAAGGAAAGTGTTCTCAAATTTTACAGAAAGAGACAAACACAAAAACAGAGTTTATAATATATATAGTATAGTATATATAGTAATCTGTACAAAGTATTCTTGAGGTTATGAAGGGAGGATGATCTAAAATAATAAATATATCATTATCTCAAAAAGCATTTGTCTAACTATAATTATTTCAATGAGTTTCTAATGGCACTGTAATTGTATAAAACAAAGTCCCAAGGCTCTTTATGCCCTAAGCTTTCCAAGTGAAAGAAGTTTCCGTCTTGCATATCCCTTACCCTAAAGGGACACACAAGATACTTCTGAGAAAATCTCAAGAGTTGAATGAGATCTGAAAAGTCCAACAAACCCTGTACCGCTGCATTCTACATGAAGTAAAATGGAAGAATAAATAGCCCTGGCATTAAAGATCTTACTCAAACACAACCCACCAAGTAAATACTTAGGTAAACATTTTTCAGAGCAGAACAGGATAATTTGTAAGTGATGATGGACATTCAATAATAAAACACACTTTTGGTAAAGGTGAACTGGGACCCTGGTGACAATGGTTAGAGTCTAGTCTAGTCTAACAACCTCTATATCACTTTCAACAATAGTTTGACAGTATTCTTCAACTGCTAGGAAACAGGTACTGGTATTCCCAGCTGCAAAATAAGAACAGGCTGAACTAGATGGCATCTACTCAGCTTCTAGATTCTCTCTTAGTTTTATCAGATTTTTATTAAAGCTCATATTGAAATCTTACAGGAGGTCTAAGAAGGAGCACTTGGGATCCTATGGTTTCATTAAGATCATTAAGATCAAGGTGTCTCTATGACTTCCTGAAACACAGCTGACCTAGAAACAGGTAGAGGTGGGTGTACATTATTCTGTTTATAACTTAGGCTTAAAGTAAGCATACCTTTCTACTCAAAATTATTCACTTTGGGGAGCTTACTTTAAACCTCATCAGCAAAATGAAACTACTTCTCCACATCACATCCCAACCCAAACTAAACAAGCTCTCCAAGGCAAGCAAAACCCAGGAAATTAACTTTTATGTGTCCAGAAAACCTAAGCACATAACCCAGTTCAGCACAGCAAAAAGAAGACAGATCTCAAGCTGCACACCCACCCACCTCTCCACTATGTGCTAAATCTAGCACTGAAACCAAGAAGGTCCACTAACTCAATCCACTTCAGGATGAAGCAAAGAGAAAAGGAATACTACTGAAACTGCTTCACGACTACCTCAGTCAACTAACTAAGGAAAAGTGACAACAATTGTTACTTTATGCATGTGCTTATGGTTTAAAGCTCCAAAGTGTTCATAAAAGCAACTATTTTTCCTTCAACAAAAAAAAATGCTGAGTTATATTTTACTACCTCTTTCTTACTATAGTAAATGGGCCTAAGAATGTACTATAATCAAATCATTTTCCTAAAATAAAAGTTATGTGAATGTGGTCTCTTTCTCGCTCTCTCAAAATATCTCAAAGTATCATTTTCTGGAGTTTCTGTTCTTACAACAGTTGTCTCAGGCCAGGCCACCAACAAAGTAAAGTTTTTCTTTGAGTTTCTCTCGAGCACCAAGAGGGATGGGGGAACGAGAAAGATGTGCAGTGCCGGGTAACAAACAAGTATGAAAGGAACAAGAATATGGGCCCGCCTTTCCCTCTGCTGCATCTAAGCGGTTATATATCCCCTGCAGTGGTCATGTGAATTCAGAGTGTGCACACAAAGGACTTTTACTAGGAAGTCCACAAGAAAACCTTCAAGAATTTTAGCCTAGAATACAAGAATTTTTCACCCTGCTTAAAAACAAAAAAAGACATCAAAATAACAAATTAAATTTTATAAAAGTAGTTGACAAATCTTGTCACTCTTAGTCATTAATTTCCAAATCTAGCAAATAAGGTCAATTTCTCACAAAGACTTCTTAGCTGATTTAATGTAATGGGATCATGTTCATAATTGTTTCAGGACATCAATAGGTTCACCTGGATAGTACACGGTCACTTGAAATTCTTTCTGGAGCAAGGCTTAAATAAATAAAAACAAATACATTGAACCACACAGAATACAGGTCACTGGGGTTTTGCAGCCATTACAAACAACATCCTGGGTCCTTCCCCTCCATCCTCACAACCTCCCTGCCTTCTATTGCCATACCTTTCTTTCCCTCATAAAAATTCAAAACCAAAAAAGTCATCAGACTGTGCTTTTCCAACAAGGAGCTACTGAGCATTGAGAAGTTGTTGCTGCTTTTAGTTCCAGCCAATATGCCACCTATACTCTCTTCTGGGACTTTGTTTTAATTCAATCTGCTTAGTGAAAACTTTTATCAACAATGCTTTCCTCCCAATGCAGAGCCTCCAATACACTGTGAATAGAACCATGTCATAACCCATAGCTTGAAAGTCATTTTCCACAGAATCTGGCAGCACCCAGTTCCCGTATCTGGTGAGAAACATGGAAACACATTTAGCAGTAAGAAATGCCCTGAAGACTATCTCTCCCTTTGAAAGCATTTCAAATTCACGTAAACATAAGATTGCAGATTTTTTAGATTAACGACCAGCACTAAAAAAGAAAAGCAATTCATTCTTTGAGTCTTTTCAATTAACAGAAATAAAACAAAGCTCAAACACACTTGGCTGGTCAATCATCCCCTCCTCTTCATTTCGCTTCAAGTAGAAACTTGTAATTGTCCACCCTTATAGGAGCTGTGTTTCAGTGGCTCCTGCAAGGCCCACAGAGAAATCCTCAAGCAGCAGGAGTTAAGAAGCCACAAGAAACCTCTGCCTAGATTTTTTGTAGTTTAAAGAGTTAATTAAGCCACCCTGCTGTGAATGGCTCTTAACTCTTTAAGCCACTAAAGGTTGAGGCAACTGTCTAAAAGGTGCATAACTGATTAAATCCAAAGCAATCACCAAAACCCCTCAATGTGTTGGCAATTTCTGTAACCAGTACTGCCTGAAATAAATGGATTACCTTTTAGACTGGAGCTTGGAAATGTTTTCATTGGGTGTCCTATAGTCATGCATTCAGATTAAACAAAATTCAGCAGATATTTACAGACTATAAAATATCTGTAAGGATAACACATAAAAATGCTAGAAGTGGTACATATACTTGTTAAAAAACCACATCACTGTCATATATCAGAGCTAGATAAGACCTTAGGATGCCACTGACTTGATTTCTCTGACTCTGGGACCTCGACAAAAAAGACGGATATCTATACTATTTTGCTAAGTCCTCCAGGGAATGAACTTACACAGTCTCCTGTGAGCAGCACAATGAGAATGTTTATATTCAAAATACCAAAGGGCACATTTCAAAACCTCTTATTTCAAACAAAGATTTTCTTTGAAAAGTGTGTTGGGGTGGGGCAGGGGGGTTGGGGAGAGAGTGCACTCAAGAAACTGATTTAACTATTTTAATCACAGGCAAATTTGGGAAGGTGTTTAGTAAGGAAGTCCAATCACAGTCTGCCACTGACTAGCTCTCTACAATCTCAGGCAAGTTGCAAAAATGTCTCTAAACTTCAATTTCATCATTCGAGAAAATGGAGATAGTAACAGGGCTTGCCTCATGGCATTAATCTGAAGAGGCCTAAATAAGATAGTGTGTGTAAATATGCTCCACTCCTGAAGCTAAGTAATTCCTGGCATGCATGAAACATGCAGTAAATGCTGGCTATTGTTGTTACCATTATTTATTCTGCAACAAGCACAGAACTGGCATTGTCCTATAGTCTGCCCCTGGCCTCCAATGCCATGACTCCCTACAGTTGGAGCCTGGCACCAGTAGAGACAGGATTGGGTCTCCTGAGACTGACATGGTCTCATAATCTGACACGAGGCAGTGGCCGGCAGTGATAATGACGTGGACACGGTGGTAAAACTCTTGCGGCAATTCAGGGCAATAAGTTTGAATTCCAACTCCGCACCTTCAAGTTATAGGACCACAGGTAATTTAACTTCGCTAGTCTCCAGTTTTCTCTTCAGCTAAATGGGAATATTACATTATCTAAATTAATCCTTGCAGGTGAAAAACTAGTACAGTGCCTGGCTCAGTGCACGATAAACATCACCCTTACCTTCCCTCCTCCTTTATCCTGTAACTTCCTAGCATTGAGTGCCTTCAGGCAGAAGGTGTGAGCTTGTCAACTGTGATCATCAGAAAATGGGCTGGGTATTATATGAATAAATACATGAGAAAATGTAGGATGATACAGGGAGCGGCATTTTCTCCTGAGCCAAGAATGAACCAACACACAGTTGGACTAAAGAGATAATGCTACCTTTCAGATAAGAGCATGAATCACTGAGAAACTAACAGTTCAATAAAAGACAAGCCAGTGCACTGTGAACATAACCTATGAAATTTAAACCTGTGTGGCCATGTAATCCCTATGTTATTTTATTTTCATTGACTTTCAGGTAATCTGAAAACAGACCAGGCTTTCAATACTTTCAATACTTTGGGGTAACTTCATTTACCCTTGGGCATGTCAGAAAATTCTCAATTTCAACATAAAATTATTTTAATCCACTTTACAATCCTGGAAGGAAGGGAGGTTCAGAAGAAAAAGATAACAAAAAACAAATAGGGAAGTAACATAAAATTTGGAAAGTGCTATTCTCCACCATCTTCAGGGAACGTTCACATGGCTTACTTTCTAGACCCTGAGGTCACCTACCTGTGAAGGCAACTAAACTATAAAGCACTGATAAGGACACAATGGTGTAACAGCTGACATTGTAACAGCTGGCTCCTTTGGGACCAAACTAAAGTAGAATCCAGTATAAATGAAAAGCAACCCAAGTATGAGTGAATATGATAGTCACTATCCAAACCATAGTCAAGATTCATACATCTGGGGTGTTAAAGGTTTCAAATAATGCAGCATATGAAAAGCAATTTAAAGGGTACTTTTTGAATCAGTTATAAATATGCCCACCCTCTACTCAAGGCTACCCCCTCACTGCCCAATTTCACCCTACTCCCTCCCTCCTAACCAGTTCTGGGGAAGCTAGGTAATAAAGAACATTTTGTTTAAATGCTGGGTTAACAGAGAGAGAGAGAGAGATGATTTGCCTATTCCATTGGTCATTTCTCCCACATTCTGCAAGTAGGGACAGGAGAAACAAAGGAATGTGCTTTAAGAACTGCTCACCCAGGAAGTACCAGGCCAGGGATCTGGTGCTCACAGGATAAGACTCATAACAACAGACACTTCTGTGGGTCAAAAGAACAGACATTTTTGGTGATGTCCTCACCACAGTCCACTCAAGCCTCACAAATGGTATCCTCTCCCAAACCCCACCAAACCATGGGTTATTCCTCAGAAATATGCTTTTAACCTGTACTATTTGAAGACTTAAAAGCAATAGCACATGAACACAACCCAGACATATCACTGCTGAGACTGCTAGGCCCAGAACAAGCAGAGGATCACCGTCCTTTCGTGACAGTGAAGAGAACCACTAGACCACCACTACCAAAGTCCCCAGGGCAGTGAAAAGGCTGGCCACAGAGAGCAGTGATCATTTTTACACAACAGTGCTGCTTATGAAAGCTCCTTTGTTGTGTCCCCTGGTCAATTTTCTGAAAGGCACGCAGGTCAAGGGTTTCCATCTTCACTACGTCCAACGTAGAAACTGAGACTTAAGAGGTTGTCATTTACCCAAAGACTCCTAACACAGCACCTGACCTGCAGACGCCTATCCCTGTCCTCTCTCACTGGTGAAGCCTTCCCACAGGCTACCAGCAGGGCCCCCCATCCACACAAACACTTCACATATAACTGTCCGCAGACTTGTGACGAGGCAGCCCTTTTACCCATGTGGATTTATAGATCTACAGATTGCAACATTTTCACTCCAAAGCAAGTTTCAACACAAGTATCTCAACTTTTAAGGCCTCCAGACAATTCTCTCTGGCTAGAACTATCCTTGAAACTGAATGTTTTTTCCCCCAAGTTGTAGATCAGTCCTCAAATCAACAACAGCAAAAGTAAAAAAAAAAAAAAAAAAAAAAGTCCATCAGCTAAAAGCTAACTGGCCTGCCAGTCAAGAAAAGAGGAACTTTCAAAAGTGACCTGGATAGAAGTTACAGACTGCACTAGGACTGACCAACCTTGAGAATCCCAGCAACACCTCTGATTTTAACAGTAGCTTGCACAGAAACTTAGATGCACGCAAAACCATAGGCACCCAACCAGGAGAGTACACACATATTCAAAAGGTAGTGATGCTCATCAAAGCTACCACACTGTGCTTCTAAGTCAGCTCTGTCTGCAGCTGCTTGTAGTCAGGCCCCTAACTAAGGACAATTCCCCTACCTTTAAATAGAAGCTAGTACCAGTTTTAGTTTCAGCACCTCCAAACGGTCCCTCAACCTACAAGTCACACCAGCATTGATTTAGGAGTGATCTGTTCCATGCATGTGTTCTGTACCACAGTATCTGCTCCATTCATTTCTTTAAATCTGAACACCTGGAGATGCAGTGCCTCAAACTCAGCAGGTACCCAGTAAATATTTGCTGAATGACTAAAGGGACCTCAAGCAATCACCCACTCTGGTCTTTTCTTTGAGCCCCATTCTGCAGATGAGACATATTAGACTCCTGGGGTTATTTGTCCCACCAAGCTGGGACGAGGAAATAGCACTGGGAACATGGAGAGAATCAGTCTCTCATCCAAGCATCCCACTTCTCAGCTGTATGAAAAAGGTGGGGTGGGGGGGGGGGGCGCGAGAAAAAGAGCATTTCCACAAAGTTGGTATCCTTTTTAATATATTCTACCAAACATTTAAAGTTTACCAATTTCTGAATTATTTTCTCCTTTCCTTTTACATTTGACTTCATGCTTCTTTATCTTACAAGAATATGTATATATTCAAATGTGGACCACTGAATTCTTTGCGGAAATGCTAACTCACAATTGAAAAGCTGTTATTAAAACCCTGTCAGCGGCACCTGGGTGGTTCAGTCGGGTGAGCGGTCCAACTCTTGATTTCGGCTCAGGTCACGATCTCATGGTTCTTGGGTTCATATCCCACGTCCAGCTCTGTGCTGACTCTGGGGAGGCTGCTTGGGATTCTCTCCCTCTCTGTCCCACCCACACACATGTGCTCTCTCAAAAATAAATAAGTAAATATTAAAGACAACAACATCAAAAACCAAAGCCCTGTCACACTCTCCAACACACCAACAGGCAAGTGGAAGTGGCACACAAAACAAACCAGAAAGGATACCTCCCTCCCAGCAGCAGGTATCAATGCAAGGCAAAAGAGCTCCTCCCAAGCAGTGGGCCTGGAGGAAGTCAAATGAAAAGATAAAAGGGTAAAGAGCTTACAGCAGAAGATAACAATATCTGGATCCTCCCCATTTGTTAGATCATCCTGCTGACCCAGAACATGTCTCTTCATTCCTTATTTCAAAAAGCAGGCTTGTGCATTCTAACTTCAGAGACAAGAAATAGTAAATAGAAATTAAGTGGATACATGAAAGCTCTTCAATAAATTTATCATCTGATAGTAAATAATTCTAGTTTCAATCCCAAAGCAAAACAATAGGGACTATTTTTTGCTATTTTGCGTGTTTGCTTTTAAAAAGCAAATACCAGGGGCTCCTGGGTGGCTCAGTTGGTTAAGCGTCCAACTTCAGTTCAGCCCATGATGTTATGGTTCATGAGCTCAAATGCCACATCGGGCTCTCTGCTGTTAGCACAGAGCCTGCTTCAGATCCTGTCTCCCCCTCTCTCTGTCCCTCCTCCACGTGTTCTCTCTCTCTCTCTCTCTCTCTCAAAATTAAAAAAAAAAAAATTTTTTTTTTAAACTAAATAGATAGCAAATACCGAAGCATTTGCTATTTCCCTATACACACACAGACATATCCCCACACATGTAAGTTTTTTTAATGTGCAAGTGGAACTCTATTCCAGTGCTTCCCTGCTTTGAACAGCTTCATTTAGTGAACTCTAGACTCTTCTTCAAAAGCCAAAAAGCAAGGTGTATTATTGACAGCCTGTACCCACCAACTTTCTCTGGAAATCCCATAAAATACTAAGATGCTCTGTTTTACACCAAAGATTCAGGCTGCAGTTGCTTCTTTGAACTACACAATCTAGAAAACACACTACAATATACCCGACATATCAATGTGCTTAAGAAGACATTAAAAGCCCTTCTGCTTCTCCGAAGGAAATAACTCTACCCTTAGCTTTGTTAGTGCTATTAATCATGACTTCAGTTTCTCAAGTGTCTCCAGAGCATTTTCCACTAGAATCACAAGATGAAATGCCTCAAGTGAAAGATTCAGCTTCTTACTGTTTCCAATCATTTTCAAAGCCTGCTGCAAAGATTAACCAAGCCTATTTCTTGTACCAAATCAGGCACAACTAGTATTGAAATGAAACCCCGGGAGTTTTTTTGTTTGTTGGTTGATTTGTTCACTTCCTCAGACAACTTTCCTAATCCCTTATGGAAGGCTCAGGCAGAAAAAGTTTAGAAGAAAGAAGAGATACATACGGCTGTCATAACTTAGCATCTAATCTTCTGTCCCTACTGAGCTGTTTTAATTTGTGGTCACCCATGGTGCAGGTCTTCTCTAATTAGAAGGTGGGCATATCTGTTCTTTAAAGAAGTCTCTAATTATCCCACCCTTGAATTGCCTACCCCTGCGCGATGGGGACCAGATTCATCACTCTACCCTCCCCAAACCCAGCAGAAACAACACAAGTCTTGACCAAGGGCATAGTACACAAAAGCAGCCCCAGGGCAAACCTTAAAATTTCTCTCCTGGTCTCCATCCTAAACTCTCACAGTTAACTCTATCTTTGGATGTCAACATCAAAATGTGTTTGAGGGAAAAAAGATGGAGACATAAGACATAACATTTTGTTTATCCAAGGTAGTTACAAATAACCATTTGAGGAATACCTGGGTTCCTCAATATTACCTATGTCTTAGCAACAAATGCTAGAAATTTCATGTTTCTATTAAAAAAAAATCCAGAGAAATAAAAAACAAAAAGATAGGATAGATCTAAAAATCAAAACTACCTAAAAAGTGGGGATGGGAGCACTTTAGGGAAACAAGTCTACATTTGGCCTAAAAGAAATTTTCCCAAAGGTCTATACTGTTCTCAAAAGTGAAATGTAATTTATTTTTAATATGAGTTTAAATCTCTTTAAATAAATATTTATACTTAAAGGCAAAATGAGCAAGATCCACAAAACAGCATTTTTATAGCAAGTTCTCATCTTGCAATGAGAAAAGTAATCCCACAAAATTAAAATTCCAAGACAGGATGTAGAAACCAGGTCCTTGCCTGTGATTCAGTCATGAGAAGCAGTCAACTCTCCTGAATACAATATACATTACTGAGATATATTAACAAATTAAGCCACAAATAAAGCCACTTCTTAAACTTAGAAAATACTAAGTTTCTCGCAATTACTCTAAAAAAATGAAAACTATTCATTTATCATACCAATGATAAAAATACCAGCATACACATGTATTTTAAAAAAAAAAATCAAAGGATACATGAATACATGATCTCAAAAAGTAGCAATAACAGCAGAGAAACCATGTGAGGGCCAATACAATAGTCTGAGGAATATATCTACCTAGAAAGGAAAAAGTAAGCAACAAAACAAAAGCAAGTCAAAGGTTTATTTATACTCTAAGGCTCTGTTTCCCAAGGAATGGCTACAGAAATCAATTTAGTAGCTCACAACCAGAAAGGTACTTTTAACCACACTTTCACACATGGGTGTTCAGCAGGACACTTAATGGCCATGGATGGCTAAGTGTGTGCACACATTCAACATTCATAACTGGAATGCACTTAAGACCCAAAGCTCTAAAAAGCTCCCTGTGAGGAGAGGAAATGAGAGTGGGAGAAACATCAGAATTACATATACAACGAGAAAAAGTTCAGAATTCATGGAGCAAAACTAGCTGTGTAATATAGGAGACATTCAGGATTCATAGCCAGAAGATGTTCTATGACTTTTGTTTTTTACCCAAGGGCAAATGATACCATGCTCAGCATTGTGTGAGAGAAACTACCACAGAACCAACACTCTACTTAAGTAGACTGTTCAGGAGAGAAGTGGGGGAGAGGGGTGGGACATTATTTTCATTTTCCATCTTTTGGTACCTCTCTGATCAACCTATTTTATAATATGAAATGCTGTTATAGAAGAAATCATGTGATATCTAACCTAGAGCCACATAGCTTTATAGGCTGCATATGCTGTATTCCATCTATGTTCAACTTGGTTTCACACTACTTAAATCACCACTCATATGGTGAAAAAGAATACTAAAAAGAATACTGTATGGTCAATAAAGTGAAGTTAAAATTTTCTACCTCATCAGAGGTAGAAGTACCTCGAACTCTTTCCACCATAGTTACTAAATAAACTTCTGGTGCTCTAAGAGTTGCTCTCTGCAAAACTGACAACTCAGAATAACTCATTTCCTGCCTATCTCAAAAAACAGGTCTCAGAGGTTCAGAACCATATTATAACTGCAGCAGCCACCCAATTTTGTCCTTAGGAAGGGATCAGCAAAGAGCAGATGACAGAAAATGCTGCCTGCACCTCTGCATCTATAATGAAGCAGGCCTCCGGGAAGGGAGGTGAAGCCCAGCAAGTCAAGGCTCAGTCATAAGGGGCACTAGCATGGCTGCTCCTGCATCCCCCTGGCCACAGGAAGGCCACACACCAGCTCAGGCCCCCTTACCTCCTCACACAAAGCTCTGACATTTGAACCCTTAAGTGCCCATCACAAGGTAAGCTCTGCAAGCCCAACGTCTACAGTTTAGTAAGTAGAAAAAAAGAAAACTAAATTTCAGTAAGTGATAAAAAGATCAAAGTCACTAAATTTGCTCTGTCCAATTTCAGGAGTCACCTCAAGATTTCTATGTTCTTTTGTTTTAATATGCTATGACAAATTCCACTGACCAATTTTACACAGGCTTTAACAACGAGATTCCTTCCTCATAGTTCTTAGCAGAGTGGCAACAAATAAAGTGCTAGAAACACCTTAAGAAAAACAGATCATCCCTTTCCCTCATCACGGTTTTTTTCTTTAAAAGTATTACTTGTTTCTGAGCTTAAAATGTGGGGTATTTTCATCCCTGGTAAAAGGAGTTAACATGTCGGGATGGGGTGGATAGAGTAGAAATAAAGGGTAATAGCATCTTGCCAGGAAAATGTAAGTCCCCATGAAGAGCTCAATGGGCTGTCCTGTCACATGCTCAGGGAACAGACAACACATTTGTTGAAAAGCAGCACTGTTGAAGAGTCAGGGCCTTAATAACACTTGATCCAAAAATGACCCAATCAACGCTATTCCTTGTTACAAGTCATTTACTGAGAGACAAGGTCCACAGTTCTCCTATGAAGAACTCTTTGTTTTGTTACTTTCATCATGTTAGGAATATTGCTGACCAAATGAAAATCCTAAAAAGCCTCTCAGATCAGTATACACATTTTAGAAGCATCTGACCTTACAGTCCTAAAAATGAAGGCAGTCTCCTCTTTACAACTGTCCCCAAGATATGTTAACATCAGGTTAACAGAGATCATTCTCACACATCCCTCAGGCTCTTCTAATTTCAGAAAACAGTGAGTTTACCTTGCTCTAGTGTCACCAGCTCCTTCAAGCACAAAACCTGAGGCCAAGTTAGAAGTAGATGTAAACAGATTTCTATTTTTAAGAATCTATTTAAATAAAACCTCTTTTAAAAGGGGAAGGGGATGCTGGGCTGCATGAAAGCCTCTCATTTTACTTTAGATTTAAAATCTGGAAGAAAGTGGGTTTGTTCTTTCAGGTTTCTAAATTATAACTTATATACTATGGGGGTAAAGGGGGAAGCTAGTTCTCACTAGCTAGTTATCCCATTCAGAGATAATAAAAATTCCTAAGCCTTCTTTGACCCATTTCATAAAATACAAGTGAGGAATCTGTGTGTCCTATGTACTTAGAAGTGTTCCCTTTTACTTGGCTAGCCCTGAATGTCTATCAAAAACTTTACAATGAAACCACTGCAGAAGAATGCCAGTGGGCAAGGCCTCTGAGCACTCTCAGTGCTGGCTGTTGAAAAACACCAGGGGATGGGGCGCCTGGGTGGCGCAGTCGGTTAAGCGTCAGACTTCAGCCAGGTCACGATCTCGCGGTCCGTGAGTTTGAGCCCCGCATCAGGCTCTGGGCTGATGGCTCAGAGCCTGGAGCCTGTTTCCGATTCTGTGTCTCCCTCTCTCTCTGCCCCTCCCCCGTTCATGCTCTGTCTCTGTCCCAAAAATAAATAAAAAACATTGAAAAAAAAAAATTGAAAAAAAAATTAAAAAAAAAAAAAAAGAAAAACACCAGGGGCGGGACTTTTTCCATAAAAAGAAGGTAGGGCTGAGAAAGGAGTACTGAATAGTTCTACTTCTCATTTTATTCAGGCCAAAGTTAGCATCAAATAAAAGGGGAGTCACCCTCTTTGGCACACATTTATTTATCATAAACACCCTAAAGGGAGGGAAAAGACAGAGACAATGGGGGAAAGCGGGAAGAGGGAAGGGATGGGGTAAAAGCGTGGGGGTGGTGGGAGCGGTACATAAAGACAGATGGAAGGCAGGAGGCTGGCACAGAAGTAAAAAACTAGGAAAGA
Organism: Acinonyx jubatus; assembly: GCF_027475565.1. Taxonomy (NCBI): domain Eukaryota; kingdom Metazoa; phylum Chordata; class Mammalia; order Carnivora; family Felidae; genus Acinonyx; species Acinonyx jubatus. The sequence continues at coordinate 57,182,817 of NC_069388.1, forward strand.
AACAATTTGTATTAAAGGCTTCAGAAAAACAGCACCAGCCCAAAGAGGTCACTGAACAGAACAGGCAGGCCCTAGGTTACCTATCAGCTTTGGGTCCACAGCTCCACTGCCTTGGGCTGTGGCCTCCTCAGTCTGCCCAAACTAACCAAGGTCAGAACCAATTGCTTGGGAAGCCTCCAAGCAAAATCCCAGAAGCCTGGAAGCTAGCACTCAGATTTGCTGCTGGGCAGCACTCTTCCTCCAGAGTTAGGATGGGCCCAACTCAGGAGTGCAGGACTCTGAAGGGTCCTTTACACTTTTCCTACTGCCCAGATGGCAACACCCACTGAGGCACGTGAAATCTTTCATGCAACACCCCTATGCCTTTGGTAACAATCTCCTCCAAGTCAAAGAGCAATATAAAGAGCATGCTCTTCACTTAGAGTGAAGACTTAGACTCACTAAGTGTAGTGAGACTTAGACTCACTACGCCACCTATGAACACATTTATTCATCTGTTTACCTGTCTGCCTCCCTCAAAAACAACTGTAAGTTCCTTAAAGACTGGCAGACTGACACTCATCTTTGTATCCCCACCACCACCAGCACAGCAGTAACAACACTTACTGAGTACCTAACCCTGTAAGACAAACACTTGGTATGCATTAGTTTACTTAATCCTCACAACCCTGTTAGTTACTATTATTGGCCCCATTTTTCAACTAAAGACATTTAGATTCAGAAAGATAATTTTCACAGTGGCCCATAGCTAATAAATGCTAGAATGGGGACAGCTGACCCCAAAACTTACACTTTTAAGCACCAGGCCAGTAGTTCTGTTTTAGTCTCAGGATCTTTTTATATTCACAAAGATTAAAAACCCCAAAGAGCTTTTGTTTAGGAGGATTACATCAATATTTACCACATTAGAAATTAAAACTGAGTAATTAAAAGAAGGGAAGAAGGAGAGAAAAAGAGTGAAACTCCTTTGATCTAACTTAGCAAAAGGGCAAGGAATCCTCATTAACATGGAGTCTGCAAAATGCTCAAGGGAGAAAAGGATCTACTGCCCTCCACACTGCACTGTAGAAGATGGATACTCAGAACTAGAGTTTATAATAAAACGAGTCTTCAGGAATCCTTAAGAGTCCTCAAGCATCATAAAGTTGGATTTAATTCTCAGGTCCCTTTTTTAAAAAACCCTTCATAGTCTTAGGTAAGAGAAATAACCCCTATAAGCCCAGGTCTCATCACCTGTAGCTATGGGAATAACAGCTAAGGGGGTATTTTCAGGGTAGAAAACTCAGAAGTACAGTGTCCAACTCATAAACACTCCAAATGCTGACTATAATCATTACTATTATTATTAGCAATAGAAAAGATGAGAAGGACCACGGAGAGAATTTTCCACTTCCACAAAACTCAGCAAGGTTTTCTGAACTGACGTGTTTCCTTCCCTTACTCTAAAAATAAGGTTCTTTTAAAGCAAGTAAGGGAAGGGGCTTGCTTATGCTGACAGGGCAAACTGAGAAGACTAAAACCTATCTTCAAATATTTATTTTCCCTTTTGAATGTCAACATTCTTTTCTGTCTTCACAGCAAGCTTGAAAAGAACAGCTACTACAGACATCAAGGTCAAAAAGCACGGTTTCAAATTTTGATTCTGCTAGAGACAGTAAATGACCTATGCTGTGTAGAACTCCAATTCATATAATAAATTAGAAGCACAAGACAATAAAGTAGACCTATTTAGATTATGATGGCTAGGGGAAAATAAATCAAGGTGATATAAATCACTTCTAAAGTCAAAGGCAGGGGCAGATGTTCTATTGAAGGTTCAATAATATTTTCCATCCTTCTAGGATATTCTGCCTGGGGCCCATAATCCACATAGAACATAGGAACGGCCAGAGTCTCAGACATAACGAGCCTCCTGAGAGAAGATTTCCAGGGCCCTCTTCATTTACAGGTTAAGAGGTAGAAGCCATTCTGACAATCCCAAGGCTGGTTCCCTCAATACTTCTTCCACAGGTGACTTCTCAAATAAAGCTGGCCTAACAAGGAACTGATTAACAACCATAATCTATCTGAGTGAATTCTGAATTCATTCCTGGAGTTTAGAGATTCCTTAAAAATTCTGTTATCTGCCATGTTGTGACAGAAAGTTTTCAGAGTCAGGTTTATTTATGTATTTGTTGAAACCTTTACTTAGTCAACAGAGTTTATGAAAAGTAAATCTATATAAAAACTTTAATTCAATAAGGCATAGAGTGCTCAGACTGAAAAAGCAACTGGCAACAACCTCCAGGGAACTTAAATTACAACCACCAAGAACAACCCAAAACACAGTACACCACCTATTATAGAAAGCATCCTCTGCTTTCTATTTAAGTTGTACTAAATTATTACAAAAGTAAATAGCAAAATACAACAAACAAAAACAAAATCTTCAGAACTAAATGATATTTCAGGGGAAAAAACACTTGAAGACTCCTAACAATGTAAAAGACCAATGTCTTTCACATCCTATGTAACATGTCTTCATAAATGTTTTCCTTTTGGGTCATCCATGGTACAAACTGAAGGCAAAAGTAACACCTTCCCACCAGAACCACAAGGAAAGAGTCCTAGGGGCTGGCCCACTGAGCTCATGTACAGCAGGATTTGGTGCCACACAAAAATCTATACCCCTCACTGGTATTTTTAAAATAGCACTCCTGTCCTGATTTAATGTGTCTATTTATTGAACATCAACTATGTGCAAGGAAGGAAAACACCATGTTGATTGCCTGTTTTATTTGAGTAGTCACCTGCAGCGACTGCAGTCAACTGTCATGGGACTATCAGAGTGGCTTCACCACCTACCCTGTATGCCAGGCCCTGTACCATCTCTAAGCCACAAATTCTGCCTTCCGGGAACTACTGGGTAACAGGACACAGTCATGATTAAAAACATAAGGCAAATATCCTACCAGAGGTACCAAGGAATATGATGGCCAGCAAGCACACTTACATGTGTCATTTATGAACACAATCTCATTTAATCCTGACAGAGATTCTCTCCTTGAATAAATTGTAGCCAGGTTCCTCTGAACTCTCTGCTCAACTAGGCATTAACCTCAGCCTATAAAGACTTGAACAAGCTCAAACATAGTTTCTAACAGTTCAAGGGCACATCCTTAGGATGATGAGCCTGCCTCCCCTTAAAGGTCCTGCCTGCCAGAGAAACTCAAGCTGCCAAAAGAAGGGACTGTTCCAGCCAATGACTGAAGATAGGGCCTCTGTCCCCCAGTCTCCATGGGAGGGTAGGAGTCTAACTTCACTAAGGGCTAGCTAGCAAACCCAGATAGGTTTCAAAGGGACCAACCCTCTACTTCCCTGACTCCCTCCCTGAGAGGGCCCACTCACCTCCCTCACTATTCCTTCATTCTCCCTTTAAAATGGCCGGGCATCTCTGTATAGATTGAGGTTGAGTTCAGTTCATGCTGGACTCTTTTCCCTATTGCAACAGTTTTTACAGATCAAAATATGTCTTTACTACTTTAGTGTCTGGCTTCATCTTTGACAATCCTTAACACAACCTCATGAAATAGGCACTATTGTGATTCACCATAGTTTACAGGTGAAAAAGTGGGTTCTTAGTGGGGAAAGTTCAGTCACTTTCCCCAGGTCACCTCCTATTTGGTGGCAACCCAGGCAGCCACTGGTACTTCCTTTAAAATACACTGGTGCAAGAAGAGAAGAACCCAGAAAGCAAGGCAGAGCCACAGGGGCCAAGAAATTAAGGGAGGTCATTAGATGCTGCAGAAAGCACCAGAGTCCCTAAAGTACTCTGAAAGTACAGGAGAATGGTGGGGAATAAGACAGATTCGAGAAACAGGAAAAAAAAAAAAAAATCACTGAACCGAAAAAAACTTCTGCAGATCATTATCTTATTTCTTTCACTTCACAAATCTCAAAGCACTAAATCACCTCCCAGAGGCAACTACTATCAATTTTGTTCAACCAAAACGGACTTTAATTGCTCAATATAAAAAGAAGACATCCTACTGCCTTAAAAAACAACAACAACAACAACAACAACAACAACTACATGAAAGTTATTTCCAGTACTGACTGTAGGCATTTCTCAGTATTTTCTCAGTATAAAGCCTAAAATGCTGTAATCCCTCAGCTTGGCCCCTGTGTTCATGAAAAGTCCAAGACAGTTTCTGGTCAGAGCTGTTTTTCTAATTTCTTTTGTTCAATGGATTAAGAATGATCCAAGGTTTATGTAGATACTCCTTGGTGTTTGAAGTATCCCAATGTTTAGGAATGTATTTCAGTGACTTCAGATAAGTAAAAAGGAGATGTCTCCATTTTTAATTTTGTTTGTTTGTTTTGTTTGGCCAGGGCAGGGTAGGGCAGGCAGTTGTTACTGTTGACTCTGAAGCACATGTTCTGTGGTGGTGACAAGGCAGTGGAGGCACCATGGTCCAGAAGTGAGCTCTGAGTCAAACCCTGGTCCAGGCCCAGCCCTTGCTACCACCTATGAGCTTCAGTATGTCGACAAGTTAGGTAACCTCTCTGAATTTCATCATGTTTCCACAGCCTGCCACAGAGAAAGGGACCAACAAATATTAACTCATGACCTTCCTTTCCACTTCCATTTACTCCTGTCAAACTTTTTATTTAAAAAGTCAGGAGACAGGAATCTAAATGAAGGAGCAAGAAGGGAGGAGAGAGTAGAAAGAAAAGCATAATTTGGGCTTGAATGATAGTGAGTAACCAGAAATGACAGCTTTTTTCCTTTTCAAACTTTCTTTCATCTGAGTCACCTGCTCCAGACATAGGCTCCTGGCTTTGAGCAATTCAAAAGGAGTGGCAGAGAAAAGAAAAGGAACACCCATTATCTTTAATGTGTGCACTCATCAGCATGTTTAATAAAACACTAGGCAGACCCACCTCCAGACTACTCCAGGCCTGCCTCGCTTCCAGATATCACTATTAAATATTTCCCAATCTCAGATCCATCAGAGACAACAATTAGCAATAGGGAAAAAACAAGAAACAAAACACCTCACATCAGATAATTCCTAATTAACCTAAGTAACTTGGACCAATTTATAAATGTATGAATTCTTTTGAACCATGTAACCAACTTAATTTAATCCAAAAATTAAAACGGGGACACAGCCCTCATTCCCCAAATAAGGGTGGCAGCTCATTACCGCTAGAGTAAACCGACACCCCTGGCCCCACTTTTGCATCTCTCAGAAAACATACATCATTTAAAATGTCTGACCAAAAGAAACCCACACACCCCAAGAGAAAAAGCACAAATATCAGAATGGCAGCTTTTCCAGGTGACAAATAATTGCGCAAGATTAAATTTTATTAGCAGCATTATCATCCATGTTTCACAGATTTGTCATAATGACTAACTTCTCATAATCAAAACTCCAAATTACCCAAAAGCCCCTTTTTCCTGTGTGTGGACAGCTCATGATAGTACAGCACACAGTAATACCGAGATAGTAAAAATGATTTGTCAAAAGAGAGAAAGAAAGGAAATGAGGAACAGGGGAGGAAAGAGGAAAAGGGGGAGAAAGATGGAAGGACTGATTAATCTTTTGATGCCAAAGCTTTCATTACTTTTATTTTAATAGATATCTTTCTGAAATGTACTTTAAGTCAATAAACTTTTATTAACTAAGGGTACCAAGGTACCAAGTACCCTAAGTGTCACAAACAGCAATTATAAAGCTTACATCCTAGCAGGAGAGAGCAACAATTCACTACAGTAAAAAATGAGTGTTACAAAGTCAGAACAGGTACTACTAGGGGACACACTACAATGGAGTTTATCTTGTGTTGGTCAATCAGAAAAAACACACTGATACAACTTTCCTAAATGATGGAGAATCTGCAACAGAACGAGTTATTACAATGCACTAGAGATGAACTCAAAACAAGTAAGGACCAGTTATGTGCCAGGCAACTCTGATACACAATGGGGTACAGATACACAGTGGCGATCCCTCTCTGGCACTAATCAAAGATTACACAAACAAATGTAAAAACACAACTGTGCCACAGGCTATGTCAGCAAAAGACAGTGCTAAAAGTGCCTATATTTGTGACCAGGACCCAGATGAGGATGACATCAGGGAGGGACCTGCAGAAGTCTCAGGTGCCTGGCAAGCAGGACCCGGATAAGAGGCAGGGGCTGACAGAGGCCAGTGCAGTTGGCAGCACGAAACGGGACCATGGTGCCTGGATGGGGCCTGGACCAAGTAAGAGGCTGGACTAGCCTGGGCATAGTCATATTAAAGAGTTTGGCCTTTATCCTATGCATAATGGGCAATCCCTGAAGGAGGGTGACATAATAAGGCTTTTGTTCTGAACAGATCCTTACAGCTGAGCTGTAGGGAACAGATCAGATATAGATAGGCCAGTTGGGTTTAAGAAGAAGGCTATTGCCAGGGACTGTGTGAAAACAAATGGGAAGGAATTTGGACCTCAGCTGCAGCAGCACCTCTAGAATTTTTAAACTTTGAAAACATCTAATACTCACTTGCTTTTGGTGGAATGAAACACCTATAAATAGTGGACTTCTACAAAGTGTTAACGGGGGAAAGCATTAGAAAATAGAAGGTCGGAGAAGTCAGTTTCTCCCCTACAGAAAAAGCACCACTCGTCCATAAGAACATCTGTGAGCAACCATTCCAAGTTCTGAGACTTCAGTGTCACAATCACAATTTAACCTGTAACCATCATATTCATCCCACTCTCGAATTTATACCCTTCTTTCTACCTCCATTTCCAGCTCCCATTCCAACAGCATCCAAACAGTTCTCCTTGCTTCAGCCACACTTTGCCCCATGCCACCTCCTCCACTCCTGCTCTTTCCACGTTCAAACCTGACTCTCTCCTTCTACTGCTTCAACTCCTTCATCCTGCAAGTTTAGGATGAAGCCTGAATTCCTTGGCTAGCTGCAAAGGGCCTCCTATGGGCCAGTTGGCCCTTGCCTGCCTTTTTGCCTTGGCCCTACCCCACCCCCAACAAATGACAGAAAAGAGTGACTTAAGGGTATCATGGGAAGGATTTACTCCAAAACTTACTGATTTTTCATTTGATCTCTGCAGGAAACCCCACTACAAAAATAAAACAGATGGTGCCTAGCTGGTGTCCTGGCCAAGCTGTTCAAACAGCCTTCCGCTCAGACACTGTCCAAGAAATGAAGACCTTTGCCCTCTGACAACTTCCACCTGTCTAGTACAGAGATGAAGAGAAACAGGGCTAACCCTAGCAAAAATGTTAGTCTGGAAGCCTGCTGTGGAGAACCCCATTTGTCACTGCAAGACTGCCCCCCCATCCCCTTCACTCTTCCCTTTCCACCCTAGAACCTTCCTGCTTTCCAGCCTAACACCTCCTTGCCATCTTAACAGAGATCTCACTTCTACAGCAACTCAAACTCAGTCACTACACTGTACACCTGCATGTTAAACCTTTATTGTATACAAAGGGAAAAACAAAAGGCTTTAGTGCTGCACAGAGCAATTTTAAGTTCTGGCGAGTGAGAAGGGAGGTGGTATAATCTTAGTCTGATGCCTTCTCTTTGTCTCTGAACAGCACCCTGCCCACAGATACAAGTCAAAACTGGGCCTTTCCCCTTCTGACTCCCTTCCCCTTTCCTCCAGGTCCACCGATGCTGAGGAAATTTTCTCAGGAGGCTTCTTTCACTCCACAACCACCCCAGATTTCAGTTCTAGCCAGACCAGAGTGATGGTCATGCTGTTTGTTCCCTGGATAACACGACCAGCACACAGACGTGGAACCTCTCTCCCTACAAAACAGGACCAGAAAGCACACAGGGAAGAAGGGTTGACTACAGTCAAAGCAGCCAACCCTCTGCATGTGAGGCCACAGGAGCATAGGGAAGGAAGGCCAGTTCTCAGAGCAACACACAAAGCCTTGAGCTTGCCAATGTGTGTGTGAGTGAATAGGTAACAACCAAACGTTGTTCATTTGGCAAATGGGTGTATGATTATAGATACAAACAATGGAAATGGGAAAAAATACATACATATAAAAATTCTGGCATGCTATGTAATAAGAGCAATTACAATCTTTTAAGTAAACTACCTCATGAAAGAATCCTAAGCAGGGTCCATGTTCAGAGCAGAGTCTGATGCAGGGTTCGAGCCCATGACCCTGGTATCATGATCTGAGCTGATATCACGTCAGACACTCAACCAACTAAGCCACCCAGGTACCCCACTGGGTTTTTTTTTAATACTGTAGTAAACTCTGTACATGTAACAATCAGCTGCTACAACGTAAAAGAAAAAATAAGGGGCTAGAGGATGGATATAATATGTTACCAGGCGATTGTTTTCTTTATATTTTCCACCTATTTGATTCTGCACAGATTTCAAAATTTCAATCTTCTCTATAACTTAAGAAATGAATCAACTCACTCATAGGATCTCTGTTCTATCAACAGTCTCACTGATAACAGAAGAAAAAAGACAAAGAAATTCTTACCAGACACTCGCAGGAGCAAGCTGTTAAATTTATGAAATGCCCCCACATGCTACACACTGCGAGATCCGCCCTCAGTTCTCCATCCCTCTGAGCTTAGTACTACTATCCCCAGGTTGCAATTCAGGGAACAAAAGCTCCAGGAGGTTAAGTGACTTTTTCAAGGTCACACAACTAGATTGTGATAGAAATGGAACTGGCTTAGAAATACCATTCCAAATCTTTGCTCTTTCTATAGCAGAGCCTGTCATCTGTCTAGGAAAGTGGTTGCCCAGGAGCTGGTGAGCCCTTAGAAGACAACTATGTGCTGATCACCTATCCTGGACTGGCACTGTACAAGGCCACCTGCACACAGAGGATGTCACCTTCAAGGTGAAGCTTGATTGGGGGGAGGGGAAGTATACTATCTCTATTTTTCATGTCAGAAAAATTCAAAGAGAACATAATTTATCTGAGGTTTCCAAGCTAATAATGGTGGAAAAGATATTTAAATCTCAGTCTGTCTGGCTCCAAATTCCTATTCTTCCCACTGCCCCAAACACTCTGTACATTTTGCCCTTTGGCCTGACAAACTGAGAGCCACAGGAGGCTGAGAAGCCAACCACCTACACCTTCCTGACTGCTCTCCTCTTCCTCAACATCAGAGTATCTATCTGTTGCTGCTCCTACATCAACAGCACTGCCTAATGCCCAGTGTTCATTTCACCAATGCCAGCTTTCAAAGAGATCCAAGTTCTAATTCTAGGACCTACCCTGACACCAACTTGCTGGGTGACCTCAGGAAAGAAGTTTAACCTCTCTGGGCCCCATGAGGTTAATGGACCAGATGACCACAAAGGTCTTGTACAGGCCTTATACTAAGTGGTTTCCAAAATCCCTTCTTCCTTCCCCTGAAGAGTCAGGCCTCTCCTGACCATCTCTGACCATCACCAGCAATGGTCACTTCCTTCCTCAATCACAGAAGATCAGGGACAACCTCCAGCTCTGGGCTCAGTTGCTTTTGTGTTGGGCAGACACAGAGACTCCAGGCCAGGGTAAGGGGCATTTAGAAAGCGTGCGAGTGACAGGCTGACTTTAGATCACTGAGGCTTACTGGGCGCAAGATTTCACAACACAAGTATCCCATCAGTTCCAATGCACAGTCCTGGAAGTCACCTGAAAAACCTATCCGGGATGCTGTCATACTGGCTGAGAGGTCAGTTGACACAGGGTCCCAGGCCAGGAGGACTGACAGCTGCAAGATCCTAAATACACAAAGGATAAAGGCTCCAAGAGACTACACTTTTGTCTTTCCAAGCCCACCAGCACTTCAATGTGGTTGGGAGGGGAAGGAGTAACAGCTAAGTGAAGCCACCTGAGAAGGAGAGACTGCTTTCCATTTTGTCAAAATAGCTAGGGAAGAGGGGAAATATATTCACACGGGGTAGGAAGGGGAGAAAAAAATTCCCCTGGATTTTGTAACATCTCATTTTCTGAGTAGCTAAACTTTTAAACATTACTCATCTCAAGATGGTAAAACCACTCATTCCGAATGGGCGCCAGCCATTTTCCCTTCAGCCCCACTCCACACAAGCCCATCTTGATTATACTCCCGAGGAGTTATCAGTTCTCAAAGAAACAAAGTCAACACAAAGTAAGTAAGTTCTGGAGAGTTTATGAAGGAAGGTGTGTGGGTCACTTCAGCCCCAGGGCCACAGTAAATTATACACCAGCTACCCCTGTTGACTTTCTGAGCCCATTTCATCTCCCACTGTTTTATAAATTAATAATAAATTATATTAAAATCTACACCTACCCTTTCAATGCCGGTTTTACTATATCTGTTACACAGAAACTTGCAGAACCAGCTTCCCTTACAATTCTGATGAATAATTCAAAATTAAGGAGAGGATTCACTATATTGGTAAGTCCACAGAAGATTATGGGACTCTTAATAATTTTCCTAATCATTTCTGGAGGAAGGGAAGAATGGTAAAATCCACCAACAGCAACCAAAACTTATTTCATTTAAAAAGAATCTCAAAAAATAGGAACAATGGGCATCAGGTTCAGATTCAAAATCCTTTCCTTTCCCCTTAGCTTCCATACATCATTTCATTTTTAAAAGAGGATTTTTAAGGCAGTGAAAATACTCTATGATACTATAATGACAGATATGTGTCCAAACCCATAGATGAACTGATATGAACTATGACTCTGGGTGATAATGATGTGTCAATGTAGTTTCATCAATTCTAACAAATATACCACTTTGGTGGGGGATATTAAAAATAGGAGCGGCTATGCATGTGTGGGGAACAGGAAGTGTATGGGAAATCTCTGCACCTTCTTTTAATTTTGTGGCAAACCCCAAACTATTCTAAGAAAGTAAAGTCTTTAAAAAATAAGAATGGACTATTAACTATGTGAGGAAGTAAATATAATAAAGTATTAATTATAAAATCTAAGAGATGGATATAAATAATTTTTGATTATATAGTTAACTTCTAACTTTTCTGTAGGTTTAAAATTTTTCATAATAAAATGTTGGGAGGAAATCTCCCCAGGCAATTAAAATATACAAACATTACCTTGAAATGTAGTCCCCAGACCAGCAGCTTCCACACTGCCCACTAACTTGCTAGAAATGCAGATTCTCAGCCCCATTCTATCTATACCTACTGGACCTAAAACTGTGAGGTGGGGCCTAGCAATCAGTGTCTAACAAGTGCCCGAGGGGAGGAAAAGCACTGGTCATGACCTTGCTAAAACGCTGCGGAGAAATATGCTATGACAGTCTGTAGGTCTGAATCAAAATCCCAACAATGCTCTTGACTGCGAAATCAGGAGATTATTTGGGCTGTAGTCTTAAGGTTACCAACTCTGGGTACTTCCTCATTACTTCATGAGAGCAAGCTGGACTTCATGATGTTCTAGGTCTTTTGTTCCACAGGTTCCCTACATGGAGTCCTAAATGTGCTGAGCACTTTCTGTTTTACAATTTCTAACACAAGAGCTAACTGCCAACTAAACCATTAAGTGCTTATTTCCCTTTCATTTTATATTAATCTGTACTTGCAAAGACACACAGAAAGTTTAAAACACAAGCCATTTATTCGGTAAACTACATTTGACAAAAATAATTTTCACTTCAGATAAAACTCTAAGGAATTCTGCAATTACAATCAAACGACAACAACCTCACTGACTATACAAGGTTCTTTATACTTCTGGGTGTTTTGAGATAATAGTATTTGTTGAAATATTTTTTGTAAACTAGCTTAAGGCCTTTAAAATATACTCTACTGAGCTTATAAGAAATAAATCCTTTTCTTTGGATTTGGAAATAATTTCCAAATACCATCTGGAAAATGGTAGCTACATGAGAAAATCCTAAATGTTCTATGTTCTTATAGATCACCTGCAAACTATTCAAACAAATCATGAGAAAGTTCCAAAGGAGTAGAACTGAAGTCCTCTTCTATCTCATTTGTAAGACGATCAAGTGAAACAAATCACAAAATTTGAACTTTCTTATGTAGTTCAAGGAATGTGTTCAATAATCTTGTCCACTGAGGCCCTTTCACTCCAAAATAAAGTTATTTATGTTCTAAGTAAAACTGGAAGCCTTCATAATGGCAATGTGACAGTACTAGCCAGGCCAATGCAAAGTGGAAAACTGAAAAGAAGGCTTTTTACTAACAACCATTAAAAGCCCACAAGGAACTCCAAGATGACTAGCTATTATTAGCTGATATTTAGCTAAAACTGATGATAGTCAACAATAAAATCAAAACTAAAATACTAAAGAGGAAAGGATCATAAATTAGCAAATTACTGGTTCTCTGTGGCATGGCACCCATACCTACCTACTGAAGCAGACCACATAACCTAAGGGTAGTAAATACCACACTAATTCAAAAGCAGTTTTCACAACTCCTCTGAAGTTCTTGAATCACCACACAAAAAACTACAAGGCCCAAAGACCCTTTATAATTCTGAATCATCAAACATCAGAAAGCCAGTTTCAAAAGTCTTAAATTTGCAACTCCTTGCATATAAATCAATCTGGTTTATCCTCACAGTCACAGTATTAGAGATGGCATGGCTGAATGCGTTATCCCCAGCCAGAGTCCAACTTCCTTCCAGCATCACCCAAACCTGAGAAGGCTGTGAAACTAAAAACAACAGGTCAAGGATTCCCCTACACAGGTCATGGAACATTCAGTGGACTCATCAAGACACTTAGCTTTGATCCAGACTTCCACCAACAGAAATGAGGCGGCCACAAAGAAATACCTCGTAAGGACAAGCAAAGACTTAGAGATGAAATCCATGATATAAACTACCCAGTTAAGCCCTACAGAATGCTGAATGCCATAGATGAATGCCACAGGTGGCCTGGCCCCTCCCCAAATCATCAGCCACAAATGCCACCCACCAGAGTTTTCCTTTCACATGCAACAGTGTTGAGATGCTGATTTTGGCACAGGACATGATGAGACAATGTCTCTTTTCATGTTATCTTGTAGACTTGAAGCCAAAACGGTGATGAGCATTTTTTTAAAATCTATCCTTACATCAGTTATCATACTCAGAGGACTTCCAAATTCAACCCCCAAAAGAGCCACAGGGCAGAAACTTACAAATTCCAGACAAGTGTGAATGCACCTTAGAACAACCTAGGGAGCTTTTAAAAATCCCACCCAGTTGTCACCTGGGTGTCAGTTCGGAGTCTTTAGGGTTTCAGAACAGTCATCTTTTTTTTTTTTCCCCCAGCTCCCTAAGTGACTGTGATGTGCAGGCAAGCCTAGGACTCACTGGTTTAGGTGAGGCTTAAAAACTCCCCAGTGATTCCAAGATACATGAGGGTTGAAAACCTCTTGCCCATGGCTTCAGATTTCCCACTATTACTGTTTCTCTGTTGTAAACTGTAGTCAAGGAGCTTTGAGGACACAAGAAGATACTCAGAAGGACCTCTGTTTAGCTGGTGCAGCGGGAGTTAGGAAATAAAAGTAGCTAGAGAAGTTGTCATCAGCTGAAAGCGAGCTTACTGTCTTTCTGACTTTTACTGGTCAGGCAAAAACAAGAAGATGAGAGAGGGGCTCTGCCTGCCAGGCATTTGCTATGGAGCGTAAGGAAAGCATGACACAGCTTTAGGACAACTCTTATATTCTATATGAGTTACCACAAAACAAAACAAAACAAAACAAAACAAAACACAACACAACACCCCTAACCTTAATAGGCTACTCAAATACATTTCGCATACAGACTGCCTCTTGGGGCCCTTCTTTCTCCTGCCCATCAGCCCCTTAGTTCACAAAGTCTGGGCCACCTGCTCTCATAAAATAGTCTTTTTACACTGGTCTAGAGGAAAACAATGCACCTCTCCAAAGTCATGAAGAAGTGCATTTCGGATTCTCCAGGCTATTTTTGGGGATTACCTTTGTATCAATGTCTCCCATGAAATATTGCCAATTTCTAAGTTTTATTCTTTTTTTAACCTCAGAGCCTACTGAAATGTCCTACGGTGAACATTAAATTTTACAGGCATATATTTGTAAAATGGGAATGTTACTTCTGTACTTTTTAAATGACTGAGATCTGAATTCATGGTAATGAAGCTCCTGAAAATAGCGCTAAAGGCAATTCTGCTACAGTACAGTTCTTTTAAAGGACAAATTATAAAATGTGTTTTTTATTAATGTGACACACAGAAAAATCAAGTATTAAAAATGTTCTCTAAAGGCCAATCTGATGCAACTGACACAAGAAACCACAAAATATAATAATACCAATTCTGGCAAAATCAGTTTCAGCAAAAACTTTGCTTTCCAAATTCAAGCCTCAGAAAGACAAACGAGGTAGGTATTCCTGTATCAAAAAAAGAGAAACAAAAGATTACTAAATCAGCTTGAATATCTGAATTTTCAGAAAGCACAAAGTCAAAATCCAAAGGAAAATGATAAAAAGAAAAATGTTTATTACAGTGCCTGCACATAACAGGCCCTGTATTAGTAAAAGTATGTATGTAGTAAAGTGTATTTTTAAGAAATGAGTAAGATGAGAGAAAGAGTATCAACAAGCCATTTCAGGGAAAAATGCAAAGTCCATTTGGCAGTTTACTAGACAGCTGATAAATATCTTAAGCCATTTGTTCCCTCCACTTCTCTGGGACCTTGAGGCTCTCTGAAGTTCTTTTCAGAACACAATCTAATTCCAAGACTTCAACATAAAAACCACTGACTTTATCCACTATCCCCCCCACAAGATACACACTTAGGTACAACTGTGACATACACATCTCTGCCCAAACATTTTTTTCTTGCTTCTCAGTAGTACTTTAAATCTTCAAGTTCTTCCTCTCTTCCATCCACCAGTCCCCCTTTTAGAACTTCCTTTTTTCACAATCGGGCGTTTGAATTTCCTATTCCAACAATGATACTTTCTACTGCCTGTTTTCCCAGACACAAGAGAGCATAATAACCACGAACTAAATAGCATGCCTAAAAGTCTTTCCCGAGTTATCCACTTGATTACATTCACACCTGCCCATTTTTCCTCTCTTGACTCAAAACACAGCTGTTGTCTGAAAGGCCTGCCTCTGTTTGGGTCTGCAACCTGCTCCACAACAGCACAGTGGCGTCATCTATTTTCACTAGAAATATACTGCCACAGTTCAGATACCATCCTCAGCCTCTGACCCACTCTGTGACAGCTTCACCTGAAACCTCAGCTCATGCTTTTATTCATTCACTCTCTAAGACCCTTAACTTTTATGCTAGGAAATGCACTACAAACTAAAACGGAATATGAGAATCATATTTTGACTTTTGCCATGTCACTAAATCACTTCACTGCACTGCCTTCCACCCAGAAAGAAAGCACTTGAGGGTGAGAGCACAGGAGACAGACCTCTGTGACCTAGTCCTGACCAGGCCAAAAATCCACCGCTGTTCCATCTATATAACCTAAGAGATCCAGCTACATAATTGCTAACAGCCTTCCCAGACACAAACATCCTGTGAATCTCAGCCTACAATCCCAACTGAAAGTTATGGCCCATTCACAAAATTGCTGATTTTGAACCTACAGATAAACAAGACAGATACAACACACAGATAAGACATAATCCTCGCCCAGATAAGCCACTCTTACAGCTGTGTTCCAAAGAAATGTCTAAATCAGCTGCTAACTACCAACACTTCCGGTTTTTTGTTTTGTTTTGTTTTGTTTTTTTCCTGCCTAGGTCCTTAGTGTTCAAAGTGTGAAATTAGTTTAGCACCACCTGGGGGCATATTAGAAATGTATAATCTCAAGCATCATCTCAGACCCTGTGAATCGGTGAGAAGCTTGGATTTTAACAAGCAACCCAGCTGACTCAAGTGAACATTAAAGTTTGAGAAGCACCAAACTAGGCACAGAAAATGAGGGGGGAAAAGGAAAACTTCATGGCTAGAAACTTCTGCCCTCCTTTGCTGCTCAACCCGACCCTAATTCCCCCTCCCTCCCTCTTCCCATTGTCATCCAGGGCCCCCAACTCTCCTACCTTCTCTCTGCCTAGAAACATCTTGCCCATCAACTCAACCTGTCAATACCCTGGGCAACAGTTTGGCAAATGGTTAAGTGCTAAACTTAAAAGTCAAGACTTGAAAAGCCTTAAAATCTGGTTTCTCCACTGCTTAGTTATGTGCCTATAGGCAAATTACTTAACCTATCTATGCATACATAAAATAAAGATAAAAATGAGGAAATGTATATATAAGATCTGAGTCAGTACTCGAATAACTTATTATTTTAACACACTGTCAAGGTGTCCCCTCTTATTCAATTATAGTATGGTGGTTCCAAACCTCCCACAAATCAGTCCAGCCTCCAATGTCAGCATTTTTTCTATTCTGTCTTCACCTCTCCATTTCCATTAATTTATACAATAACATTATCAAAGGCTAACTAAGTCCTCACTGAGCTTAGCACATTCTGATTCTTTTCTAAACTCATCAAAATCATTGTGGAAATACCCTCAACTCTTAAACAAAAAGCCTATGCATGGCCTATAGCATACCTTAGACATCCATACCCCATATGCCCAACCGAAACTAAAAATGACCTCATAATGGAGCCTATGCCAACTTGTCCTCTAATGAGAGAAGACTACGAATTTTAGAAATAACTGATAATTCATGCCAAGAGTTTGTTCTTTTCCCACATAAAGAAATTAAGAATTAACATACAAGAGCCTTAACCTCTTCAACCTCAATCCTACTGTTTCTTTCATCCTTCCTAAGAATTGGAACTCATTTTCAAATTCCATCTTCTGACACATAAACAGCAGATACAATCTGGTTAGTTTACCTGTAGACAGATCTCATTTCCTCTTCATAATCAACATTTTGGGGAAGGAAATAAACTTCACTTACTCTCCTAACCACCAATGAGAAAGCTCACAAACTGCAAGCTGGGTATGCATGACTTCCTTTGGCCCAAGCCCTATTCTTATTTCCTCTTGAGCTAAGAAAAGCAGGCCTAGCACTGCCATACAGGAGTGGAGGCAGTTGAGCACCTAAAACCAAAGCAAACTTATGACTTATTTATCATTTTGCTATTGTCATCCTAGCCAAGTAAATAGATGGAAAATCCTAACTCCTACACATAAAATAGGACATGTGGTAATACTGCAATTAAGAGTAATTAGACTTTTTTGTAAAATAAAGATATTTCAGGGATGCTCACACAACTCTTGATCTCAGGGTTGTAAAAGTCTGAGCCCCAGGCTGGGTGTAGAGATTAATTAAAAATAAAGTATTTAATAAATAAATAAATAAACTCTAAAAAGTCAGCATTGTATCTCCATCTAAAGCCCCAAAAGGGAATCTTCCATAATATCCAAAACCTTTTTAATATTCCTTAATGAAGAATGAAAGGAATAGAAAGAACCATGATATGACAGAGAAAACAGTGATCAAAGAAAACAACAGGGTGCTGAAAAGGTTTGCCAGCCCCTATCTTCCAGTATGCAGCTCCTGGTGAGCTGACAGGTGACTGCAGCTGCCTGAGGGGTCTTCGGAGAGACCAGCAAAAGAATACCATGCAGAGCTTGGCCCCAGTCCAAGTTGCTGACCCATAGAATCATAAGCAAATAAAATGATGGTTGTTTTATGCCATTAAGTTTTGGGGGTGGTTACCCAGCAAAGTCAACTGAAAAAGCCATTTATCACCACCTGATTGATATATTTTATCTTATTACACTCCATGAAAACACAGACTGTGTTTTTTTGCCAATTTCTATCTCCATCATCTACAAGTCTATTAGTATTTCTGTATTTAATAAATATGCTATATGTGTATCTGAACAGAAGACCATAGTAGTTTTAGTTTTTAAAAATGAAAATCTTGTTAGTTAATATAGATTACTACCTGATAGCACAGTTATTTGTTTTTTGTGTGTGTACTGTGAAAAAAAACCATTATGGTATTGTTATGAAATGAACTGTCATTCCCCATCCCCCCTCAAAATTTATATGTTGAAGCCCTAACCTCCCCATACCTCAGAATGTGACTGTATTTAGAGACCAGACTTTTCAAGAGGTGATGAGGTTAAAATGAGACCGTTAGATTTGACTGGTGGCCTTATAAGAGGAGGAAATTTGGACACAAACACCAGGGATGCACGCCCCACAGAGGAAAGACCATGTAAGGACACAGCAAGATGCTAGCTATCTGCAAACCAAGGAGAGAGGCCTCAGGAGGAATCAAACTTGCAGACACCTTGGTCATGGACTTCTAGCCACTAAATACAGTGAGGAAATAAATTTCTATCACCTAGACCACCCAGTCTTGCCATGGTATTTTGCCATGGAGCTCAAGCAAATACAGATGTGGAGTTCACATACATTTGTTCTTATAGTTCTTAGGGTCTCATATTTTTATCATAATCTCCCATCACCCAGACCCTACCAAAAGTAGCAAATGAAAAATTATTGAGGAATTTGTAGGAGAAATGTTATGTGACAAGCAATATTTTGAATTTATTTTTAACGAAAAAGAAACAGGTTTTAGTACCATTTCTGTGACTGATGAGCTCTGTGACCTCTATTACCTGTTTAACACTAATCTTAGGTCCATTCTTTTACCAAAGTTTGGTCTAGATGACCTCAAGATTCCCCCCAACCCTCACATTCAATGAGCACCCATGGAAGTAATTACCAGAATGTTCAAATGAATTCTGCAAATGATTTAAAAAGGAGTTTTATCTCCTATTTTTATTCAGGGCTGGTTGATACCAGTTTGAACTTACAGAAGGGTAGTTTTCCCATTTTGCTGGGGAAAGCAAAGAACAAGCTCTTCTGATTAGTCATATAAGATAGTCGTAGAACATAGTTCTTCTACTTTTTAGGGGAGAGGGGATTTTTTGCTGCCTTCTTTCAAGAACCTCTTTTGAAATGAAAGATAATTATGTTTAAGCATTAATATATTGCATTGAGATAGCATAATTTTCTCAGAGTTAAAGATTATTTCCCAATAAAGGTTTCTTCACAAGCAGAGGAAGTGTATTTTAGCAAAAATCTTCCTTCCCTGTAGTTTACTCTGAACAGGTTGCCTGGATGAAATCTGTGTTCTGGGTAGTTCCTCTTTTGCTGATATTTATATACAAGCAGTTGGAAAAGTTAAAGGAAAACTGTGTTTTGAGAGTATAATAATTGTTAAATTACACCTGACAAAACTTGATAATTTAGCATTTATGTAGTACCACCAGATTTCCAAAGTGCCTTAAAGTCACCATTGTCTAGTGAAGCAACACTCTGGCTTGGATTTGAGACTTAACATGTATTATATGAAGGAGGTTCTTAAAGATATTAAACAACTTGCTCTTATCACAAGGTCAACTGAGTTTCAGGACTACAAATGAAACGAAAAGCTCCTTAGGCATTTGCTACTTTTGGTGGGGTCTGGGTGATGGGAGATTAGGAACTTTTTCATTTATCAGTGTCAAAATGGAATAGCAGGTTAGCAAAGCACATTTTTCCTCCTGGATGAAATATTTTAAGAATAAAGACTTTAATTTCACAGAAATTTCTGATTAATCAACCCTTAAAGTTCAAGGCAAACTATTTTTTAGTGGTTCAGGGCCAAAGTCTTTGACCTTCCTTAAGAAACAGATTTCCCTCTACTTTCCTGATAATGATAGGTATGCCACCTACGTATATAATTTGTACATACTCTGCAGTAAACTTTTTACAGTGAAATTTTTACAAGAAATGCCAAAATAATCTAGGTAGCTCTATATCACATCTAGGTATCTTGGCTTGGTTCCCTGGAT
Organism: Acinonyx jubatus; assembly: GCF_027475565.1. Lineage (NCBI taxonomy): Eukaryota > Metazoa > Chordata > Mammalia > Carnivora > Felidae > Acinonyx > Acinonyx jubatus. Next base: position 57,202,625 of record NC_069388.1, read on the forward strand.
TTTTTACTCTTTTCTCTTTTGTGCTGTACAGTATTTAATTTATAGGGTCGCTAAGATTCTAAAATCATCATTATCAGATTATTCTTTAATGCATTTGCAGGAGTAAGAGGATTCAGGAGTATCTCTAGATGATCTTTCACAAATATGTGTTTTGGAGAGAGCCTGACAGCATGGACTCTGCTTAGGATTCTGTCTCCCTCTCTGCCCTCCCCAGCTCATGCCTGTGCACTCTCTCTTTCTCTCAAAATAAATAAAAACTTTTTAAAAATTTAAAAATTACTACAACACTACAGTAATCAATACAAGTGTGGTACCAGTATAGGATAAAAAAAAGGGATCAACAGAATAGAATGAAGAGTTCAGAAATTTAAAAAAGAGAAAAACAGAGTTCAGAAACCCTCTTTTCAACAAGTGTACCAAAACAAATGAATAGGAAAAGAACAGTCCTTTCAACAAACGGTGCTGGGATAACACATGCAGACGAATGAACTGGGACCTCTCCTTTTCATAATGTACAAAAATCAATCCAGGGGATACTTCGGTGGCTCAGTCGGTTAATTGTCTGACTCTTGATTTCAGCTCAGGTCATGATCTCACAGGCGTGAGATCAAGATCAACACTTGCCAGACTTGGCTCAGTGCACAGCCTGCTTGGGATATTCTCTCTCTCTCTCTCTTTCTTTCTCTCTCTCTCTCTGTCTCTCCTCTCTCTCTCCCTCTCCCTCCCTCTCCCTCTCTCTCCCTCTCTCTCTCCTCTCTCACTCCCTCTCCTCTCTCTCCTCTCTCTGCCTCTCTCTCTCTCAAGATAAATACACTTGAAAATAATCAATTCAAAATGGATCAAAAAACTAAAATATGAGAGCTAAAACTATAAAGCTTAAAAGAAAACATAGAACTAAATCTTCATAACTTTAGCTTAGGCAGTGGTTTCTTAGATATGACACCAAAAGCACAAGCAACAAAATAATAGACGAATTGGACTTAATCAAAATGAATAACTATGGTACTTCAAAGTACACTATCAAGAAAGGGAAAAGTCAACCCAAAGAATGGGAGAAAAATTTTGCAAGTCATATATCTGGCAAAGGACTTGTTGTATCTAGCATACATTAAAAAAAAAAAAAGTTACAATTCAAAAATTAAAATAATAACAATTTTAAAATGTGCAAAGGATCTGAATAACCATTTCTCCAAAGAAGAAATTCAAATGGCAAGCAAGCAAATGAAAAGATCACTACAATTAGTCATCAGAGAAATGAAAATTAAAACCAGCAAAATTATATAACACTAGGATGGCTACAATAAAAAAAAAAAGGCGGATAATTACAAGTATTGGAAAGGAAGTGAAGAAACTGAACCCTTCATATACTGCTGATGAAAATGTAAAATATTACAGTTGCTTTGGAAAACAGTCTAGCAGGTCCTCTAACAGGTTAGACATAGAGTTCATAGGACCAAGCAATTCCATTCCCAGATATATTCCCAGATACATACCCAAGAGAAAAACACAGTACAAAAAGTTATACACAAATGTTCATAGCAGCAATATTCCTAAAAGCCCAAAAGTAACAACAACCCGCATGCCCATCAACTGATTAACAAAATGTGGTATAATTTAGTACCAATGCATACAACATGAATAAACCTTGAAAACATGCTAAGCCAGTCACAAAACACATACTGTTTGATTCCATTTATATAAAATATCCAGAATAACTAAACCTATAGAGACAGAAAGTATATTAGTGGTAGCCTATGGCTGAGGTGGGGGGAACCAGAAAGGTAGTCATAGAAGGACTGGGGTAATGGGGTTTCTTTTTAAAGTAATAAAGGCATTCTAAAGTAATAAAGGTAGCCTAGGGCTGAGGTGGGGGGAACCAGAAAGGTAGTCTTAGAAGGACTGGGGTAATGGGGTTTCTTTTGAAAGTAATGAAGGTATTCTAAAATGTGGCTCTGATTACACAACTCTGTGAATTTACTAAAAGCTACTGAATTGTACACTTTAAATGGATAATACAGTATTTGAATTGTATCTCAATAAACCTGTTTTCTAATGGTATGTTTAAAATCCAAGACTGTTCCCCTCCTACTCCCCACTATTCCCATCAGAAATGGGGAAAGGGTCATTTTCACAGTTTGCCATGTTGCTGATGTCTCATAATGAAGAATAATGTGTCTCATAATGAGACACAGACTGGACCTATCACTGGACTTTCATTTCTAGCCAAGATGGAGTTAACAGGGGATGAATTTACCTTTCTATTTAAAACAACCCAAACAAACTTGTACAAAATTAATGAAAATTTTAGTTTTTAAGAAACTAGACATGAGGCAATGAAAGACAGTGATCCCTGAGAGATAGGAAACAAATTTGGTGAGCCAGACAATTGCCTGCACTTACTCCCTTTACAAACTTTTTGGGCATGGCACACGAAGAGGAAACTCAAGCAGAGCCTAGCAGACTCCCTTAGTTGAGGAGAAGGAGCTTAGAGTCCAGGCAGACTAAGGGATGTTAGAGTTCCAGGTGAAGAGTACTGGAGATGAGAGCTGCACAAATGAAAGAGAAGAACTCCCAAGCTCTGTAGAGAGATCCCTACATACTCAGCCAAGTAATGATCAACTCATGCTAATCTTAAGAAAACTACCCAAGGCTGGGAGAAAAAAAACTATTCAAAAGGATTAGAAAGAACAGTGAAAGTGCTCACACAGGGATGGGAAAAGTATCTGTTCCGCCAAACAAATGGAAAAACTCATAAATCATGGGGAACTAAGCAGAGTATCAGAAAGGTCTTGCCTGAGCAGTGGGGGTTAATTAGCATTAGACCAACCACTGCTCCAGAACTCCTTAACAAAAACCATAAAAACAAGACACAAAAGGTCCAAATTATTTCCAAGTAATTTAAATGCACCCCTAGGAGAAACCTCAAGGATATTTTATAAGAATAAAAAAATACCAGCACCCAACAAGGTAAAATGCATAATGTCTGGCATCCACTCAAAGATTACCAGACAGCAGCACATAACCAAAGTGAGAAAAATCTATTTAAACTAACCCAAGACTGACACAGATATTAGAATTACAGACAAGGACATTAAAATAGGTATTATAACTATATTCCATGTTTTCAAAAAGTCAAGTAGAGACCTAGAAAATATTTTTACAAGACCCAAATCTACTAAAGATGAAAAAAATACGATGTCTGACATAAAAAATAGACTGGATGGAATTAACAGCAGGATCAACAGTGAAGAAAAGTTAATGGCACAGCAAAAGAAACCAGCCAAAATGAAGCCCACTGAAGAAACCACTGAAGAAATACTAGCCAAAGATTTTTCAAATTTGATGAAACCTCCAAACTCACTGATCCAAGAAGCTCACAAACAGGAACCACAAGAAACATGAAGAAAAGTCCATCAAGACACATCATAATCAAACTGCTCAAAACCAAGGGTAAGGAAAATCTTAAAAGGCAGAGAAGAAATGACACGTATAAATACAAAGGAACATAATAAGGACAGCTTTCTCAATAAAAATAATGCAAGTAAGATGACAGTGGAGGAACATCTCTAAAATACTGAAAAGAAAAAAAAAACATCAACCTAGAATTCTGTACAGAGCAAAAATATCTTCCAAAAATGAAGGCTCAAAGTTTTCAGACATACAAACCTCAAAGAATTAACAGATCTGTAGAACAACAACAACAAAAAAAGGTAAAGTCCTTGAGGCAGAAGGAAAATGGTACCAGAGAGAATATGGATCTCCACAAGGAATGAAGAACACCAGAAATGCTAACCACATGGGTACATGTATAAGGTATTTTTTTCTTACTATTTATCTTTTTAAAAGATAGTTGACTATTTAAAAATAACAGATATGTTTTAAGATTTATAACATACGTAAATTTAAGATTTATAACATATGTAAAAGTAAAATGTATAATAACAATACTGTGAGGCCAGGGAGGAGAAATGAAAGTGATACTACTGTAATGTTTGTTTTTTTTTTTTATTACACATGAAGTTTATATCATCTGAAGGTAAAGTATGATAGGTTAAAACTGTGTACTATAAACCCTAAAGCAACCTATAAAACAATACAAGTAGAAGTTATAGGTAATAAACCAGAAAATGGAATCATAAAAACACTCAATTAATACAAAAGAAAGGAGCAAAAAGGGGAAAAAGACAATCTACCTATAAGACCAAGTCCTCGATACGAGACAGAAAAAAATGAAACAGAATAAAGGTCAAGAAAAATAAATAAATTACATGTACAATTTAGCATTTTAAATTACTTTTCACGTAAGTAAAAAATGAAATAAATATTTTCAGCTAACTGAATAGCAAACTAGTAAAATGTCTAATTAAATCTTGGGGTTGATGAATGACAGAGGCCTTGCTTAAATAAAATAAAAAGAATTTTATACCTTGATGGTTAGCATAAGTAATTAAAAAGGACTTTTTTCCAGTATAATTATAGAAAGGTTAGAAATATTTCACTTGATGTTAAATTGTTTTCAAACAAGCCCACAAAATCATTTTACTCTGTAGGCTCAGGAAAAGAAAATACCTTTTGTCTATATTATCAAAAAGTAAATACATAAGACCTGAAAAGAAATGGCAAAACTTCATCTTTTAAATCACTTCCTTGTATAACCTTAACTCTAGAAACTTACTAAAAACTATTTGAATAGCACAAAGCTGCACACGACTGTTCCTATTTTACAGAGGTTACTTCCAGCCCTAAGATTAAGGGGACCAGCAGCTGAATAAAGTAGTCTCTCCTATGTGTGTAGTGTAGGGCACAATGTAGCTCACTTTGGGCCATCCATTCCCCAAATATTCTAGATATTATTCCACATGCTGCTCAAAGGACACTCTGAGAGGTCTGATGGGAGCTCCTTCCCTACCCTACCTTATGGGGATGCTGAGAGTGCTAAATGGACAAGCTAACTCCAAAATGTTACAAGAGATGCAAAACAATAATGAACACCAAAGCAGCAACAGATGTAGGATGCAAGGCCTCCCAAGAGACAGATGGCTCAATGCAAACTAAAAGGGAGAGCAACTACCATAATCAATGGAACACACCCCTTCCTATCTTTATTCGAAGTTCTATTAACCAGGATGATGAGTCATCAGCTCCATGGCAAAACAAGCCCACTGTTCTTTGCTCCTCACCCATCTCTGCCTCACCCAGAGAATCTGAATTTAAATCATGAAGTTTCATTGTATATAAAGTTTCAATGTATTTACTTTATCAGATCCAGCTTAGCTATACACTGCCCTGAGCCCTGCTCTTCCCCATCTGTAATATCCTCTTAAAATTGCTTGCTATGTGCTCCACAAGAACACAAGCTGATTGACTTCTCTCCTTGTTCACGGTCACCAGTGACATGCGAGCCTCCCATGGTGCCTGGCACATACCATATACACGTTAAATACCTGAGTAATAAATGATTGAAAGAAATCACATCTAGCAGAGCAGGCTAAAAATTATCTATAGGCAATGAAACACAAAACAGATACTGAGCCCTCCAAACACTGAAGAGTAAAAAAAGTTGAACATCCACAAGTTTTGTCTGGGAATTAAGGGAAGAAGCAACAAGAATGGATAAAAGACCATATGTACATAGAACATAAATGCTCTAATATGTGAGTTCAAAGAGGAAAGGCCCTGGAATTAAGGCATGCCCTAGCAGGTGAATGAATACATCCAATGAATTGTGCGTCACTTGAATGCACATCCTATCCTCAACCTCAGGCAATACTGAGTGCCTAACCTAGGATCCCTAATATGTCCCTTGGATGTACAGCCCTGACTCAGGTAATATTCAGTCTTTGACCTGAGAGCTCAAACCAGAATAATCCTAAAACTACACAATTACATACAGAGGGTCTCAGAAAAACTAATAGAGAAAGGATCTGACAGTCAACAGTATTCTGTTACTATCATTAGCAGATAAGAATGAAAGTTCTGGGGCGCCTGGGTGGCGCAGTCGGTTAAGCGTCCGACTTCAGCCAGGTCACGATCTCGCGGTCCGTGAGTTCGAGCCCCGCGTCAGGCTCTGGGCTGATGGCTCAGAGCCTGGAGCCTGTTTCCGATTCTGTGCCTCCCTCTCTCTCTGCGCCTCCCCCGTTCATGCTCTGTCTCTCTCTGTCCCAAAAATAAATAAAAAACGTTGAAAAAAAAATTTTAAAAAAGAATGAAAGTTCTAAGCACAAGAATTTCCAAAAAGTATACATAATTAAATTTAATTAGATCTGATTTTAATGCAGTAAGTTCCTTTAAAAAACATATCATAGAAGTACTTAGAAGAATAAAAGGTGAGAAAAATACTCTAAAAGGTATACTTGAAGCAAATCAAATGAATAATCATATTCCCCAATATGACATAACAAATCATTTATATTTAACTTGCTATACATCCTTTGGCCAAAGATTATAGATTGTTTTGCTTTTTTTAAATCCTGGTGAGTCAATAGCTTCTGCCAAGGATGAAAGAACACTCCTGTATTTAGCATCACATGGCAAATGGGCTGGCTACTGCACATTGGAATCCCCCCAAAAAACAGTGAGAAAGAAAAACTGGTTTAGCCTGGTTCTTATTACCAATGACATCACTGATAGTGAACAGTTTGTCTTTACAGAGATAAGAAACTGTACTCATGTTTAAAGAAATGACTTAAACCCAAGGATGACAAATAATGAGAGTGGGGAAGGTACAGGCTTCAGGGAAGCAGACAGGCATGCAGGGTGATCAGAACTGGGAGGTGTTTGGTTATACTGCTGACAAATAGGAAGAGCCAGGCAGATAAATCCCCACTCCATTCTACATAAGGTTCCAAGATACAGTCCAATTGCACAGCTCTTCTGAACAAGCCCAGGGTGTCAGGCCAAAACACCTGCTGAATGCATTACTCACAACAGCCAGAAACTAAAAACCACAGCAAGTTCCATCAACTAGTGAATAGACAAAACACAGCATTATCCATACACTGGAAAACTATTCAGCAATAAAAAGGAACAAACTACCATACTTAGCAGTGTGGATGAACCTCAAAAACATTATGCAAAGTATAAGAAAACAGATGCAAGAGGCTTGCCTGGGTGGTTCTCTCAGTTAAGCCTCTGACTTTGGCTCAGGTCATGATCTCCCGGTTGGTGAGTTTGAGCCCCACATTGGGCTCTGTGCTGACAGCTCAGAGCCTGGAACCTGCTTCGGATTCTGTGTCTCCCCCTCTCTTTGCTCCTCCCCACTCACATTCCATCTCTCTGTCTCTCTCTCTCTCTCTCAAAAATAATAAACATTAAAAATTAAAAAAGAAAGAAAACAGATGCAAGAGACTACATACTGTATGATTTCATGTAGTGTAAGAAATGCTCAAAAAAGGCAAATATATAGAGACATAAAATAGACTAGTAGTTGTCCGGGGTTCTGGGCTGAAATAGGGATTAACTGTAAATACTTATAAGGGATCCTGCTAGGGTATGAAAATATCCTAATACTGACCTGTGATGATGGTTGCACCACTCAGCAAATTTATTAAAAATCAGTGAAATGTAGGGATGCCTGGGTGGGTCAGTCAGTTAAGCGTCTGACTTCAGCTCAGGTCATGTTCTCATGGATTGGGAGTTCGACCCCCGCAGTGGGCTCTCTGCTATTAGCTCAGAGCCCACTTTGGATCCTCTGTCTCCCTCTCTCTCTGACCCTTCTCAGCTCACACACGTGTGTGCACACACTCTCTCTCTCTCTCAAAAAATAAAAATTTTAAAAAATAAAAATAAAAATCATTGAAATGTAAACTTACAATGGGTACATTTCACGACATAAAATACACCTCAAGAAAGGGGTCAGGAAAACCCAAACAAACACGTTTAGCAAACTTCTCTTCTTCAAGAAAAAAAATATCTCTTCTTCAAGGCTTACTCAGAACAGCAGCAAAACTTGTGATACATAACATCACCCTGCTCTGCACCTTGCCTTGCTTTCCTCATCTCCCTGGGCTTGCATCTCCCAAATTAAGTATCAGCCCAGACGTCATGCACTCAGGCAATGTTTTCAATATTGTTGCTGTTGTGTTTTTGTTATTGCTCTGGACGAAAAGAAGCAAACGCCTGAGTAAAATCATAAGTTTAAAATCAAAGATAAGTTTAAAATCAGATAGGGGGCGCCTGGGTGGCGCAGTCGGTTAAGCGTCCGACTTCAGCCAGGTCACGATCTCGCGGTCCGTGAGTTGGAGCCCCGCGTCAGGCTCTGGGCTGATGGCTCAGAGCCTGGAGCCTGTTTCCGATTCTGTGTCTCCCTCTCTCTCTGCCCCTCCCCCGTTCATGCTCTGTCTCTCTCTGTCCCAAAAATAAATAAACATTGAAAAAAAAAAATTTTAAATCAGATACAACTTCTAGTTAACTTCCAGTCTGGTGGACTGATCACATGACTCATGCACGTTAATTCCATGAAAATGATCTTAAGGTAAACAGAAGAATTAAGAGATAAAGGGGAAGGGATGACAGCAGAAATCATTTCTATCAGGTTTTGACAGCAAAAAAACGGATGGGGCAGCAATCCATTTACTAAAGAGGAAAACATTACAACTTAAGTACCTGCTGAGAAGGACACCAAGTGAGGTAATAAGCCCCACAGAACCCTAAGAAGATCATTATCTGGAAGCAACTGACACGACAAAATATATGGCTAAAAGCAAGAGCGCTAGTATTTAGTCACTGAATGCCCCAGAACCTCTTCCTCTGTCTCACAGTCTGGTGGCTATTTCACATCACACCATACCCATAAGAAACCAAAGATTAAACTCTGAAGAAACTGAAGGAGAAATGCTCCAGATGAGAGGACATGAGACAAGTACTGCAACACAGGGTTGAAAAGTTAAGATAGTAGACTGCAGAGCTCCAGCCTTATTCCTCCACCCTGAACCCCAGAACTCCAATAAATAGACAGATAGCCCATAGGCAAGAAAGGCCTCTGAGTGTTCTTAGAGAAAAAGTGACTCCAAGGAAAAGATCTACAGGTATTGAGAAGTGGGTTTCCCCATCCATGAGAACATACTGATCCTGCTTACATTGAAATATCACCAAACAGCCTCCTGCCCATACACACTGAGCCTCCAATTTCACTTCTAGTGCCTTACTCTTAAATATGAGCAGAGTTACAAAATACCTGGGCATTTAAGAAAAATCTTTAGCATTAAACACAGAGACCAAAATAAACAAATGGAAAAAATAAAACCTGGAAAAAAAAACCAGGAAAATAAATGCAGAAGGACAAGAAAACAACAAAATCAACCTAGCAAAAAAATCCTATACTCAATATCCTCAGATAGAGGAGATATATCCACAAGAGAATAGATGCAGTCAAAAACAAAAAATATGAAAGAGAGCTGCTCATATAAATTAAAAATACAATAAAGCTAAAAATTCAATAGATATACTGAAATGTAAAGTCAAACACATAATAAAAGAGCAAAAAGACAAAAAAAAAAAAAAGTAAAAGATAAAATAAATTGAAGAGATGACTAATAGAACTTCCAGAAAGAGGGGCACCTGGATGGCTTGATTTTAGCTCAGGTCATGATTTCATGGTTTTTGGTTTAGAGCCCTCCATCAGGCTCCACACTGACAGAGCCTGCTTGGGTGTCTCCCTCTCTCTACCCCTCTTCCTCACAAGTGTGCACACATTTTCTCTCTTTCGTTGTCTCAAAATAAATAAGCTTTAAAAAATAAAGAAAGCACCTGGGCTGTGCCTGGCACTGCTCTGGTACTTAAACACAGGAAAAAAAAAAAAAAAAAAAAAAAGAACTGCCAGAAAGAGAAAGCAGAGACGTTCCTTGGAGGTGAGAACAAAAGTATTTCCCAGGAAAAAAAAGGACATCTCCAGATAAAAAGAAAAAGAATTAACTAAGTATGCAGATCAGTGAATGACAATCAAAGACACTCATAAAACCTAAGAACTCCAGGAATAAATAGAGTATCCCCAAAACTTCTCAGAAGAAATTTAAAACCGGTCACACTCAAACAAAAAAGAAATGTCTTCAAAATTCCAAGGGAAAACTGGGTATTCAACCCAGAATATTTTCTACCAGATAACATAAAAATCCAATGTAAAAGGAGTGCCTTGGTGGCTGAGTTGGTTGAGTGTTGGACTTTGGCTCAGGTCATAATTTCAGTTTGTGAGTTCTAGCACCATGTTGGGCTTTGCACTGTTAGGGTGGAGCCTACTTCAGATTCTCGTCTGCCTCTGTGCCCCTTCCCGGCTACCGTGCACATGCTTCAGTGTGCACCTGTGCGCTCTCTCTCTCTCTCTCTCTCTCTAAAATAAACATTAAAAAAAATTTTTTTTAATCCAATGTTAAAGAAAAATAAATACATTTTCAGTCATCCAAGCAAGAACTTGAAACTTTTATATGCCATGCACATTTTCTTATAAAGCTACTGGAGGATGTGCTTCAGGAAAATTAGATAGCAAACCCAAGACGAAGACTATTGTATCCAGGAAACAGAAATGATACAAGAGAACAGTTATGTACCAGGTCTAAGGGGCAACCATGCCTGGCCAGCTGTGAGGTACCTCCCCGGGAGGGGGAATCAACAGGTTATCTGGAACAATAAATTATCTGAGGTATTCAAGCATTTGGAAAAATTGTTGATAAAGGCGTAACTCTAATGCGCATCTGATCTTTTAGGGCATTTGCAGGGGAAAGTAACCACAGGTACATAGAAAACTAAGCAAAAGAAAACGTATGCCAATGCAAGGGGGAAGGGATGTTAAAAAAGGATATGTAATCCTATTAGACGGTGGCTCAGAGATAAATGGTGTTTACATACTCATAATAACATAAACAATTATCATCTTAACCCAAAATTATGATATACACACTCATTTAAGGGAGGGGATGAGTTTTAAGAGCTAATCTTCAACTACTATTGAAGTTCAAAACTGTAGTTCAACAACTGTAACTACTATTACAAGAAGTCAAGAAATGCATAAAACTGATAAATCAAGAAATAGCCACAATAAGCATATCATTTAGAAATACAGCAGTAAAATTCAGCAGTAGCAACTAAAGGCTGAAAATAGATGCATGCCTCTTGGGAACAGGAATACTCCATGATCTGATATGAGAACTTTAGATCACTTGGTTGCAACCATGTGCATTCATAACTTTTGATAGGTTTTGTAAGGCCCTACTTATCATAAAATGAAAATAAAGTTTTTAAGTCATAAAGTACAGGTGTGGTTTTTTTCAATTATTTTAACGTAACAGGATAATTTGTCAGCATTGGGCCCTATTTGAGATAGTTAGAATGATGCCCCAGGGCTCAAAGGCAAATTATGCACAAAGCTGTGGGCAGCATGTGCCCTGGGTTCCCTACTTCTTAAGGGTGGGAGAACACCTGCTAGGCTTGGACAATGGCCCCAATTCTCCAGCTTGCTGATGCAACAAATCAACCCAAGAGCTCATGAAGAGCCCCCCCCCTCCCACTCCCGTCTCCGTGCAGAATCAATCCTGCCAGTTCAGTGCTCCTCAAAGTGTGGTCTACTGACTAGGGTACAAAGCTTGATAATTTCAGAAACAGAATAACTGTAAAAACTCTTATTGCAATTTGACATTGTATCTTTTGATTCTAATAATAACACTTAGGCTGGTATTTTGTATATCTACTTTTTCATTTCACTTTTCTAGTCATTTTTTTTTACTGTTTCTTACAGTACAAAGAAGCCTTTCTGAGGCTGAAAAAGCGCACTCCAAGTCTGAGCCAGTTCCATGCGCCAGCGCATGTGCTGTGTCTGAATGCAAGTATGCTGGCCGGAGGACCTAGGGAGACAGACACATTACAGGATTTACAGTGGATGTTACATACTTGGCATTTTGTGTCCATTCCCCTGTCCTTCCTGAATTTCTTGAGGATAAACAAACTGCCTGCTTCCTTCACCACTATGTGTATACCCAACATGCACAACAGTGCCCAGGGCCCAGCTGGGATAAGAGCACAGCAAGAAATGGGAGTGGCATGAAACCAGCCCTGTATGGTTCAACATTTTGTATCTCATCTCCTCAACTTAGTTCTTAAGTTCCTCATAATGCTACACAGATATCAGGATTTCTAATATCCCAATTTTAAACACTTGGAAAGTCCTAAAACTTACACTTGCTTGTGAAATTCTTATAGAAAAAACTGCCTCCCATCACATTACTTCTCTTCTGAATAATGCCAGCGAACTTTTATTACTCAACCAGCCTAACAGAATATTGTATTTTGTCCACTGAACAGTCATGTAACACTATTAAACCTGAGAACATATGGCTGCCACATTGGTCACTGGGAATACATCACCTGGCTTTCTCCATTCTCCTCCTAGCCATCCCTCCATGTGTTCAAAATATCCTGATTCAACTGTGCTGTTATCATGTTGTAAGAGCAAAATACCAACCAAATCTTCCAAAAGCTAAATAAGTACTTGGAAATCTCTAGTCCCTGATCATAAAGTAATTGATCCCAAATTAGATAATATATGTTAATACTTTAACACTGGTAATGCAGACTAGTATTATAAAAGACCAACTTGAATTCATAAAAAGTCTGTTTGTAGTAAATATTCAAAAGCAATCTACTTGCAAGCAGTTAGTAAAATGATATGCAATCACTATCTGTGAAAGTTTTTAAAGCACTGTTTTTAAAAAGTAAGATGGTAACCAACAATTGTTTCAACCCTTAAAATTATCACAAACTGTAAATAAGTACTGTTTGATTTTGAGAACCAACTGTCCTATGGTCTACATTTTTGTATAATGTTCATGACAGACCCATATAGAAGATGGGAAGTGAGCCTTCCAGATTATTACATTATTATACACATTAGTGCTGCCCTCTGGTCAACAGTTCTGATTCAGTGTCTGGACAAGCTGGGTCTGAAAGCAGTACACTTGTACAGTTATTTAAATATTCTTTTGGGGGCGCCTGGGTGGCGCAGTCGGTTAAGCGTCCGACTTCAGCCAGGTCACGATCTCGCGGTCCGTGAGTTCGAGCCCCGCGTCAGGCTCTGGGCTGATGGCTCAGAGCCTGGAGCCTGCTTCCGATTCTGTGTCTCCCTCTCTCTCTGCCCCTCCCCCGTTCATGCTCTGTCTCTCTCTGTCCCAAAAATAAAATAAACGTTGAAAAAAAAATTTTTTTTAAATAAAAAAAAAATATTCTTTTTCTGTCTACCAATTTTTAAAAAATGAATGGAATACAGAAAAATGAAAGCACTGATACTAATGATAGGAAGCACAGGCATCATAAATTTAATACAACGCAAGAAGTGGAAAGTATCTGATGCCCTAAGAGTAGGCAATCTCTTGGCTTAAGCAGCTGTTCACAACCAGATGACCAAGTATTTACTAATCCAGCAAAGAAACAAAATAAAAGACTATGTATAAAATTCATGTGTCAAAGCATCCATCTCTAGTTTAAATATTTTTAGTTCCCTGGGAATGAAACTCCTTAGATGCTTATTCCTTGGCTTAGCACACCTGTTCAGAGATGCATTATTTCAAAAGTAGGATGTATTACTTCAAAGTCTTTGCCCTGCTAGTATCAGTCTGCAAAACCAACAAACACACACACTGCACCAAAAGTGCCCCCAGATAATATTTTTGGATTATCTCAATACATAGAAATATATACATAACCAAAATTGGTTAAGAGAAAAAGGCAAAAATACAAGATTACAGCTATGCAAATGAACATTTATTATAAAGTTTCAAGCAATAAGAAATTTTAAGACTACCATGAGTAGGATTTTATGTGGTGGTTGGATTTTCTATAAGTCTTTTTATTTTTATGATTTTGTTTAATTGAAAAAGTTTTTGGAAATCTGGGGTTGATATTTTTAGGAGAGCTACACACCAATACATGTTCAACAGGGTTGGCTTCCTCCCACCTTACCCAAGTCCAGAATTCTTCCAGCGTTCGTAGCTCTAAGTCTCAGAACAAGTCTGTACATGCCACTTGGCGGCAGTTGAAACCTTCTTACAATGGAAACGTTTAGTTCCTCAAAATTCATTTTGCCCCACTGGATGCCTTTACCTCCAGTTAAGAACAAGAGATGCCACACGTAAGGGATAACATTTAGAGAACCCTCTCCCACAAGTTTGTTTGCTCCAAAATGTTAGACTAATGATTTTTAAAAGCCACACGATTTCTACAGCACTCTACTGCTGAGCAATTGAAAGTAATTTTAGCACTTTCACAGATCCCAAGGCTCCTCCTAATCCAGTGGGCAAACAGTGTCCCCATTTGAAGGGACACGACCAAAGCCTGCAGATAATGACTGAATTTAGCAGGTTGACCTCAGCGAGGAAGAATGCCCAAGAATTCAGCCCCAAACCCTTCCCCTCTACCACCACTGCTACTACCGTTTTGGCCTTTACCTCCCGTCTTCTGGACCACTGTCTGAGGACAACCATCTTACCTGCTCCTTTCCCAAACATCATCTGATCAGGTTTGCTACTTACTCCCAAGGGTTCCCCAATCCCAACAAAATTTTCAATGACCCCTCAATGCTCAAAGAATGACATCCCTCCTTAACTGGCAAGCATATAATCTCTCCCCCCAAGATGCCACTACTCCCTAAACCTCAAAGTCACCCTCAGCCCTTCTGTCACACACCCCCATTCCCCTTTTCTTCAGTATATGAGGGGGACAGTATTAGCACCACGCCCTAACAGGTGGCAAACTCTGTGTTGCTTCTGCTTACCGTCTTTGGACCCAGAGTACTCAAAGTCTACAGCCTACCTTTCCTCCAAGAACAGGTTCAGACAGGGTCAAGATGTTCAAATCTCCAGAAAGGCTGCCATCCTTTCTGTGAGCAAGCCCCGACCCCAGACATTGCACCTGCTGGATTCTAAACTCCCTAACCTCCCCTCTCACTACCTACAGTAAGTACCTTTCCAAAAGCAGGATTTTCCTTCTCCTAGTCAAGACATTTGGAATACTAGTCACTGTATGCTCACCAAATACAAAACAACAAGGTAACAGTAACCCCAAGGGAAAAACAAAAATTGTCAAATAAATATTAACAATAATAAAACCCAATATGACACAAAAACAAGCATTTGTTCTGGTTTTGATTTTTCACAGTCCCTCTTTGATGAAAATAACTAAAATTCACTAGATTTACTCAACATGCACAAGATCATCTTATAAACGCTCCTTTTATAAATAAATGTTATTCTGAATGAAACCCCATAAGCTGAAATTCACAATGTTTTTCTTAGGTTTTAATTTATGAATAGCCTTCATGGTGATCCCTCAGAAACCTAATGCAAAAACTAAATTTCTCTAAATAGAATATATTCTGTGTTTCAAATCTTTTAAGATAGTTATATACTCTTGAACTATACTCAAACTATTTATCAATTGTCACCAAATTTGGGGGTACTACCCAAAAAAAGGCACTTTCATAAAACATATCAAAACTCAGAAAACTCCCTCTTTTTACTCATTCACCTCACATAAATACAATCTTCTCAAAATAAGCAACCACAGTCACTAAAAAAATTAAAAGTTCACAGAAAAAATAGAAAATATAACAATTAAACAAATTAGCTACAGGGTTCAACTTAAAGATATTTTACCTGAAGTTATGTGAAGGGGAAAAAAAAACCTTCTTTATAAACAACAAATTATCACAAATATTTTCCCAATTCAAATGCGATTCACACCAGTGGATGTTTAGCAACAATAAACAAGTGCTTAAGTGTCAATAATCCAACCCCAAAACCACCATATACAAATCACGCCAACAAATCCTAAATAAACTCCTCTGCATAATGTAAATTGTTCTAGAAATTAGACATTGAAAGGGAGAAGGAAATGGAGATATTAACTGCCTCCCTTATTTCTATCATCTATCAAGACTGAACTTCCCAGTATCAGTTCATAAGTGCTGTGATAGTAAGGAAACATATAAGAAAAATCAGGAAAACCTTAACGCTGAGTATTTGATACTAAGGAATTAACTTTTTAGGTTTGAGAATAGCATTATCTGAATTATTATCTGATTATCTGAAAAACAAAATGATACATACTGAAGCATTTAGTGAAATGGTAACTAGGCTTTACCTTAAAACACTATGGAGAGAGAAAGACCACAGATGAAACTAGATTAGTCACCTGCTAGTAACTATTAAATTAGGTGATCTACTCTCTCTCCTTGTATATTTTTTAATTTTTCCAGAATAAAATAGAACTGCTGGTGAGCAAAATCTCAGGCACTATTTTGTGTGTGTGCCACTTTTGCACAGACTTCTTAATTTGTTAGGTTTGCATAATTTGAGAATTTCTTCTCAACTGTACAGACTTTGTAGTCAGAGAGCTGTGTCACTGCCAGTATCCCAAATGCTTCCCAACTGCACTGCTCAGCAAATCTATTTCAAAAGCTTGGGGGAAGGAGAGGATAGAACCAAAGGAAATGAAGAGGGAAAAAAACTTAAACAAGAACCTGCCCAAACTACTACCAATAAGGAACACCCACCTCTGAAAGCCACTTAATACACATTCAGGTTTCATTCTTTCTTTCTTCTTCTGGTTTAAAAATGGATTGTTGGCTTCTAGTTTACTTCACTGCCCTTCACATCCATGCTGAGGAAGATACAAACAATCCAACTACTGTGTAACCAGGTCAAAACCAAGCTTTGGCTAACTCACTTGGAAGAGTACACTCACCACTTAGATTTGGCCAGAAAAACTGGGCTAGAAAAAAACCGACTGGGGCTTAAACAAACAGTGGGGCTGGGGAGAACGTCTTAGAGCCAGTTACCAGGCCACTCAGTGAGCTGCAACACAATCTTTTCCAAAATTTTCCAAAGTCTTCCAAATTCAGTTGAGCCCAGCAGGCTGAGTTAACAGGGCTTCCTTTCAAATTCAAAAACCTGGCCCCGGCCCCAACAGTTAACCAACAAAACACATGCTAATTCACTTGAGAACACCTAAGAATACAGACTCAAGTTCAGGCCGCAGGCCGGTACAGAGCCCAGTACATAGCCAGGCCAGGGGAAGTTGGGGCTGGGGAGAGGCGTTCAATCAACAGATAAATCCTATTCAGAAAGCATAAAAGAGACAATAGGATCCACACTTAATTGGGCCTAAGAAAACGTCTACAGTCAGCTTCCAACCCCCTCCCTCCATTTTTAATGAAACAATGACAATTCTTCAGGGTGAACCACAAAGCCCTGCTTCATAAGATTTTTTTTTTTCTATCCCAACCTTGTACTCACTCTAACAGCTAGAAAACACCCCCAGTGTAAATTACGTATAGAAAACGTTTCATAGGAAGAAATAAATCAGGACCCGGGAAATTTAACATTCTGTTTCAAATTTTCAAGATCTGTGCCTCCATTACCTACAGCTCTTTCAGACGCTCCAGAATGTGCACTGAATAAAATGAACAGCACTGTTAGTCACATCAGGTGTCAGCTACTCAGAGAAGACTCATCGTCTCCAGATTTGTTAGTTTCATTTACCGTTGGGGGGGGGGGGGGGCGGGTGTTAAAAAAAAAAGGAGAGAGAGAAAGAGAGGGAGAGACAGGCCTGGGGTGGGTGTGCAATCTGGGCATCCTCTTGACTCCTCACTCTCCCTCATCTCTGTTTCAATTACACACCTGTCAAACAGGTTATTCCTGGAATTCAGATTTTATAATCCTCACGCTGTAATTCTTTCCTGCTCCTAATGCACAAACACACGCCCCTCCCTGCTTCCCCAAAATACGTATGTATCTATCAATAGGATGTGTGATAGAGTTTTTCAAAAGTCGCAGGTAACACCAAACTCCTCACCTTCAGCACTTGGCAAACATTAAAACGAGGCAACACGATGACAATTTTCAAGAAGGCCAAGGCAGTGGCTCAGGATAATCATAGGCCAGGCCTCCCTATACTGAATTCTCTTTAATACACACAAACTCAGAGGCCCAGAACTGGAGAAAACCAAAGAATTAAGGTTGCCGTATAGAAAAAAAAAAAACAAAAAAAAACTGTTTTCCCATTTTATTGAAGAAAAGTGCATGCCTAAGAGTGTAGCTTATTTCCTTATCTCAAAGCCAGGAAATGAGTGAGGTCTTTTAAGGCCAGCCTGAATATAAACTCTTGTTTAAAAACAGAAGGACTGCAAGGCGAAACCCCTTTCCCAACTTTGGCCAAGTGGCGTGGCCTCCAGTCAGCGGCGTGTTTATCATCCTTTTCCTCGTCCCCCAACAAGAAGTTTCAACGTGCCACGGGAAACAAAGACGGCGCCCCACACCGACCTTATAGACTTGTCCATAGGTGCCATTTCCAACCACTTCCACCAGCTCAAAAATCCCAGCAGGATCCTGGAGAAGAGGAGGGGAGGGGTTAGAATTTAAAAGCAGCACAACAATGAATAAATAAAGCGGGGCAGTCGGAGAGAAAGGGCGCTTGCAAACCAGGTGGGCTTGGCCCAGCGCGGTCTCCCAGAGCTCGAGGGTCGCGCCGGGGCCGCGGAGGGCGGCGGGGTGGGGGCGCCGGCGGAGGGTCGCGCCCCGCCGCCCCGCACATGCCGACGCAGGCAGACAAAGGGGCCGCCGCGCCCGCGGCTCTGCCCGCGGCGGCGCCCGAGCGCCCGGCGGGGTAGGGCGCGGCCCCAGCTCCCCGCTCCCAGCGCGCCCGCGGCGGGGCCCGTCGCGGCCACTCACCCGCAGGGAGGAGAGGTCGATGTCCACCAGACTTTTTGCAGGGGAGTCGTTCGCCATTTTCCCTTTTTGCCACCAAACAAAATAGTACCAATAAATATATCTGTTTCTCTATTTATTTCCGTCACAGGCCAGGCCGCCGACGGCGCCTCCTCGCTAGGGAGCGGGCCGCCCGGACTCCGCCTCGCGAGGCCGGGGGCGGCGGCGGCGGGCTGGTCACGGCTCTCGGCCGGCCCGGGCCGCGCGCGGAGGGCGGACGGAGCGTGCGCGGGGCGGCGGCGGCGGCGCTCACACCATGGCGCGGGGCGGCCGTCAGGCCCCCGGGCGTCGCCCGCCGCCTCAGGCCCCGGCGCCCGCGCCCCGCGCCGCGCGCCTAGAGGACGGGCCCGGAGCGTGGGGCTGCGGCGCCGCCGAGAGTTGAGCGAGTGAGCGCGAGGCAGCGAGACAAAGATAACCCGGGAGGCGGGGGCGGGGAGGGAGGCGGGGAGGGAGGGGGCGGCGGCGGCGAGGGAGGAGGAGAAACGGGACACCGAAAATATATTCTGAGGAGAGAGAAAACAGCTCCCCCTCTCCTTCTCCGGCAGGAAAAACGAGCGGAAACGCACTCCCAGCCCGAGCCCCGCTGGGGAGGGCGCGGGGCGAGCCGCCCGCTCGGCGTGAATATTCAGCAGGGGTGGGGCCCGAACAATGGCCGGCCGGCGGGCAGCGCGGACCGTGGCCGGGATGCGGCTACCGGCCGGCGCGGCGCTCGTAGAAAGGGCCAGAGTAGGGACGAGACGGACCGGGATGTCCCCGGTGAGGTGCCGAGGGTGAGGAGACGCCCCACCTCGCGCTCACAGAACGGAACAGGATCGACCTGGCCCCAAACGCACAGAGGCTGACGGAGCCTTGTCTCCGGCAGGGGGTGCGTCCCGTCCCGCCCCGCCCGCCGGCCGCGCCCGGGCTCTAAAGGGACGGGAAGGGGGTGTAGCCCGGCCAACGAGGGGCCACCCTTTTTCCTTACCCCCGCGTATCCTATCCCCTTCCCCCACCACCAGATTCTACACCCCTAAGACCCTCATTTCCGGTTTCCCTACAAGGTTTTCTTTTCCTTTCTTGCAGGCTACGCTTGTGACACGCTTGTAGGGGCGGAATTCGTTGAGCATCACCTGGCCGCCCGGTCCCAAGGCTTTCAGTGGAAATAGTATCCAAAGCAGCTTCTCTTAATAGCCGTGCGCTGACTTCCTTACCTCCTTCATTAGGTGAGCACTGTGCTTGGGGCCCTAAGTGCTAACCCCAGTTTGTGCCTAAGATCGTTAAGGATCAATAAACAGGCTTCTAACAGTAACTTTGGAAGCTTTTCCGTAGTTAGGCAATTTGAGCCTCTTATACAAGGATATATTGTCTGCGCACTAGGACCGTTTTCATCACACCATTCCATTGTACAAAAACTTTCAATGGCTCCCTATTACTTCACAGCAGGTTCGAAACCGAAGTGCGTCGGAATCACCAGGAGGGATTGTAAAAGCACTGATTGCTGACCCCACCTTCAGCAGGTCTGGGATCGGCCTGAGAATATGTACTTCTAACAAGTTGTCAGATGATGCTAGCATTGCTGTTACAGGGATCACATTTTGAGAACAAAAGCCTTACAGGATGAAAATCCAAGGCCCTTCACAATCAGGGTTCACAAACATCACTGTCATCATTGTGTACCATTATGTATGCTTTATGTACAGGACCCAATTTAACCTGTCTTATAGCCCTTATGTATTGTTATCCACATTCTCATCCTCATCCAAGGATGAGGAAACCAAAGTACTGAAAGATAAGGAATGTGGCTAAATTCCTTAAAAGCACAGCCTGGAAGTAGAATAGGGGTTCTCACTGGGTCAGCCTACTCAGAAAGGCTAAGACTCTGATTCAGCCAAGTTAACCTTTTACCCAGAATATGTTTAGCACTCTCCTGCCTCTCAACGACTTGAAGATTTTCAACCATGAGAATCCCTTCTGAGGGACTCCTGGAATCCATTGATTAGGAAAGTCATAGTAACCAAAGTGTTCCTGTGAATTGAAGTAGAGTGTTTCAATGATTTTGTTTTTTAATCTATTCACTGCAATGGCATTATCTGTGAGTGTAAATTATTTACTCAAAGAGCTAGATTGCTGTGTATGACATGCTTCAGACCATATTACTACCACTAATATTTAGTAGTATTATTAGTATCAGGTAACACATATTAGGTTCAGACAGTGTGCTAAGCATTTACCGTACATAATCTCATTATTCTTCACATTAACCCAAAATGGTACTTTTATTTTTCCCACATTACACATTAGAAAACCAACATGTAAAGAAGTTAAGTGACTTCCTTGGGGAGCACAGCTGAACCCACTGCAGAAACGCAGCCCCCCCACCCCAAGCCAGCCTCCCTCCACAGGTTCACTCATGATTTTGAGGCCCACCTCTGATCATCCACTTCTTCTCTGCCTAGCCAGATTCTCCATCATCACCTCAAGCACAGCTCAGGAACCAACTCTTCCTTCTCCTACAAGCTTTCCCTGAATCTGTCTCTCCTAAACTGTTATTTCCCATGTCACCATTGTGATGGTTACATTCCATTTTCAATTCAGTACCTTTTCTTGAAGTACCTTACCCAGTTCAAGGCGCTGGCTTAGCTATTGCCTGAGATATAAGGAAGAGCTTACAATTTGATAATGGGTATAAGAGTCTCATGAATAGCTATAGTTAAAGGCAGAACATTATGAATTCTGGCTGTATACGAAGAACATTAAACAGGTCTAGTGGAAGTATGCTAGATTTGAGGCAAAACTAAACTAGGTTTGAACTTAGTTTGTTATCAGTTGTGCAGCCTTAAACATGTTACTTAAATTCTGAGCCTTTGTTTCCTCTTCTGTCAATAAGATGAAGACTAGAGATTAGAAGAACCATTAAGAGGCCATCTCAAAAGCACAGGACAGAGTAATAAGGCCTGGAAAAAGGAGATACAAGGTCTTGGGCCAGTAGACTCTCTTAAGACTTGGCATCTGATAGGATGCCAGAGTTAGTGTAGACAAGAAGATAAAAGATTTACTTGTGGCTTAGAGCTTTGTTCGCACTTGGGACGATGTTGTCAGGAACACAGGAAAGGATACAGTTGTTGACTGGTGGTGACAAAGGAAGGTTTTGTTTTGGACTCTGTGGGAAGTTAGTTAACTTTTCACACAGAAATATCGACACCTACCCAGCTTGTAACTCTGCTTGAGATCTGAGGGTGAGGGCCATTTTCTCAATCAACAGTCCTATGTTAGCTCTGGCTGCCATAACAAAATACCATAGACTGGGTGGCTTAAATAACAGAGATTTATTGTATCGAAGTTCTGGAGGCTAGAAATCCAAGAGCAATGTTCCAGCTGATTTGGGTTCTGGTGAGAGCTCTCTCCCTGGCTTGCAATGGCCACCTTCTCAGTATTGTCCTCATGTGGGTTTTCACAGGGAAAAAAAAAAAAAAAAAAAAGCTATCTGGTATCTCATAAGGACACCCACCCCTATTCTATCAGGGCCCCACCTTTATGACCTTATGAATTTAACCTTAATTATTTCCTTAGAGGCCCCATATACAAATATAGCCTCATTGGGGCTTAGAGTTTCAACACAAGGGGAACACAAGCATTCAGTCCATAATAAGCCATATGCTGTATGGTACCAAGAAGTAGACTTAAGTCATGGCCCTTGTTCCTAAGAATCTATTTGAGACCACAAAATAAACCGACCCAAAAAGACAATCAAAATAATAATCTGGAAAATAAATGCTAACTTGGCATTTTAGGCTGGAAGAAAAGATAGCTTGCTTAGACAAGGAATGTGAAGTTGGAAAAATTAGGAACCTGGCCACACTGGGCCAGAAGACTCGATTCAGAAGACCCTGAGAGGTAAAGCTAGACAGGTTAGGTGGGACCAGAAAAGCTAAAGCATGGGTGATGTGGAGGTTAAAAACAGAAGCCAGATTATCAGTCAAGTCAAGGGAGAAACAGCCTAGCCTTGGCTTTCAAGAGCTCCACAGGCAGGTTAGATGCTCATGTATTCAGCAGGCCATGAGATACAAATGTGTATCTTCCCAGGGTACAATGGGCCACACGACAGTTACCCAGTCACACAAGTCCCAAGGGGAACTCAATTATGCAAGAGGTCATCAGTGACAGCTCCCTGTATATCACTTTACTTATTTCATAGTTTTTTCTTTGTTGCAAAAATATTGGTAGAAATTTTCAACCTCCGTATGAGGGCAAGAAGGGCAGAAGATCTGTGAAACTGGACTACATGATTATAACTTAAGGGCTCAGGGCCAGTGAGGGCTTAGGTCAACTGGAAATAAATGATGGAAGTGGTAGTGAGCAGGGGGAATTGAGTCAAACAAAGGAAGCAGTGGTGGAATGTGTTCAGGAAAATCCCAGAAAGGGAAAAGCATAGGTTAGGAGTCAGAGATCTAAGTTCCTCTTCTCTGATAGACAAAGTGTTAAGCAAATGCTTACCCTCTCTGTCTCTCAGTTTTCTAACATGTGAGATTAAGGACTTGGATTGAAATGATTGAAAGATCCTCTCAGGACCTTAAAAACTCACATTTATATCATCACCCTGGCCTCAGTCCTACAACTGCTCATACCTTTTAACCAGAGTGGAAGAGGGTTGATATGAGCAATGGAAGTTAATGGAACATGTGGAATGTTGTAGATTTGGCAGCAAAGCTCAGCCCTTTAAAAGCCAACTTTGAGCACTGGTAGAGTCAGAATCTTTTTTGACTGGTGTATCAGTTGAATTAAAAGGAAGCAACTACTCTAGTGCACAACAGGATGGAAGGCGTAGGATGCAGAAGCAGATCAAAGGGCAGCAAAAGAAGAAGCAGATCACAGGCAAAACAGACATCCTACCCTAGCTACCAGGGCTGTTGATGTTGTCACTTCTGTCATGAGGAAGTTCTCTTAGTTCAGACCTCCAAAAAGGAGATCCTGAGACAGAGATTTGGTGCAGGTAGTTTATTTGAGAGATGATCAAATAAGTCCAAGTAAGTCCAAGTGAAGGAGAAGGAAAAGTGAAACATGGAGATGACCCAGTGAGGAGTATGTTAAGGAGCAGGTTTTACTCTGGGCAGCTGGGCTAGATGGACCTAGCTAGCTAGAAGAAGAAAATGTAGATTCCTCTTACTTTATGAGTTCAGGAAAAGTTTTCTGTAAACGTATATTTAAAAAACAGAACATGGGGCGCCTGGGTGGTGCAGTCGGTTAAGCGTCCGACTTCAGCCAGGTCACGATCTCACGGTCCGTGAGTTCGAGCCCCGCATCGGGCTCTGGGCTGATGGCTCAGAGCCTGGAGCCTGTTGAAATGTTATATGAAGGGGGTTACTGTCCCTTAACTTAGCCTTTTTGTAAATTTGTATTTTGCAAATAAGCATATAAGGATTGCTTCAATCAACTTCCACTGTGAAAAGTCCTTTATGTAAAAAATCCTCAAGGGGTCTCAAGAATGAAGTCAGAGATAGCCCTAGCCTTAGAAATCAAGATGTGAGCCATAGGAAGTGGTTAGGAGAAGCTGGTTGGGGACATTAAATAGTTGTCAAGTATGTCTGTTTTTGATAGAGGGTTTGGTGAATGGAATCAGAGGCTCTGCCAAGGGTAGACCAAGGTAGTGCTGCTAGCTGAAGAGATAACAGTTTTTATTTATATTTGATCATATATTTGTGTCCTCTACAGTGAAATCTCAGGAAATGACTAGACCAATGGGCCTCTCTCATGTTCAGTTATTTAATATGTCACCACTGAAATTGATCAGATCCTGGCCAGTATGCATCAGAACCTCCATTGAAGAGGAGTTCAATCATAATCAAGTTTATCCCTTTAAAAATTAATGAATCACAAGGCTCCATTAGTGCAAGTTGCCCAGTCCTATTGATTTGCAGTTCTCAGTTGATTATAGTTATTCTACTCTCAAAATATTCCATACTCTATAAAGTGTGCTCTATAAAAAAGATTAAGTGGTGACCTACCGATGACAAACTATGAACTGTAAATGCCATATTTATGAATTACAAAATTTGAGGCCTTTCTTATTCTTTTGAACAAATATAATTGTCATTTTCATCTTCTCATCTATGTCTGTGTTCTATATTTAGTGGCCAACTAATCATCAGGACCAGATCGAGAAGCCAGCGATGACTGACATGGATCACCTGGATCACCTAATTGTTGGCTAAAGACAGCTCCTTGAGGTTAGTTGGGAGTGGGGCCCCTGGTGTTGGGGAGAGGAAGAGCTGGATGAGAAAGTTTGTTTGGATCAGCATAAAGTCTTTATCACTCCTGGAAATGCAAATCAGAGTCACAAAAAAGAAAAACCACTTATTCTCACGGAATTGCATCTTTTATTGCATTAGAACTTATCATTATTAGCTGGCTTCAGATTTATAATAGTGTTTGTGGAGAAGTGCTACACAAAAATGATCTTTAGAATCACAACTTTGCTCTTCAATTATGTAGAGAGGACAAAATGAAGAGAAAATGGGGCACCAATAGATGGCAAGAAGAATTAAAGAGGGAATACTTTGGAAAAGGCTACAACATAAGCCAAGTTAGAAATGTCACTGCCCATTTTGAAATTTCCAGGAACTGGGAACAAGACAGTCATTCAGAAGAGAGAACCAGTGGCCTAGGAAAAATTGAAAAGCTGTTTTTCATAACTTAATTCTTTACACACTTCCGACCTTAAGAAAATCCCTTTCTGGAGTGCCTGTGTGTCGCATTCAGTTAAGTGTCCAAGGACTTCGGCTCAGGTCATGATCTCGTGATTCATGAGTTCAAGCCCCGCATCGGGCTCAGTGCTGACAGCTCAGAGCCTGGAGCCTGCTTCAGATTCTGTGTCTCCCTCTCTCTCTGCCCCTCCCCCACTTACTCTCTCTCTCTCTCTCTCTCTCTCTCTCTCTCTCTAAAAAAAAAATAGACATTAAAAAAAATTTTTTTAAAAAGAAAGAAAATCCCTTGCTGCATAGCCATTTTAAACACAAAGTGGATAAAGAACTAGACTATGTGTTCTCTTTTACAAAAAGTGTTCCTCTGAACCTTAGGGTTCCTTGGAGGCAGTTCAGGGGCTGCCTCTATCCCAAAGGAGGTCAAGGGAGTTAGTAATAGGGCTGCTGAGATTATTGCTGCTTCCCTGCCATCACACAAGTTCTGCTTTTCTATGCTTTATAAATTGGGAATATGAGTAACAGTTTATGAAGACAAGATTTCCATGGCTAAGAAAAGTTTACAAATCTCAAGAGAAGGTATACTTAGAACCAAGATTTCTATGATAATATGACACAGATATCTGTTAGATAGGTTTATGCTGAGTTCAAAACTAAGCAGCACATTAGGCATTTTTAAATCATGGCTATGACCTGAGTAGAAATGATGCAGGGGTGGGAATCAGGAAACCTAGGGTCTGTATTCGATACTACCAGAAGCTGCATTGTCATGGTGGTTAGAGCACCCAGACTGGTGCATGAGACCAAATATTCACGAACTGGTTCGTTATTATCAAATGTTTCACTCTCCTACTACATCTTCTACACAGATCTGAGGATTCCTGTCTATAAGTGTGACTGTGATCTATTAGGGTCTATTTGACAGCCTGTTTTTTACTAAATAGCCTACCTCCTGTTTTTCACATAGCACATTATGGAGAGGTTGATGAGATGATCATTTTTAATTTCTCAGAGTCGATGCAAAAGAATGATTGAGAAAGTTAAAACAGGAGAATTATAAAATAGAGTTACAAACAATAATCTGGGCAACACTGCTTATATTGACAAATTTAAAGAATGTTTATGAAAAGTCTGTAATAATAGAGAAATGTATGTTGTAATGCTAATTGAAAATATCACTATAAGTTTGTATGAGATTATAGTCATAGCTGCACAAAAGCTAAAAACTATTCCAAGGAAAAATTGGGAGGAAATACATCAAATTTTAGTACTTTTTGGCTGACAAAACTGTGACATTTTTTTTTCCTTTCAAGAAGTGATTCTACAAATTCCCTTTAG
This sequence comes from Acinonyx jubatus, assembly GCF_027475565.1. NCBI lineage: Eukaryota > Metazoa > Chordata > Mammalia > Carnivora > Felidae > Acinonyx > Acinonyx jubatus. The sequence goes on from NC_069388.1 coordinate 57,229,380, forward strand.
CAGCATATCTATTTTATGAATTAAAAAATACAAACTTAGGGGCACCTGGGTGGCTCAGTCAGTTGAGTATCCAACTCTTAGTTTTTGTTCAGGTGACAGTCTCACGGCTGCATGGTTCGAGCCCCATGGTCAGGCTCTGTGCTGACAGTGTGGATCCTGCTAGAGACTTTTCCCTCTCTCTCTGCCCCTCCCCCACTTGCACTCTCTTGGTCTCTCTCAAGATACATAAATAAACTTAAAAAAAAATACAAACTTAAATTTGAAAAGAAAATGAAATAAAGTAATTGTATTAGTTTCTAGGGCTTCCCTAACAAAATATCACAAACTGGATGGCTTAAAACAACAGAAATGTTTTGTCTCACAATCTGAAGGCCGGAAGTCTGAAATCAAGGTATTGGTAGGCAACATTACCTCTGAAACCTGTAGGAGAGTCAGTCCTTCCCTGCACTCCTGGTAGTTTGCTGGCAATTTTTGGTGTTCGTTGGCTCACAGCTGCATAGGTCCAATCATGTGGCGTTCTCCTTGTCTGTGTCTTCACATGGCCAACTTCTCAAAAGGACTCCAGTCATATTGAATTAAGGGTCCACCCTATTCCAGGATGACAATATCTTAACTAATTATATCTTCAACCACCCTGCTTCCAAATAAGGACACAATCTGAGGTACTGGAGTTTAGGAATTTGACATATCTTTTTTGGGGAGAACATAATTCAACCTATAACAGTAATTTAATGATTTCGATATTTCTTAGAGAAGTTGAAGACTATTATTCTTTCTTACCCTCATGTAGTGGTTTCCAGTTTAGCACATGGATGGTTTAGAAAAGCAGTGGTTTTGATAGTTTTTGCTGTGACTTCCTCACCGTCCCTCTTGCCATCCCTCTCCTTATCTAACATGTATTTATTAGGCATATACTGAGTTTGTAGCACTGTATTAAATCCATCAAAATTTAAAAATCACACAAAACTTTCTTCTAACCATTAGCTACAAGTTACTTTCATTTTTCAAATAGACTGACTTTATTATAATGAATGACTTCAGTTTGTAAATCACCATAAAGAATTACCTTTAAGTTAGATAAAAAAAAAAATTTCTTAGACCATTTTACAATTATATAACAGATGACTGGGGGAAAAGGCAGAAGAAAACTAAAGAAGAAATGGTCCAAATAGAAATTAATTTGCTTGTTGTAAAGCCAGAAGCAATACTTTTCAGCACTGAGTAATCTCCAGTTTGGCTGGGATGTTTGTAAATTAGCTAACTGTTTTAAAATAGTGTCTTACTGGCTTTGAACTATTCTTTGTGACTTTTTCCCACTGCGTTGCTAGAAATAGCTTCTTGTTTTAAATTGAAATTTAAGCATGTTTATTTAATTTTTTGAAAGAACTCTGTCTTTTGCTAAGTTTGACAGAATTTCTTGATGTAATAATAAGGGAATATAGTGTGGCATGGATAAAATGAGGATGAGTTTCTTTATATTTTCTAAGTATGATCATATTGCTTTTGGAAGCAAAACTATTTATTTCCCTTGTTACATCCATGCATTTATTTTAACGAGTATTTATGAGATTCAGTGACATATTCAAATCAGCATGTGTATTCCATTGTGTAGTTATTCCCTTTTATTTCCAATTTCTTGTTAGGAATGCTTTGTGTCTAAAAAGCTAAGGAAATTAAATGCAAGACTCTGTCAATACAATGAAACTTTACTATGTACAAGTCAGGAAATTAGAATATGTTGTTCCTCCAGCAGCTGGTATTGGGCTACTCTGAACATTGTAAGTCAGGAAAGTTAAAGTGGGGCAGTTTTTGCTCTCAAGGATTTTATCTGGATACAAAAGAATATCGCTTCTCCCCACTGAGTGCAGAGCTCTGAGGCCCCTGAATCCTCAACATTTTCTGCTCCCAACTCCCCTTCTCTACTCTGCAAGAAGGCAGCTACAAATCAGACTGATACACTACCTGTGATGATGTCACAGGGGTAGTGTGCAGCAGAATGTAGTAGCTCTCCCAGCACTGCTACTGGTAGTAGTAATAGCCCTACTTTATTGGGTGTTCACCATGTGCCAGGACTTTATCTACATTATTTCATCCTCAGTGACCCTGAGTAGCAGACACTTTTGCTATCCCCATGTCGTAGAAGGAAAACCAAGATGTAGAAACATTAAGTGATTTGGCCCTGATTGCACATTTAGAACGTAGCAAATCCAGGATTAAAAACTAGATTCACATGGACAACTTATGCTTTTGACCAGTAAGTTTTAGGTAACTTACACATTTTTACCAAGTTTTTGAAGACTTAATTCTCTAATGCAAAAGAAACTTAAAAAAATTACCTTCTCTGATTATAAATATAATATGTATTCATTGAAGAAAATACGGGGAAATATAAAATAAAATACTAAAATACAAAATTAACCAATAATCCTTACCAATAATCATTAACACTTAATATATTTACTTTGTTTTTCTAAGCAAACACATGTGTGGGTGTGCATGTGTGTGGGAGTGTGTGTTTAATATAATCAGAATTGTACAGTTAGGTGACCTCCTTTTCACTTCATATATTAGGAACATTTCAACATCATTAAATATTCTGTTACAATCTAATTTTTAATGGCTGCATTGACTGTAATATAATTTATTTAACCAATCATGTGGTGTTGGGTACTTTGGTTATTTCTAATCAGTCACTATTTTAAATAGCACGCATGCTAGGATTTCCTCAAGATCAATCCCTGGGAGTGGAATTGGAAAATCAAAGACTATGAACATTTTTAAAGTTCTTGGTATATTTTGTCACTCTCTAAAAAGGCTCTGCCAAATTATGAGATGGGGAGGTTTCAAAGTGGGTATTTCAAGTTCCAATACAGGCTCTAGCACAGGAGGTATTGTGGGGAAATGTAGATCATCCATCACTTCTCAAGACATACCTTATGGGTAGCCACCTGATATCTCCCAGTGGGGTCCAAGGAGGACCCTCACTCTACAGAGAAGGGCTGGAACAGAGGATGTACACTGCCTGTTCAAGGCTATGAGTTCAGTGGTCCCTAGAAAGCATGAAACTACTGCTTCTCAATAAATAAAGCAGTTGTAAAGATTGCAGGACATTTACTAGTTAACAAAGGGTTTTCCTGCTCAGGATTTCCTCTGATCTTTGTAACATCCTTGGAATGATACAGCTTTATGACTATTGGCATTTTTCAGAGAATGATGGTCATATTTAGGTGAGGGTACTGACTTATTCAAGGTCACACCACTTTATGCAGAGAAGCCTAGACCATGTCTAACTTGTCCTACTCTCCTACATCAGGCTGCCTCTCTCCAAGAGAAAATCCTTTATGTAAAAGATTCTGTCACTCGACAAGTGGAAGTAACTTGGTATTATATTAAGGAACCCTTGAACTTGCTCTACAAGTAATTATCTTTATTCTTCTACATTTGCTGAATTCCAGCCAATAGATGCTGCCCTAGACACAGATAGTTCTGAGCTTTTGGGCTAGCAATCTTGAGACACTAACAAGCCTGGTAAATGTGAGAAATGAGGGGAATGCACTTAGTTAACATGGGGTCTGAAAAAGGGCACTTTGGGTAATTACATGTCTGGTTACACATTCTTGACAACTATTTAGAGCTCTGAATGATGGTGCAAAAACAATGCCCAGTTTGTTGGTTTGAACAAGGGCAAACAGGCTCAACCCCAAGTGTGAATCTGTACACCATTTTGGAATGTCGAAACTGGAAAGCCAAGGATCATCATGTATGATGCACACTTAAATTCACTAAAAATGAAGAAAAACAAACCTACTAAAAGAGAGTAGTCCCAGGTTTGCCAATATATTTCAGATGTATTTAATGTTACACGCACACACATGCACACGATTTAAACTTTACCAAATACTCACTTCTCTCACACAGTATTAAACTGGGGCAGGAATTGAAAGCATGAGACAATTTGTAAAAGAAGTTAAGTTGTAGAGGCACCTGGTTGGCTCAATTGATAGAGTATGCCACTCTTGATCTTGGGGTTGTGAGTTCGAGCCCCACATTAGGTGTAGAGATTACTTAAAAATAAAATATTTTTTTAAAAAGTAAGTTCTAGCTGTAGATTTGCAGGGACTTGGTTATTATGTGGGTTTAGGTGCCTCTGTGAATCTAAAATAACTATTGTGGGCACCCAGGAGAAAATAGAGAATAACATGTTGAGCCCTGAAACTGACTCTGATGGAGAAGATGAGTAAAAGTGTGGCTAACACAGAGGCTTTAATATTTTATGTTTTAATTTGCATGTTATAACATGTTCAATATTAAAAATATCTTTTGCATGGTGTTCCTACATAGATAGCTCTAGAAAAAGCATGCAAAGATAGTAGTATTATAGCAAATCTGTTATCTTGACTTTTCTAATTCTAAACTGTGATGGGATTGTGCAACTTTTTTTCATTTTATATCATGTGACACTACAGTGGTATGCTCTCTCATTCTAAACTTAATAATAGTAAAACCATTAGGTTAGCCAGTCATGGCTAGCAGTCCATAACTTAATCTGGCTGGTTGGGTTGTATACAAATGTAAAAATTCATCTTAGTGTACACTTTAAGATTAGTATGTGTTATACCTCAGTTTAAAAGAAACACTGATGTGTTGGACAGGAATCAAAATGGTTAAGTAGAAAGAACCTCAAATTAAGGAGGATAGATCAGAGCTCTTTAGTCCAAGCTAATCAAAGCAATTAAGTGAAAATCAAGGGAGTTGTTAAAAACCCAAAAGTGGCAGGAAAGGTATGGAATCTGGACAAGACCATAAGATCCTTGCCACCAGTGTAAGGGGGATCCAATTATTAGAGGCAGTTGTCAGAAATAATTAACCTATTTCATGTACATACCCCAGTGAGTGGACCCTGCTCTATAGATTGACCCCTTCAGTGTGGATGAATCCTCCCAACCACAGGTATGCAGTGGAGTTCTCTCCTTCCAAGGAAATTCCTAACATGACAGATCACAAAGCAGGGAGGAGGGCTTTTGGAAATTATTGTTGTCTTTGCGCTATTTTTGTAGAGATGTCAGAAGACATTGAAGTAAAAACGAAATCCCTCCCTTGCACACTCACCCATCATACCCTCCACTTTTCCAAAGGTGCCCATTTACAAATACCCAACCAGCTACCCCCAGCAAATATTCAGGGGACTACACTGACTTTTGTTCAAAACAGTAATAATAAGCATTATTACTGTCTTTTACTGTAGAGGACTAAGAAAGAAAATAAATGACTGTCAGCAGTTCACATTGCACACTTGGTTAAAGCTGCTGGAGTATTCCATTTATATATTTATGAATAGACAAAGTGGCAATGGTCTGAAAATTATGCTTTCAAGAGCTTTGTCTCTGAAATATCTGAAGTGCCACCATTACCTATTTACCCCTATCTTAGTTTAGGCTGCTATAACCAAATACCATAAACTGGGTACCTTATAAACCACAGAAATTTTTTAGAACTTTGTTTTTCACAGTTCTGGAGGCTGGAAGTCAGAGCACCAGCATGGTCAGGTTCCGATGAGGACCTTGTCTAGGTTGCAGACCACTGATTTCTCATTGTATCCTCAAAGCAGAAAGAGTAGAGAGAGCAGAAGCAAGCTCTCTCATGTCTTTTTGTAAAGGCACTGATCCCATTCATGAAGGCTTCACCCTCATGACCTAATTGCCTTCCAAAGGCCCCACCTCCTAATACCATCACACTGGGCATTAGTATTTCAACACATAAATTTTGGAGGGCACATTCAGCTCATAGCAAGCCCTTAGGATGAGAATTGCTTTCCTTTATTCATCATCATATATTACTGATGAGGAAAATATATTAAATTCCTAACATTTTAATACAGACTAATGTCTTAGATGATTTTCTATCTAGGAGAAAATAGACTACTTGATAGGAGAAAATAGACTACTTGACAACTCTGCATATTCAAGTTAAGTGAAAGGTGGATTGAGGGAAGAGAGCAAGTGAAAACCAAAAGGGAGAGTGTACCAAAAAATTCAAAAAGTAGTTAACTGATTTGGCCAAGCATCATAGTCTCCAGTGGGTGTGGACTATAAGACTTATGATAAAGGTCCCTCACTCAAGCCTGTTGGAAGTGGCTATGAAGAAGCAATTTACCCACAAATGTATCTTTTTCCCTTTCCTTACTTTGTTTAAGGGACTAAAAATGTGTTTTTAAAATGAAGGACTGAATCGTTGGCTAAATGAAGAACTAAAGTTATATTTTATCCCTCCCTCCATTAAAGAAATAACTAAAAGAGGGGCACCTGGGTGGCTCAGTCAGTTAAGCATCTGACTTTGGCTTAGGTCATGATCTCGTGGTTCGTGAGTTTGAGCACCACATTAGGCTCTGTGCTGACAGCTCAGAGCCTGGGGCCTGCTTCAGATTCTGTGTCTACTACTCTCTCTGCCCTCTCCTGCTAGCACTCTATCTCTATCTCTCTCAAAAATAAATTAACCTTAAAAAATTTAAAAAAAAAAAAGAAATAACTAAGACAGAACAATAGCAACACAAAAACACAAGAAAGAAAAATTTCATACTCCAGAAATTTTAGGAATTCCTAGAAGACAAAGGGTGAATAGGACTGAGTTGATGGCAAAACAAGAAAAGGAAAATCCTGTTTAAAATTCATGGCCACATAAGCAATTCTAAAATTTCTCAACACTCAGCATAAATGAATACAAAGAACAAGCCTGGACTTTCAAACAGTTGTGAGGGCAGTAAGTTAAATAACTATATTTTGAACAGTCTTTTCCCTTCCCCTTCTTTCACCGTACATCCAGTGGTGACAGCAATGTGTGTCCCTAGGTTAAAACCTTTAGAACTGCGTTCAAAAGAGAACTATTCATCATGTTGGGGTTAAAGAAGGAAACAGGTGGACTCTGAAGTGCTTCTAGATCTTCATAGGGACATTGGAGGACAGAAGAAAGAGGTAGAAAGAGTTGACTCCATATTTGCTTCCCAAGTACAAGAATCCTTCTCCTAAGTGGGAGATTTGGCATGGGGGACCACATAGGTAATGGGGCTAGGACTCTAGAGAACAAATGAGGGAGGGAGAAAGATCCAGAAGACAAGCTTCTTATGCCAGCCTAATCCCAGATCCTGATCCTTCTTCACAATCAGAAGGAGGCAGACTATTCTAATCAAAACATTAAATGACAGATGAAGAGGGACTCTAAAATATGAATGCAAAAAGCCAAGATTAACCTAGTTATTTGTGGGGAAAAAAAACATTGAGAAAAGAAAGGCATCAGAATCACATTGAAGAAAAAAAAAAGACACAAACAAACCCCAAGTAAATAACCTTAACGTAGGAAAGGAAAAAGAAATACTTTATAAATTATATCCTCAGAGAAAATTTAAAGGTTTTCATATCCTTAAGCTGATAAGAGTACATTTGTACATGTCAATTATCCCAATAAATGTAGGTGGGTTAAAATTTATTTAATAAAGGACAAAGACTCCAATTACATTGAAGAAAAAAAAATACCATTTACTAGTAATGTGGTAGTTAACAGCACAGACTCTGGATTTGAATCTTGACTTTAACACCTTGTAATAATTTATGAACTAAATATTAAATAATTGGGCTAAGTAGAAGAGTGGATTCAGCTGAAAGTATAAGATCAACCAAGAAATTCTCCCTCAATGTAGTTCTAAAGGATAAAGTAATGACAATGGTCAATTATGAGATACAAAGTACAATTATGAGATACAAAGCATGGAAGACAGAGAATTGCACATTTTTCCTGCAGGAGTTCTAAAGGTAACCGAGACAAAAGAAAGGAAGAAATATTCAGAAAAATAATTGAAGAAAATTTCCCAGAAGTGATGGAAAATATGAATTTTCAGATTTAAGAACCCACTTTGTATTGAGCAAGAAAAAAAGGAAAAATAATCCAGAAAAGTCATCTTAAAATTTTAAAATTCCAAGAATAAGGAGAAATTCCTAAAACTTCTAGAAATAAAACAGGTTATCTATAAAGGAATGAAACTCAAATCAACATTAGAAACAATAGACATGGGGTACAGGGGGATATTGGCCAAAAATTAAAAACTAACTTCAAAATTCCAAATTAAAATTACTTCCAACTTTAAATTTTATGCCTAGCCAAGCTAATGTTCAAGTGGGAGGTCAAAATAAAGACATTTTAAAATTAAGAAAGTCTGTATTCCACAGGTCTTAGAAAGATAATATTGAAGAATGTACATCAGCAAAAGAAAAGTTTTTATAGATGCAGAAGATAAAAGATGCTGTATCAAACAGCTCAAAAATTTCAGTAGATTGTAACAATAAACATTAATTTCCAGCTCACATTTCATGATGGTCATAGCTTGGGTATGACTCTATTTCAGGCTGTGGGTGTGTTCCATGTTTTTTCTCATTCTAGTACCTAAAATTAGGGAGCAGCCTTATCTGAGATGTGTCTGTGTTCATGGCCGAGGGAAAAGGAGAGAGAGGCCACAAATATTCAATTGGCTAAAACCCAACATCAGAGATGGAAAAGAAAGTGAATTTTTACTAATAATATTATTTTTATAATAATTTACTGCACATAATAAGAACATATTTCATACATGTTAAAGATGATGGGTTGAAATTCCCCTGTTAAAGGACAAAGGCACTAATGGATTTTAAAAATCTAGATGCCATTACTAGTATTACAGTAATTAGTAAACTAGTACAGGCTATGGATTTCCATCTTGGGTACACTACTTAGTAGGTACATGTAAAGTGAACATAAGAATAGTATATACCACTTATTTCATAGTATTGTTATGCGTATTAAATGAGATAAAGCATGTATAATATCTGTACCCCAATACATGTATAATATATTTAAAGTGCCTAAAAAGTAGTGTGCTCAATAAATATTAGCTCTAATTATTACTGTAAGAGACACCTGGAACAAAACAACAGATTTAAAGTTGGAAAATACAAGAACAGTACAAAAAACAAGATAGGGCAAGCAAATACTAGTGAAAATAAATGGGGAATATTGAGTAAATATGATGGATTAAAGATGCTGCCACTTCCAACTAAAAACCCACTAAAGTTATAGTAAAGGGAACTTTTTATTTTTTTTTTAATTTTTTTTTAATGTTTATTTATTTTTGAGACAGAGAGAGACAGAGCATGAACGGGGGAGGGTCAGAGAGAGAGGGAGACACAGAATCTGAAACAGGCTCCAGGCTCTGACCAGTCAGCACAGAGCCCGACACGGGGCTCGAACTCACGGACCGTGAGATCATGACCTGAGCTGAAGTCGGACGCTCAACCAACTGAGCCACCCAGGCACCCCTAAAGGGAACTTTTAAAATATATAGACATAGATCTGTAAAGACAAAGTCATGAAGCAACATCTTGGGGAAAGGAAAGCAGTTAGACATCTAATTGGTAAATGATTAAAAAAACAAAAACAAAACAAAAAACTCATGCCTGTTCGGCAGTGGGGGAAGAACCCAGAAGTAGACAACTTTGTACCACAGACACAGAGTATCAGGAAGGCTCAAAAGTAGGAGTCACCAGCACCAGTCTGACTATGGAAGGTGGGGTATATGTAAGGCTAAAAATAGGATTATTGACTGAAGTTTATCTATAGTGTAGTTAGATCTCCAACTATACTTCCCACCTCTACATAATGCTAGAGCGAGAATGAACTAGAGTAAGCCTGGACTCAGGGCTTAGGTGAGGAATGAGTAACCGTACTAAGTACAGTAAGCTTAAGGGAAATGCTACCATAAGGTAGTATAAAGTGAAAGCCCCTGGTCTCCTTCCTCCATTTGGCTCCAAGAATGCTCGTAGTCTGCACTATTACATAGGCGTGACTAGTCAGGAATCTGATTAGTCTAAGAGAAAGACTTTCAGATATTGATGGTGGGGGTCCTCCAACTACACTGCCCAGACAGATCTCCTTAATAGCATACCCACTAAGAAACAAGCCACATCCACACATAGGGGCCTTGCAAGTAAGCTGTTAAGTGACTTGCTCTTGATTATGAAAGATCATCTAAGGATTACCGGATATTCCAAGAAAGCCTCCACATATAAGCAGAAAACAAATCAAAAATCAACAAGAGAAAAATGAAATTTGGGGGAGACAGAAATATTGGAGAAGTACAAGAAACTTAGGAAGCAAAACAAAGCAATGTGTCCAGAGAAGTAAAAGAAGGTAATTGTATCTATGTAAACAAGAAAACAAGAGACTACAAACAAGAGAATATTCAAAAGTTGTCTTGGAAGTTAAAATAATAGCACATATGAAAAAATGAAAGAATAAGAAGATACATTTGAAAAAGTCTCCTAGAAAGTAGAAGTAATGATGAGCGTGAGTAAGAAAAAGGATGAAAATGAACTAGAAATGATAGAGGATCAATGCATCAGTCTAGCAGTTTCATTTTCCGGAGAAATTGGAGTTTCCAAGAGAAATGAAGGAAAAGAAATTATCAAATTATCAACTCAAAAAAGATCCCCCTGAAATAAATGACATGAATTTCTAGATGGAAAGCATCAACTAGTGCCCAGCACAGTGGATGAAAAGAGATTCATACCAAAGCAACTCTTAGTGAAATTTCAGAGTACTCAGTACAACAGAAAAATCCTAAAAGATTTCAGGAAACAAAACAGGCCACAAAGGAGTGAGAATCACACTGCCATCACATATCTCAACAGCAAGTCTAGAAACTAGCAATGCTTTCAAAATCCTGAAGAAAAATGATTTTCAACCTAGAGTTCTACACATACCCCCCAAACTATCAATCAAATACAAGAGTAGAATAAAGACATTTTCAGGTTACCCTTATGTCTCCTGTCCTAAGAAGCTTTGGATATGCTCCACCAAAATAAGGGAGTAAAAAAATTGATTAATTAATTAATTTTTAAAAAGGAAAGGGAAGGGAAAGAGAAAGGAAAGGGAAACAAAAGGAGGGAATAATGAATTAAATTGGTAATAAAAACATGGGAGAATGATCAAGGGAATGCTCAGGGTGAAGATACAGAGAAGTCCAAGGAGGACAGCAATGCAGCAGGTCTTGAGATCAACCAATGGCACAAAAGGGCAGAGAGAAGACTGTGATGTGGATGGGAGATGTACACTCCTGGTGAAAAGTTAGGAATGAATTAGTGATAGGTACTTAACCAAGCAAAGAGGGAAATTTATTAACTCCAGGGAAAATAAAAAGTTATACTTAGAAGGATATATAATCACAATATGCTAAATAACTTTCATAGGCATCATAATGAATATTGGATATTGATCTAACCAAAAATTATAACCGTTTTGAGAGGATGTGGCGAATGGAAATGGGAATGTGATGGAGTCATGTAAGGGAGCTAAATAGTAACATTCTACAACAGGAAACAGATAAAACCTAAAACTAAAAAACCAAGAGATAGCAGTGGGAAAAGTTATTACTTAGAAATGTGGAAGCAATTATCAGAAGAACAATGAAAATAATAAGTAGTTGTCTCAATGGAGAGAAAATCAGAGTGGGAGGGGTGAGTCAAGGAGTTCATTTTACTATAAGTCTTCTAAAATTACTGTAAAACCATATACTCATTTAAATGAAAAGCTATACAGGTTAAAAAATAAAGACAATAAGTATGGCAATATTAATACCAGACAAAATAGGATTTAAGACTAAAGTATTAGATGGAATGAGAAAAGATATTTCATAATGGTAGAAAGCACTATCTGCCAAGAAAACATATTGTCATAAATCTTTGCTCTCTTAATAACACAGCCTTAATATGTATGCAAATATGCAAAAAAATGAAAATCCAAAATCTTGGTGGAACATTTTAAGATACTTTTCTCAGAAATTGAAATATTAAACAGACAAAAAAAGTCTGTATTTCTGTGGGAGATTTGAATAGTAGAATTAACTACTAACACACATATATATTTACACATACATGCGTGTTTGTTCACATGCATTCTTTTCTGTTAACCTCAGAATACCACTGTGAATCCGACCACATGGAAAATCTCAATACAGTTTAAAATGTACGAATCAGGGGCACCTGAGTGGCTCAGTTGGCTAAGCCTCCGACTCTTGATTTCAGCTCTGGTCATGATCTTGAAATCAAGCCCCATGTCCAGCCTCAGGCTGGGCCTGGAGCCTGCTTGATATTCTGTCTCCCCTTCTCCCTCTGCCCCTACCCCACTCACGCATGTGCATGCATGCATGTGTGCAAGCTCTCTCTCAAAAAATAAATAAAATAAGAAGTACAAATTATATGTACAGGATACATTCTCTGGCTGTAAGGCAGTAAAATTAGAAATGAGCAATAACAAAAGGGTAGCCAAAAAAAAAAAAAAAATCAGTTTGTTGTAACATTGTTTAAAATGTTTAACCCCTAATATAAAAAAATAAATTTTCACTGAAATTGTGAATTATTTTGAAATAAAGGACAGCAGGGGGACTACACAACAAAAATAGGAAGTTAAAAAGGACAATGAATTCTTGAAAAAGAAACTTGTGAATTTAATAGGAAGAATTAATTGGAAAGGAAAAAACATATTTCATCAATAGAAGCAAAAGCTAGTTCTTGGAAGGAAGAGGGGTAAAGAAACAATAAAATAGATAAGCTTTTGGCAAGCTTGTACAATTAAAAGAGAAAGATAAATAAAATTAAGGACAAGATAAAACTAGAAATTCATACCAAAAAATTTAATCATCTAGAGAAAGGGAAAATATTCTAGGAAAATATAAATTACCAAAAATGACCTTTTTTTAAACAAAAACACTTTATATGGGTTAAAAATTTTTATTGTGATAAAACATAGATAACACAAAATGTGTCATTTTAACCATCTTAAGCATACAATTCAGAGGCATTAATTATATTCATATTGTTGTGCAACCCTCATCACTCTGTTTCCAAATCTTTTCCATCACCCCAAGCAGAAACTCTGTAACCAGTGAATAACTCCCCATTCCCCCTCTCTCCTAGCCCCTGGTATCCTCTAATCTGCTTTCTGTCTCAGAATTTGCCTCTTCTAGATATATCATAAAAGTAGAATCAGACACGATTTGCTTCTTTGTGACTGACTTCATTTAGCATACTTTCAAGGCTCATCCATGTTGTAGCATGTATCACAACTTCATTGTTTTTTTAATGGGTGAATATCTCATTGTATGTATATACTGCATTTTGTTTATTCATTTATATATTGATGGATACTTGGGTTGTTTCCACATTTTGGCTATTATGAATAATGTTGCAATGAATATGGGAGCCAGAACGACTTTTAAAAAGCTAGAAAACAAAATAGACTAGTCACTATAGAAGAAATTAAAGTGACTGAAAGACTAATCTTTAAAAAGCAATTTGTCTCAGGGGTGCCTGGGTGGCTCAGTTAGCATCTGACTCTTAATTTCAGCTCAGGTCATGATCCCAGGGTTGTGGAATCAAGCCCTGCGTTGGGCTCCATGCTAAGCAAGAAGCCTACTTGGGATTCTCTCTCTACCCCTCCTTGCCTCTCAAAATAAATAAATAAAACATTAAAAAATGAAAAAGTAATTTGTCTCAGTTACAGGAAAATTTTCTCAGATCTTTAGGACATTTAAAGGTTCCAGAGGTAGCAAAAGAAAGTTTCTTAAGTCATCTATGAAGCTAATATAAACCTGATTGGACAAAACTTAATAAATAATGAAGTATAAAAGAACATCATTTTAAAATATAGATGCAAAAGTACTAACAAATGGAGTTTACCAGTGTATTTAAAGGTTAATTCTAAAGTATTTGACTAAGTAGGGTTTATTCTAGAAACATAAGGCTAGTTCAATATTAAGAAATCCATTATTGAGGCCCCTGGGTGGCCCAGTCAGTTAAGTGTACAACTCTTGGTTTCAGCTCAGGTCACGATCTCACAGTTCGTGAGTTTGAGACCCGTGTCGGACTCTGTGCTGACAGCATGGAGCCTGCCTGTAGTTCTTTCTCTCCCTCTCTCCCTGCCCCTCCCCTGCTCGCTCACTCTCTCTCTCTCAAAATAAATAAACTTAAAAAAATTTTTTTAATCCATTATTATAATACATTCTAGTTCCATCCACGTCACTGCAAATAAGTCAATCAGAGAAAGACAAATACCATATGATTTCACTCATATGTGGAATTTAAGAAACAAAACAGATGAACACATGGGAAGGGGGAAAAAAAGAAAAGAGAGGGAAACAAACCACAAGAGACTCTTAACAATAGAGAACAAACTGAGGATTGATGGAGGTAGGTGGGTGGGGGCTGAGCTAGATGGGTGATAGGTACTAAGAAGGGTACCTATGTTGATCACTAGGTGTTGTATGTAAGTGATGAATCACTGAATTCTACTCCTGAAACCAATATTGCACTGTTAACTAAAAAACCTGAATCTATGAGGAATCAGCTTTTTATCCTTATAATAATGATACTTTTAAAAGTCTGTTTCTTGGGGCACCTGGGTGGCTCAGTCGGTCAAGCATCCGACTCTTGATTTCAGCTCAGGTCATGTTCTCATAGTTCCTGGGTTTGAGTCGGGCATCGGGCTCCACACTGGCAGTGCAAAGCCTGCTTGGGATTCTCTCTCTCCCTCTCTCTCTGCCCTTCCCCTGCTCTCTCTTTCTCTTAAAATAAATAAACTTTAAAAAAATGTCTATTTCTTCTGTAAATATATAAAATGCTAATGTGAGGCTCAGTTTTTGTTTTCAACTGAATAAAAGCATGGAAAAAAGATAACCATGCATGGAAAATTAAAAAAAAAAGAAATCTATTATTATAATTCAACATTTACAATTTAAAGAAAAAACCCAATGTAATTGTTTCAAATGTAAAACAATATTTTGTTTAAATTTCAACATCACTTTTGAGCAAATTAGAGAAAGAAAGACATTTCCTTCAGTAAACATTATATGTAATGGTGAGATAATAGTATACCCTCTAAAAAGTCAGGAAGATACAGGGACACTAGTTACCACTACAATTTAATATCCTATTGGATATTCCAATAAATTAAGCCAGGAAAGGAAGTAAGGGATAAAGATACCAGGAGCAAAAAAGGAAAAATTGTCTGTTTGGACACGGTATGATGGTCTATCTAGAAAATCCCAGAGAATCAGTAGAAAACTGTTAAAACAGAAAGGGTTCAGTAAGAGAGCAATACACAAAAATCCATGGTTTCCTGTATACACGTTAAGTAATTTAAAAATCCATGGGAAGAAAACTCATGTTAGCAACAACAAATGCCTTAGAATTGACTAATAATGAAAACAGCATAAAACTTTTTAAAAAGTAAAAAATAAAATACCTAAATAAATGAAACAGCAAATCTTGTTCTTAAACCAAGGGATTCAGTATTTTTAAGATGTCAGTGTTCCCATTTGTCTGAGTTCAAAATAATTCCAAAAAAATTTCAGGCTGGCCATTTACGTGAAACTTGGCAAACTGATTCTGAAGTGCATCAGGAAGAGGAAACAACAAGAACAAAAAAAAAAATATTGAAAAATAAGGACAATGAAAGGGGAATTTCCCTGATTGATGGCAAAACAGACTGCAAAACCATAACATTTAAGGCAGGATGACAGTCATGTAGGGCTAAATAGAAAAAAAAAAATCTGTTTATAGATGGAAATTTATTTTAAGGACCAACGTGACATTTCAAATTGTGGGGGGGGGGGGGGGGAATGATAAGGACATTTGCTATCCATTGGGGGAAATAAGATCACTACCTCACATCATACATAAAGATAAGTTTCAGATGAATTAAAGTTTTAAAGTAAAAACTCTGAGTTTATTAGAAGAAAATAATGAAGAATGTTTTCATCATCTAACTACAAGAACAGACTTCCTAAGCAATTCAAAAAAACCAGATATGCTCCCTGAAGTCAGGCAGCAGTCCCTGGAAGGGCCAAGACCTAGCACTGGAGATTGTCCTGGAGGAACCTCCCTGGCTTTGTTCAAGACTCCACCTTGACCCAGGCAATGGAAACAACCCAGGATGCACACTCACCCATGTGTGCCCACTTCTGTTGCTTCTAAGCTGTGTTTCCCCAGCCTGGAAGGTCCCCTAAGGAACCTACCTGAGGCGCACTGGAGAAAGGTAAAACCAGACAGAATAAAGAACTCAGTGGCTTGTGAAAACTAGTGGTATACAACATATTATCATAGCAAGCACTATCCATAGAACATGCTGTGATGATGGAATTATTCAGTATCTCCACTATCCAGTTCCATAGTTATTAGCCTTATGTGGCTATTAAACATTTGAAATGCAACTAGTGTAACAGAGGAACTGAATTTTTTATTTTATTTTATTTTACTTGAGTTTAAATATAAATAGCCACAAATATAAGTAGTTAATATAGGTTTTAACCTATATCAATTTCAGCCTAACCTCCTGGGACTTCACTATGGGCCAAGGGAGAGATGAGTACAGGCCAGGATTATTGGGGCTGGAACCAAGAGAACCTACAAAGAGGTTGTATTAGCTTCCAGAACAAATTACCACAAATTTAGTAACTTAAAACAACACAAATGTATTATCTTACAATTCTGGAGTCCAAATTAAAGGTAAGGTAGGCAAGACTGGATTCTTATGGAGACTCTAGGGGAGAATCCATTCCTTGCCCTTTCTGGCTTCTAGAGGCTGCCTCCATTCTTTGGTTCATCGTCCTGTCCTCCATCATCAAAGCCAACAGTTTAGCATCTTCAAATTTTCTCTTTCTGTCATCACATCATCTTCTCTGACTCTAACCCTCCTGCCTCCCTCTTATAAGGACTCTTGTGATTACATTGGGTCCATTGAGATAATCCAGGATAAAATCCTTATCTCAGATTCCTTAATTTGAATCTGAAAGTCTCTTTTGCCATGTGAGGTGACAAATACACAAGTTCTAGGAAGTAGGATAAGGACATCTTTGGGGGACCATTATTGAGATGACCAACATTTTCCATCACATAAGATCTAGGCTAATGACATCACCCCTAGAAGCTGACCTGGAGGTGGGCTCAACCACAGAAGCCTCTCCGTGTTAGAGCACTTTTCACCTTCATGCTGGACATGGCTTATTAGATTCAGCTCATGGGTTGGGGGGGAAGACTATTAGGCCCAGCAAAGAGAATCAGGGCTCCCACCAGAGGCACTGAGATTGGGGCAGAGCTCCAGTTCTTCTGGGTGATAGCCTGGCTGCGGCCTGGGGAGATGAGAGAAATCACATCCAGGGTGTAGAATAGGGAAGATGGGGGTGTCAGTGAGTAGAAGCCTGCACATTATCTTCTGGACATTGGAGAGGTATTGACTGTTTTTTGAGCCAGGAAGTTATATAAACAGAGAAATGTTTAAAGAAGATTAAGCTGGAAGTTGTGTGCAAGTGGGGCCAGAGGGAGGGGGTGGGAAACTGGTGAATAAATACAGGCATGTAATGATTAGTTTCAGAGGGAGCAGTGGGAATGGAGAGGGAAGAAAATATGTGCAAGAAACATTCTGTCAAAGAGAAAAATGCACTAAAAATACACTGTTGAGCTAAATCAAAAATGGCAGCAATATCTTAAATCATTTTGAAAAAAATTGTTTCAGTTTTTATTGGTTTATACTTTCAAAGTATTTGTGTAATTGTTGAGTCTGTTAAATGGTTTTATTAATGCCTACAGCTGCCATCATACAATATATATTTAGCAGGTATACAATGAAATCTTACTATATTCACTAAGTCTTTTTTAGATCATTAAAAAATCAGTCAGGTATTTGAAAAAGCATAATGTCACAGATATTTAAATTAGCACATGTAAGACATGTGGCTCAGGACTGCTCCTCCAATTGTAGCAACAGATAAATGTATTTTCACTATAGGAAGTTTTGACATTTACTACCTTTCACCTTTTAAAAAAATGAGGCTTGCTTTAACTTACCAGATGGCCCTCTCTCTGTGGCTTGCCTGCCATCTGGAATTTGTTTTGATAAATCCAAACATTAGGGATATGTTATCTTCCCGGCTAAATATAACATTTAGTTCACTCGCCTGGCAACCTATGCATTTCTTCCACACACTAAAGAAGATAGTACTGTAGCTATAGCATGGTCACTGGGTGTAAACTGCCAAAGAGAAACCAATCTGCCTTTAGTGACCTGTGAAACAACTTTGAAGGAGGAACCAGAGATAGGTGGGAGTCCTTGAACTTGTGGGTGGCTGTGTCCGGTGGGATCAGGGCATTTTACATGCATCACATCCTGTATTACTCAATGTGCTCATATCTCTGGACACCAAAGATGTCCAGAAGCCTATACCTTTTTTTCTTTGCTTTAGAAAATTCCCATTTTTAACGTTATACACATACATTAAAAAGTGGAATTATTTACAAAAATTAAAAGTGAAATCATTGTACAACCTTGTAACAAAAGCAGGAGTCCCGATGCCAGCCTCCCCAACCTTGATTACCACTTCAAGAGGTTCCCAGTTCCAATTAGTTTGGCTGTTTATTTTTATTTTTGCCTCCATATTTTTAAAATAACTTGCATATGGTACTGTTTATTTTTTTGCTTCGATGTTATCTTTTGTCTGTCTTCTGTGGAAGAGAATAATTCACTCACATACATTACACTTTCCCTCCCCATATAAATACATTCTGCTTTAAAAAATTTTTTTTAATGTTTATTTATTTTTGAGAAAGTGAGAGACAGAGCACAAGTGGGGGAGGGGCAGAGAGAGAAGGAGACACAGAATCTGAGGCAGACTCTGAGCTGTCAGGACAGAGCCCGACTCAGGGCTCAAATTCACAGACTGCAAGATCATGACCTGAGCCGAAGTTGGAGGCTTAAACAACTAAGCTACCCAGGCGCCCCTGCTTTGTCTTTTTTTTAAGTGGGTTCCATGCTCAGCGTGGGGATTAAACTCATAAGCCTGAGATCAAGACCGAAGTGGAGATCAATAGTCAGACACTTAACTGACTGAGCCATCTTGTTGCCCCTATTCTGCTTTTGCATGCAGTACAAATCAGTATCTAGTATTTATATTACTATGACTTTGGAAATATTACTGAAAGCTTAGCCATGTCATGTACTGTAATTATCTATATTTTCTTTCTCACTCAATCTTTTTTTTTTTGCTTTCTTAAGAGAATAGCAGCTTTAATTTTTCTTTTTAGATTTTTATGTGCCAATCACTAATGTCTCAAAATGTAAATTTCCTCTCAATATATTTTTTGTTATTTATTTTTATTTTTCAATATGTTTAAATATAATGGGTAATTTATTAATTTCATTTTTTCCCCTGGGGTCCCCCCTCCTATAACCCTCTGTCCTCCTGTCTCAACTTGAACTGGTAGCACTCCAGGCCTGCTGCTCTGAAGTCACAACAGGATATCCCCAACCATCAGTGTGGGGACAAGACACCCTTTTCTTTCATCTGGGTTGGAGTGCCTATTCCTGGATCCCATCTTTGCCTGTGCTTGGATCATTCCCTCATTTCCATAGAGCACAGCATTCCTTAACAAACAAACAAACAGTAACAAAAAAACCCATGGGAGGTGAAAAGTAAGACGAAGTTTTAGAAATTTTATTCTAGCCTCACCCTCCAGTGACATTTGCTAGAATTTTTATTTTGAAATAATTTCCCATAGAATTTTTAAGGTGTATTATCACTGTCACTTATGAGTAGTCTGAGCTTCTCTGATTCCTAGTCTATTCCTAAGGCTTTGACGGTGTCTTTTTTTTTTTTAAACGTGAGAGAGAGAGAGAAAGAGAGAGAGAGCAATCTAGGAATGGAAAAAGAATCTTAAGCAGGCTCCGCACCCAGCATAGAGCCCTCCATGGGGCTTGATCCCATGAGCCTGGGGTCATGACCTGAGCCAAAATCACAAGTCCGGCGCTTAACCAACTGAGCCAAGCAGGTGTGCCCCCCCACCCCGGCCTTTGTGTAAATCACTGGAAGACTTTAAGATGTTCTATTGTCCTTGCTGCTCTGAAATTTCATGTGGCCTATGTACTGCTGTTCCTCCATTGCTCTGGACACTTGGTGAACCCTCCCTACCGGTATAGACACATCTTTCCATTCTAGGAAATTGTTTCATATGACTGGTTTATTTCCTTTGCTTCCTTTCTCTGTTCATTCTTGAATTCCTTTCTGGATATCAGATCATCTTGATTTATTTGCTAATATTTGAAATATTTTTCCAACTTTTTAAATTTTTCTCTCTGTTCTATGCCTATGATATTAACTAACATTATTTTCTAACCCTTTTATTGAATTCTACATATCTGCTCTCATATGTTTTTTATTATTATTACTGTTTTATTTGAGAGAGAGCGTGCAAGCTGGGGAGAGGGGCAGAAGGAGAGAGAGAATCTTAAGCAGGCTCCATACTCAGTGCAGAGCCCAACATGGCACTGGATCCAGTGACCCTGGGATCATGGCCGAAACTGAAATCAAAGAGTCACATGCTCAATCAACTGAGCCACCCAGGCACCCCTCTGTTCTCATATCTTTAATTCCTAAGAGCTCCCTTCTTTTTCATTTTTATGTATTTATTTCTTTAAAGGAGAGAGAGAGAGAGAGAGGGCACTTGTGTATGGAGGAGGGGCAGGCGCAGGGGGAGAGAGAGAGAAAGAGAGAGAGAGAGGGAGAGAATCCTAAGCAGGCTCCACACCCAGTGTGGAGCTGGATGCGGGGCTCCATCCCACAACCATGAGACCATGACTTGAGCCAAAAACGAGAGTCAGGCACTCAAATGACTGAACCACCCAGGCACCCCTAAGAGCTCCCTTCTTAAAAATTGTCTGGTGACCCATTTATAATTAGGAGTGGAAATCCTATGTGGGGATGTGGTGCTTATTGATTGGTGGATTTCATTGTTGGGTGATCTGGCTGATATGTTTCATTGGGAAATCTCCAAATGTACATAGGAGGAGGAAGTCCTCCTTCTCAGGAGATATAAGCCTGGCTATCTGTGTCCTTGGAGTCAAATTGGAGAATGGGTGAGAGATGTCATTCTCTCAAGAGTTGACCTTCATTTAGTCCCCTCTTTTCAGTATGGTAACACCATTCTCCACCATTCCTGCTGTCCTTAGGGCCAGAGTCTGTCTAGCTCCTCCTCTTCAGAGAGTGAACCTTATCCCAGCATGTGTTGGGGTAGTTGCCTGGTTGCTTAGGATACAGGGGAAATTCAAGTGTAACTAGCTCTCAAAGCCACTTAAACCATATATACCTATTTTTAGTCTCACTTGGACTCCCACTTTGAAAGGTACTAATGCCTCTAATTCTTGAGTCTTTCTAGCTTTCTACTGGAAATCAGTCTACTTCTGAATTTCTTCCTCTGCTAGTTTAGATTTTAGGCTTCTCAAGGGTGCTGTGTTAGCACAATCCCATATAATTTCCAGGCTCCAAACTTGTGTTACTGTCATTTCTTCTCTTGTTCTGTGTCCTTGTAGGTTTCTTTCTTTCTTCCTTCCTCTTTCTTTCTTTCTTTCTTTCTTTCTTTCTTTCAACTCATGTCTGTTATTGAAGATTTTGGAGAGAGTGAAGGCAAATACATGACTCAGTCTACCATATTTAACTAGATATTCCTCTAGAGGACTTTCTAAATGGATCAGAAATTTTGGTAATGAGAAGGTATTTAAACATGGGTGTCAAATGACAGGAAAAACCACCTTGGATGTGAGTGACTGAGGAGGGGTATGATGGTCACATCACAAAGGTGGTCAGGCTTCAGCACTCACAATCTGCAGGATGTCAACTGGGGTTGAGTTGGGGGTTTGAATAGGGAACACTGAAGTAGTGTATGGAAAGAATTCTGATTCTGGGTCAGATTTCTTCTTGTTACTAACTAGTTTATGAATTTCATTGATTCCCAATTTGTTGCAAATGGAGGATGGAGAAAGACATGTAGCTTCCATTTTCTTTTGCTTCTTTCATTAAAAAAAATATGTTTATTTATTTTGAGAGAGAGAACACGCATGAGCAGGGGAGGGGCAGACAGAGCGGGGAGAGAGGGATCCCAAGGAGGCTCCATGCTGTCAGCACAGAGCTCCACACGGGCTCAAACTCACAAACTGAGAGGTGATGACCTGAGCCAAAATCAAGAGTCAGACGCTTAACTGAGCCACCCAGGACCCCCACTTCTTTCATTCTAAACAACATGGGTTCATAGATGGATGGGTGAGACATCCTTATGTAAGTATTAGGGAAATTGTTACTACAGCATTGCTTAGGAAGACACAAAGTAGTTAGAATATGGAGCAGCTAAAAACTGCCATGAGTTACAAATTGTAACACATTACTTCCATAACTTCTTGCAAACAGTTTTACCCAAGTTTATCAAAACTCTTGATAAATAAAATAAATCCACATATGGATTTTCCTTATTTGGTACAGGTAGATCTGAACATGAAGCCTTGTGTGTGTGAGTACCCTAACAAGGAAGGGCCTTGTGCTCCAGCTCTTTTGGTATCTAAGGCAGGATGTCATTTAAACTCACAGAGTAAAGGAGAGAAAAAGAAGAGACTAGAAAATGGATTTTAAAATGGTAAACAACCATGTTCATAGCAATTTCATTCATAGTAGCCCAACGCTGGAAACAACCCCGATATCCACTGCAGAATAATGAATAAACAAAACAGCTGTACAATGGAACACTACTCAGAACTGAAAAGAAATGAACAACTAATACAATGGCATGAACTAACCTCAAAAGCATTATGCATCCCAAAAGAAGGCAGACACAAAGTAATGCACAGCAGTGCATATTCTTTTCATTTGAAGTTGTAATCTGTGGATATAGAATCAGAACAGTGGTTGCCTTTAGGGGTAAGGAGTGAGATTGAGAAGGGGCATGAAGGAAGTTTCTGGGGTAACATGTGTCTTTTATATTTTGATTGGAGTGATTGCACATGTGTATATATTATCAAAATCACTGAATTTATACTTAAGATCTGTGCATTTCACTCTATGTAAATTTTGCCTCGGTACTTATTTAACTAAAAAGAAGTAGCAAGTCTTTCAGAATGTCTCCAGAATGCTCATGCTGTTTCTTCCCAGACTGCAGAAGTACCAAGATTGTAGTCCTTTCTCCAGAACAAGCAAGTTTACTGCGGAAAGTCTTTTCTGCCAGAACACATGTAACCCCACCTCTGTTCCCATCTAAGTTTTGCTCCTGCAAGTTCAGGGATGAACTGCATCACTCCCTCTCTGCCTAGGGTAACACTCCCCATGTGCAAGCCACCAGGCCCCCTTTTCATGCATTTAATTATCTTTGTAATTATCTTGTAGTGATGGTGTTCTCTTCTTGTGTGAATTGTTTGCTGTTATAGATTTTAAGCTCTCTGCTGTCCAGAAGTATGTTTTTTTGCTTTCTTGAATTCCTCCACAACAGTTTGTTCGGAGTGAAGGTTCAGTAAATGTTGGTTGGCTTAAAGAGAGGAAGGTTGTATGAGATGGAGGGGAGTGCTTGGGCCCTAGAATGGGAAAAGCAAAGGTGAAAATCCTAGATATGTAAACTTGGGTCAAGTTAACCTTACTCTGGGTTTCTGGGTTTTTTTTCATGTCCAAAAATCAGATATTAAAGCCTAATTTACAAGGTAGTTGGTTAAACAAAGAGAGAGAGTGGAAGAGAGAGAGAGATAGTATCTGTAGATATTGTCACAGTGCCTGGCTCTTAGTAAATATTAATCAATGTTATTTTTTTATTAATGAATATGTTTAAAGGAAGAGGTTCCTGAAATAGGTTCAGTGACCCCTAAGACTCAATACTACCCTCATTAGAATGTTTCCAGCTTGGTTTGCCTACCACCTCATTTCTAGGGTTCCTGACATTTGTGAGGGGATAAAGCGAGTGCCCTTGGAGACAGCAGGGGACGAGGTAGCTCCCATCTGTGGCCTGTACCTCTGGCCATCCCCATAATAGCAATTTGGAGACACTTACCTACTGCTCTGTTTTGGGCCACTACATACCCCTTCATCTTGCCTAAGGTAACAATTCATGTCTCCAAGCTTATTACTTATTAATTCTTTCTTTATTTCTTTTTCTTCTAGACTTTTAAGTCATGTTATAAAAATAGGGCTTCTTTAAACCATTTCTATAATATGACGCAACTGGATGAAATTGAATCAGCTAATAAAGATTATCTTTACAAAGAGTTCCAAAACATTTAATAAGCATTATTTAAATATAATGATGTTGTCTTCTTACATGTCACCTGTGAGTCTTATGAAGCAACCACTCCTTCCCAGGTAGCATACACAAGATTTAGAAAGTGTTGATGCTCAAAACATGCCTGTTGAATTGACTCACCTAATGCTACCTGAGAATATTTTCCTGTGGCATGCTCAACACCCCACAGTCATGGATCCTCATCTACTTTGAGATCCTGTGTTAATGGGACTGCCTGATAACTGTGGCATACTTGCTCTCTTTGATAAACTTAGGATGTGGTGTCTTGAACTAAATAGAACAGTAGCTAGGTGCAGTGCAGAAATAATGGTTTTGATTGCTGACTTAGGTTTATTATTTTTTTAATGTTTATTTATTTTGAAAGGGGGGAGGGGCAGAGAGGGAGGGAGAGAGAACGCAGGCTCTGCACCATCAGCGCAGAGCCCGACCCAGGGCTCAAACTCATGAACTACGAGATCATGACCTAAGCCAAAATCAAGAGTCAGATGCTCAACTAACCAACTCACCCAGGCACCCCACTGACTTAAGTTTAAACTTTTGATTAATTAAATGATTTTGCTACAGAGTGTCCAGAGTTTTGGCTTTTGCAGTTGCTATTTTGCTTCTTTGCCATCACTGTGTCCTAAAGCACCATGCATTTAGTGGGACTAACATTGGCTGGGCTCTGGAACCAGGCATAACTGAGTTTAAACCTTGGCTTTTCCACTTATCTACCAGCTGTGTGATCTCAGGCAAATTACCTAACTTTTCTGAACATCAGTTTACTCATCTTCAAATATCTATGTAACCAGGTCATTTTGCAGATTGTAAGGTATATACATACTAGCACAGGATAGGACACATGGAAGGCCCTGAGTACATAAAAGCCATAATGGTATTACAAAATAATAATTTCCACCATTTTAGTACGGATAACAACAACAAACCAATTGTGAGTGACTCATTTGCACATCCTATGCCTAGGGAAGCTATCTATATTGAGTACAAAATTGCTTTACCATAACAAGAGGAATCTACTGTATAGCCCTGTATAAAGGGGGGGGTAATATATAAACTTACATTATCATCATTGAACCTAGCTTGATACAGCATATGATATACATCTGTGTCCTGTTGGTTCTGACTTGCTTCTCATGCAAGAGTCTCTTAACTCTCTTCTTGGAGATTAAAATCCTTTCCTGGTGGGACCCTGTACAACCCTTTAGAATTAGGTGAGATCTGCTTTCTACGAAGGCTCAGACTCCCATCTCAGGCAAGGATTGTGCCTTTCACTGTTTGATAGAGTTCCCTTCACTAGGCCCTTTGAGTTTGCTTCCACTCCTGTGACCTCAGGTAAGTCATCTCTTCTTCCCTGGTCTGTCTTCTCATCCTTAAATGCCATGGTTGGGGCAGCCAGATGATCCCAAGGTAAGCAATCTGAGAAGCAACATGAACTCCAGCACTCCTGACCCCGGTGCTTGGTTTCCCATAGGAGGAGATACATTTACATAAAGAAGAAACTGCTTAATGGAGTTCTGTCTTTCCTCTGAAGTACTCTTACTGCTCCCAATTGCTCTCTCCCTTCTCAAATGAAATCAAATCCCCCCTTTTTCCAATTCTCATTTTGTCAGCAAGCTCTTTCCCCCACTTTACTGGGCCCTGATCCATAATTGGCCTTGTTCACCCATAATACATTGCCTCTTGTTTTTTGCCTGCCAGCCAAATCTTGGACCATCAGGAATTTAATACTGGAAATTCTATTCCTAACATGCACTTGTCTAGCTTCTTGTCTTACCCAAAACTCTTTTATATTTATCATCTTATTTGATCTTTGCAACAGCTCTGCACAGTAAGATGCTTTCCTGTAATTGACAGATGTAGAAACTGGAGTTTGGGAAGAGTGGGTCTGAAGTTCAGTAGCCAATAGGTGATAGAACCCAGATTATAACTTGCATTCTGACACTTGCCACTCTTAAGATCTTCAAAACCCACATTTCTATATTCTGTCAATATACTTAGGGCTTAGGATAGAGTTTTTCCCCCTTGTGTAACAATATGCTTAAGGGCTTAGGATACTTCTTTCCACATGTTAAGTTTGACTATTGCAATAAAAATAGCTCATCAAATAGAGGTAAAGACATATAAGAATTTGTCTTCCTTCTCAAAATGCTGACTTAAGTTTGTAGACATTGAAAGCAGAGAAGGACCTTGGAAATCAGCCTATCCAACCCTGAACATTATACAGATGAGTCAGTAAAGCAGTTGCAGGAAGTGTGTCTTGCCCGATGTCACAGATCAAGTTCAACCACTACCAGTGGAGCTTTGGGAAAGGTAAATAAACCTCTTGGGACAATGCAAAAAAAATTTTTTTTA
Organism: Acinonyx jubatus; assembly: GCF_027475565.1. NCBI lineage: Eukaryota > Metazoa > Chordata > Mammalia > Carnivora > Felidae > Acinonyx > Acinonyx jubatus. The sequence goes on from NC_069388.1 coordinate 57,255,902, forward strand.
ATTTACTTTATTTTATTTTATTTATTTACTGATTTATTTAGAGAGACAATAGGTGAGCAAGGGAGGGGTAAGGGGAGGGGGGAGAGAGAGATAGAGAGTGTCCCAAGCAGGCTCCAAGCTGCCAGCACAGAGCCCACATGGGGCTCAATCTCATGAACTGCGAGATTATGGCATGAGTTGAAATCAAAAGTCAGACACTTAACTGATTGAGCCCCTCAGGCACCCCAGACCAGTGCAAATTTGACCAGACTACTGGCCCACTCCCTCCACTGGAGTATTTGGTCTGTGGCAGGCACACAATATGCTCTGCTTGACATGAAGTGATTCTGCTGAGTCACTTCCAGTGGAGTATCACCCTTCCAGGAAAGTAGATTAGTAAGCTCCTTCTACCTCTTGTGTTTGTCCTTCTGAAGCTTCAAGATGGCTGACTGAGGTACAGCTGGGTTACTGAATAAAAGAGAGAAGACTGAGCTCATACCATCTCTGCCCTGGAAGCAGAGCTCTTGCGTGTTTCCTGGTCACAAGTCCTGCCATCTCTGTCCAGCTACATGGATTCGGGACTCTCTCCCTATAGACCTCTCATGTCTCCAGAATGCTTATCTACCTCTCCACCTGCCTCTTACAGTCCTATCTATTTTATCATAACTGTCGGCTTCTGTGCACTCTCTTGCTTCTCACTGTGGGTCTTGTGTACATTTCTAGTTCATTGGTGGGACAGATCCCATTCTAGCCTCTACTTGGTCTCTTCCATGCTCTGTGTACCTCTTCTGTGCTGCCTGAGGTCTCTGCTTCTTTATCTGTGGAAAGAAACTAACAAACCCTATCTTGCAGGGTTGTAGAGTATGATTGAAACTATAATGGCATAACATCTGACCCTGAAGAGGACCCAAATAATGGTAGCTATTAATGTCTCTTCCCCCGAAACGCAGATGCCTAGAGGTTAAGGACCAGGTCATGGTCATTCATTCATCTTTGTATCCCCTGTGCCTGGGACATATCAACTGCTTAATAATTATCTATAGAACAGATTGGAAGAAAACCATCCTGGCTAACTGTGTCTATGAACATCTGTTGCCCATAGTCTCAGTGGTTCCCAAAATGTTTGCTAGAATGATGTTTTACTCAGTCAGAGCTACCAGTCACATGATGGCCCCTCTTGGTTGTCAAGACTCAGCACTGTTACCAAAGGAAAAGGTAACCTTCATGCAAGCTTTCCTTAAACTGTCGTGAGAACAAAGAAAAAAAGAAGAAAATGAGCGTCTTTATCGAGGGACATTCTAGAATGTTGAAATCGGATGTAGGAGGAAATGGTTAGAATTGCTGTTTCACAGAGGAGCCTTTTGCTCAAGGGCCTGGTTCTGTGGAGCACAGCACTGATTGGCTCCACACACCCATCACTCTGGCTGTGTGTCAGGCCACTGTGAACATGAGCTGCTTCCCGATATACAAAAGGTGGAGCATGGGTTGCACAGAGACATGACTTTTGACTCAGCTCAGAGATCAAGTTTGTTCAGAGATTTCCAGTTACCAAAAATAATCTATCCAAGAGCTCCTTTTATGGGTTGAGGGGTAGTAACTGAAGCAACACCCAGAACTCAGCCAGAGCTCCGAAGGTCCACCCTTGGGTCTTGCTTCTGCTGGAGAGGGAGAATAGTAGACCAACAGTAGGCAGCAAGTTCACATGCTTTCCCTCTGGTTAAACAACAACAAAGGAATAGGTATGTGGCAAGAGTGTCGGTTTAGTCATTGGAAATAAAAACAGCAGTAAGCTTTGGTACTTGCTTTAACTCTTATACATTTCTCAATTCATTTCTATATTTAGAAAATGATACTTTTCCAAATCCCACACTTCTTCATGCCACAGGGCCACTGCCTCCGTTCACAAATGGCTCACCATCCTCTTGCCTGTTATATTCCCTAGGGCCTGCGCTCTGAGGGCCCAGAATCCATTATCTAGTTTATCTTTTTGGGCACTTGTCATTTTCTCCCTTGCATTGTTATTCTGTATATAAATCTCTTGTGTTTCCCATCAGACTGCAAACTCCCCAAGGTCAGAATAAGATAACCCTCAGTTCCACCATAGCACATGGTACCGTGACTTGGCTGTGGGGTGTATCACAAATACTTCTTGAACGAACAAAGAAAAAGTAAGGGTAAATATATCTTGGGACTTCAAAAGCTAAAAAAGTTTTAAAAATAGTGAAAAGATCTCATATAACCATGTAAAAATAAAATTACAAATTTTATTGTAAGATGGAAATAATTAGGGGTGACTGGGTGGCTCAGTCTGTTAAGCATCCGACTTTGGCTCAGGTTATGATCTCACCGTTCCTGAATTTGAGCATCGGGCTCTGTGCTGACATCTCAGAGCCTGGAGCCTGTTTTGGATTCTGTGTCTCCCTCTCTGTCTCTGCCCCCTCCCCCACTCGTGCTCTGTCTTTCTCTCAAAAATAAATAAACCATTAAAAAAATTTTTTTTAAAGGTGGAGATAATTATTTGGAGTGTAAGGAGGAACTGCTCTTTTCCTTTAAATATGCCTGGCTAATTTGTGACTCCCTGAAGGAAATGGACCATATCTTTAAATCACTTCAAATGATTTAATCACTAATCATTAAATCATGAAATGATTTCAAATGACTAGGCTAATGCCTAGCACATTTTTGGTATAATTTTTTATTTTATTGTTTTTTTTAAGATGGAAACATCTTTACTTCTTTTGCTTATCAAAAAAGTGTCATATGCTCAATGTAAAGTTTAAACAGTGTAGAAACAAAAGTAAAAAGTGAAAGGTCTACCAGAGTCTGTCTCCTAAAAGGTCATTTACTGATGTTTTCCATAGTTTTAATGCAATATGAATAATATATTTATACTATTTAATGTATTCTATCTGTAATCTGCTTTTATAAACATCAGAATGTCATATGGTCTCATTTGCATAGATATACATAAGTCTCCCTCATTCTGTAGCAGCTGCATAGTTCTCTTTATTACTATGATGGTTGGAACTCCAGGCGGGTTTCAATTTTTGCTAATACAAACCGTGCTTCAGTGAAATCCTTGCACATACATCTTCTTTGACACACGTATTTCTCTGGTTACTCCTAGACATGGGATTTATGGTTCCACAGGTATGAACACTTAACATTTTGATAGATACTGTCACATTTCCCTCCAAAAAGTGTATTCCAATTTATATTCCCAACAAGAAATGAGAAGGCCTGTTGGGTTTACCTACCTTTTAAGTCTTTCTTGGGTATATTTGGGGAAACTTGCAGGCAACATGATTTTAAAATGATACTTTAGGTCAATAAAGTACTCTCTACTTTTCCGGGTATTTTTACATAGAATACATATTCTCCTTTGACCTTCATAGTAGTCTAGGATATAAGTAGGGAAGACTTTATTCCTGTTTTAGAATCTCAGCCAAAAAGACTTGCTCCAGGTTTCACTGTGAGTCAGTAGCAGTGCCAAAAGCAGAGCCCTTGAACAGTTTTTCTGAGTTTCTCTTTCCACAAGGTGAAAGGACAAAGCTTGAGAGGCAAAGAGGGCATGGCCATGTGGTGAAGAGCCTCCCAAGGGTTCTGCACATCTTGAATTTATGCCAAAGCGGAAAGAATTACCTGATTGGGGTGTTGAGTTTCTTTGGCTGAAATAAGCCCTCCCTTCTGACCAAGCCAAGCAGGGGAAGGAGGAGACAGGTGGTGTGGTGTGTTGGTGTTGGGCCTGTCATGGAGCCCTGGAGGATGGGAGGTGGGACTTTAAGCACAGTGAGCAGTGTTGCCATGAGCTCTCCTTCCACTCCTTTCACAGATGCATTAAATTTAGAGGATACCAGGGAATTCTCACCACTTTCTTGCTGGGGTCCTCTGAAATCCAGTGCTATTAATTCATTTGCAAACTACCCTACTGTTTCCATTATATAAGGTTTTAATATTTTTGGAGGTGTAGTTTACTGATCCTTGACAAAGAAAGAATATAAAGTGATCAGTGCTATTGTTAAATAGAAATTTTCATAGGCTATTGAGAGAGGGGTAACTTTGATAGTCCAGAGCTACCTTACTTCTACATAGTAACTTAGGCAGGAAAGTTTCTTTTTACTGAGGTCAGAATGGAAACTTCCATATCTTAACATAGGCTAGCAGACAAGTCAAGGAGGAATACTTTGGAAAACCCAGTTCTTTGTTCCATGAATACCTTTATGGACAAGGACTACTCTGTCTAATAGCTTCTGGCTAGCCACACGAGGCTGTTGGCTGCTTAAAATGTGCCCAGTATGACTGAAGAGCTGATTTTTTTTTAAACAGTATTTGTTAAAGTTTCTTTATTTAGAGAGAGAGACAGAGACAGAGCATGAGCAGGGGAGAGGCAGAGAGGGAGAGGAAGAAAGAATCCCAAGCAGGCTCTGCACTATTAGTACCCGACAAGAGGCTGGATCTCACAAACCATTTGATCATGACTTGAGCTGAAATCAAGAGTTGGACACTTAACCAACGGAGCCACCCAGGTGCCCCCTGAATTTTTATTTTATTTAATTTTAGTATTTATAATTTTTTTAAGTTTATTTATTTTGAGGGAGTGAGAGAGAGCAGCATGACTGGGAGAGAGAGGGATAGAGAGAATCCTAAGCAGGCTCCACACTGTCAGCGCGGAGCCCAAAACCCGGCTCGGACTCACAAACTGTGAGATCATGACCTGAGCCAAAATCAAGAGTCAGATGCCTAACCAACAGAGCCACCCAAGTGCCCCTAATTTTAATATTTAAATCTAAAAACTGACAATTCAGTTATTGGAAAACTTTTAAGTAAGTTTCAAATGTTGGAATATGAAAATACTTTTTTTTTTTTAATGTTTATTTATTTTGAGAGAGAGAGAGAGACAGAGAGCAAGCAGGGGAGGAGCAGAGAGGGAGACACAGAATCTGAAACAGGCTCCAAGCTTTGAGCTATCAGCACAGAGCCTATCTCAGGGTTCAAACTCACAGACACTTAAACGACTGAGCCACCCAAGCAACCCTATCTTGTTTTTGTTTGTTTGTTTTTGTTTGTTTGTTTGTTTGTTTGTTTTGAGAGAGCATGTGATGAAGGAGGCAAGAAAGGTAGAGGGAAAGAGAGAGAGAATCCTAAGCATGCTCCGTGCTCACTGGGAGCCCCATGCAGGGCTCAATCCCAGAACCCTGGGGTCATGACTTGAGTTCAAATCAAGAGTCGGACATTCAACTGACTGAGCCACCCAGGCACCTCTGAAAATACTTTTTAGTGGTAAATTTTAGGAGATCTAAAAACCAATCAAGTGTTTCTGATGAAAAGTTAGCATCTGGATTGAGATATACTTTAAGTATGAGATAAACACTGACTTTTTAAGGCTTAGTATGAAAAAAAGAATATAAAATAGCCCAATGATTTTTTATATTGATTATTGTTTAAGGGATAATATGTTGGATACAATTAACTCAATAAAATATAGTATTAAAATTAGTTTTACCTGTTTTGTATTTTTACATTAAGAGATTTTTTTTAATGTTTATTTATTTTTGAGAGAGAGAGAGTGACAGAGACAGAGTCCAAAGAGGGGAGGGGCAGAGAGAGACAGAGACACAGAATCTGAAGCAGGCTCCAGGCTCGAAGCTGTCAGCACAGAGTCCGACACAGGGCTCAAATTCATGAACTGCAAGATCATGACCTGAGCTGAAGTTGGACACTTAACTGACTCAGCCACACAGGTGCCCCTATTTTCACATTTTTTTTTAACATGGGTACTTGAAAATAAATTTCTTGGGCATTTGCTCATCCATTCATTCACCAAATGTTTATTAAGCACCTAATATGTGCCAACCACCGAGGAAGCTAATTAGCTACAGCACTGAAAAAGAGCTACACATTGGATGAAACTATACAAATATATATGCCATTCCATCTAAGTGTAACACTCCTTAAGATAAATACTAAAATCACTGCTGTTTTTTCCCTAGCTTCATGAATTTAACTTTCACTTCATTAGTTTACAGTCATTTTTGTTTTCTAATAGATGTATTTAAAGCTTTGATTTTCCCTTAAGTACTTCTTTTGCTGCATTCCAAAGAGTTGAATTTTCAAAACTGTTAGTTTTTTTTCATTAAGATTATTTCTTTCTTTTAAGTTTATTTATTTATTAAAGAGTACATGCATGCATGCAAGCATGAGTGGGGGGGGGGGTGGACAGAGAGAGAGAGAGAGAGAGAGAGAGAGAGAGAGAGAGAGAAAGAAAATCCCAAGCAGATTCCATGCTGTCAACATGGAACCCAATGTGGCGCTTGATCTCAGGAACCTTGAGATCATGACCTGAGCTGAAATCAAGAGTAAGATGCTTAACAGACTGAGACATATAGGAACCCCTCAAAACTATTAGTTTTAAATGTTTTATAATTTCTCTTGAATTTCATCTTTAAATTATGAACTATTTGGAAGTATTCCATTTAGTTTCAAAATACATGGGAGAAATGGTTTGGATACCTTTTTATTGGTGATTTTTTTTAAGTTTATTTATTTATTTTGAGAGAGAGAGAGAGAGAGAGAGAGAGAGAGAGAGACTCCAAGGGGGGGGGCAGAGAGAGAGAGAGAGAGAGAGAGAGAATCCCAAGTAGGTTCTGCACTGTCAATGCAGAGCCCGACAAAAAGCTCGAATTCATGAACCATGAGATCATCACCTAAGCCAAAGTCAGATGCTTAACTGACTGAGCCACCCAGACACCCCTACTGGTGATTTCTAATAATCACTAATATTGCACTGTTTTCAGAGATGGTGGTCACTATGGTGTTGATTCATTCAAATGTATTGATACTTCCTTTGTGGCCTAGTGTGATCAGTGTGAAAATATTCCATTTGTGCTTGAAAAAACTGTATGTTGTTTATTTGATAGGTGCAGGAGCCTTTATGTTACTCACTAGAGTTAACCATTTTTAAATGGTTTGTTCAAATTTGGGGAGCCTTAATTTTTATAACTGTTGGCCTGCTTGATCTGTTAGGTTCTGAGAGATACGCTTTAAAATCTTCTGCTATACTGGGGTGCCTGGGTGGCTCAGTCAGGTAAGTGTATTGGGGCACCTGGGTGTCTCAGTCGGTTAAGTGTCTGACTTTGGCTCAGGTCACAATCTCACAGTTTGTGAGTTCAAGCCCCATGTCGTGCTCTGTGCTGACAGCTTGGAGCCTGCTTTAGATTCTGTGTCTCCCTGTCTGCCCCTCCCCCCACTCATGTTCTGTCTTTCTCTCTCTCTCTCTTTCTCTCTCTTAAAAATAAATAAACAGTAAAAAAAATTTTTTAAATCTCCTGCTTTGGTTGTAGATTTATCACTTTACTCCTGTAAATCCATCAATTTTAGCTTTGTATATTTTAAGACTATATTATTAAGTAGTTATGATTTCATAATTTTGTATCTTCTTGGTGTTTTTCTTTCTTCATTTACATAAAAAATTTTCACCTTAAATTCTGTTGTGTTTGATATTAGTATTACCAGAGAAGTCCTCCTTTAATTTGTATTTAATGATGTATCTTTTTCTATTCTCCACTTACTGATATCTTTTGCTTGAGATATGTCTTCTTTAAATGGAACTTATGGCATGGGCACCTGGGTGTCTCAGTCAGTTAAGCGTCCAACTTCTGCTCAGGTCATGGTCTTGCAGTCAGTGAGTTGGAGCCCCACATCAGGCTCTGTGCTGACAACTCAGAGCCTGGAGCTTGTTTGGGATTCTGTGTCTCCCTCTCTCTCTGCTCCTCTCCCACTCATGCTCTGTCTCTATCTCTCAAAAATGAATAAATGTTTAAAAAAATAAATGGGAATTGTGGTAGATTGTCTTTTGTTTTTCCAATCGAAGACTCTTTCATCTGTTTACATTATTGTGATTACTAAAATATTTGGATTTATTTCTAGTATCCATTTTTGTTGCTATTCTTATGTACTCTAATTCCCCTTCACTTCTCTTTCTCCTGTTCTATCATGCTAGATATTTTAAATTTGCCTTTCAGATCCACTGTCCATCCAACTCTATGCCCAGGAAGCTAACCTCAATGGACTAGCAGCATACCCCCTTCCCCTTTGGCTTTTGGTTGGGTTGAAGCCACAGCAGGACATTGGAGGACAGGCAGAAAGGAAAGTTGGGCTATTGGTTCCACCAGCTCCCTTTCTGCAGGTCTGTGTTCCTCTGATGGATACCACAGCATATGTCAGGCAGGCTTCTCTAACACATACAGCTCTTGCTGGTTACCAGTAACTCTTCCTTTGCTTTGGTCCTTTAGATCTAACAGAACTGAAGATCCCCATTGTTGTAACACAGACTCTTTCACCTTTCCTTTTTGGTTTCTCACACCCTTTGTAAATAATAAAGAAAAAAAATCTTTGAACAAACTCTTTACAGTTATCCCTTTTAAGTATGCAGTCTGTTTCTGGCCAAATCCCTGACCCATATACCTACTTTCTAATGGATAGATTACATTTTCTTAAAACTCTTTGTGGAAGAGAATACTAATTCATACAAGCCCTACTGATTGGCATGGACTTTTTCTCAAACATGTTATTTTCATGTTCTTTTCCTCTGGATATAGGAAAAGTAACAAACAAAAAAATATTTAGACTACTTTGTCGATGGATTGTAATATTTATCTCTAATTTCTTGTGACTACCAAAGCATATATCCAGACCCTTCCATAATACATTCCTGTGGGCCAACCCTCTGAGATACACAGAGGAGATTCAGGAAGGAATGGATTGTAACTCACCATCTGTTAATCAATCAATAAATGTTTATAGAACATTTACATGAAAGGTCTTGCATTAGGTATTGGGAAGGAGGGCAACATGTTAAATGTTGGGAAAATAACTAAATCACCAGAACTCTTAGATGTATTTTCTCATTTTATCTCTCATTTCATTTATAAGGTAGAGATTATTGTTGCCTAATTGACAGATGAGATAACCAAGCCTCAAAGCAGTTCAAGCAACTTACCTGTTCTCTTACAACCACCATGGGACTGAGCCGGGAATTTTGCCCAGATCTCAATCTCAAGACCTGTGCACCTGTGCACCTATTTCTGTGTCCATAAATATGATTTCAGAGAGCTTTGTATCTGGGAGCAGATAAGATATAAACAGATGAACAGTGAGGTCATACTACAAGCACTGTCACAGGTAGCTTTTGTGGGCTGACATGGGATGAGAAGGCTTTGTGGAGAAGGATGGGACACAGCAAGTGGGAGGGAGAGGAGTCCAGTCCAGATGAGTGACAAGAGCATGGACCCAGGTAGGTTTCACTCCATTCTGACACTGCTGTCAAGAACAAATAGGACACAGTATCCAACTTTTCAGACACCCTTGGCTTGTTTCCATTGTGTTTATGTGTTTTCACCTCATTCCTTTTATCTGAAGCTGGGAAATGTTGAGGTGGAGAAATATGGTGTTGTTTGAAGTGATATCCCTTTTTTTCCCTTGGGCTGGGTTTCCAGCAAAGGGGTGGGAGAGGGCTGGAGTTACTGAGATCTCTGTCTAAGCAGAGACAAGAAGGGCAACATGGAATCAGGGTAGCGTACAGAGCATGTAAAGATCTGGTAACTCAACCAGCGTTTCTAGAATGCCAACAACATGCTAGCTTGTGGTGGGTAGATTGCAGTGGGTTGAGAAGTAGGTTAGAAGCAAGGCAAGTGACAGTTGAGTGTCCGACTTCGGCTCAGGTCTTGATCTCGCAGCTCATAGGTTCAAACCCCACATTGGGCTCTGTGCTGACAGCTCAGAACCTGGAGCCTGCTTTGGATTCTGTGTCTCCCTCTCTCTCTCTGCCCCTCCCCTACTCGTGCTCTGTCTCTCTAAAATGAATAAATGTTAAAAAAATTTTTTTAAAAAGCAAGGCAGGTGATGCACTTTTGAAGTAGAGGGGCAAGAGGGACAGAGAGGGGGCATTGGTTGGCAGGATGGAAGGACCCCCAAGCCATCATTCCCTGTCCCTACCTCACATGGTCCCAGGAAGGGAACCACAAGTGAGCTCTGAGCTGACACCGGCCCCAACTGTGGCAAAAAGCAACCCCAGGAAGCACTGTGGTGAACACACAAGACGGTGAATCAGGAGAGCTCTGCTCATTTCCTTTTTCCTCCAGGCTTGTTACACCCTCTTAGGTCAAATCACATCACCACCTTAGTCCTGGAATTCCCGCTCAAAGGGGAAGTGGTATACTCCTGACCATGTTTCTGCCCAGCGAAGGCACTCACATGCCTGCAGACCACAGGCAAAGGCCCTTGGGTGGCACCTAGTTCCTCCTATTTCCCCCAACAGCATCTGGGGTGGGAATTGCATGAGGTGAGGAGATGGGCACAGGAATAAGGCTACATGTTCCAACTCAATACAAAACACATACATCCCAAGTAATACACCTTAGCCATAGACAAAAATTTTAAATACGTCTTTAAAAAGCTAAGACCATTGCGTCCAAGATTCGCTACCCAAATACAACCACTGCAAATATTTTGGTGAATAGCTTTGGAAAGAATGCCTTCCTTTTTACAAAACATATTTTCTCAAATGTCTATGGGGAAAGTTTAACACACATGCATTTATTTAAATATAAATATTAACCATGTGCCCCTCTCTCTAAAACCTCCCTCAGTTTTCATTCTGCATCACTGGTTCTTGGGTGGGAAAGGGACTAAGGAGGAAAGAAGAGAACCATTTGCATTCGGACCCCACAGAAGTTCTGGAAGAAGCTGCTCTCCCAGTGCCAGTGAGAAGTAAAGAAATAGTGGGAGACTAAGAAATCTGGCTCCCTCCCTTACCCTCTGTTGGCCTAGCCATGGGGAGAGGGGGGAATTTAGGTGGAGGCAGAGGTTAACACAAAACCAAACAACAGGGCAAATGTGAGGGAGCTGGATTACCTCCTTCCAATCAAAGACCCCCTCAGATGGCTCTCAGTTGGAAGGAAAGTAGGTAAGCTAACACAGAGTTGAATCTACCAATTCATAAGTCAAGTGTGATTGACAAATACAAATATATTTCCTGAATGGTCCCCAAAGTACATTGCTTTTGAAAAGGGTTGTCACTCCAAAGAATCCTTAACTGGCTAAGTATTGAGAAACGTAAGGTAATATATTTGGTCATTGCATCTTCCTGGGCTAACCCAGTGTTTCAAAATTTCTGGCTCCATCACATAAGCAATATGGGCTGAATGTGGAGACAAAGGAAGTGCCTCAGGGAAATCAAAGATGAAAAAGATCTATTTTTTTCAAAGGCCTCATTGTCTACTGTGGATATGGAAGAAATGCACAAATATCAGCCACACAAGGCACAAGACAGGCACAGACTCTGAGCCAGACTATTGCATTTGAACCCTGGTCCACCACCATGCGAGGACCATGTACAACACAGCCAGCCCCTCCAAGCTCCCTAGGGCATAGTGATAGAACCTGCCTCTGGGGGTATGGGAGGTTTAAAGGATAAAAGCACACAAGCCCTTGGCAAGGATAAGTGTGCAGTAAGTGCTTACCACAGCTCCTGAACATGTGAGGCTGACCAGAAAGAAGTGACCAGACCCAGGAAACACTTCTTGCAAGAGATAGGCCTTAATCTTTGGAGAGGTTCTGATAGCACAGATGGAAAGGGTAGGATTCAGAAGCACAAGGCTTGGAGATCGAGGTCTATGGAGAACAGTCTGAAGAGAGTGACTAGAACATTTGCCTCAAGCTTTGTGTCAGACAGGCATGAGTAGGAGTCAAGTCAGGAAATCAGGGACTAAAATGCTGGCCTGAAGAGTCTGTGCCCAGTTTGGTAGGAAATGAGGAAATACCAAAGGCTTTGAGCAGAGGATACCAGGTGCAGATGTCGTTGAGTAGGATTTATCAGGCAGATAGAGTGGGATGGGGAAGATGTGATGGATGTGGGGTCTCAGGAGGCCAGCGTGGAAATCCAGGGCATCAGTGGGGGTGGAGTGCAGAGTGATGTGGGAGGGATATTGCAGGGGGCAGGGCCAGATTCAAGGGTAAGCAACTTTCACAGTCACATAAGATTATGCTCTGAGGTACCCTGTGCTTGTTTTAATGTTCTGCTGTCAGTGTCTTGAAACTCTTGAGTTTTGAAAACAAAGAGCCCCACAAATTGTGAACTAGGTCTCACAAACTACATAGCTGTTCTCGGGAGAGGGGTATATAGGATGGGCAAAATATTTGGGCATGGAGTGAAGCAGAAGAAAGGAGTCATTCAAAGAGTTGTGGGAAATTTTGGCCAACAAATGAGGGGTAAGGAGTGAGAATGGTGTTTGTGGAGAGAACACATTGTGGGATGCACCAGCTGTCATGGGGAGGTGTCTGAAAACTTGTTGGGAATTTGGTCTCAGAGCTCAGAAAACAACTTTGAGATTAGTTACTTGAAAATCATACCCTCTCATTAACCTTTTTTTCAAACACTAAAGGATTGTTCTACTTTATTTTAATGAGATACATTATTTTTTAATTAAAAAATTAATAAAAGCATTCATTGAATAGTGAGAAGCTTTAGAAATGGGTGTAGGAAAGAGGCATTAAGAAAGGTCAAGAGGCTAGTCACCTGGGTGGCTTGGTCGGTTAAGCGTCTGGTTTTGGCTGAGGTCATGACCTCACGGTTCATGAGTTTGAGCCCCACATCAGGCTCTGTGCTGACAACGAGGAGACTGCTTGGGATTCTCTCTCTCCCTCTCTGCCCCTACCCTGCTCGTGTGTGCTCTCGCTCTCAAAATAAATAAATAAACATTAAAAAAAAGTCAAGAACCTCATCTGGAATTCTATTGCTGTGGGCTAAATTGTGTTCCTCCCTAGCATTCATGTGTTGAAGTCCTCACCCCCCAATATGTCAGAATGTGACTATTTGGAGTTAGGGCCTTTATAGAGGCAATTGAGTTAAAATGAGGTCATCAGGGTGGGACCTAATCCAATAACACTGGTGTCCTTCTGAGAAGAGGAGATTTGGACACAGAAAAACAGAGGAGGGAACATGTGAGGACACAGGGAGAAGATGGCCATGTCCAAGGAAAGAAGGAGGCCTGGGGAGAAATCATCACTGCTGACATCTCATTCTCAGACTCTACCCTCTGAGACAGTAGAAAATACATTTCTGTTGTTTGAGACCTCCAGTCTGTAGTACCTTGTTACAGCAGCCCTGGCAAACATAACTGTCTTCCTTGAGAAGAACAAGAAGTAGAAAAATCCTTGGAGACAAGCTAGAAGTGGTCAGGGATGTGGTGGGAGAGCCGCAAGCGAAGCCACAAAAGCGAAGAATAGCTCAAGGATGAGGAGTGGTTGCTAGTTGTCAGCAGGCCTTACAGAAAGGTGCTGGACTTTAGTATAAGGAAGTCACTAATGACCTTTGAAGGGTATCATTCACGCAGCAGGGGAAAACCAGTTACAGTCAGTTTGGGGGAGTGTGACCTGATGGTCTACGGGCAGAGAATCCAGAGAATACTTAATTTCAAAAAGTTTCAGTATGAAAGGCAGGGGATGAGATAGGGCAGTAGCTTGACAGGAAACCAGAATCAAGGGAGGGATTTGTTCAGGGTGAGATTTAGGGAGCCCTGGACAAGCATGGCTATAGAAACCCCCAAGAGGGGGACCCAACACAGCATGTTGTACCCAATTTACATTTGTTCAGTGAGTGAGAAGGGAACTCACAGGGACCAGGGAAAGGGCACAAAGCCCAGTTGGGCAGCTGACCCACACACAGCACTGGCTTGGCACGGTATCTGGAGGAAGGAGAAGGAAGGGATCTTTGTGCTGCTCCCTAATTCTGGCAGCCCCTGAACTGTGCCTCTCCGTTTAGTTCCACCAGGTTCCTGTAAGGAGCTTGAGGCCTGGTTTCCCCTTACTTCTGTCCCTTTGGAATTCCCCTTGCAGATTTGCAGGGACGGGACTGTCCTCCCAGTGGCTGGCACACAGGCGTGTGAGAATCTGTTCCCCCAGGACTTTCCAGCGGCAGAGCAGAGAGGGTCCTGTTGCAAAGCAGACAGTGAGACTGACTTGCAGACCTTTGGGATCCTCAGTGTGCAGAGGGTACACAGAGCTGCTTCCTGGGCCTAGTCCCCAGCAGTTGTTTTGTTTTCTTGGGAATTGGTGCTGAATCTCCAGGAAGCCACAACCTCAGCCCCAGGACCCCACTTCCCTTTGGCCAGAAGTTTACAAACTTTTAAAGAAAGTACTAGACCCATCTTTCAAACAATATCTTAGAGAAATCCCTAAAATATCAGGGAGATAACAGAACATTTTATTAGTATACATCTCCATTATAACTTCAGACTTCTTGTAATTGCATATGGTGAAGCCAGCCAAGGAGAATTACAGGTTGTTTTAATAAATGGAAAAAATAGAAATTGTGGTTAAGGGGACACCTGGCTGGCTCAGTCAGTGGCGTGTGCGTGGAGTGAACTTACAGCCCCTTGATCTGAGGGTTGTAAATTCAAGTCCCATATTGGGTGTAGAGATTACTTAAAAATTAAATATTAAGGGGTGCCTGGGTGGCTCAGTCGGTTAAGCGTCCGACTTCGGCTCAGGTCATGATCTCACGGCTCGTGGGTTCGAGCCCCGCGTCAGGCACTGTGCTGACAGCTCGGAGCCTGGAGCCTGCTTTGGATTCTGTGTCTTTCTCTCTCTCTGCCCCTAACCCACTCACATCCTGTCTCTGTCTCTCTAAAAAATAAATAAACATTAAAAAAAATTTTTAATTAAATATTAAAAAAAAATCATGGTTATGGAAACCATTGCAACCTGATAAAGCTTCAGGCTTTAGTTTATTTCTGGTATCTGCTTTGGTCACATTGTAAAGAAATTCCTAATTCACACAGATAAATGGCTATAAACTGTTAATAGTTTTAAAAGGAACCAGCCTTATAACCTGAGATTTAACCAGAAAATGGCAGAAGATTTATTCAGAGTCTTTACAAAAATGATTTATCCTTGCAACACACTTAGCCTGTTGATCTGCAGTATGTCATGTGTTTGTAAGTAACATATTTGAATCTATTATGTGAAGTATGAAAAATAATTTAACAATCTTTTAAAAATAAAATTTGAATCAAATATTTGTGGAAACCTAAATAGAGCTTTCTATGAGATATAGATGGAAGTCCAGTACCCTAAGCACCACATAGAACCCCAACCCCATTACCAACCAACAAATGTTTACTGAATGCCTACTCTGTGACAGATTCTGTACTGAGCAGGAGATACAGAAAAAAAAAACCCACATCATCCCTACCCACAAGGGCACTGGGCTGGAAGATGAGATAGACTCAGAGAAATTCCATCAAGTGTAGGATGTTCAGGAAGTTCAGGAGACAGGCACTTGTTGGACCTGGGGAAGTGAATAAGAATAAGGGTACTTTGCAAGGATGGAGAGCAGGCTTCTAGAGGCTGTGCACTCTATGCTGGGGGTAATCAGGAATTGGGCAAAGATGGGCAAAGAAAAGTCCCTTAGAAGTAATGCCAGGAGACATGATGTGAGGAAGTGAACTAGCACAGAGTATGTGCTGGTCTCAAGCTGTATGAGATGGCTATATGACATGGTGGGAGCGGAGGAGACAGCCTCAGAAGGCCGAGTTGCCAGGTCATGTCATGGAACAGGGCTTCAGGGTAATAAAGAGGTACCTTCGCTCTAACCTACAAGTAATGGACAGCTGTTGAGGGGTTTAAGCAGGAGGGTGCTGTAGTCAAATCTGCATTTTTAAAAGAGCCCATCTATGGAATGATCCCATTTATGGAGGCAGGGAGACAACTTCAGAGATTAAGAGTGATGGAGGCTGAGCCAGGGTGTGGCAGTGAGGAACAGAGAGAAGCAGGTGGCCTTGAGTAATATTTAAGAGGCAGAATTGACAGGACTTGGTGATTGATTTGTTGGGGGAGCAGGGTGGGTGTCACAGATGAAAGAGAGGGAGGAGTCAAGGAAGCCCCTCTACAAAAGTGTCCAGCTCAGGTGGCTGACTATAGAGTAAGAATGTGAGCCCAGGTCCTCCGCTTCCACAGCCCTTCAGACTGATAGTATGAGAGGAAGCCTGGTCAGATCAGTCGTCTGGTTGAGAATCATCATCATGGACGTAAATCCAAAGGAAGAGTCCAAAGCCATTCTAAGCCCAGGTGAGAGGGTTGATCATTCTTGGAAGTTTTGCTTATAATTTGCTGAGAATGAATGAGCAATCAGTGTGTAATTCATTGGTTGATGAGATTAGCCCCACCAAAGCTGATTTCTACAAAGAATACAGTTGCAGGATCTAGTTGCTTTCTTTTTAAACTACAAAATCCACATAATAATCACATCAATACAGAAGCAAACATGTTTTCCTCTGGGTTCTGCTCATGGGGCAGTAATATATTTTCCAGATAAATCACAATTGCAATGAGCCACACTGGGGAAAATACTGAATGTATGAACTTAAAAGCAAGGAAAAATAACAAAAGTGAATCTGCCTTAGTATGACTGCATTCCTATGCATTTCGCAGAACTTGGTTATATTTGTTGGTAAAGTGGCAATCACAGAGGGAAAATAAAAATACTACATAATCAGATTGCTAAAGGGTTGGAAGGGGAATGGGTGGGAGAGTTTATGTGGTTTTTAAAATAGGAAGTTCTACCCTAAAGTGTGTCATTTCTGAAGTGAAGGAAGTTCCGATAGGCTATTAGAAGAGCCTGCACAATAGCATTTTGATGTTTTCCACACATTATATTTCATGACAGTAAACATATGGCTTTTCACCAAATCACACAGTGTTATTTGGATACAAAGTGACTAATACATATTCTAAGGTTGGCTGCTCTGGGATTTTATGAAGCCAGAGAGAAACTACTGTTTAGCCTTGTGAAAGACATGATTGGTTGCATTATCAATATATATTTTTTTCATTTAAAATGCAGCCTTTTTCAGGAGCGCCTGGGTGACTCAGTTGGTTAAGCACCCAATTCTTGATTTTGGCTCAGGTCATGATCTCACAGTTCACGAGTATGAGCCTCTCATCAGGCACCACGCTGACAGTGTGAAGCCTGCTTGGGATTCTCTCTCAGCCCCTTTCTCTCTGTCTCTCTCTCTCTCTCTCTCAAAATAAAGAAATAAACTTTAAAAAATGTAGGTTTTTCAAAATTTTAAGGAGACTCTGAAATTGTGAGGGCAATGGCAACAAAGAAATGTTGGTTATTAACATTATGGGAAGGAAGCATGGTTTGGATGATGATGAAGGACTGGTTAAGAAGAGGAACTCTCAAGGTCATACAAAATCACTGAGATACTCTCTATTCAGACCGTCTACTTACTAGGTCATAACTGAAACAGGCCCATATTAGTCCCCAGGCAAGAAGCTCAGCTGACGTGGAAATGCCACCCTGCACAAACATCTGCAGCAGTGCAGGCTGCCCGAGCTGATTTCACCATACGTGGCTCCAGTGTACTCTAGCTTTGACGTTCCTACCACCACCCAGGGGGGAGGGGAAGACCTGAATGACCCAGTGTCCCTGTGTGTGGATCCTGATCTCAGAAGCTTCTCTGAACCCTCCCAGAGCTTGGGAACTCCCTCAGAAGGTGACAAAGCAATTCTTTAGGGAGGTAGGGGAGGGAGGAAAAAGAGTCAAGACTGCATCATTACTTTTACCAAATGCTTAAGAGGATACTGGCCCATACTTTGTGTTTGCATTCAGAGCTAATGTTTTTGTTACTAAAGGTAAAGTTTGGCTATTGCAAATTATCTGATATTGTATCGTTGCTCTCTAAAAAGGAGCCTGCAAAAAGTGGGGGAGGGTGTTCCTGTGTATGGTGATAAAGACCATGGGCTCTGGGTTTGAATCCTGAGACTCATTGGCTTTGTGACTTGGGCAGGTCATTTACCCTCTGGGTGCCTTGGTTCCTTCTCTGAAGAATGGGGGAGAGTAATGGACAGGGTCCTTGTGAGGCCGAAGTAAGTCAGCACTTGTAAAGGCTGTGCAATAGATCACTTGGAAAGCCTGGATATCCAGTTCAACACACATCTCTGTGTCAGGCACTGGCTGACCCTCCCAGAGAGTCCAACTTGGGAGCCAAGGAAGGCTACCCACACGTCAAAATCCTCTTCCGTCTTCAGCCAATGACTGGGTGTTCCTTCTCCACCCCCTCTGATTCCTTTTCAAGCTTAACTCCTCAGCTCTTCTCTTGAGGAATTCCTCAAGGCTTGCTCCAAGGCCCTCTTCTGTCTCTGTCTTCTATTCTTATCAGCTATCTTATCCACAAGCATTATGTCCATTGCCAGCCACACATACTCTGTACTGGGTTCCAGACCCAGGTATCAGCTGCATACTTGGAGGGACCTCCCAGATGCCTCAAAGGTACCACAAACTCAGTAAGTGAGAAGCCCAGCTCATACCTTTTTTTTTTAAGAGAGCATGTGTGAGAGCAGAAGAGGGGACAGAGAGAGAGAGAGAGAGAGAGAGAGAGAGAGAGAGAGAGAGAGAATCTTAAGCAGGCTCCATGCTGAGGGTGGAGCCCCATGTGGAGCTCAATAACACAGTCCTGTGATCATGACCCGAGATGAAATTAAGAGTTGGATACTTAATTGACTGAGCCACCCAGGCACTCCAAGAAGCCCAACTCATACTTTTTATAAGCACAACTGCCCCTTTTCTAGGGCAACCCAGTTCAGTGATTGACATAATCATCCATGAAGACCTAAAAGGGGTCTTCACTTTCCCTATCCAGTTTACCCACAAACCATGTTAGTTCTACTTTTCAAACATCTCTTGCTTGAATAAATCTGCTCACTTCTTTCCATCTCTACCAGGATGACCCTGGGCCAATTTTCTTGCTCAGCTATTGCCTTCTAACATTGAGCACAAAATATGAGTTGGGGAAATGCTTAACATGTATGCTGAGAAATTCATTAGTTTCCTTTAATGTTAAGCACTATGAAGAAAAACATAGCAGGGAACATGGCCAGAGAGTCACCCAAGAGGGTGGTTGGGGGAGGCCTTTCTGAGGAGGTGTTATTTGAGGATCTTGAGGAAGAGGATTTCAGGACTATCTCAGATTCACATGTCTTGAGATAGGAACAAGCTTGAAAGGTTAAGGGGTTGGAGGTGATCACAAGCTGGAGGTAGTAGGGAGAATGGGGAGATGGAGTGGGGAGGTCTGCAGAGGCCAGATCCTGTGTGGTTTTGGAGACTGTGGGCGGGAGTTCAAATGTAATTCCAAATGCAGTGGGAAGCCACGGGTGACCTAAGCAGATCCATCAGCTCTCAGGGGAGTTGGTTGCTCATACCAATTGCTCCAGCCCCATTGGTTCTGCGTCTGATAGAGTAGGGACACATAGAACACTCTATGTTCATCAGATAATTGATGGCTCCTGAAATCCAGTTTATTATTTTCTACAATCAAGGGTGTCCTCCAGGGCTGGTTGGCACAGTGATTGTGTCACCACCCACACAGATCTGCAGACCAGAAACATAGGGGCATCTTGACTTTCTTCTTCCCCAGCACTTTGTCACCAACTCCTGTTCACTCTACCACCTAAGCATCTCTCAAATCTGTTCACCTCACATTCTTAGGTAGGAAGTAACAAGTTAAACTTCCCCATACTGGCTTCAGCAACACCACTATCTGTGACCCCTCAATCCAGGGTCTAGTTATTCAGAGCCTGAAAGGTGGCCAGACCTGGCTCTATCAGAGATTTATGTTCATCCTTCTGGAAGGTGTGGTTTGGTGAGCATGTGTAGGAAACCTGGACCTATGGCTTATGGCTCTTTATACATCAGCCAATCATCTATTGTTTCTGGGTTTGCTTAAGCTTATTTGTAAAATAGGTGTAATGATATTTGCTTTATTTCTTTCCTGTTGGGATAAAATACATAGTTTTTAGGATGAGAAACATCACATCCATGATTCAGTGTGAAGTGTTGTTAAGACTGAGGCCAGGATTCCAGCAGGAGCCTGAGGCTCACTCTTGGGGTGGGGAGGGGATGCCAGCTGCAAGGCAGTGGTTTTCCTGCCTGACTCTAGAGCACCTGCAACCTCTTACAGGGCCTGAGCTGTTGCCCTGCTGGTAAAGGTTGGTGAGGCATCTCCAGGCCTGGTGGAAACCTGCCTGTGCACAGCTGGACCGCATGGCACCAGGATCTCAAAGTATCATTGTGTCGCCTGCCATTTATTTCCAAAGATAATCTTGTATTTTCCCCTGAAATCCAAGTTTGTCGTCACTACTTGCAGTAGAAATGAAACACTGTCTTGGAGCCACCAACTCATGGCCCACACAGAGAGCCCTGGGAAGTGACTGCCTGAAGCCACCCTAAATCCTAGGACCTCAGGCCTCACTTTGACAATTTAGCCAAGTCACCAAAGTGCCTACAATGATGGGTTTGGTGGACAAGTGAAAATATTCTAAGATAAAAACAACTATAGAAGCTTTTCTCTTGGTAACCAGAGTGGATGTGCACAGAGTGGAGCCAAGTAGAAGAGGGAAAACTGCTCCATGCACAGCCCTCTCCTGCCCTTGATCCTGCCTCTTGGCTCTCACCCATTCCCTTTGGACCACACTGACCTCTTCCATGCACTCTTCTGCTCCACACTGACACTGGCACAGTGTTCTCACTTGTTCTCTTTTGCATTGTCAAGAAGAACAAACTGTCCATCTTCTGACTTTCCTCCAAGTCACATTCTAGCCCATTTAAACAAATGAGCTCTCTGTGATGCGTTCTAGACCTTTTGTCTAAACCGAGGCACTTGGGGGCCAAGAGGGAACACATATCATTTCAGTATTTGCTCAGTGTTGCCAGGACTTTTACCTATGAAGTCCCATAGTCCCTAGCACCCAAGGAAGGGTGTGGCAATCACCCCCTCCCCCTTGCAGAACTTCATTGAGAATTTGGGCAGCATCCCCAGGATGACCCAGAGTCAAGATGCAAACCTGCTTTCTCAGGGAAGAGTTAAGCTAGTGATTTTGTTTACAAAGAATCTTGGCTTTTTGCCCTTGTTTTAAACTTGTACCCCATTGAGATGAGATGGTTCAGTTGCGCTTTCTTGGCAGCACTTAGCCACTCAGCTTATACTATCTGCTACTTCCCTGGGCATGCCCTATTCCTTGCTCAAGAATTGTTAGCCTGTATCCTGTTTCAATAAGATAAGTTACCTTATTATCTCTGATCCAAATTCCCTGTGGCCAGCTGCTCAACTCTCTGTGATAATGCGAACAATACTTACTTCTGTTCTCAGTTGCTGATCTTTTTTAAAAAAACTTTTTTCATGAAAACAAGAGTCCGTTTTCACAGGTGGGGAGCTGTGGCCTTTTTCTTCTAAGGTCTGCATCTTCCAGCAGAAGGACAAGACTGACAATGCTGTCGGGAGCTCAGGGGCCGGTGCTGTTCCAAAGACCTCCATGAAGCATTCAGGCAAATGAGGAGGAGTCCTGGGCACTGTGTAAAAACTCATGCAGCTGGCTCTTTATAATAGCCCCAGATTGGAAGCTACCCAAATGCCCATCAACTGTAGAATGGGTAAATAAATTGTGGTGTATTCACACAATGGAATACCCGCCAACAAAGAGAATGAATTATAACTACATGCAGCAATATGGATGAATCTCACAGACAAGACATGGTGTGAAAGCACCCAGACACAAAAGAGAACATACTGTATGATTCCATTTATAGAAAGTACAGAAACAGGCAGAACTCATCTATGATGTTAGAATTAGGATACTGGTTACCCCTGGCAGTGAGAGAATAGGATTTCTGGGGGCAGCTTATATTCTGTGTTTTTTTTTTTTTTTCATCTGAGCTTTGGTAAAACAAGAGTGTTCAGTTTGTGAAAATTCATTCAGCTGGACACCTGTGATATGAGCATTTTTCGGTATGGATATTATCTCCAATGAAAAAAAAAAATTTTAAGCGAAACAGTGGGAGCTGGCTTTGTCCAGATACCTTCTGATGGCTCTGTTTCTTAGTTCTATTTAACTGGTGACAATGCATAGACGTTTCTTCTGAGACAGAGTGATCCCTTGAGAAAAAACAGGTAGCCATCTATGACTTATCTTTTTTTTTTTTAAATGGTAGACTCACATAGGAGTCACACCTTAATTATCCTGTGAATGTAACCTGACAGTCTTATTCTTTAGTTGAACTAAGTTTACGAACTCAAAAGAGCATTATACCTTTTTGCCTGATCGCTGGCACAACAGGGTTGATCTTCTTTTTTCTTGTGATTAGATTTTGAATTTTTTTTACATGTTTTTATTTTTATTTTTATTTTTATTTTTGAGACAGAGAGAGACAGAGCATGAGCAGGGGAGGGGCAGAGAGAGAGGGAGACCCAGAATCCGAAGCAGGCTCCAGGCTCCGAGCTGTCAGCACAGAGCCTGACTCCGGGCTCGAACTCACAGACTGTGAGATCATGACCTGAGCTGAAGTCAGACACTCAACCAACTGAACCACCCAGGCGCCCCTAGATTTTGAATTTTGAATTATAGAAATGCAGGTTTTCCTGGGGAAAATGAGAGAGAAAAAAAGATGGAGATCCTGCACTGAAGTCTTCTTTAAATATTCATAATAATTCTTGATAAAACGTGTTAATTATTTTAAAAACAGAAAAGGATCTTTTGGTGTCCTCTAGGAGTAGCTTATTGGCAGCAGCTTTGAGTGAAGAACAGATCAGAAGAAGTTGCTAAAACCCTTTCACCCTGCTAACCACCTCTAACAGTATCACATTAGGTCTCTGAAATGAAGTTCCATTATTCCTGGATAGTGTTGTAGTACTTTTTAGGTGACTGGATGAAAAGTTAAACCCTTGATTTTGTGGTTTTAAAATAAAGTTTTGCTGAAATATAACATTTATTCAAGACATGCAGGGTGAGTCACTGCAATTGTTGCTAGCAAGGAACTTGTCATTTTAGATCTAGTATTGATGGTATTTTATTTAATTGATATATTCTAATGTGCCTGCACATTTTTTCTCAACACAGCTCAGAGTCATAATAAGGAGACATTTTCTCTTCAGAACCCATCCTCTAGGGCTGCAGGGACACAGTTCACATTTACAGGAAGACAGTTTCAAATGGCTCTCGCAAGAGCCAAATTCGGTTTGCCTTTTGTTGCTTCCATGTTTCCAAGCTCCTGGGCCTGAGTTAAGACCTACCTTTAAAAAAAACTACATCTCTTCCTTTGGTGCAACATTAACTCCTTGAAACATACTCCTCTCAAAGCTGTAACACGCTACCTTAAAAAGCCCTCGTCCTTGGCCTTTCTCCAGCTCTCCTGTCAAAGACAGGCTGTCTTTCAGAAACAACTATTTGGAAGGGTAGGTTCTAAAGTGTTAATCATTAACTCCAGAGCTTCTTGATGAAGAAAGAAACAAAGACTACAGGCTTAGATCACCACGAACCTCAATGAAACTTCTGGAACCATGACCAACCTGGAAATCTGAGTATCAGCATCAGGCCCAGAAGAGAAGAGAAACGGGAAGAAAGGACAAAACAAACAACTGGACTTCACAGAGCAGCAGCGTAGGCATGATTGGTTACATCCAGAGATGTGGCTCAGCTCCTTTCAATCCTTTCTAGCAAACAATGCATACTTGGGCCCAAACTCCAACAGGCCTCCATATTGTCTATATTTATTTCAAGATTTGCCTTCTCTTAGAAAGAACAGTATAGATTCCTAGGTAAGTCTCAGTGCCTCACCAGTGATTTTTCCACCAGTCTGAGAGGAAATGGCAGTGTCTGGAAAAATAGTATATGGAAAAGGGCCTCTGACAGGAACAGTAAAACCCTTCATTTAAAAAAAAATTATTTATTTTTTAATTTACATTCAAGTTAGTATATAGTGCAACAAGCTTAATGCCCCTTACCCATTTAGCCCATTCTTCCCTACAACCCCTCCAGCAACCCTCTGTCTGTTCTCTATATTTAAGAGTCTCTTGTGTTTTGTCCCCCTCCCTGTTTTTATATTATTTTTGTTTCCCTTCCCATATGTTAATCTGTTTTGTATCTTAACGTCCTCATATGAGTGAAGTCATATGATATTTGTCTTTCTCTGACTAATTCCACTTAGCATAATACCCTCTAGTTGCATCCAGGTAGTTGCGAATGGCAAGATTTCATTCTTTTTGATTGCCGAGTAATACTCCATTGTATATATATGTCACATCTTCTTTATCCATTCCTCATTGATGGGCATTTGAACCCATTCCAGCATTGATAACGCTGCTATAAACATTGGGGTGCATGTGCCCCTTTGAAACAGCATCTCTGAAGCCCTTGGATAAATACCTAGTACTGCAGTTGCTGAGTTGTAGGGTAGTTCTATTTTTAATTTTTTGAGGCGCTCCAAACTGTTTTCTAGACTGGCTGCACCAGTTTGCATTCCCACCAGCAGTGCAAAAGACATCCTCTTTCTCTGCATCCTCACTAACATCTGTTTCCTGAGTTGTTAATGTTAGCCATTGTGACAGGTGTGAGGTGGTATCTCACTGTGGTTTTGATTTGTATTTCCCTGATGATGAGTGATGTTGACCTTTTTTTCATGTGTCAGTTGGCCATCTGGATGTCTTCTTTGGAGAAGTGTCTATTCATGTCTTTTGCCCATTTCTCCACTGGATTATTTGTTTTTGGGGTGTTGAGTTTGATAAGTTCTTGATAGATTTTGGGTACTAACTATCTGATATGTCGTTTGCAAATATCTTCTCCCATTCCATCAGTTGCCTTTTAGTTTTGCTGATTATTTCCTTCACTGTGCAGAAGCTTTTTATTCTGATGAGGTCCCAATAGTTCATTTTTGCAGTTGTTTCCCTTGCCTCTGGAGACATGTTGAGTAAGAAGTTGCTGTGGCCAAGGTCAAAGAGGTTTTTGCCTGCTTTCTCCTCGAGGATTTTGATGGCTTCCTGTCTTACATTGAGGTCTTTCATCCATTTTGAGTTTATTTTTGTGTATGG
This sequence comes from Acinonyx jubatus, assembly GCF_027475565.1. Lineage (NCBI taxonomy): Eukaryota > Metazoa > Chordata > Mammalia > Carnivora > Felidae > Acinonyx > Acinonyx jubatus. Next base: position 57,280,801 of record NC_069388.1, read on the forward strand.
TGTAAGAAAGTGGTCCAGGTTCATTGTTCTGCATGTCGCTGTCCAGTTTTCCCAGCACTTACTTGCTGAAGAGACTGTCTTTATTCCATTGGATACTCTTTCCTGCTTTGTCAAAGATTAGTTGGCCATACGTTTGTGGGTCCATTTCTGGGTTCTTATTCTGTTCTATTGATCTGAATGTCTGTTTTTGTGCCAGTACCATACTGTCTTGATTACAGCTTTGTAATACAACTTGAAGTCTGAGAATCTGATGTCTCCTGCTTCGGTTTTCTTTTTCAAGATTGCTTCGGCTATTCAGGGTCTTTACTGGTTCCATACAAATTTAGGATTGTTTGTTCTAGCTCTGTGAATAATGCTGGTGTTATTTTGATAGGGATTGCATTGAATATGTAGATTGCTATGGGTAGTATTGACATTTTAACAATATTTGTACTTCCTGTCCAGGAGCATGGAATCTTTTTCCATTTTTTGGTGTCTTCTTCAACGTCTTTCATAAGCTTTCTATGGTTTTCAGTGTATAGATTTTCCACCTCTTTGGTTAGATTTATTCCTAGGTATTTTCTGGATTTTGGTGCAATTATAAATGGGATCAATTCCTTGATTTCTTTTTCTGTTGCTTCATTATTGATGTATAGGAATGCAACCGATTTCTGTGCATTGATTTTATATCCTGCAACTTTGCTGAATTCATGGATCAGTTCTAGCAGATTTTTGCTGGAATCTTTTGGGTTTTCCATGTAGAGTATCATGTCATATGCAAAGAGTGAAAGTTTGACTTCTTTTAGGCCCATTTGGATGCCTTTTATTTCTTTGTGTTGTCTGTTTGCTGAGACTAAGACTTCCAATACTATGTTGAATAACAATGGCAAGAGTGGACATCCCTGTCTAATTCCTGACCTTAGGGGGAAAGCTCTTAGTTTTTCCCCATTGAGGATGATATTAACGTTGGGTCTTTCATATATGGCTTTTATGATCTTGTGGTATGATCCTTCTATCCCTACTTTCTTGAGGGTTTTTATCAAGAAAGGATGCTGTATTTTGACAAATGCTTTCTCTGCATCTATTGAGAAGATCATGTGGCTTTGTCCTTTCTTTTATTGATGTAATGAATCACATTGATTGTTTTGTGAATATTGAACCAGCCCTACATCACAGGTATAAATCCCACTTGGTCATGGTGAATAATTTTTTTAATGTATTGTTGGATCCAGTTGCCTAATATCTTGTTGAGGATTTTTGCATCCATATTCATCAGGGAAATTGGTCTATAGTTCTCCTTTTCAGTGGGGTCTTTTTCTGGTTTTGGAATCAAGGTAATACTGGGTTTATAGAAAGGGTTTGGAAGTTTTTCTTCCATTTCCATTTTTTGGAACAGCTTCAAGAGAATGGGTGTTAACTCTTCCTTAAATGTTTGGTAGAATTCCCCTGGAAAGCCATCTGACCCTGGACTCTTTTGGGGGGGGGGGGGAGATTTTTTATTATGAATTCGATTTCTTTACTGGTTATGGGTCTGTTCAAATTTTCTATTTCTTCCTGTTTCAGTTTTGGTAGTTTATATGTTTCTAGGAATTTGTCCATTTCTTCCAGATTGCCCATTTTATTGGCATATAATTGCTCATAATATTCTCTTATTATTGTTTTTATTTCTGCTGTGTTGCTTGTGATCTCTCCTCTTTCATTCTTGATTTTATTTATTTGGGTCCTTTCCATTTCTTTTTCTTTTTTTTTTTTCTCCAACTGGCTAGTGGTTTATCAATTCTGTTAATTTTTTCAAAGAACGAGCTTCTGGTTCCATTGATCTGTTCTACTGTTTTGTTTTTTGTTTTGGGTTTTTTTTTTTTTTTTTTTTTTTTGGTTTCGATAGCATTGATTTCAGCTCTAATTTTTATTACTTCCTGTTTTCTGCTGGTTTTGGGTTTTACTTTCTGTTCTTTTTCCAGCTCTTTAAGGTGCAAGGTTAGGCTGTGTATCTGAGACCTTTCTTCTTTCTTTAGGAAGGCCTGGATTGCTATATACTTCCCTCTTATGACTGCCTTTGCTGCGTCCCAGAGGTTTTGGACTGTGGTGTTACCATTTTCATTGGCTTCCATGTTCTTTTTAATTTCCTCTTTAACTTCTTGGTGAGGCCATTCCTTCTTTAGTAGGATGTTCTTAATCTCCAAGTATTTGTTATCTTTCCAGATTTTTTCTTGTGGTTGATTTTGAGTTTCATGGTGTTGTGGTTTGAAAATATGCACGGTATGATCTAGATCTTTTGTACTTGTCAAGGGCTGATTTGTGTCCCAGTATGTGATCTATTCTGGAGAATGTTCCATGTGCACTGGAGAAGAATGTATATTCTGCTGCTTTAGGATGAAATGTTCTGAATGTATCTGTTAAGTCCATCTGGTCCAGTGTGTCATTCAAAGCCATTGTTTCCTTGTTGATTTTCTGTTTAGATGATCTCTCCATTGCAGTAAGTGGGGTGTTGAAGTCCCTTACTACTATGGTATTATTATCAATGTGTTTCTTTATGTTTGGGATTAGTTGATTTATATATTGGGTGTTGCCACATTTGGAGCATAAATGTTTACAATTATTAGGTCTTCTTGATGGATAGACCCCTTAATTATGACATAATGCTCTTCTTCATCTCTTGTTACAGTCTTTATTTTAAAGTCTAGATTGTCTGATATAAGTATGGCTACTCTGGCTTTCTTTTATCAACCATTAGCATGATAGATGGTTCTCCATCCCCTCACTTTCAATCTGAAGGTGTCTTTAGATCTAAAGTGGGTCTCTTGTAAAGAGTATATAGGTGGATCTTGTTTTCTCATCCATTCTGTTACCCTATGTCTTTTGATTGGATCATTTAGTCCATTGATGTTCAGAGTGAGTACTGAAACATGAATTTATTGCCATTCTGTTTCTTGTAGAGTTGGAGTTTCTGGTGGTATTCTCTGGTCCTTTCTAGAGTTTGTTACTTTTGGTCTTTTTTCCCCTGTCTTTTCTCCCCTCAGAGAGTCCCCCTTAAAATTTCTTGCAGGGCTGGTGTAGTGGTCACAAACTCCTTTAATATTTGTTTGTCAGGGAAACTTTTAATCTCTCCTATTTTGAATGACAGCCTTGATGGATATAGAATTCTTGGCTGCATATTTTTCTGATTCAGCACATTGAATATATCCTGCCACTCCTTTCTGGACTGCCCAGTTTCTGTGGATAGGTGTGCTGTACACCTGATCTGTCTTCCCTTGCAGGTTAAAGATTTTCCCTTCCTGCTTTCATGATTCTTTCCTTGCCTGAGTATTTTCTGAATTTGACTATGATATGCCTTGTTGATGGTCGTTTTTGTTGAATCTAATGGGAGTCCTCTGTGCTTCTTGGATTTTGATGTCTGTGTCTTTCCCTAGGTTAGGAAAGTTTTCTGCTATGATTTGCTCACATAACCCTTCTAACCCTTTTTCTCCCCCTTCATTCTGAGACCCCTATGATTCTGATGTTATTTCTTTTTAATGAGTCACTGATTTCTCTAATTCTTAAATTGTGCTCTTTTGCCTTAGTTTCCCTGTTCTGCTTCATTGTTCTCCATAAGTTTGTCCTCTATATCGCTGATTCTCTGCTCGGCCTCATCCATCCTTGCACCGTGGCATCCATTCGAGATTGCAGCTCAATTATAGCATTTTTTATTTCATCCTGACTAGCTTTTTCTTCTTTTATCACCACAGAGAGGGATTCTAATCTATTTTCGTCCCCTATTAGTATTCTTATTATCGTGATTCTATATTCTGGTTCAAACATCTTGCTTGTCTGTGTTGATTAAGTCCCTGGCTGTCGTTTCTGCCTGCTCTTTCTTTTGGCATGAATTCCTTCGTTTTGTCATTTTGAAGGAAGAAAGGAATTGATAAAGTAAAAAATATATAATTAAAAAATAAAAACAACACAAAAAAAATCAAAGGATGCTAGGTCCTATGTGTTTTTTGGTCTGGTTGTTGAAAGGAGCTTGATAGATTAGAGAAAAAAGGGAAAAAGAAAAGAAAAGAAAAATAATAAAAGAAGAAAAAAGAAACTGTTTGAAATATTGAAAAAAATAATATCGTTAAATAGAATAAAATGAAATGATGGAAGTAAAATAGAATTTGAAAAATTCACAAAAGTAAAAAAATGGAGCAGAAAAATAAAGAAAAATATTTTCAATAAAATTGGAAAATAAAAATAATTTTTTCTCTTTCTGTATTCAAGAATAAGAAAAGGAAAGAATAAGAAAGAAATTAAATAGGTGGACCGGTGAACAGAGCGAAATATGATTGAAATTACATTGGTTTCCCCTAGAAGTCAAACTGTGAAGCACTGTATAGTCCTTAAACTAAACAGGTGAAGAGACTTGTGGTGTTCCTCTCAAGAGCCCAGTTGGCCCATTTGGGCGGGGCTTGGTGTAATGGCTGTGTTCTCCAGTAGGTGGAACTGCTTAGCTAACTGGCATGGATTGTTCTGGCTCATGTAGATGTTTATGCGCATGTGTGGGAGGGGTGAAAATGGCGTCACCTAGCTGCCCAGTCTGTAGTATCAGAACTCTGTGCTCTCCCCAACCAGCAATCCCGCACCTCTCCTTTGTCTCACACTTCCATCCACTCCCCGCTTTTACACTGTCCGTGACCAAGCCATCAAGCTGCCAGGCGGCACCTCCCTCCTGAGTTTCATCTCAAATGGGGCTGTTTCCCAACCCCTCAGTTATGAGGGACTGTGGCTTTGACCCGTTCCAACCCTCTGCGGGAGAGTCTCACTGAGCACAGGCTGGGTGCCTCCCTGCCCCCAGAAACGTTCACAGGACCATGCTGCTGCTGATGCCCAGAGACTGAGGCTTGGTGCCAGCCCACCCCACAAAAAGTTCACGTGATCATGTAGCAGCAGCATTTCAGGGATTATGGAAAATCACAACACACATCTGGCACCAGGCTTCCCCCTTAACATCCTTGTTCCAGCACCAGTGAATGCAGTTGTTCTCCAGTGTCCACTGGGACCTTTGCCTGTGGGGTGGCCACCCAGCCTCTACCAAATGGCCTCCTATATGGGGAACTGCCTCTCTCAGTGTGACAGCCCAAGGACCCTTCAGACCTCGCTGTCTGTTGGGGATTCGCCCTTCCCACCAGAGCTCTGCCAAGTATTGAGCTGCAGCGTTTCAGACTCAGCACTCCCCCTGTTTATAGAGTTTTAATGGAATTTAAACCCTCTCCTCTCTTATTTCTTCCTTTTTTGTTCAGTTCCTTGCATACTTTTTCTTTTCTCTCCAGCTGCTTTTGTGTCTAGAGGATGCTTTCCCATACTCTCCTCCACCATGTCTCTGTCCTCTCTCCATCCTGTCTCCATAAACAAAAGCAGCTCCATGCCCTCTGCCACTTCTCTTTCCCCCAGTTCACCTCTCTGTGCCACATACCTGCTGAGTTTTGTGGTTCAGGTTGTGAAGATTGTTGTGTTAATCCTCAAATATGTTTTCTCGGTGTGCAAGATGGTTTAGTGTTGATATGGCTGCATTTCAGGGATGAGAGACACAAAAAAACTTGTGTGCTGTTCCGCCATCTTGGCCCCCTCATGGTAAAACCCTTCATAATGATCTACAAATTGCTGGGTCTCAACATCACTGAGAACTCAGACTTGAGAAAATGTAGTTTCTGTATCTTTCTATGTTACTCTAATAGGAATAAACTGCTGATCACTCTGAAAGTTGGGCCCATGGGAAATATTGGCTGTGTTGACACTGGGATAGTAGGTACAGGGTTCTGACAGTGCATATTTGGCACCTTTGACAGAAGGGACCTGTGCCACACTTGGGAGTCATTCCAATGGCGATTGCCTCAGGCTGGCTCAGGAGCCATAGGTGAGGCCTGTCCACACACCAGGATCTGGACCTGAGTGAGACCAGGGCCTCTGTGACTGTTCCATGAGGGAGCAATTGGCTAAAGATGAGAGGCCCAGTTTGGAGTCCTGGTATATAGGGAGGAGTTCTTGGAATAGTTTGGGGAGACCAAGTATAATTATAGGCAAATGGGCATGGAATAAGAGGCTGGTTCCTCACTTTGGTTGCACATTAGAGTCAACTGGTATTTAGGTTAATAGTGTTGCATAATAAATCCACCCAAACTTAATCATATAAAACAGCTACCATTTTACTACATCCATGAAGTCTGTGGATCAGAATCTGGGTAGAGCTCAGCCGGTAGTTCTTTGGCTCCTGTGGCAGTTCTTTCAGGTGGTGGTTGTGCTGGTTTGGAGAACCCAAGATGGTTTCACCCCGTATGTATTGTCTTAGTGGGGATGACTGGGCCTTTTGACCTGAGCTCCTACACGTGGCTTCCCTAGCACAGTAGTCTCAGGGTTGCTGAACTTCATCAGAGTCCTAACAAAGCTGAGAGAAATGCATGGCCTTTATGATTTAGCCTTCGAAGTCACATAGTCTTACCTTTGCCACACTTTATTAATTGAAGCACACATGCCTACCCAGACAAAAGGAGAGGGAAATTAGACTCCATCTTTATTTTATTTTTTATTTTTGGATTTTATTAGGTCTTTTAATTCCAGAGTAGTTAGCATTCAGTGTTATGTTAGCTTCAGGTATACAATATAGTGATTCAACACTTTTATACATCACCCAGTGCTCATCACAAGTGCGTTCCTTCATCTCCATCACCTGTTTCACCCATCCCTCCCTCCATCTCCCCACGGTAACCATCTATTTGTTCTCTATAGTTAAGAGTCTGTTTCTTGGTTTGTCTCTCTCTCTCTCTTCCTTTGTTCATTTGTTTTGTTTCTTAAATTCCACATGTGAATGTAATCAGATTGTATTTGTCTTTCTTTGACTGACTTATTTCCCTTAGCTTAATACTCTCTAGCTCCATCCATGTTTTTGCAAATGGCAAGATTTCATTCTTTTTTATGGCTGAATAATATTTCATAGTGTGTGTGTGTGTGTGTGTGTGTCACACCTTTTTTTATCCACTTGGACACTTGGGTTGCTGCCATAGTTTGGCTATTGTAAATAATGCTGTTATAAACATAGAAGTGAATATATCCTCTCCAATTAGCGTTTTTGTATTTGTTGGGTGCATAGCCAGTAACGCAATCACTGGATTGTAGGGTAGTTCTATTTAAAATTTTTGAGGAATTTTCATACTGTTTTCCACAGTGGTTACACCGGTTTGCATTCCCACCAACAGTGAACAAGCGTTCCTTTTTCTCCACATCCTCATCAACACCTGTTGTTTCTTGTGTTGTTGATTTTAGCCATTCTGACAGGTATGAGGTGATATCTCACTGTAGTTTTGATTTGCATTTCCCTGATGATGAGTGATGTTGAGCATCTTTTCATGTGTCTGTTGGCTGTCTGGATGTCTTCTTTGGATAAATGTCTATTCATGTCTTCTGCCCATTTTTAAATTAGATTATTGTGGGGGAATATTGAGTTACATAAGTTCTTTATATATTTTGGATACTAACCCTTTATCAGATATGTCATTTGCAAATATCTTCTATTCAGTAGGTTATCTTTTAGTTTTATTGATTGTTTCCTTCACTGTGCAGAGATTTTTATTTTGATATCATCTCAATAGCTTATTTTTGCTTTTTTCCCCTTTGCTGCAGGAGACATATCTAGAAAAATATTGCTGTGGCCAATGTCAGAGAATTACTGCTTGTGCTCTCTTCTAGGATTTTTATGGTTTCAGATCTCACAGTTAGGCCTTTATTCTATTTTGAATTTATTTTTGTGTATGGTATAAGAAAGTTGTCCAGTTTCATTCTTCTGTATGTAGCTGTCCAGTTTTCCTAACATCATTTGTTGAAGAGACTGTCTTTTTCCCATTGCATACTCTTGCCTCTTTTATTGAAGATCAATTGACCACATATTAGTGGGTTTGTTTCTGGGCTTTCTATCCTGTTCTGTTGATCTATGTGTCTATTTTTGTGACAGTACCATACTTTTGTGATTACTGCAGCTTTGCAGTATAACTTGAAATCTGGAATTGTGATACCTCCAGCTTTGTTTTTCTTTTTCAAGATTGTTTTGGCTATCTGGGATCTTTTGTGGTTCCATACATGTTTTAGAATTATTTGGTCTAGTTCTGTGAAAAATGTTGTTGGTATTTTGATAAAGATTGCATTAAATCTGTAGATTGCTTTGGTTAGTATGGACATTTTAATAACGTTTGTTCTTCTAATCCATGAGTATAGAATATATTTCCATTTGTTTGTATCATCTTCAATTTCTTTCATCAATATTTTATAGTTTTCAGAATACAGGTCTTTCACTTTCTTGGTTAAGTTTATTCCTAGGTACTTTATTATCTTTGGTGCAATTGTAAATGTGGTTGTTTTCTTAATTTCTCTTTCTGTTGCTTCATTGTTAGTGTATAGAAGTGCAACAGATTTCTGTACACCAGTTTTGTATTTTATAACCTTACTGAATTCATTTATCAGATCTAGTAGCTTTTTGTGGAGTCTTTAGAGTTTTCTATATAGAGTATCATGTCATCTGCAAATAGTGAATGTTTTACTTCTTCCTTACCAATGTGGATTCCTTTTATTCATTTTTCTTGTGTTATTGCTGTGGCTAGGACTTCTAGTCCTGTTGATTAAAAGTGGTGAGAGTGGAATCCTTGTCTTGTTCCTGATATTAGGGGGAAAGCTCTTAGTTTTTCACCATTGAGTATGTTATAGACCCTATCTTTAAAGGAGTGCATTGTGGGGTGCCTGAGTGGCTCAGTTGGTTAAGCGTCCAACTTCAGCTCAGGTCATGGTCTCATAGTTCGTGGGTTTGAGTCTCACATCAGGTTCTGTGCAGACAGCTCAGAGCCTGGAGCCTACTTTGGATTCTGTGTCTCCCTCTCTTTCTGCCCTCCCTCTCCTCTAAAATGAATAAACATTAAAAACATTTTAATAAAAAAAAATAAAGGAATGCATTGTGGAGAACACATTGTGGAAGAGCATGAGGGTTAGGTGGTACAGCCAAGGCACCACCTTTGGAAATACAGTCAGCTATAACTCGGAAGCTTATTAAATAACGTCGAGGTTCATTCTGTTTCATGTGGTCTAGGGTGATAGTTCCCTACCTGGCAGACACTAGATTACCTGGAAGCTTTTAAAAATACTTATGCCTAGGTCACACCTCCAAACAAGCAAATCAGAGTCTCTGGGAATGTGTGTTATCCATTTGTAGGCCAGCAAGCCAAGTTCCAAAACCATTAGAAAGTAAGGTCCAGGAAACTGGTATTATTCCCCTCTCTCTCTCTCTGTCTCTCTCTCTCTCTCTCTGTCTCTCTCTCTCTCTGTCTCTCTCTCTCTGTCTGTCTCTCTCTCTCTCTCTCTCTCTGTCTCTCTCTCTCTCTCTCTCGGTGTTTCCAACGTGCATCCAGGATTGAGAACAATTGGGATAGAGCTTATGAACCTAGTCCATGCGTAGCTATGCAGTAGGACTGGAGGTGGTTCTCTCTAAGCTTAGATGTTTTTATGCTTCTTGTATTTTCTTAGTCTCTCTTACTAGTTAGTGTTGGAAGTGATATTTTTTAGTTGGGCTGTGTCAGTAATCCCGGGGCCACAGAGAGAAAGGATTCTATTGGCACTGGGGCTAGAGGCATGATTGGGTTTGGGCACAGTGGACAATGAGAACAGAGTGAGGGCCAAAGGCCAGATCTAAGCCATCCTGGTCAGCTGCTTCTCTGTGTCTGAGAGACTTCTCCATGGACTCTCTAAAGAAAGGCTGGATAGGAGCTGGTTTAGTTTTGAAGACAGGTGGCTGTCTTGGTTACTTTTTTGCACTAGGGTAAACTAACATGTATGAATATGTATGGTAAATAACCTAGTAGAAACCTAAAGTATTGTGAGATCTGAAGGCAGGCACAAGACTCATAATATCTGTCTGCAGTTTGAGGAACCAGCTGTAAGTTTCCTATGCTGACTATTCCCAGAGAAGACCCTTTCAGAAACTTGCAGGACATCTACTGCAGCCTTTAATATGAATTCTGGTGGTTCAATTACTTATGGTCACCAGGGATCTTTTTTTTTAATGTTTATTTTTGAGAGAGAGAGAGAGAGAGTAGGGGAGGGACACAGGGAGGGAGACAGAATCTGAAGCAGTCTGCATGCTGTCAGCACAGAGCCTGACATGGGGCTTGAACCTACAAACTATGAGATCATGACTTGAGCCAAAGTTGGATGCTCAACTCACTGAGCCACCCAGGTACCCCTAGGGATCTTTTTTTTAAGTTTATTTTTTTGTTTTGAGAGAGAGAGAGCGCGTGCACATGCACACACATCGGGCAGGGGCAGACAGAAAGAGAGAGAATCCCAAGCAGATTCCGTGCTGTCAAGGCAGAGCCTGATGCAGGGCTTGATCCCACTAACTACACCATGAGATCATGACCTCAGTTAAAATCAAGAGTTGGATGCTTAACTGACTGGTTAAGTAGGTGGCTTCCCCCTACACCACCAGGGATCCTTAAGGTAAATAGTATGGCTTTTGACTATGAATTCCTTTATAAGTTACTCCAGGAAATGTGTGTTTTTGACTGCTAAGTGCAATAAATATCCATCTTTGCTGCAAAACCCCAGATCTCACACATAGTAGGTGCTAAATAAATATTTGCTTCATAAGCAAATGAATAAATGAAATAGTAAATAATTCCACTCTTTTCCTGATAGCTTTTTAAAGATACAATGAATCAATTTTTTAAAGGGATAAAAAAGTTGAAAACTTAAAGAAACTAAATTATTTGCTCTAAAAGCCCAGAGGAAAGATAGGAGCCACTAGAAGGGACTGCCTACCTGGCTTAACTAACTGATGCATCCATCAAAGCAGTTGGAGGAACTAGAGTTGGAAAGGGTTCAAGGATAACGCTGGCTTTGTTGTTGTGTTTGTTTTTAATGCATGGCCATAGCGTTTGCTCTTGACATCTCAAGTGCAGGGATGTGAATCTGGGATTATCTCCCAGCCACTCTTGGCTTCTCGTGAGTAATACCCTCACATCTCATTAGATGCACCCGCTACCATCTGGACCCGATCGACCTTGATCCTGAGCAGGCAGGAGGGGGTAGGTGAGCAGAAGGAGGTATATGATGACACTCTAGAAAGAAGCTGGCTTGCCTGTCCCCCAAGAGCAAAGGGGTTAAGAGCTTTGGCTTAAGTTACAAGTGGCCTGGATTTGGGTCCCAGCTCCACTATTTACTGTGTCTTTCTTGACACATTACTCAACCTCTCTGTACCCCAGTTTCCTCATTCATTAAATGGGGGTCACTAAAATTTATTTCAAGGGTTACTCTGGGGACTAAATGGGGCGAAGGATGCAAGCACTTAGCCTGTACCTGGCACACAGTAAAGCCTCAGGAAATGTTAATTTAAAAAAAAAATCCAGGGGTGCCTGGACGGCTTAGTTGGTTAAGCATCTGACTTTGAATCAGGTCATAATCTCAGGGTCCATGAGTTTGAGCCCCGCAACAGGCTCTGTGCTGACAGCTCAGAGCCTGTTTGGGATTCTGTGTCTCCCTCTCTCTCTGCCCCTCCCCACCCTCTCAAAAGTAAATAAACATTAAAAATTTTATTTAAAAAAACCCCAAAACCTCAGTGCTGCCCACTGTGCTCCCCTCTGGTCTATACTTTCTTTGATGCTTTAGGGTTTCCTAATGTGGAAACAAGTAGTTTGAGAGTCATTGGCGTTTGAGGTTGGAGGAAATCTTCGGGATCAGTCTGTTCCCCAACACACCTGACTTAGAACCCCCTTTTCTGCATCCCTGGTGGATGGCCATCCACCCCTACTAGAACTCATCCAGGAAAGGGGAGATAAGCACTTTGTGAAGCACCCCTTTTTGTTGTCCTCACTTCCGGAAAGGTTTTTCCATGCATTGAGCTGAAATCTGTGTCTTTTATAACTTCTATGTATAATTTTGAGCTTCGTCCCCTTTCCATTCCATTCTCTTTTCCACATGACAGTTCAAAATTTTTGACACAGCGCGTTTCCCTTTGAGCATCTTTTATAAGCCAGCCTAATGTAATACTAGATTAATGTTTTATGTGTTTACTTTTTTTTTCTTCCTGGCACCTCTCCGAGGAACCAACTCTCCAAATTCTTAGTGGCTCAGATGAGGCCAAGCACCCCCACCTCAATTCTGAGTCCTAGAGGTGGGCATGTGGCCCAGAGTACTCTACCATCCTGACTACAGTGATTGGTTTAGAAATTATCAGATGACCCACGCTGGACCATTCAGGGGTCTCCACTAGAATTTTGCTGTAACTCTGGGAAAAGACAGATTTTCTTTTCTTTGGTGTCACTACCTCTATGGCTGATAAATGTGTGGCCATCTTTGCCAACACATTAGGAGTTCTTGCCTAAGAATGGATCCAAACACAGGAAAGCAAGGTCTCCAGTTAGCATGAGGTAATACTTCCTGATGACTAAATTTGAACCCAGGATCAAACTGTACTTGAAACCATCATGTCTTGAATATCCCAGTTTTGTAGACCTAAATCTACACCCTCCCTTCTTCTGTTTTAAGCTAGTTTGAGTTGGTTTTCTGTCACCTGCAACCAAAAGCGACTTATCCAGACAGGAAGTTCTTGCAACCAAAAGCGACTTATCCAGACAGGAAGTTCTTGCTGTAGGACTCATAGAAATAACGTTGGTATTCTATCCTGGCTGCCCTTTCATGGATACCCAATACTTTGTCATTGTTGGCATGTTAAAAAGGCTACTCATGCTCCATATTCCTTGAACCTCAGAGGCAAAGGCACTTGCCAGAACCTCCTAAACCTTTCTTCCAAACTATCTAAGTGAGCTAATCTGGGTCAGGGTATATCTCAACCAAATGTGCAGCAGAATCAACAACCCAGAAATGCCCTGTTTGCTGACTAGGCCAGAGTAAGTAAAGCATATGTCAAAGGATAGTGTTGTCTTAGGCTTAGAGAGACAGGCACCAAAAGTTGTAGCAGAAAGCCAGAGAACCCCACTGTCTCAGGGAGGGGAGGACCAGGAGAACTATTTCTTCCCTCTAACCTTTGGCCCACAGGCTTCCTGCAGAACTGAAACTTTGAAGAAATTCTCAGAGGAGGGATCTGGTTTTCTTCTTCTTCATCTTTTTGTTTTAAGTAGGCTCCACACCCAACATGGGACTTGAACTCATGACCCTGAGATCAAGAGTCACATGCTTTACTGACTGAGCCAGCCAGGTGCCCCAAGACACCTGGTTTTCTAAATTTTTATTTTATATAGAGAAAAAATTTTAAAGCATGGAATGGAAAGTATAACAAAGTTTCTATATGAGCAAACACATAGTTCTCAAAAGAACTAACTCTCCAAATTCTTGGTGGCTTAGATGGGGCCAGCTGCCCTCCATATACTCACTATATTAGTTTTCTTGGGCCACCATAACAAAGAGCCACAGACTGGGTGGCTTAAACAACAATTTATTTCCTCATCATTCTTGAAGCCAGAAGTCTAAGAGCAAGGTGTCAGCGGGGTTGGTTTCTTCTGAGGCTGGTCTCCTTGGCTTGCAGATGGCTGTTCCTCTGTCTGTGATGACTGTTTGCTAATCTCCTCTTCTAATAAGGACCCCAGTCATATTGGAATAAGACCTACCCCACTGACCTCATTTAACCTTAATTGTTTCTGTAAAAACCCTATCTCTAAATACAGTCACATTCTGAGGTACTAAGGGTTAAGACTTCACAATATGAATTTTGGAGGACACAGTTCAGCCCATAACACTCACCAACAGTAATCTCTGGATGCTCCAGCCATCAACTATGCAATGTTTAGGAAATTCAGAATCTTGATCATTCCTATGTTTTTTTAAGCAATGAGATGAACAGGCTGTTTTTATCAATCATGCAGAAACTCACTGCTTCCTCAGAATAGATCCAAAGCAAAGGAACATAAAGACCTGGCTGCAAAAGCAGCCCCAAATGTATCTGCTGAGAGAAAGAGAGGGGCCAATTTTCCTGCAGCAGACTAGGCTCACCTTAGCTGAGAATCCAGTAGAAGGCTAGACCTTATCCTTTCCCAGGTCAGCATTTCTGCACCTCAGGGAACAGAGTGGACAAGGGACTCTGGCAAAAACAAGAGGTTCACCTAAATCACTCTTCCTTGTTAAAGAGTGCCAGGGAGCCAGTTATATGAGTTCAGTTTTAAGCACATTTGAAAAGCACTAAGGTCGAAGAATGAGGAAAGAAAAGGCATGGGTCCTGTCTTTGAATTTTGCAACAAGTTGCAGATTTGCAACAAGTTACAGACTCTCCATATAAAAAATATATTATTAAATAATATACAACACCAGTGATGTAACACAATAGATTACTTTTGCTTGAAAAATTACAATTGAGAATGGCATTGGAGTGAAGGACAATTTAAGTCATGTTTTAAATGTGTCACAGGAGGTGCCATTTAAAACAATCTTATAATGGATCTTTATTTTTTAAATCAACTAATTGTCAACATTTTGTTGGTTAAAGACATTCTAATTTTCATGTTAAAACAACGTTGTCTAGCAGAGCAGGAGGAAAAGGAATAACTAAACTGTGTTGGGTCTAAGCTGGCCCTTGTCTGTTTCTCTTCTTCTCCTCATTCAACACCCAGCATATTTTTGTTTTGTCCTTCCAATAGTGAGAGCTCATTTCCACCTTGGGACTTTGCCCTTTTGGTACCCTCTGCATCTTCATATCTTCTGGTGGCTTACTCATTTCATCATTTGGGTCTCAGCTCAAATGCCACACATCCTGAAAATGGCTTCCCCACACCCCACTCAAGTCCTAATTACTCCCTACGCCAGTGATTCTCCAAGTATGTATTCTCCAGCAATAGCAGCCTCACCTGGGAGCTTGTTAGAAATGCAAGTTCCCAGTCCCCACTCCAGACCTACTGGATGAGGAACTCTGAGAGTGTGGCCCAGCAATGTGTGATTCAAAAAGTCACCCAGGTGAGCTCATGCACAAATTTGAAAACACTGCTCTGCCCAATTCCTTGAAGTATTTTCTCTACAGCTCCCATCTCAGAAATTATCTGGTTTATTTGTTCATTTCTTGCCTATGTACCCTTACTAAAATCGAAGAATCATAATGAATGTGGAAACCTCTTTTGCCTTCATCATTGCTATCTGCCCTTGAACAGTGTGTGGCTCCATAAATATTGGTTGGATAAATGAGTGAATGATTAGATGGAGAGACAATATGAGTGGAGACTCTAGAGTTGGAAAGTGTGGGCTGAACCCTTACTCTGCTATGTGCCAATTGTGTGGCTAAGTCATTTGTGCTTCCTAAAACTGTTTCCTCTTCTGTAAAATGGGGATAGAAATAGCACCTATCTGAAGGTTGCCCAAAGATAAAATGAGATAATCTATGCTAAATGCTTCATATGTGCATAATAAACACCTGTCATCATCATCATCATCATCATCATCATCATCATTTTATTGACTAGTACCCTCCTTCCTAAGGTAACCAGAACAAAGGAGCTCCAAGGGGATGAGAGGTTCAAGGAAAAATTTGAAGGGGGAAAGGGAGAAGCTGGACAGATGTGTCAAAGGAAGTTATTTATAGGCAATGGGAAAGGGTGGACCATGTTCTTGGGAGCTCCAGGACTGATGGGAACAAAGAAGCAGAATATTTGGTAAATGAAGCCTGATGAATACGGAGAGAGAGCTAGCTCTCAGAAGCCCATAGCTCTAAGGATCAGAAACTGGATCCTGAGCATGAGAGGGAGGCTCTGGAAAGTTCTGGCAGGTGCATGGCCCCAGAACTGCTTGCTGTCTCCTACATGAATGTGTCTTCTGAATAAACACAAGGCTCACTTATATCTTCCTCAGATTACTTGCCATTTAGAGCAGCAAAGAGCCCTCTCTCCCACCCCCTTAGTATTTTGCCTCACTCAAGAAGAGAGGTTTCTGCTCAGGGCTGACTTTATTTAAAGATGCCTTTAAAACTGTTGTTCTCCATGGCAACTAGAGAAATAGATGAGTGAAGAGCTTCTCCAAAATCCCCAGGTTTCTCCACATCTTCAAATTTGTTTCAATTACTGAAGAAAAATGGCATGGCACAAACAACAACTCATTTTTCTCTCTAAATTCTAAGGCCTGATGCAATATGTTTTCAGCAAGTACTGTGGTAATGTGTCCTAATTTAATAAAACTCTGCAGAACGCAAAAATATGGACATCCAAAAAGAGTGACTGCTTATAGTATTGAAAATTTCTTTCTTTTTTTAAAAGGATTTGGAGCAGTACACTACACCTGTAAAAAGTTAGATTTCCCTGGCTTGTGCATTTAAAATGCATTTTACAAAAACTCAACTTAGAATTATTGGGAATATATTGCCTCCAAAACGAGGCCACCCAGCAGGAGGTTCAATAGGAATGGTTTTAATCCCAGGCTTGCTTGGTGGAAGGGTTCTGCATGTCCCCATGGCAACAGAAGGTGGGGTGGAGTGGTAGTGGGGGTCCCTTTTGCTCTCTCTAGAGTTCCTCTCCAATCCCAGCTCTCTCTGGAGTTGGGGGTTTTTGGTGATGAGGTCAGTCAGAACCAGTATCCCTGAATCCTATGAGATTTGTTTTGGGGAGGACTCTATTAACATATAGAATAAACTCTTCCTTTGATCATCTTTGAAGTTTTTCTGGATGTTGCTTAACACTGTGGATTAATAGTATGGTTTAACATAAAAGAATAACCTGTTCCAGAGTGCCAGCAGCAGATTGTCCCAGAGATCCACAAGCTAGACCTTGCTAATGGAAGGCCAGAGACAGACCAGATTCTGTCCTTTCTGTTCCAGCCAGCTGAATCTGTGACAGCTACCTTTACCTGCCTTCTATATTCCAGCCTCTAAACCTTTGCTCACATCACACCCCTGTGCTGGGAGCTCTTTCTGCCATGAGGCATTCTTGGTTTGGTGCTCAGGGCCTGTGACCTTTTGAGGACCCATGACAATATTTCAGGCCTGGAAAAAAATGAATTGGCTCCTAAACATAAGGATTAAACACTGAAATTGAAGTAAATATTTAATTAAGAGTCTGCAAAATGTAACATGATATCAATGAGTCAGCTACTACTCAACTCAAGCCCTATATGATTACATAAAAATGTTAACAGTTTGGATCATGAGAAAACATTTATAAGTTATAAGGAAACTCCAAACTGGAATTATAAAAATTATACAGCAAAAATTTATATGTTCTGTGGGATGAGAATATGTTTTAATGTGTTTGCTATGAAGTGGGACAAAGTTGGACCCTGAAGTCCTAGACATGGGCCTGGCACTATTTCTTAGTAACTTTGCAATCTTGAGCAATCAGTAAAAGTCAAATGCTTGCCCATTTGCAAAATGAATTTAAATGAGATCAAGGTGATTTGTAGATGTAGTAGTGCCAATGAAATGTGTGTAAATTTTATTTGTGAATAATCTAAGGCAAATATGTAGAAGTAAAAGGAAAGGTTTTCTCACGTGATGACAGGCTTACTACCTATATTTGATTCTCTTTTAGTGATAGGCCAGGCAGGTGGAGGCAAGGGGCCTCTCTCCGCACCTCAAGGAAGTTCTGATGGGTCTGGGGTCTTCTGAAGAATAATGGAGAGGTTTTCTTTCCTTTGTAGACATCTGTTGAAAAGAATATTTATATATTCTTTATATTTCTCTCATTCCCCTAGAAGAAAGATGATAAGAAGAGCAAAGAGTAAGCAGGACAAGAGGTACAATCTGGATAGTAGAGCTCATCCTCCTAGTTTGTTCAGTCTGGTTTGCAAAGACATTCCATCGGTAACCTTAACCTGGTAGCATATATTTCCAGGTACCCCAAAAAAGAGACTACATAGAAATCCACACTATGCCCCCCTCAAGAAATATCTCTTTTGTATGGCCAGTGCCCCCTTTCATGTCAGAAGCCTGCAAGTGGCAGGACTGGATGTACCATAACTATGAGAAGCTTGGAGAGGAGATTGCTGCTGGTATAGATGGGCATTGCATGGGCATCATTTCAATCTCAGGCCAGGCCCTGATTGATGGCAACAACTCAGATGGCCTGGTTGCAAAGAAAATGCAGTAAAATCTCCGTATACCTATACTGACTGGTTGGTTGATTGATCTTTAAAGTTTATCTATTTTTGTGAGAAAAGAGAGAGGGACGGGCAGAGAGACAGGGAGAGAGAGAATCCCAAGCAGGCTCTGCGCTGTCAGCACAGAGCCTGATGTGAGGCTCCATCCCAGAAATCATGAGATTAGGACATGAGCCAAAATTAAGAGTCAGACGTTCAACTGACTGAGCCATCCAGGCACCCCAATACTGATTTATTCAAAACAGTTCCAAATTCAGAGCAGTTCCAACCCTGCAATCAGTTGTGTAGAGTATTGAAAAACTCTAAATGTGATTAATCTTTTTTATACTCTGAAGTATTCTGGTTTTCTAGATTTACTTAAGAAGGACTTTTTGAGGGTTCCTAGGGTAGGTATTTGTATTGGTACTTTAATATTCTTGCCTCTTGATCTCTGATTGTTTTGCCTGCAGCCTATGCTCTGTGAAGTTTGGTTTAAAGATGGACTTCTAAAGATACCCTGTGCATTGGAGTCACCAGGCCTGTGCACACACTCTTTCCCACCCTGGTCACCCTCTTGATCATCTTCAGTGATACACAGTTTGCTCATCCCTTAAGGTCTAACCAAGGACTACCCCTTTCATAAGACTTCCCTGGGCTACCTCAGACTGCATGGGCCTTTCTTTCTTCTAACCTTAGTGACTCAAATTGGCACCACTTATTTAGGATTTACATTTTTCTTTGGATCCAATTCAGCATTGCCTGTAATTTCATGTGTGAACGATTCTGGAGAAGGCATATCAAAAAACAAGGCAAGCTTCCTCCCTTGAGGACATCTAGGGACATGTTAGGAGAGACCCATGAAAGTTGAGGGCATGGAGGAGGAAGGTAGAGATTGGCCCTGAGGAGGTGGCCATGGAAGGGTGCACAGAGGTGGCAGCCTTCTTGCTGAGTTTGTGGGGAAGACAACAGGGAGAAAATCCAAAGCTACAGAGAGATTAAAAAGTTTGGACTTGTCATGGGACAGAGAAAGATGGCTGTGGCTCAGTTGTAGTTGTGTAGAGCACATTCCCTGGGGCCAGGCTTTCAGGGTTGGAGTCCTGGCCCCAGCACCTACAAGCTATTATGAATGTGAAAAGTTACTTAACCTCTCTTGGCTTGTTACCTCACCTGAACCATAATGTGAATAATATTGGTATTGACCTCTTAAAGTCATTGTGAGAATGAATAGGTATAAAGTGCATAGAACTGGGCCTCTGTTACGGTCACAGAAATAGTGAAGATGAGCTGCTCTGGGGAAGAGCAGAGACCCATGGGGGAAATGCCACTGGCAAGGGGTCAAAATGAGGTGGAGCTTGTATGCCATGTGTGGGTGTGAGTTGGGGCTTTATCCTTTGGGCAATGGAATCTTGAACTGTAACTTAAATGTTCATGAGGATATGTTTTATCTTAGTTAAAACTAAAGAGAAGAACTGTCTTATACCCTCTTGCATTCTCTATGGCAACTAGAATAGTTCCTGATAATAAATACTTGTTGAGTGAATGAATGAATGAATACTAGGCTAAAAGATCCTCGTTTCTGTGTACATGGTATCAATATACTACATTTTACTGCAGTGTTCACTGAAGCTCTCCTTCTGTGTCTAATACACTTCTTCCAGACTCTCACATCTATGAACTTACTCTTCTCCCTCACTGTGATCTTTGGTCTTTTGTCTTTCTATTCTCCTAGGGCATTTAATGAATTGGGTTTATGTCTGCCTGAATGTCTGCCTCAGGAACTGCAATTTTAAGGATGTGTGATTTCCTTTCCCCACTCCTCCCTGCCAGCCCTCAAGAGTCCTGACAAACCAGTCCCCATCCTGGGTCATTACCTTCTTCCTTCTCCACATCTCTCACGCTCGGCCTCCTACACACTGTAAGTCCCTACATTTAGGACTTATTAAAATGTGATGTTGTCTACTGCATCCTCAGTACTGCCAGGCAGTCATTTGTTCTGTTAAATCTTCAAAAAATTAAATATTACAAACATTTACAAAGAATATACAGCTCAATGAATTTTTACAGAGTTAACCTCCAACTGATCATCACCTGGGTCAAAAACTAGAATGTTTCAACACCCCTGAAGTCTTTCTCACGCCCCTCCTGATCACTAGTGCTTTGTATTTTTCTGCAGTAAGCACTATCCTAAAGGTCATAGTAATAATTTCCTAACCTTTCTTCATGCTTTAACAACTTAAACATGTACTATTAAACACTATAATTTAGTTTTGCTCATTTTCTGAACTTCACATAGATGGAATTATATAGTATATGTATTGTGTGTATTTGGCTTCTTTGACTTATTATTATGTGTATGAAATTCATGTCATTGCATGAAGCTATAGTGCATTCATTCTCAGCGTTGTGTATTATTTCATTGTATAAATATACCATATTTTTAAATTATTTTTATTAAGGTATAATCGACTAATTGACATATAACATTATATTAGTTTCAGGTGTACAACATAATGATTTGATATTTGAATACAATGTGAAATGATCACCACAGCAAGTCTAGTTAACATTCATTACCATACTTAGCCATGAAAAAATTTTTCTTTTTTTTCTTGTGTTGAGGACCTTCAAGATTTACTCTCTTGGCAACTTTCAAATATGCAATGAGTATTACTATAGGTAACATGCTGTACATTACATCCCCATGACTTACTAATTTTATAACTGGAAGTTTGTACCTTATGATTCCCTTCACTCATTGCTCTCCACCAGCCTGCATAATTTCTTTATCCTTTATTTAATTGTTGGATACTTGTGTTTTCAGTTTGGGGTTATGTTGAACAGTGCTGCTGTGGTTATTCCTGTACATGTCTTTTGGTGCCTATGTGAATGTATTTTTGTTAGGAATTCCACTGAGGAGTGGAATTCTGAATCATGGAATAGGAGAAAGAGAATCAACTAGCTCCCAATTTTGTTATTGCAATTTACATACATCCACCATTCCCAGCAGTGAATGAAGGTTCAGGGTTCCATATCTACACTTACATTTGGTGTTGTCAGTATAGTGTTATCTCAGTGTTTTAAAAAAAATTTTTTTAAATGTTTATTTATTTTTGAGAGAGAGAGTGCTAATGGGAGAGAGGCAGAGAGCGAGGGAGAGGCAGAATCCAAAGCAGGCCCAGGCTCTGAACTGTCAGCACAGAGCCCAGTGTGGGGCTTGAACTCATGAACTGTGAGATCATGATCTGAGCCAAAGTCAGATGCTTAACTGACTGAGCCACTGAGGTGCCCATATCTCAATGTATTTTTAATTTTCATTTCTCTAAGTACTAATAAAGTAGAGACCTATTTCCTATGTTTTGGGGCCATAGATATTCTCTTTTGTTAAGTGCTTTTCCTTGTTTTCTTCTCATTTGTCTGTCTTTTGTTTCTGAGTTTGTAGGAGTCCTTTTGGGTCGGTTGAACAGCATCTTTTGATATACACAGAAGTTCTTATTTTCATGTGGTCTTGTTTATTAATCTTTTCTTTTGGTTATTGTTTTCTATAGCTGTGTAAGAAATGTTCCCCTGTCTTGAGGTCATGAGATATTTTCTTGTATTTTTTATAGAAGTTTTATTACTATTATTATTATTATTAAATATTCATTTTGACTATTATTTGCCTTTCATGTTTGAATCTATAATTTATCTGAAATTGGTTTTTATATGGAGTGAGATAGGGGCCAAGTTTCTTTTTTTTCCCACATGGATATCCCGTTTTTCCAGGACAATATATTTGAAATGCTATGGTTCACCCACTCTCTCCAGTGACAAACTTGTCATGTTCATGTATGCATGAATCTGGTTTAGGGTTCTTTATACTGTTCCATTCACCTCTGTGTTTATGTCAGTTCCATACTATTTTAATTATTGTACCTTTATAATAAGTCTGGATACTTGGTAGAGCAAGTCTTCCTTGCTTGTTTTTCTTCTTCATAGAAGAAAGCTCTTTACCAACCTTTTCATTTCCATATAAATGTTAAAAATAAGGTTGTCAGTTTCCTACACAAAAAAAAAAAAAAACCCTGTAAGAATTTTGATTATAATTGTCTTGAATCTAAACATAAGTTTCAGGGAAGAATTGGCATTTTCACAATATTGAGTCTATTATTTCATTAACTTGTATATCTACCCATTTTTTGAGATCTCTTCAATTTTTCACAATAATGTCTTACAGTTTTTTGCACATCTTTTGTTATATTTATTGCTAAGCATTTGATATACTTATGTTTTTTGTTAATGGTATTTTTAAAGTTTCTTTTTCTTATATATTATATTCCTAATTATATTAGAAATATAATTGTATTAATAATTACACATAATTATATCATCATGTAAATAACAATATAATAGATTTTTGTATGTTGATTTTGCATCCAGTTAATCACATATGTTAGGTCTAAAGTTGAATAGATCATTTTGGACTTTTAAATATATGTTATCATTAGAATCTATGAATAATAAAAATTTCCTTTCTTCCTTTCTAATCCATATGCCTTTTTTTCTTATCTTATTACAATGGCTAGTACAATGTGGCATAAAAGTGGTGATAGCAGTCATTCTTGTTTTGTTCTTGATCTCAAAGAAAAGTTTTTCAATATTAACCATTAAGTATGATATTTAACATAGATATTTTGTAAGTATTTGTATCACTCTGCATCTAGTCAGTCCCATTGAGAAACCAGGGAAACAGGGAAAGTTCAACAAAGAATTATTTAACCATGATAGGAGGGTAACTATGAAAATGCAGAGATAATGTTAAAGGACAGCCAGGGCTGAAGGAGAGTATCCAAGGAAATACAAACTTGGAAATGGAGCTTCCTTCTCAAGGCTTCCTTCCCAGCCCTCATTGTAAGTCATGTGGTTGCAGCACTCTGCTTGGTGGAAAAGTTTTCAGGCTTGCTCAGGCTAGCACAGGGCCATGGTTGAGAGGCAAACAGGAAACAATCTTTTAGGACTTAGGCCATTCAAGGCTGGTGTAGAAAGAGTTAGGTTTCTACTGTGTTTGTGAGGCCAGGATCTTGGAAAGGCCATGGGAAGGCCATTACTGGACCTGGACTGAGGCTGCAAGATTACTGAGGACTACATGCTCTGTGCACAGAGCTGGATCAGATCACCCCAAATGTGCCCACCCACTCACACCTCTGACCAGTGTGCAACAGGAGCAAGAAAAAGTAAAACACTGTACTTTGGAGTCAGAAAGAGAAGCCATCTTTCTCTTGCAATGTCACTTCAGCACCCCCTTTTGGCAAAGTTCCACATACTTGGTATGAAGGAATAGTGAGTGCTTCAAGAATCCCGTCCATCATAGAGCAGGTACTGAAGAGTGATTTTGGAGCTGAAAGGCAATAAATCGATAACTGGCACAATACCCTTGATCAGATTAAGGAAATTCTCTTCTATTTCTAGGTTGCTAAAAGTATTTTTCGTGAATGGGTTTTGAATTTTATCAAAGGATTTTCCTATTGAAACAATCATATGGTTTTTCTTTACTATGAATGTAGTTAAGGACACTAATCAATTGTTTATTGAATAAAATAAGTAACTTAAAATTTGCCATGTTTTTGTACATTTTTGTAATTTTTAAGTGTACCAATTCAGTATCATTAATTACATATACGCCATTACCACTGTTCCAATTTTTTTCATCAGCCCAAAGAGAAATTCTGTGCCCCTTAAGTAATAACTCCCCATTCCACCTCTGCCCAGCATCTGACAACTTCTAATCTATTTTCTCTGAATTTTCCTATTCTAGGTATTTCACATAAGTAGAATTACATATTTGTCCTTTTGTGTCTGGACCACTACACCTAGCTTAGTATTTTCAAGTTTCACTATGTTATAGAACTCCATTTTTGTTGTTGTTGTTGTTTTTTGGTTTTTGGTTTTTTTGAGGAACAAGGACCACATTTTTTACTTGTTTATTTCTTGTATTGGAAGTATTCCTTGATGACATTCTTGGCCTGAGACTCTTTGCCGTAGACTTTAATCACCACACAATAGCAACCAACCACTTTGCAGGGTTTACTCTCTGTGTCAGTTTTATAGAGGCTTGTGCATTTTATAGAGGCCTATGCATTACTCTAGTTTCTTGTTCTCATCAACCTTAATTAGGTTGATTTGGTGTTCAGCACGAAGGGCCTCACCAACCTGACATACATAGGCTCATCACACATGAATGCAACACACAAGGATGGATTTGGTGCTTGTTTAAGGCTTTGGCAGCTTCACAAATTCCATGTGGTAGGCCATCATGGATGAAGGCAGTCTTCAGCACCTCTTGTAAAAAAGTATTAACATCCATTACACTTCCAGCAGTAATGCTTTCCTCAACCATGGTCATGGGTTACGGGTGGAGCCGAATCTTGGTGCACCTGGGCCTCCACCTCCAGGTATGACTCCATGGTGGCAGGGAAAGAACAGAACTTCATTTTTTTTTTTTTTAATGACTGAATAACATCCATTGCATGTATATGTCATATTTTGTAATGGTTAGTTATATATGTCAATTTGACTGTGCCATGGATGCCCAGATAGCTGATGGTGTCTGGGTGTGTCTGTGAGGGTGTTTCTTGAGGAGATTAGCATTTGAATTGATGGACTGAGTAAAGCAGATGGCACTCCCCAGTGTAAGTGGGCATCATCAAGTCTGTTGAAAGCCAAACTAGAACAAAAGGCCAGTGGAAGGCTGAATTTGCTCTCTGCTTGACTGATTAAGCTGGCTGGGATATTGGTCTCTTTCCTTTAGCACTCCTGGTTCTCAGGCCTCCAGACTTGAACTAGAATCTATACCATTGGCTCTCCAGCTCTCAGATCTTTGAACTACACCACCAGCTTCCTTGGGTCTTTAGCTTTGCATATAGTAGATTATGGGACTTCTCAGCCTCCGTAATCATGTGAGCCAATACCTTATAATAAATCTGTTTATATTTGTGTATCTCTGTATCCATCTATCTGTTATCTATCTATCATCTCCCATTATTTCTTTAGAAATATCTAAATATAAAACATTCATTCACTTGTTGAAGGACACTTGGATTATTTCCACTTTTTGGCTAATATAAACAGTGCTGCTATGAACATTAATGAACAAGTACCTGAGTCACTGTTTTCAATTCTTTGGGGTATATATAGGAGTGGAATTATATGGTAGATCACATGGTAATTCTGTGTTTAACTTTTTGAGGAACCACCAAGCTGTTTTCCAGAGCTGCTGTACCATTTTACATTCCCACCAATAATGTACAAGTGTTCCAATTCTTCCACATCTTTGCCAACACTTTTTATTTTCTTGTTTTGTTTTTTTATCATAGCCATTATGGTAGGTGTGAAGTGGTACCTCATTATGGTTTTGATTTGCATTTCCCTAATGACTAATGATGTTGAGCATCTTTTCATGCATTTATTGGCCATTTGTATATCTTTTTGGCCCATTTTAAAATTGGGTTGATTGTTTTTTTGTTTTTGAGTTGTAGGAGTTATTTATTATCTTCTGGATAGTAAGTCCTTATCACATATATGCTTTGCAAATATTTACTACCATTCTGTTTCTTGTCTTTCATTATTAATAGTGTTCTTTGATGCACAAAAGTTTTTAATTTTTACGATGTCCAGTTTCTCTATTTTCTCTTTTGTTGCCTGTGCTTTTGTTTTTTTGTTTTTATTTTAAGTAAGCTCCATGCCCAATGTGAGGCTTGAGCTCATGACGCCAAGATCAAGAGTCACATTGGGGCACCCGGCTGGCTCAGTTGGTTGAGCCTCCAACTCTTGGTTTTGGCTTAGGTCATGATCTCACAGTTTGTGGGTTCAGGCCCCATGTTCGGCTCTGTGCTGACAGCACGAAGCCTGCTTGGGATTCTCTCTCTCCCTGCTTCTCTCTAATGCTCTCTCTCAAAAAAAAAAAAAAAAAAGAAAAAGAAAAAAGAAAAAAAAAAGAATAAAATTTACCAAAAAAAAAAAAAAGAGAGAGAGAGAGAGTCACATGCTCTACTGATGGAGCCAGCCAGGCACCCCTACCTGTGCTTTTGGTTTCATACTTAAGAAAGCATTGTCAAATCCAAGGAAGATTTATTCTTATGTTTACTTTTAAGAGTTTTAGCTCTTAAATTTAGGTCTGTGATCCATTTTGAATTAATTTTTGTATATAGTCTAAAGGAAGGTTCCAACTGATTCTTCTGAATGTGGATATCCAGTCTTCCTGGAACCATTTGTTGAAAAAACTACCTTTTCCCTCCATTGAATAAAAGATTTTATTTCTATATTCTTCAATTCTATTCTATTTATCTATATCTGTCCTTATGCCAGTACCAACCATACTGTTTTGATTACCATAGCTTTGTAGTGCATTTTGACATTAGAAAGTGAGTCTTCCAACTTTGTTCTCTTTCAAGCTTGTTTTGGCTACTCAGAGCTCTTGAAATTCCATATGAATTTTAGAATCTACTTTTCCATTTTTACAAAAAATATCATTGGGGTTATGATAGAGATTGCATTGAATTTGTATATCACTATGGGTATTGTCATCCTCACAGTATTAAGTCTTCTAATTCATGGACAAGAAATGTCTTTTCCTTTTATTTACATCTCTTTTAATTTCTTTCAGCTTTGTTTCATAGTTTTCAATGTACAAGTCTTTCATCTCCTTGGTTAAGCTAATTTGTAAGTGTCTTATTCTCTTTAGGTCTTTGTAAGTAGAATTGTTTTTAAAATTTCTGTTATATTTATTACCAGAATAAGGAAATAAAACTGATTTTTGAGTGTTGATGGTGCAGTCTGCAATTTTGCTGAATTTGTTTGTTAGCTCTAAAAAGTTTTTTGAATCTTTAGAGTTTTCTACATATAATATCACATCATCTTAGAAGAAAGATAATTTTACTTCTTTTCTAATTTGCATATCTTTTATTTCCTTGTCTTGCCTAATTATTCTGGCTAAGACTTGCAGAGTGATATTGAATAATAGTGATGAAAGTGAGCATCCTTATCTTGTTCCTGATCTTAGGGGGAATACTTTCACTCTTTCACTATTGGGTATGATGGGTTGTGGGTTTTTCCTACATGGTCTTTATCATATTAAGGAGGTTGCTTTCTATTAGTGTACTGTGTGTTTTTATCATGAAGGTGTATTGAATTTTTCCAAATGCCTTTTCTACATTGAGATAATCTTGTAGTTTTTTCTCCTTCATTCTATTAATATAGTGTTACATTGATTGGTTTTCATATATTGAATCATCCTTGCATTCTGGGACAACTCCTATTTGTTCACAGTGTAAAATCCTTTCACTATAATGCCAAATTCACTTGGCTAATATTTCATTGAATATTTTGTTGAATATAGATTTCCTACATTCATTAGGAATATTGATCTATGATTTTCTTTTTTTGTAGTATCTTTGTCATGCTTTGGTTACACTGATCTCATAGAATGAATTAGTAAAGTGTTCCCTCCTGTTTAATTTTCTGGGAGAGTTTAAGAAGGATCTATGCTAATTCTCCTTTAAATGTTTGGTGCTGGACTTTTCTTTGTTGGAAGGTTTTTGGTTTCTGATTCAATCTTTGTATTTGTTATAGGCCTATTAAGATTTCTGTTTCTTCTTGAGTCAGTTTTGGTAGTTGTGTTGTTTCTAAGAGTTTGTCCTTTTCATCTAGGTTACCCAACTTGTTTGCATACAATTGTTCATAGTATTTTCTTATAATCCTTTTTATTTATGTAGTGTTTGTTGTCCTGTCCACGATTTCATTTGTAATTTTACTTGAGCTTGGTCTTTTTTTCTTAGTCAATTTAACTAAAGTTTGTCAATTTTGTTGATATTTTTAAAGAACCAACTTTTGGTTTCCTTGATTCTTCTGCTTTTTAGTTCTGCATTTTATGTATCTCTGCTCTAATCCTTATTATTGGGTTTATTTTTCTTTTCTTTTTTTAGTTCCTTATGGTGCAGAGTTAAGCCATTGATTTGAGATCTTTCTCTCTCTTTTTAAAATGTAGGCATTTACTGCTATAAATTTCCTTCTGAGTACTCTTTTTGCTGCATCTCATAAGTTTTGGTATGTTTTATTTTCATCCTCATTTGTCTCTAAATATTTTCTAATTTCCCTTGTGATTTCTTCTTTGACCCACTGGTTGTTTAAGAATGTTGTTTAGCTTCCACATGCTTGTGAATTTTCCAGTATTATTTCTGTTACTGATTTCTATCTTCATCCCATTGTGGCTGAAGAAGATACTGTGTATAATATCTATCTTTTTTTTTAATGTTAATTTATTTTTGAGAGAGAGATTGAGCGAGCAGGGGAGGGGCAGAGAGAGAGGGGGGCAGAAGATCTGAGTCAGGCTCTGTGCTGACAGCAGACAGCTCAATGCAGGGCTCAAACTCACAAACTGGGAGATCATGACCTGAGCCAAAGTCAGAGGCTTAACCGACTGAACCACCGAGGCACCCCTATGATATGTACCTTTTTAAACCTACTGAGAATTGTTTTGTAGCCTAACATATGGTCTGTCCTAGAGAATGTCTCATGTTCTTGGAAGGAATGTGTATTCTGCTGTTGTTGCATGGAATATTCTGTATGTCTGTTAGGTCTAGATGGTTTATGTGTTGTCCAAGTCCTCTATATCCTCACTTATTTTCTGTCTGGTTGTTCAGTCCATTATTTAAAGTAGGGAATTCATGTCTCCAACTATTATTGTAAAACTATTTCTTCCTTAAATTGTCAGTTTTTCCTTCATAAATTTTGAAAGTCTCTTGGGTGTGTAGATGTTTTAATTGTTATATTATCTTGCTGTATTAAAAATGTTATTTATATATTGTCTGTCTTTTTCTCTTTTAATCTTTTGGAATTAAAGTTAATTTTGTCTGTTATTAGTATAGCTACCCCAATTCTCTTTTGGTTAATCTTTGTATGAAATACCTTTTTCAATCCCTTCACTTTCAACATATTTATGTCTTTGTTTTTGTTTTAAAAATTTTTAATGTTTATTTATTTATTTTGAGAAAAAAAAAAGGGAGAGAATCCCAAGCAGGCTCCATGCTGTCATCAGCACAGACTCCGGCATGTGGCTCGATCCAGGAACCATGAGATCATGACTTGAGCCAAGATTAAGAGTCAGACATTTAACTGACTGAGCCACCCAGGTATCCCAATCTATTTGTGTCTTTGGATCTAAAGTGAGTCTCTTATAGATGTATATAGTTGAATCCATTTTTAGAAACCTTTTCTGCCAGTTTTTATCTTTTGATTGGAGAGCTTACTCAATTTACATTTAAAGTAATTACTGATAAGGAGGGTCTTACTTAGTTTTGGCATTTTGCTATTTGTTTTCTAGGTATTATAGCTTTTTTTTGTCCCTCACTTCCATTATCACTGCCTTCTTTTGTGTTTAGTTGATTTTTGTTGTGCGTTTGAGTCCCTTCTCATTTCCTTATGTGTATATTCTATACCTATTTTCTTTTTGGTTACTATAGGGATTTAATTTAACATCCTAAGGTTATAGCACCCTAATTTGAGTTTATAACAATTATCTTCAGTAGCACACAAAACTTGTATGTAGCTCCCTTCTCTCTTTCTATTATTAGAAGCCACAGATTATATCTTTACATGGTACATGACCAGTAGTATGTTTTTTATGCATTTGTCCTTTAAACCATGTTTTTTAAATTTTTTTAAATTTTTTATTATTTAAAAATGTTTTAATGTTTATTTATTTTTGAGGCGGGGGGGAGAGGCAGAGAGAGGGAGACACAGCCTCTAAAGCAGGCTCTAGGCTCTGAGCTGTCAGCACAGAGCTTAATGCTGGGCTCGAACCCCAGAACTGCAAGATCATGACCTGAGCCAAGTTGGACACTTAACTGACTGAGCCACCTAGGTGCCCCTAACCCATGTTTTTAAAAAGTGGAGTTAATACCAAAATTACAATAATACTAGATTTTATAATTATCTATGTATTTACCTTCACCAGAAATCTTTTTTTTTAAGGTTATTTGTTTATTTTGAGAGAGAGAGAGAGAGAGAGAGAGAGAGAGAGAGCATGTGTGTACAAATGGAGGAGAGGCAGAGAGAGAGAGGGAGAGAGAAAATCCCAAGTAGGCTCTGTGCTGACAGTGAGGAGCCCCATGCAGGGCTCACGAACCATGATATTATGACCTGAGCCAAAACTAAGAGTCTGACAGTTAACTGATTGAGCCACTCAAGTGCCCCTTCACCAGAGATCTTTATTTCTTTTTACAGCATCAAGTAACTGTCTAGTTTCTTTTCAGCTCAACCAGGAGGACACCCTTTAGCATTTCTTTTATTATTATTATTATTAACAGAAACGTTTGTTTATTTATTTTGAGAGACAGAGAGTGTGAGCAGGGGAGGGACAGAGAGAGAGGGAGAGAGAGAGAGTCCCAAGCAGACTCCATGCTGTCAGTACGCAGCCCAAAGCAGGGCTGAAACATATGAACAATGAGATCATGACCTAAGCTGAAATCAAGAGTTGGATGCTTAACCAACCGAGCCACCCAGGCGCCCTGCATCCTTTAGCATTTCTTGTAGGACAGGTCTAGTGGCAACAAACTCTCTTATCTTTTGATTATCTGAGAATGTCTTCATTTCTCTCTCATTGTTTTGATCTAGAAATTTCTTCACTTCTCTAAATTTTTTATTTTATTAAAACACACTAACAAAAAATTGACTGTCTTAACCATTTTTAAGCATACAGTCATCAGTTTTAAGTACATTCATATTGTTGTGCAAACATCAGCACCATCCATCTCCAGAACCTTTCCATCTTGCAGAAATGCAACTCTGTACCCAGTAAGCAATGATTCTTTATTTCCCCTCTCCTGTCAGCCCCTGGAAACCACCATTCTACTTTCTGTGTCTATGAATTTGACTACTCCAGGTACCTTATACAAGTAGAATCATATAGCATTTGTCTTTTTGTGATCGGCTTATTTCACTTACTATAATGTTCTCAAGTTTCATCCATGTTATAGCATGTGTTAGAATTTCCTTCCTTTTTAAGGCTAGATAATATTCCATAATAGTAAATATTTTGTTTAACCATTAATTCATCCATGGATACTTGGTATGTCTGGTTATTCTCATTGTGTGCTAGAAGCAATATTTGAATACTTGTTTGTAGAAGACATTTGAGGCCTAGAATAACATTATTTTTTTTCCCATAGAAGATCTATACTTGCAGGGCACCTGGGTGACTGAATGGGTTAAGTGTCTGACTTCGCTAAAGTCATGATCTCACAATTCGTGAGTTTGAACCCTGTGTTGGGCTCTGTACTGACAGCTCAGAGCCTGGAGCCTGCTTCGGATTCTGTGTCTCCCTCTCTCTTTGCCACTCACCTACTCCCGCTCTGTCTCTCTCTCTCTCAAAAATAAATAAACATTAAAAAAATTAAAAAAGAAAAAAGAAGATCTGGACTTGCTTCCAGCAGGTTCCTAGAAAAATGTAGCAATCCAGGATCACATTATGCACTTTCAGGAATTGAGAAGATTTGAAGCTGGGCTGCAATTTTTGGTGGTCTTAGTTTGCTTCTAGTTTTCCTATGGTCCTGTGGAGACTCAACTGACAACACAGGAAATTCATTAGGGATCCTTCTCCTTCCTAATCTTCAGGGTCTCTGGGATCCTACTTTTATACTTCTCACTCCATAAGGTTGGCAAAAGCACTGCTCAGATGTCTCTGTGGGAAGTAGCAAACACACCCAAGGGGAAAGGGATTCTAATATCAAGCGTACCTCTCTGGATTATCTCCTGAATCCAGTAGGGTAATTCTTAGTGCCTTTATCACCATCAAGTAGTTGATTTTTATATTTTGTTAGCTTTTCTAATTGTACTCATTGCAAAGTTTGGTCTAAATTATCTGTAAAGGAAGTCTGGTGGTTTTTTATTCTACTCTTTTTGTTGCTTCCTCTCAAATTCCATGTAGGAGCCATTGAGTTCTCTGCCACAACCTTCAGACTTCCAAACCAACTTCACTTCTTCAGTCCCAACAGATGGTTTGGCTTTTTGTTCATTTGAGGAAACATATCTTTCTCAATGCCCTCCTCTCTCAGTATTGTTTTAAATTATTTGATTGTTTATTTGTTTTTGTATCTTTCTATATTTTTGTCTACTTCCTTCCTTTCTCAAAATAAAATCAGTCAAATCTTGTTAACATAGCTTCAGCTTTCTACCTCCTATCTCCTCTAATTTCCATCTCACCATGCTTCATCAACTAGAGACAAGCCCGTCTTAAATCTTTCCTGTTTATAACATTTTCCAGGGATTTCTCACCTAAATAAAACCTTACCCCCAATCTCCTACTGTCTTAAGCTGTCATGTCCTTTTCCCCCTTCTTTACATGGGTATTTTTCCTGAAGAGAAAACTTCTATGGTTTCTCCTCCACCCCCACCCATTCTCTTGAAACTCTTCTGTAGATGGTCACCAATGACATCTAGGTTGGCAATGACTTTTGTCATTGTCTTCTATGCTAATTTCTTTGGAGCACATGAAACTATGATCTACTTCTCCCTAAATCTCTTTTTCTCTTGGCCTAAATTGTACTGCTATTTTCCTTATTCTTTTACATTTCTGACTATTATGCCTCTGCCACTGTAGCTGGCTACTTCTCTCAAATTCCTTATAAGACAACTATAATTTCAGAGTTTCTGCAAGGTCTTTGGGGGAAGATAAATGGTTCTATTGTTAGAAAACCAAGAGTTTCAGAGGTGGGCCATAGGCACATCCTAGAATAGGGGAGTAAAAATGGGAAAAATTATTCTGCTTAGCAATCTAAAAAGCTATTTCAAATAAACTGGGGAAATTTTTATAGGTTATATTGCCTTTAGGAAAATGTTTCTCTTCCTTAATGTGTATTTAGACTACATTGTCTCTGAGAAAAATTGTTTGTACCTGAAAAGGGCATGTGAGATTGTGCTTTCATGTTATCTGTAGAACAATTTAGAGGGCTATCCCCACCTCCCACCATGAAGATACTTGAACAGGGACTGAACTTGTAGTAGGAAAGCCCTCTGTGGACTGTTATCCTGAAGCCACCTGCATTGTTATCCTAAACTGACTAGCTCACATTCTGGGAAATGTCCTAGTAGTTTCCTGTGCTCCCTGAGTTCTGGTCCAGTGTTAGAGAATCCACTGGGTCCAGAATAGAGGTGTGAAATTTGCACAGAAAAAGAAAAAGGTAAATGTGCTTTTGTTTAATGAGAGAAATAGAAGGATAGGTTTCAAGTCATGAAAACAAGACTAAGAAGTCAAATGTACACTGTGAAAGGAGTAATGCTTTTTCTTTTCTCTAGGATTCTGGGATATGACAATCTATTTAGCATGGAGACTTAAGTTTTCTTCTCTCCCTCATATCATTTCCTGTAGTTATTCCCAAGACTCTAATAAAGTTTTCAGTATGCCCCAGAGCCTTGTTTGAGTGGTTTTATGGATAAATAAAGGATACCCCAGAAAGGAGACATGCTGACATCTCTGCACCATCACCACCATATCCAGGTGTAATTATTGAAGAAGAACTGGAGACACAGAGGTCCAAGTGATGAAGAACAGTGTAAGCAACCCAAGGTAGTTCTGAGAGCAGCTGAGGGGAGAATATGATGATGGAGAGCCAAACACACTTCAGGGACTGCCTTCCCCAAACATATTAAAGGAAAATATATCTGCAAGGGGAGACACTTCCCAAAGTTCTTGTCTTGCTCCCCTCTCTTGACATATTGTCTATTTCCATGGCCTTCTGTGAGCCTGTGGAATCATCTTCCCCCTCACTCCTAAGTTACAATCACAAGCCCATAACCTGTGTCCTGAACTCTAGTGCCGTATTCCCTACCAAGTGACTACAGGCATACTATTCACACCACAAACTCCATATGATTAAGGTTAAACTTAGTGTTTTTACTTTCCATCTACATTCCTTCTATCCACACTAGCATTTCTGTCTTCACTATTTTTATTTTGTTGGTTGCATAGTCAAGTTCCATTGCCCAGGCTTACACAGGGGTCATCTTCATCTCTCTTGCCATTGTCATCCATTTGCTTGAGCACATCCTGTCAATTCTTCTTTAGTAGCTATTCCTTTAGACCCCACTTTTCCATTCTTACTGCTATGATCCTAACTTGGCCCCCTTGCTTCATGCTCTGATTCTCGTGATATCCTCCTGGCTTCTAGTTTCTGTTTTTGCCTCTTCTAGGAATCTGCACATCCCTACCAGATTAACAGCTTCCTAAAAATTTTTTTTACATCACTTCTCTGTTAGAACTTTTAGTGATTCCTTTTTGCCTTCCCAGCTGGTATTTAGTGACTTCTATGGCTGGTATTAAAAATTCTCCAGTCTGGCCCCTTCTATTCCAGTTTTATATCTCTCTACTCCCCTAAATGGGCCTTGCTTTCAACAAAACTGGTCATGCTGTCCCTTTTTTTTTCCCTCTCTGTCTCATTGTTTTCTCATTTTCTGGCACATTCTTTGTCTGCTTTCATCTCAGACACATCTTTCACAAGCTCTACCTTAAATGCCACCCAAGAATTGGGGCCAAAATTTCTGTCTTAGCCTTAAACCTCCATTTCACTGATTGGATATCATTATGTGTTGTAGGGATGTATGTATATGTCTTATTTCTTCAACTAAACTGAACATCTTGTGAGAGTAAAGATGTGTTTCCCATATTTTATTTCCTCCACAGACCCTATCAGAATGATAGACATATTATAATCAGCAAATGTGGAAGGAATAGCTGAATGAAAGAATATTCAAGAAGAAAATGCTAAAGAAGAGGAATTATACAATTGGGAGGAGGTTTTTCCCTGTTCTCATTGAGAATTCTGAACAAAAGGTAATTTTTAGAGCTGATATAAGCTATATGTATAAATTTACCTTTGGCTTCTTGTAGTCATTGGAGCTGGACCAAATTAGACTTGAGCATGCAGATCTAAGGAAAATAGCCAAATGGCTTTTTCTTGAACAAAATTTATTTTTCTTGCCATAGCTATGTAGGAAGATAAGATATGAACATAAAATGGGTCTAGTTTTCCAGTCACAGATAGGCCTTTTGAAAATATTATTAAACCTGTTATTTCTAAGCCATTTGCAAGTCTGGCTTAACCTACTAGAAACTACTAGAAAACATCATTTAAATATAATTAGATTCCTTCTTCCAGATTAATGTATATAGAGTTTTCTAAAAATAAGAGTAGAAGAAAATGACATCATGAAAGCAGGGGTAAGTTCTTAGCCCTTTAATTCTACAGAAATTATACTGTTATTCTGGTCTGCTCAAATGGTTCTGTTGTGTTTACCCAACACACTGAGAGAAGAACAAAATGTCGAGTTTTAATAAGTTTTGTTTGCTTTAGTTGATAGCAAGTAATTTTTAGTCTCAGAAAGCAATGTTTTGTTTTGTTTTGTTTTTTACTTAGTGCTAATCTTGATGGTGTTTTGATGTCAGTGAGTATTTGGCTAGTTGTATTGCAATTTTGCCAAATTGCTTAGAGTCTGGATGAAAAAAATCCATGAAATAGATTTTATATTAGTGACTTGATATTAAGTGAATTTGGCTGCATTATCTCTGTTTTTTTCACTTTAATCAAAACAGGGTAAGTACTGAAATACTCACATTGAAAGCTTAGCTAGAGCAAATTCTTAATAGGCCATAGTCTGTCTGTCTTTCTCTGTCACACATATATCTACTTCTGTTGCGCCCTTATATTTCTCAGAGAACAAATCTTGGTGATACCATGGAAATGCTCATTCGTCAGATGATCTGAACTTTCTGAGGTTGTAA
The DNA here is from genome assembly GCF_027475565.1 of Acinonyx jubatus. Lineage (NCBI taxonomy): Eukaryota > Metazoa > Chordata > Mammalia > Carnivora > Felidae > Acinonyx > Acinonyx jubatus. The sequence goes on from NC_069388.1 coordinate 57,316,634, forward strand.
AAAGCGCAGCTCCTGGAAGCTTCCTAATGGACTTCTTAATGGGGATTTTCAGACTGTAAAGTTGAATGGCTAGGGTTGCTGACCTCTTGAGATCTATAACCTCTTCTGTCATGGTGAGAATGGACATTGTAAGAAAAGAAGAGGGATGTGGCTCTTTCAGGTAAAATCATCAATTCAATGAAGCAAAAATATGAGTATCTGTGGTGGTCATGCATTGCAGATTGCCAACGACGGGGGGTGTAATTGATCAGGGACCCCAGCTGCTCCACTCTGAAATTCATCGTCATTTTGCACCAAGATCATGCCTCCCATGGACTGCTCTCAGTCAGTGACTGAGCTGGGCACAATATCAAGGCAGGTCTGTTCCTGGGAGCCATGGGACTCCTATGGCTTTTTTTCAACCTTCCTCAGACTGCATAGCAGTCCAGGAGACTTTCATCCAGCCTTTCTCCCTGCTCTCCATCACTCAGAGTCAGACTGGCATCATGGTCTAGTGGCTTTCCTAGCCCTTTTCAGCTTCTTTCCTATTTTCCCTCACAAGGTGTTTCCCCTTATGTATCCTTGTACATATAATCCCATCTGTTTCTTCAGTGATCTGGATTAACATGGCATTTACTGGGTATAAAGTATTCTTCTGGGATGCATAGATAAACCTCTGTCAGAAATAGCTCACCTCCATTTCCTTGTTCATTGCTCTTGCAGAAAAGAGCTGTGGGCACCTGGGGGTGGGGTGAGTGAGTATACTTTTTCTGATACTTAGCATGAGCTCAATGAATATTTGTTGGCATCATTCATTTATTTAATCAATTGTCCCTTTAGCCAGGAAATATATCCACTTAGGCATACACTTATCCTAAGAATTTCAGTGAGGTAAGAGCATCTTTAAACCTTGGTTTATTTGGGTGGTGAATGCAACTTAACTGCATGTTTTTCAAGAGTAACTACCACATTAACAAAAATGGGGCCGGGCACAATAGGGATTCACAGCATGATGTACACATTTTGACCTCTACTCTGGAAGAATATTTAATTGAATTAGGAAGACAAGGTTTATAGTAACAAAATCATACTTAACAATATAAGTATGTAATTCATTATATAATATATAATTTATAGGACTTTATAATTTAGAGTATATAAAGGATATAGAGGGGTACCTAGGTGGCTCAGTCAGTTGAGTGTCTGACTGATTTTGGCTCAGGTCATGATCTTACAGTTTGTGGGTTCGAGCGTCAAACGTGACAGCATGTTCGAGCTCCATGAGAGCATGGAGCCTGTTTGGGATTCTCTCCCTCTCTCTCTGCCTCTGCCCCACTCATGTTCTCTCTTACATGCTCTCTTTCTCTCTCTCTGTCTCTCTCAAAATAAATAAATAAACTAAAAAAATAAAAGATATAGAGACAGGAAAGTTTTTATGTTTATGGGGTCATACCCCAAATTCTCATCTGAAAAAACATATTCTATCCGGATTCTGTTTGCAAAGATTCGTTTCCACTCAGACATTTTTATTTCCATTAGTGAGTATAGACTTTATCTGATATATATAAAGATGAACTCTGTCTAGCTGGCATGCTCTGGAAGAAGTGAGCTTTTACCTTTGTATAACTTCTGGAGAAGCAACTTACACAGTAAAATATTGCAATGTCTTTTCCCACCTCTCTCCGAAATGTAAGCAAAACCCTAGCATCATGTTGGAGGCAGGCTCCAGGAAGGTACCATTAATGTAAATTAGAACTAGGAAGGTGTCTGATCAAACTTCCTTGTTTTTTAAGTGAAGAAATAGAAACATAATGAAGATAAGTGGCTTATAAGGAAGTTTTGGTTAGAAGCAGCAACCAATCTCAGTTACTTCAAACAAACAGACACATAAATAGAATTTATTATAAGGATTCAGGGGTATTCCATGGAATCCAAAGGGACAGATAAAGCTGGGCTAGAAACAAGGCTGTAGAAAGCCCTGGAGAACTCAGGAATTCTCTTTTTGCCACACTTCTTAGGTCTGCTTGGTGTTCTTGGCCCTGGCTCTCAGAGAGCGCTCACATTCACACTGCAGTTCCAGACATAAAAATTGGCTGGCTCTCTTCAATCCCTAATCCTGGTTTCTGGAGGAAAGAATCTGATTGGTCCACTGTGGGTCAGTTGTCCAATTTAGCAGAATTAGCTGTTGTGTCGGCAGGGGCCTCACATAATAGAAACTTGGCTGCATGTAAAGATGGGAGATGGGAGCAAATTGTATACTGTGTGAGCTCTGCTGATACCCCAAAGACATCTGCTGTAAAGGTTGTATGCCAAGTGCATGGCAGAGGTAGGGCAGGCTAAGTGTTCTCACTCCCTAACTTCGATGATTCATCAGCCCCTTGGGCCTAGGGCAGTGTAAAATACACACCTATACTGCACACGTGCATGAAGACACACGTAAAGATGCACACACAATTACATTGTGCATATGTGCATGTGTGCACAGGCATGTGTGCATATATACATGCGTACATGCGTACATGTATACATACATATGGGGTGTTTGTCAGGTGGTGGTGAGGACAGGAGGTCATATAATGTAATTCTCCATGTCATGGTTTACAGGCTGTTTTTTCTTTGATTTTTTAAATATTTTATTTTAATTCTAATACAGTTAATCTTTGATTTTTTTTAATCTTGAAAAATAATTTGTAATTTTATCCCTTTCAAGATAAAAAGTAGAATCATAAATTTATATTTCATGATGCATGTAGCTGATTCTATGATGTTTCAATAAGTCTGCTATATTTCCAAAAGTCTCAAAAAATTTTTCCCTAGGTTATTGAGGCACTTTGTCCCTCCTTCAGTTTCCGGGTTTAAGACTGGTAAATATGCTGAAATCATTCGAAGGTTTAACATACCCACTTTCACCTGTCCTGTGGGACTCCTGTTATGTTGTAGGCGGGGTAAAAAAGGAAATGGAGAAGTATCAGCAATAGCAGCATTGAACGTGCTTGACCCATTGAATCTGTTTTTCCACTAAATCCTTTAAAAGGCCCTGCTAAATACCCACATTTCCTATTGAACACACTGGGATTCAGAGAGTGGAAGTGTTTTGCTGAAGGTCGTACAACCAACCACCAAACAGCAGACGTGGCTTTTGAACTCCAGACTGCCTAGCTCTGCTCCCTTTGCAGTTGTCAGACACGACAAATTCTACCAGCAACCCAAAAGCGTTTCTCATATTCAGAAATGCTCTTTCAGCTTGAGCACATGTGAAGAACTCACGTAGAGTACTTGAAGCCATCTCCTCCCACAGTCCTCCCTGAACCTTCTGGCTCAGGGGGTCCCGGTAGGAGGAGAAGCTCTGGGGTTACTGTTTCAGTCCTCCACAGCTGTGTAATAAGTCATCCCTAAGCCTCATGGCTGAAAGTAACTATTTAGGGGCACCTGGATGGCTCAGTCTGATAAGTGTCTGAGACTTGATTTTGGCTCATGTCATGATCTCATAGTTTCATGGGTTGGAGCCCTATTTCAGGCTCCGTGCTGACCATGCACAATCTGCTTTGTATTCTCCCACTTTCTCTCTGCTCCTCCTCTGCTTATGCTCTCTCTGTCTCTCTCAAAATAAATAAATAACCTTAAAAGAAAAGAATTATTTATCATTTCTCACAATTCTGTGTCTTGATCAAGCAGTACTGCTTCACATGGCATCTGCTGGGGCTCTGGAATGGCTAGAAGGTCCAAGATGGCCTCACTGCCGTGTGGGTGGCTGCTGGCTGCTGGAAGCTTGGTGGAGTCCTCAGTTCTCCACGTGGGTTCTCCATATGGCTGCCTGGACTTCCTCACAGTACAGAAGCTAGATTTCAAGAAGGAAATGCAGACTACAATGGCTAAAGGCCTTGCCTTGAAAGGCACCCAACATAACTTTCACCACATTCACTTGGCCATATTGGGTCACAGGGCCACACATTCAGGATAAGAGGATATGGACCCTAACTCTTGATGAAGGGACAGTGAAGTCTCATTGCAAAAGAACACGTAGGTCTTAAATAACCAGAAAAGAAGAACAAACAAAAACCTATGCCAGCAGAAGGAACAACATAATAAAGATTAGTGTGAGCATAAATGAAACAGAGATGAAAAACACAGTTGAGATAATCAATAAAACCAAAATTAAGTTCTTTCAAAAGATCAAAAAAAAAGGCAAACCTTAGCTAAACTAAGAAAAAAATAGAGAAGACACAACTAAAATCAGAAGTAAAAGTGAGGATATTATGACTGACCTTATAGAATTTAAAAAGATTAAAAGAGAATACTATATATAATTGTATGCCAACAAATTAAAAAGTTACCTAGAAACTCACAAATTGCCAAAGCTGACTCAGGAAGGAATAGAAAATTTCAACAGACTTATAACAAGTAGAGAAACTGAATCTATAATCAAAAACCTCCCAGCAAAGAAAAGCATGGAACCAGATCCCTTTACTGATGCATTCTACCAAACATTTTTAAAATGATTAAAAAAAATTTTAATTCCACTATAGTTAACATAGAGTGTTATGTTAGTTTCAAGTGTACAATATTGTGATTCAAAAATTCTGTATTACTCAATGCTCATCAAGATAAGTGTATTTGGGGGGCTTCTAGGTGGCTCAGTCAGTTAAGCATTCAACTTCGATTTGACTTCGGTCACGATCTCATGGTTTGTGAGTTGGAGACTCTCATCAGGCTCTGTACTGACAGCTCGGAGCCTGGAGCCTGCTTTGGATCCTGTATCTCCCTGTCTGTCTGCCCCTCCCCTATTCATGCTCATGCTCATGCTCTGTCTCTCTCTCTCTCTCTCTCTCAAAAATAAACATAAAAATTTTAATAAAAAAGTGAGTGTATTCTTAACTTCCTTCACCTGTTTCACCCATCCCCACATCTGCCACCCCTCTGATAACTATCAGTTTGTACTTTCTACTTAAGAGTCTGTTTTTCATTTGTCTCTTTTTTCTTTGTTCATTTGTTTTGTTTTCTTTCTTAAATTCCACATGAGTGAAATCATACAGTATTTATCTTACTTTGACTTATTTTGCCTAGCATTATACTCTTTAGATCTAACCATGTTGTTGCAAATGGCAAGATTTCATTCCTTTTTATGGCTGAGTAAATTTCCATTGTATGTATAGACAACATCTTCTTTATCCATTCTTCTCTATTGGTGGACACTTCGGTTACTTCCATGATTTGGTGTTGTAAATAATGCTGCTATATGGTGCAAATACCCTTTGAATTAGTGTTTTTGTATTTTGGGGATACTCAGTAGTGTGATTATTGGATCATAGGGTAGTTCTGTTTTCAACTTTTTGAGGAACCTCCAGACTGTTTTCCACAGCGGCTGCACCACTTTGCATTCCTCCCAACAGTGCATGAGGGTTCCTTTTTCTCCACATCCTCACTAATACCTCTTGTTTCTTGTGTTTTTGATTTTAGCCATTCTGACAGGTGTGAGGTGATATGTTATTGTGGTTTTGACTTGCCTTAACCTGATAATGTGTGATGAGTCCTTTTCATGCTTATGTTGGCCATCTGGATGTCTTCTTCAGAGAAATGTCTGTTCATGTCTTCTGCCCATTTTTAAATTGGATTATTTCTTTTTTGGTGTTGAGTTGTATAAGTACTTCATATATTTTGGATACTAACCCTTTATCAGATATGTCATTTGCAAATATCTTCTTCCATTTGATAAGCTGCCCTTTAGTTTTGTCGATTGTTTCTATGCTGTGCAGAGGTTTTTATTTTTATGTCATCCCAATAATTTATTTTTGCTTTTGTTTTAAAGATGTTGCTATGGCTTATTTCAGAGAAATTACTGCCTGTGCTCTCTTCTAGGATTTTTATGGTTTCAAGCCTCACATTTAGGTCCTTATTCAATTTTGAGTTTATTTTTGTGTATGGTGTAAGAAAATGGTCCAGTTTTATACTTTTGCATGTAGCTGTCCCATTTTCCCAACACCATTTTGTTGAAGAGTCTTTTTCCCATTGCACATTCTTGCCTCTTTTGTCAAAGATTAATTGACTACATAATTGCAGGCTTATTTCTGAACTCTCTTTATTCTGCTGTGTTGATCCATGTGTCTATTTTTGTGCCAGTACCATACTGTTTTGATTACCATAGCTTTGTAGTGTATCTTGATATCAGGAACTGTGCTAGTTCCAGTTTTGTTTTCCTTTTTCATGTTGCTTTGGCTATTTGGGGTCTTTTGTGGTTCCATCCAAATTTTAGGATGATTTGGTCCACTTATGTGAAAAAAGCTGATGGTATTTTGGTAGGGATAGCATTAAATCTGTAGATTGCTTTGGGTAGTATAAACATGTTAACAATATTGTTCTTCCAATCCATGAGCATGGAATATCTTTCCACTTCTTTGTGTCATATCCAATTTCTTTCATAGATGTTTTGTAGATTTCAGAGGTCTTAACCTCCTTGGTTAAGTTTATTCCTAGATACTTTATTATTTTTGGTGCAGTTGTAAATCGTATTGTTTTCTTAATTTCTCTTTCTGCTGCTTCGTTGTTAGTGTATACAAATGCAACAGACTTCTTCTGTACATTGCTTTTGTGTCCTATGACTTTATTGAATTCATTTATCAGTTCTAGTAGTTTTTTGGTGGGCTTTTTAGAATTTTCTCCATATAGTATCATGTCATCTGCAAATAGGGAAAGTGTTCCTTCTTCCTTGCCAATCTGGATGCCTTTTATTCCTTTTGTTGTGTGATTGCTGTGGGTAGGCCTTCCAGTACTATGTTGAATAAAAGAGGGAAGACTGGATATCCTTGTCTTGTTCCTGGCCTTAGGGGAAAACCTCTGTTTTTCCTCATTGAGTATGATGTTCACTGAGGATTTTTCATATATGGCCTTTATTATGTTCAGGTGTGTTCCCTCTAGACCTACTTTGTTGAGGATTTTTATCATGAATGGATCTTGTACTTTGTCAAATGCCTTTTCTGCATCAATTGAAATGATCATATGGTTCTTATCCTTTCTCTTACTGATGTGATGTATCATGTTGATTAATTTGCAAATGTTGAACTACCTTTCATCCTGGGAATAAATCCCACTTGATCATGGTGAATGATTTTTTTAATGTATTGTTGGATTCAGTTTGCTAGTATTTTGTTGAGGATTTTTGCATCTATGTTAATTAGTGATATTGGCCTGTAGTTCTCTTTCTTGTGTGCTGTTCTTATCTGGTGTCAAGGTAATGTTGGCTTCATAGAATGAATTTGGAAGTTTTCCTTCCTCTTCTATTAATTGGAATAGTTTGAGAAGAATACGTATTAACTCTTCTTTAAATGTTTGGTAGAATTCCCCTGTGAAGCCTTCTGGTCCTGGACTTTTGTTTGTTGGGAGTTTTTTGATTACTGATTCAATTTCATTGCTGGTAATCAGTCTGTTCAAATTTTCTATTTCTTCCTGTCAGTTTTGGGAGGCTATATGATTCCAGCCAAGGGCATATGGCAGGAGGATATAGGGGTGGGACATGCAGTGTTAGCAAGGATTGCACAGGTCTGCTATGAGAAAGGATCTGGAGCCAAGGCCTGGCTGGAGGGGCCATGTCCTCAGGAAAATGTGGGGACCAGTTGCACAGTGTTAGCAAGTTATTTAGAGAGCATTGGCACTGCACTGGTCCCCGCAGGTGTCCTTGTGTCTACGCTGGGGGACAGGGAAAGGAAATGGCACCTGTCTGCTCCTTTGTTCCTGAAGAAGGCTCCCAAGGATTCCTGCCCCTCCATGCTCTGAGATTAATAAACAAATCTACCTCCTGCATATGCCAGGCATTTTTAAAATGCTACTTCTATGCTATATTTCAGCAGAGCTGTTTGTTGTACAGTCTCTTTAAGGGTGGGCACTGAGTTTCCTATCACCTTCCTGGTTCTCCCAGGGCTGAGCTTGCTGAGTTTTAAAGTTCCAGGTGTTGATTGTAATAATTTGGGAAATTCAGGCCCTCTGGTTTTCATGCAGGTTCCTTTTGCCTGGGGTACTTAGTGTGAGGATCTGGATTTCTTTCCTCTGCATGCCTGAGGCGTCCTTCCCTCCTGTGGACAGTCCCATGGGTCTGTTTAGCTCTCAACCACATCTTTGCCCTTCCTACCCTCTTTGATGTGGCCTTTTCTCTACATTTAGCTGTGAAGAGTCTGTTCTGCCAGGCTTCAGGTCATTTTCTGAGTTATTTACAATGATGTGGGTACTATTGTATCTATGGGTGAGGTGAACTTAGGGTCTTCCTATTTTGCCATCTTCCCTGAAAGTTCTCTAAATTTCACCATTTTAAAGGTAATTGAACACCAATTCTACTCAAACTCTTCCAAAATTTTAGAAGAAAAGGAAACACATTTTAGTACATTCTGAAGCCAGAATTATTCTGATGCCAAAGCCAGACAAAGATACTGTAAGAAAACCTATAGACCAACATTCCTTAGGAATTCAGAATAAGCAAATAAGAAATTCAGAATAAGCAAATCAATAGAGATTGGAAAATTAGAAATTACCAGGCATGTGTTTGGGGATGGTGGTGGTAAGGAGTAATTACTTAATGAGTATGGCATATTTTTATGGGATAATGAAAAATTTTTGAAGCTAGCTGGAACTAGTTTTTACAACGTTGTGAATATCATACATACCACTGAATTGTATACTTTTTTAAAAAAGTTTATTTATTTTGAGAGGGGGAGGTAGGGACAGAGAGAGAGGGAGAGAAAGAATGCCTAGCAGTCTCCTTGCTGTCCACGCAGAGGCTGACACATGGCTTAAACTCACAAACTGTGAGATCATGACTTGAGCCGAAATCAAGAGTTGGTCTCTTAACTGACTGAGCCACTCAGGAGCCCCTGAATTGTATACTTAAAAATAGTTAATTATATGTTATTGAATTTCACCTTAGTAAAAATATAAGAACATGTAGTATAGTAGGTAATTGTCGTGGCTATTTTCAGAACACACACACACACACACACACACACACACGATTAATATAGATAATCTGCGATTAGGTAAACTCTCAGATAATCATGGGTAGATTACTTTTAAGGACTTACAGCTTTATTTAGGGAGCTCAGCTGCCCAAATATTTTTCTGAGACTAAAGATGGTATTCTGAGCTTGTTCTCTTCCCTCCTGTCATGATGTAGGCCTAGCTGAATTCCAGTAGTACAGATCCTCATCCAGGAGGCAAGTCTATTTAGAGGACTGAGACTGGTGGCTCTCTAGTAGATGTGTTCACTGTGGGTGACAACAGTCTCATGTTGGATTTTATATGGCATTGCTCCCCTAAGATCTCTTCTTCCTTTTAAAGTTAGGAGACTTTATTTTATAGGAAATTGTCACTAAGATGTGACAAACTGAGTCTGCCACAGAAATGCAAGCACCTGCAAGAGATGAATTCTTTGGGAAGAAGAACTTAGCTTCCCCTGGAGATATAAACCTCAGCCAGCTGCTCCAGTTCTTCCCAAGATGTTTTATTAGAGAAATGGCATGAGCTGGAGATGGCTTATCCAAATGTCATAAACCGTTCATTTACAAATTTGAGATTGGCCCTTTTGCCCATGAAACATAAAGTTTGCTGTGTCTACCAGATTGCAATGAATAATTATCCTCAAGAGCTGAGCTCTACAGGTAAAATAACTTCTTTATTTGAGACAGTTCCCCAGATACTGATGTTTGGTGTGGACCCAGTACATCTTCCAGGATCTGGATGGCCCGTGGGACTCTGAGCCTTATTTTGTACTGAGGACCTTCTCCTGAATCAATCAGTCTCCAGCTGTAATTAATTCCTTTATGCCTAGACACACCCTTCCTCATTCTCTCCCTTTTCTTCTTGTCTTTGTCCTAAGCAACTTTACAGAAGGAAAAAACAGGAAATGCTAAGCTGTTTACATTGGTCCCAAAATTATTTCAGCCAGAAACAGTTTTGCATGGTTGTCATATGTGTCAATATTATTTTGTTCTACTTATCTCACTATTTGACTCACAAATTTTTTATCAGAACATTTATTTAATCTAAGTAGATAGAGGGGTATGACAAGGCAGCTTTTCCCCAAGGTTATCCCATGGACATTAAAAGGGATATCTAAGAAAATAGAAATCTGGGATCAGCTTAGTTTCTGAGACACTGGATTAAACCAAGTTTAACATGCTTTTTTAGCCATAAGATTTCCTAGAATATTCAATGTGTGGTATAAGTTTTAAAAGTGGGGATTTGAAATATTCCCCAAGTTTATTTAATCAAGATACCTTTCTTTGTGAGGCATTGGTAACAAGACTACCTTTGAAGAATAGTAGTTTACAAAGATTTTTGTCACATACTCCCTAAAAGAATTTCAAAAATGTTTGCTCCATTACGTATTTTTAGTTGACATTTAAAATTTTCACATAAATTTAAATAGTTGCATTGATGCAAATATTTGAATATCAAAAATAAAACATATCAATCTTGAATAGTTTATAATGGAATTGCAAAGCTATAACAATTTGATACTCACCAACATCCATTAAAAAAATTAATTGAGGTAGTTTTTTCTTCTTGAATCTGTATTTCCAATTCTCTTTCTCCACAGCTTTTTGCCTGCAGACTATATTGTTATGCTTGAAAGTGCCTTTTGGGTTATCCCACCATACAAAACAAATGTATAGAAACTGAAATTTTACATTTCAGTATAATCATAATACTTTATGCATTAATTTTTCTTACAGTTTAACTTTTCATTATAATTATTCTTTTAGAACATGGTTGATCAAAACAACATAAATATATTATCAACTCCAATACAAAATTAAACGTAAAAGGCAGAATTTTTTGGAAGTAAATCTCTAAGTTAAATACATCATGATCAAGTGTTTCTTATGCATTTAATGAAAGATAAACAATGCCAAGAGCTGGCATATTGTTTCTTTTTTGCTATTAGGTTAAAAAGGTTATAATTTTATAAAATAAAGTTGAAGATCCATGTAATTTATTACTGCAATTAAAATAAAATTAAATAAATAAAGATTTCAGGTGATGAAGTAGCATGCCCACCTTTCTCAAGTGGTAATACACTTTTGAGAACTCAGGCCAGATCTCAGCCTTGTATATATCCATTATAGGAAAGGATATATACACATATTGAGGGTCATGTAATACATTCCTGTGAAACTTCCAGAGTAGCCTTGGGATATCTTTGCCCACCCACGGGAATCCTAAAACCCCAGTTGAAGGCTTGTGTTATAGAACACAGTGAAGGAGACTGGTTCCACTGCTTATATGTGCTCTTGGTCAGCCCCGTAACCCAGGGCTCATGGTTAGGTGCATAGAGCCTCCTCCCACACCTCATCTTCCATCTCATCCCCTTGGCAAATATTGCTAATTGATCAGGTTTTCCTTCCAAGGAGGCCAAATACTGCCTCAGGCCTTTTCAGTTTAGAACTCTAAGACATACTACTAAGAGAATTGGAGCATAAGATGAAAAACTATTCAGGGGCTGTTGGTTAAGCATCTGCCTTCAGCTTAGGTCATGATCTCCCAGTTCCTGAGTTCTAGCCGCACATCGGGCTCTCTGCTGTCAGCGTGGAGCCCACTTTGGATCCTCTGTTTCCGTCTCTCTGCCCCTCTCCCACTCTTGTGCATGTGCTCTCCCTCTCTCTCTCTCTCTCTCTCTCTCAAAAATAAATAAACATTAAAAAAAAAGAAAATTATTCACCATCCTGAATTTAAACTCCTGAGTGTCATTCATCTATAAAATAATGGGATATGTCCATATGCTTTTAGGTTAAGGTGCCATAATTTATTTAACCAATTCCCTACTCTCAAGCATCTGAAATGATTCCTATTTTTTTACAATTGTAGGTATATAATTTATATGTGGCATAATTCCCAAAGTAGAGTATTGGGTTATAAGAAGTCATAAAACAAATTTGTAACTTTTATTATACATATTGCCTTATTGTTGTCCCTAAAGATCCAACCAATTTAATTGAGTCTGACCAAGCTGAATATTTACATTCTTATTTACTTGTGAGCTTTATAGGTACCTCATGCTCTCATAAAATTTTATGAGAAAATTTTACATTTACATTTCTCAAATTGCTTCTATGTGTTGATTCATTGTATTTGCTTATGTGTAAACTGTCGGCTTTGATGCCATATCAGATAGAATGTAGGTATTGATTGGTCATGTTTGCATTCATTCTGTCTGTCCCTTGGAAGCATTTTATCAGTGTTGTTTGCCCTTCCCTCTCCACACAGATTGTTGGCTTGCCCTCGGAGCACTGAGGTGAGGGGTCCAGCCATCAAAGGGGAAGCTGCCAGGGCACAGTCATTCCGTCCTTGAGTCTCTTTGAAGTTGAAACAGAAAGATTTTAGTGCTTACTTAGTGCTAGATTAGTGCTTTCAGTGCTATCTGTAAGCAGAGTTAATTTCTGCCCTTTGGGTTTTATCAGAGCTCTTTCTAGGCACCTACTGATGCCATGTTCCAAGTTTGAGAGCTTTCTTTCTCACTAGTGAAGAGGAGTCTTACACAAATTCTCAGCACCTGGGAGTTCTAATCCTCAGAATTTTGTAATGTCTTCCCATTCATCCAATTCAATACTCCTTGCCTGGACTCAAAAGTAAGAATATATATATACCCTATAACTCCTCTAAGCCAAAATCCAACCATTATCCCATTAACACTTATACCTTGTTCTTCACACCTGCAGCCCAAGCTTTTAGCTCAAACTTGGACTATGCTAGTCCTTTTCTCTTGGGCTCCATCCTGGATAACAGGAACTGGAGAAATCAGAAAAGGAAGTTGGTTTTCTGTGTCTGGAAATGGAGTTACCACTTGTTTGTGGTCAGTGGATAAAACTAAATAGTGGCAGCCTCCCCCAAATGAGGAGTGCCTCAAGAACCATGGAAAAGTCACATGCATTGCTAGAAAGAGTCTCTTTCTGAGTGGATGTTAAGGTAATTACCCTTTTGGGTAGATGTGAAGGTAAAGATAGCTTCTCTGTTACCACTGGTAATGACTACCAATCTCCTTTTCCCATGACAAGCTTCCTACTCCATGTTATTAGCTCAGGAGTTGTTCGAAGAGGTAAAAAATCCATTTATGTAAGGCAAGATGCATCAGATGGCTTCTGAACTCAGTGTTCCTTCAGAGCATTTCAAAGTTGATCGCAAACTAATACAACCCATGGAAGAAAGCTAAGTGCTAATGATCAGTGAAAAACCAAATAAATGAAAAGTTAAAGTGGAGAAGATATGTGCCTATCCCAAAATAGAAGTGTTATGTGGGGTGGGGGAAGGAAATCACTCAAAACTTCTCTTAATTAGTGCAAATTAAGATGTTGCAAATATGTGACTTGATTTGTATTGGATTAAACTCGGTCTCTGATAAATATGTTGATGTAATTCTCTGCTTCAGGTTTAGAATTTTCTGGTTTTATTATTATTTTACAGATCTTAGTGTGAAAATAGAAAAAGAAAAATCAAGGCATTTTATAATACTTGGGCTATCTTTTGCAATGGCCATTAAAAGGCAATGTAAGCCCACATTCCACATTGAGGCCCTTTCTTTTCCACTGAGGAATGCAGTTCTTTGTGTTACACTAGCTCACTCTGTGAGGGGAAGCCCACAAAGGTCATCATTATCAAAACAGTGAGGATACTGACCCTCTTCAGGACATTTGGAAAACAATTCCTATTGATAAGATCATTTCATTCCCATTTCACAAACAGTGAAACCTTCTGTGGCCCTCAAGGGCTTCCTCTAGGAATAGAGGTAGATGTGAGCTCAACAGAAATATGCAATTGAGCCCCTGGGAACCTCACCAAGTGACTGTCAGCCAAGGTTGGGTTGGGGGTTCCAGTCTCTGGAACTCTGAACATTTAGGAAGGTAGAGAGCCTTCTGCTTTCTGTATATCAAGTCCTTGGCTCTCCTCATTTAGTCTCATTTATTGCTGTATTAGGATTCTCCAGAGAGACAGAACCAATAGGAGGAAAAGATAGATAGATAGATAGATAGATAGATAGATAGATAGATAGATAGGTAAGGAATTAGCCTACCCAATTATGGAGGCTGACAAGGTCCAAGATCTTCAGGGTGAGTTGGCAAGCTGGATACCCAGGAAAACTAATGGTTTATGTCTAGTCTGAGACCCAAAGCCTGTGAACTAGGAGAACCAATGGGGTCAGTTCCAGTCCAAAGGCTGGCAAGCTCAAGACCCAGGAAGAGCTCATATTTCGGTTCAAGTCTAAGACCAGAAAAAGCCAGTGTCTCAGTTCAAAGGCACTCAGGCAGAAGAATTCTATCTTACTTGGGGTAGGGTCAGCCTTTTGTTCTATTCAAGTCTTTGCCTGATTGGATGAGGCTCACCCGTATTGGGAGGCAATCTGTTTTACTCAGTCTATTGATTTAAATGCTAATCTCATCCAGAAACATCCTCACAAATACACCCAGAATAATCTTTGACCAAACATCTGGGCACCATGTGGCCCAGTCAAGTTGGCATGTACAATTGATCATTACAGTCGCCGATGTACAGACAACCCTGGCTCAGGAGATTTAAGAAACTTGCCGTAGAGAGCAAGTTGGAGTCACTCATGTCAAGCAGTGACTCATGTCAAACAGTGACCTAAGCAGCCAAGGGCATTGTAGCTAAGACCAGATATTGCCAAAACCATCACAGGCTGACAACACCCAGAACTGATAACCAGCAGAACCACAGGAGACCTGCAAAGGCCCAAGACTGATTAAGTACCTTTAAAAAGGAAAGACTTTTGCAGCAAACTGTCAGACTCTCCAGATGCTGACCCTTTCACGTCTGACCACATCAAAAAGGCAACTGCTGCCAAAGGCTCTGCCTGACTGATCTCTGAACATAACAGATTCTCCACTGCTTGAACATAAGAAGCAGTAAGTGCTGAGAGTTGACCCAGACAGGACAGAGTCTTCAACTCAGCTGTGTGCTCACAGACTGACTTTGCATTTGGTTCGTTAACTTCTTACTTCTTGTTGTATCTTGCTTGTAGTGTGACTTGGCATTGTGCCTCACTTTGTGTGACGTGTATGAAGTCAAGTTCAATGCATAGTGAAATGTCATTGAGTTTGGAATCCTGAAACTGCTTAACAATTGGGTTAACCTTGCTTTACAGATGAATAAAGCTGACATCATGGAAAGACACAACTCCAAAGGGCACTGTGCCTGCCCCTCAGAGATTCTTTCCATACTGCTGTGCGATGGGAAATACACCCATTTCTCCTCTGCTATGAAGTGGGCAGTTTAGGGGAAAACGTGAGTGTAGTGATAGCATCTTTTTCTCTAGATGACAAAGGGGGTTCAAGTGGAAGGAAGAATGGACTCAAAACCTTGAGGGCACCTTCTGCAGTGGGAAAAAGATGTGCTCAGTAGCTTCCTCTGGTGGCTCTGTTAGCTCTTCCCACTGCAAGGCTTTGCTAAGGAAAGATGAAGGCAGACGTGACCATTGTGTGTCCCTGAGGCCCAGAATCATTGAAAGGAGGGGCCTAACCTGCTCTCAAAGCAGAAATTTGCCTATTGCGGTATTGCTTGGAAGCTTGGCAATTTAGCTTTGTATTGCATTATTTAAAAAATTGTTTTAATGTTTATTTATTTTTTGAGAGAGACAGAGACAGGATGCGAGTGGGTTAGGGGCAGAGAGAAAGGGAGACACAGGATCCAAAGCAGACTCCAGGCTCCAAGCTGTCAGCACAGAGCCCGACACAGGGCTCAAACTCACGAGCTGTGAGATCATGACCTGAGCCAAAGTCAGACTGTCAACCGACTGAACCACCCAGGTGCCCCTGCATTGCATTATTTTAATAATCATACCAAAAAATTAGCCAGCAGATGTCTGGAAGCAGTGTGACAGAGGATACAGACATTACAGCCCTTTGTGAGTGGAGCTGGCTCCACCTGTCCAAGTGCTTCCTAGCCCTGCAATTGAAAAGCAAAGAGGTTCAATTTTGAGTTCCAGGTTCTCTTTGTGAGATCAGTGTGGAGGTGATATTTCTTTACAAACCAGAAAGATAATAAGAGATCCTTTTATTTTAAATGTTTAATTAAAACTCTGAAAGAAAGAAATGCTCATCTTTACGGAGAAATACGCCATGAGAATAAAAGTCTTTATTCCTCTCTGCTGTTTAAGAGTTTAAAAGGCTAGTAAAGAGGGCTCTTCTTTTTATGTTTTCCTTCTCTTTAGCATCTCCTTGTTAACTCATCCACCTTCTTTCTAGAACTCTTCACACAGGCCAGCCCCAGTCCCATTTCCTAGTTGTGTGGCAAGAGAGGAAATGGAAATGAGTTATGCACATGTAAGGTACTTGCTATCAGGCACAACATGATTGCATAGGACTAACAAGAGAGGAGTGGTTTCAGATGAGGAGATGTTAGTAGCAGAATTGGAAGTGCCAGGGTGTTATGCAAATGGAGGAATTCATTTCACCTTCCCTTCCAAAGAGGAAACGACCCACCCTGCCACCCACTCTCAGAATAGCACTTCAAGTAAAAATGTGGAACACTTCAAAAGAGAGAACTCCGGTCCTCCATGGCCACAGCCGGGAGCCAGCAGAGGGCTTTAGAAGGAAGCAAAATTTTGTAGAAATAAACCAATAGGGGATTTACTTCTTATGGACAACACTGATTGTACACAAGCAAGTGTCAAAGGTGGTAATGAGGGCTTGAAGACAGGACTGAATAGCCCAGGGCCCAGTAGACAGCAGGAGACAAGAGTACAAGGCCAGCAGATGCACAGCCTGAAGAGGGTCTGAGCTGAACTAGAACTAGACTCTCAGTCACTGGGGGAACTTGAGGTTAAGAGCCAAGTGCCTTGAGAGGCATTAACGGGCTGTTGGTAAAATTTTCAGGTGTTTGAGAGAAGTGATGAGTAAGACCAGGGGGGAGGAGGAAATATACCACATAGAGCCTCCAAGTAGCCAGGTGGGAACGAGTTCCCCATGGAATCATGGGCAGCAAGTTTGGGGTAGCCCGGCTGTAGGAGAACAAAGCAGAGCTCTGGAACTATGGGATCAGGGCATAGGCTGGGATGTATAGGTCTCACGGATAGGTATGAGCTACATATTGAGTGAGGATGGGGCAAAAAGGCCTTAGCAGTCCAACTGTGCAAGGATAGGGAATTAACAAGTTTGTTATTGAAGACATGATCAAGAAGGAAAAAATATGGAAGTAAATCTGATCTAAGAAGGGGTGCATTCTCTTCTGTCATTTATGTCTCTGGCTGGTGTAGTAGCCTTGAGGTGATGTCAAGGGGAGCAGAGACCCAAGATTTATGCTGATTGGGAGCATCTTAGAGCAAATGTGCATGTGTTTGAGGGGAGGGTGGATAGACAGTGTTGTTAATCACCAGGTGAGCTGGGCTTGGGCAAAAGGCTGTGTGAGGGAAACCATGGCATGGGAGAGGGGAGGCTAGTGTTGAAGGCCCCACAAAGTCAGGCTGAAATGTCAGTCTTCACTATTGAAGTAAGACCCACCAAAGGATTTAAGTTCATTGGTGTTCTTCCCATGTTTACATCATTTCTTCTAATGTAACTGCTAAAGTCTCTTGGATCTGAGACTGATGGTCAAATTGCTACCATTTGAATGACAGTGGGAGCCAAAGCAAAGCCTACTTTTTAATGGGGATGTGGGGTACAAAGACGTGGAGTTTGTGGGGCCAAGAGATACATCCGTCCATTCATTTGTTCATTCATTCATTTACTCATCCATTTATTTATTCACTTATTCCGCATATATTATTATAAACTAGGTTCCACCAATTGGGTGATTTTCCCACTTTGCTGATTGAGGGAATTAACATGAACTATAAACTTAGATACATTTCCTTTCCTCTTCAGCACAGCAGCCAGCAGGAAGGAGGGGATGAAGATGGGGTAGAGATAGGCAAAAAAATAGATGAGCCAGGTAAAACTGAAGGGGTGCCATTATGAGGTTTCCCTGATATCTCCCTCAGCTTTATAATCTGGCTCCACCTCTGTTTCCAGCCCCCATGCCCAGATACCTCCCTGATGCCTCATGCTCTAGCCAGCCCTGACCACCAACTGAACATGTCCACATCTCTATGTGAACTAAGCATAAAATCACCACATTTATTGAGAGCTTTTAATGTGCAGAGAACTAAGCTAGTTGCTTGATGTTCAAGATCACATTTATCCTCCCATGCACCTCATACAGATGAGGAAATTGAGGTTTAGAGAAGTAACAAGCCCAAAGTTACTCTGTCCACAGAAGAAAATTTGCTTTCACAGGAAGTCAACCAAAATGAGTATGAGTTTGTATTAGTTTCCTCGGGCTGCTGTAACAAAGCACTGCAAACCAGGTGGCTTAGAACAACAAATTTATTGTTTCACAGTTCTGGAGGCCAGAAGTCTGAGGTCAAGGTGTGGGCAGGGTGATATTCCCTCTGAAGAAATTAGGGAAGTATCTGTTCCAGGCCTTTTTCCCAGCTTCTGCTAGTTCCTTGACTTGTGGCAGTCTAACTCCAATCTTCATATGGCCTTCTCCCTGTCAAAATTTCTCCTTTTTATAATGACACAAGTCATATTGAATTTGGGTCTAGCATATTCCACTATGACCTTATCTTAACTAGTTACATCTGCAAAGACCCTGTTTCTGAATAGGTCACATTCTGAGGCTACTGGGAGTACTTCAACATATGAATTTATGGGGGGATACAATTCAACCTGTAAGAGAGTTACTAAGTAGGATGAGTCTCAACTGTTTTGTGACCTAGTTCTCTACTACTGCAACAATACCACACACAATTTACTCCTACCTGTGTATGGAGAGGAGGGGGGCAAGTGGGGAGTGAAGGGGGTAATGGGAAGCCTTGATGACTTCTCCCTCCTACTTCTAGGCCTTGCACATAATCAGGCTGTGTCCATTTTTCCTAAAGGGGGTATGGGTACTCCCTCTTGTTAGGACCCACATGCCCTCTGTGTATACAGGTAGCTTTTCCTTCTTTAGGGGCAAACACCAATGAGATGCTTCATGCCCAGTTTGAAGATATAATGGTGCAGAATGCCATCTATGGTATTCCCTCTGTGGCCTCTTTCTTCCCACTACAAGTCCACTGAAGGTCATTCAGGCCTTTAGTCAACACACATAGATGCATTTCCTGCTGTATGCAAGGCATGGGAGCACACACATCAGGGCCTCAGGGAACATGCAGTCTTGTGGGACAGGAGCCATAAGACCAGGCAGAAGGCTTATTAACAAAAGATAACGGACAAAATACTGATGTTTTTCTTCTCTCTTGGACTATTGGGGAAGGCTTTTAAGAGATGTGCATTAGCTGGACTTTGAGGGAAAGCTGTAATGCTGAGAAGGGGTGGGATTGCACAGACTCTCAGGAATAGAAACAGTGTGGGAAGAGGCAAAGCCCAGACCATGCATTATTCAGTTTAGGTAGAGCCTATTTCAAGTGGAAAAAGGGGGCAACAATTTTGGACAGGTGGATTGATTAAAGGGTCTTAAATGACAGGGTAAAGAATGTGGACTTTAAAGTCTCTTTGAAAACATTTCCTTCCTCATTTGTTTTTCTTTTCCTCTTCCTAAGGCAAATGTGATCTTTGTGGTATGCAGAATGTGGGTCCCAAAGATATTCCACACCCTCATTGCCAATACCTGTGAATATGTTACCTGATGTGATGAAGGGGATTTTGCAGCTATGATAAAGGCCTTAAGATGGAAAGACTTTCTTGGATTAATGAGATGGCCCAATCTAACCACATGAATCCTTAAAGTCAGAGAACAGTTCTGGCTGCAGAGAACTAGGGAAATGCCAGCATGGGAAGGACTTGGCTTTGCAGATGAGGGAAGGGCCTCTGGATGCTGGAAAAGGCAAGGAATGGATTTTCCCCTGGAACCTACAGAAAGGAACGCAGCCCCACTGATGCCTTTGTTTTGGCCCAGTGAGACCCATGTGGGACTTCTGACATTCAGAACTGTAGGATAATAAATTTATGTTGTTGTTTTAAGCCACTACATTTGTGTTAACTTGTTACAGCAGCAGGCAGGAAACTAATACAATCATCTAGAACACCTCTGAGAGTTGAGAGGCAGGTGGGGCTGCTGGGACCTTGCAGAGCACCTGATTTCAACCCACTAGGTAACTTTTTTTTTAAGTTTATTTATTTATTTTGAGAGAGAGAAAGAGAGAGAGAGAGAGGGCATGCCTGAGCAGGAGAGAGGGAGAGAGAGAATCCCAAGTAGGGTCCATGTTGTCAGTGCAGAGCTCAACGTGGAGCTCGATCCCACAAACATTGATATCATGCCTGAGCTGAGAGCAGAGTCAGACACTTAACTATGTCAGCTTAATTTCTGACTGAGGAAACTCACGTGCAGCTCATCCAGCCCAATTCTTGTTCCACTGCTCTGCAATTCCTTCTTCACGCTCTACCCTCCGCTGGTAGCTGGTGGTAGTGGTGGGGCGGGGAGGCATTTTCATTGGCACCAGGCCTAATCTGGGACTGTTTTCAGCAGGAATTAGCAACCATACAGCAGTGCATCAGTTTCCCAACTTCCATGGTATCAAGTTAAAATGTAGCCATTTGTAGCTTCTCTATGGAAGCCACCTCTGTGCATTGCTTCCTATGTCCTAAAAATAAGAGAATGGAATAGTTTTACAAAACAAAAAGACTAAAGAAAAAAGAAAGAGAGAGAGAGACACCCCCCACCCCATACAGATTCTCATAAAAATCAAACAAAGGGATGAAGATGGGGAAGCCAAGGACATATTGAACTTCAGGCCTGCCGCCTGATAGCCTTTAGAGGCAGGGCACAAAGGTCACTTTCTTTTCCTGGATTCTATATATAGCATGTCAGTTAGACCAGCCTTTTCTCCAGAGGCCAGCTCTACTCCACAGATTTCCACCTGCAGGAATTTGGGAGGAGGGGGAGCTGCTCTGGTTTGTACCTTCCTTCTTCATATTTGGTGCTATTAACTAGCTCTGAAGTCATTGTTCTTTTTACAGAGATTGTTAGATGAAGTAGATAATAAGAAAAAATATTGCTTTCACAGCTGGCATAGTTCCAATAGAGACGGCAATTCCTTTTAAGAAATGCTGTAAGGGCTCCGTGTGTATTTACAAACACGTTATAGCCCAGTTGCCAACCCTTAATTGACAATAAGATCATGAATAGTTGCTAGCTAACCCGGATGTTTACTGATGGCCAGCAGAGACAGAAACATCTTCTTGAGATGGCTGATGTTTGCCACAGGGTGCCAGAAGTTACTGGCAACCCCAGCTTCTCTTATTCTTTCCTCTGAATAGCTAAACCTCCTGTGGCTGCGGTTTCCCTTTTCTGTAACCGATTGCTTCCATTTTACTGCTCACACCAGTGTGTTAGACATTTCACTAAGTCTTCTCACAGTGTTTTATTGCTGAATGCTGGAAATTAGATCACACATATATCAAAGGCACTTCCAAACTGATTTGAAAATTTATTGCTTTCGCATTTCAAAAAACTATGCATATTCCTCACTCCCTGTATTTTTTGCCAGAGTAGGAAATGTGGAAAAAAACCCAAAATTTATTCATTAATTGGAAGGAAAAGATTGTGAATACTTTATTTATTCAAAATTCATACTAATATAAAATATATAACAGAATTGTAAAGCCAGGAGTCTGGAAAATGTCTTCCAAAATAAAAGGGTAGCCTTTATCACTTATGAAGTAGTCTTTCCAAAATAAATGAATTGGAAAGTAATCAAACCTTTAGATCCAATTACCCATTTACAGGAAAAATAGAAGAAAGATAAATGAACATGTTAAATGGCAGCATGGAGTTGCCATCCATAAAATCCAGACCAGGGGAAGCTCTAGGAAAAATGACCTGGTTTCTTCAATAAATATACTGGAAGAAATAGAGAATATCAGTAGGGCATCTTATAGGTTAATAGATTTAAAACACATCAAGCACTTGGAATGTATGGACCTAATTGGAAATCTGAATATTGATTTCATATTTGATAATTTTAAGGAATTATTATTAAATTTGTAAAGTTGTGATAAATATACACTTTTGATATAATTCCCTATCTTCTAGATATACAAATAGAAATATTTACAGAGGAGACATCCAAGATTTGCTTCAAAACCTGTGGTAGCCAGAAGGTGAACGAAGCTAGTTTATGAGTTGATCACAGTGGGAGCAGAGATTTGGGTACATAGGTATTCATTAAACCATTCTACTTTCTACTTTCATAATGTTTGAAATTGTCACCAAAAAATGTAAAAAAAAAAAAAAAAAGCATTGCTTAAAGCACAGATGTAGAATCCAGTGATGTCCTTAAAATTCCCCATGTTAAAGGAAAAATCAGAAATGATGAAGGTTTAACATTCTGGGTGTCTGCAACTCCTCCTTGCTGCTCCGTGTCACCTCCCCTGGACACCTCCCATCTGACTTCCCTCTCCAAAGTATCATAGGTCTGGCTGCTCGTGGAGAACTTTGGTGAAAGTCTGAGTAGTATGTGTGTGTGAGTGTGCAAGGCACTGCATCAGCCTTCAGAGTACTGGCTCTCTTCTTGCTCCCCACAGCCCTCTCACTTCCTGGGTGCCAATGGAAATTTAAAAACAATTTTTTTTTAGACTTTTTAAATTCAAAGAAATTTACTTTGCTCATTCCAAGTCTATCCTGACAACTCCCTGAGGACCCCTTTCCTTATTTTACACAAAGCACAGCTCTTTCCCTGAGAAAAACTGTCTCAGTTTGAAAATCAGGGCAATGGATTGCAAAAATGGCTACAGTATTTTGCAGTTCCTTCCATCAAAAGGTGAAGTCTATTTCCTGACCCTTTGAATCTAGGACAGCCTTGTGACTTGTAAGCAATATAGTGGGTGGGATGACACTGTGTAGAGTTGCTGAGCTCCACTGCTGAATGGAAGGCCATGGGGATTGGGGAAGAGCCACCTGGCGATGGCCCTAGATCATCCAGCTTCCTGCTGACTGCAGATGCATGTGTGATGCCGGACAAGACCAGTCAGGCCAGTGCACACCAGAACCAGCCAACCAACCCACAAAATTATGAGCTACATATATAGTTGTTATTTTTAAGCATTCACTTTGGGGATTTTTTTCTAATGCTGGAACAGTTAGCAGATAGAGCCAATTACTCTTTCCTGCTGCACGGGGCCACTGGGTGGCTCCAATAAATAATAGACACTTAATAAGTAGAGTGATGGGGGACATGTAGTATTAATCAAAACTTAGAGGTCGGAGCAGACTTCCCAGAATAAAAGACACCTAAACTGAGCTATGGAAGGAGATAGGAATTAGCCAGGGGAAAGGATGGGAAAGATTTCCAGGGAAAGGAAACTGTACCCACAATGCCAGGGGCATCCTGAATGAATGTGTGTTTGAATTAAGGGCTTTTACACTAACGGATACAATGAAATGAACTTTTTAGTTTAAATCTGAATTGTCTTTGAGTATTTTGTCTTTGAGATCCTAAAGTCTAACCCTCCTAGGAGGGGAAACTGGGGCCCCAATTATGGGCTGCTTCACATTATAGATATTCAAGCACACATTCTTATCTACTGGAAGTGAATAAACTCCTTAGGGGTGACAGATTATTTATTTTCGTGTTCCCAGACCTACCAGCTACCTAACACCAAGTGGGTGAGTAAAGGAACAAACCAATGTGTTACTGAGAGTCCTTGAAATTTTCATATCTCCAGGAAAAATTCACCATACTTTTTATTAATACTACAGGCCCCAATTTGCTCATACCCTGCCAGCAGTTTCTGCCTAGACCAGGCCTATAGATCCAGATTTATTCAAATTATCTTTGCTGTCATCTTCTCAGCTTTAAACACTTGCCTGCTATGTTCATTTTGATCATCTCTTGAACATTTTAAAATCAGCATCTCTCCAACTCCTCCCGGGGAAGCATTTGATCCTTTGTCCTGGTGTGTTTTCCTGTTTTAGAGAATGATGAGTGCCTGCAGGGCCCCAAACCTACATTACATTCAGTCTGGTTTGAAGAAGGACAGTGCTTCATAGAGGTTCGAAATGGGAGATTTGTGAAGCAGAAGCTTAAATAGAAATGTGCCAGTTTTCAGCAATGAGCAACCAATTTCTGAATGTTTCTGGTATGCAAGAGAGGAAGCAGCTTAAAGGGCCTCTTATTTTATTTGAATTAAAGAAAACCCTATGAAATATGAAAAACCAATTTAACCTACAGACTCCATCTGTGGATTTTCTATAGAGATGAAACTCACATATATCTGTCCCAATACCTGATAGAGCAACAGGCAAAGAGGGAATAATAGAAACTTAGACATGTATGAGACATTAATGATCATCTAATTCTGTACATCTATCCTGTACATGCCCTTGTTTTACAGAAAGGAAACCGAGACTGGGGGAAGTTAAGTGTGTGCCCAGATTCAGAGAGCAAAATGTATCTGGGAGTGACAATATGTTTATTATCTTGATTGTGGTGATGGCATCAAAGTGCACAGCCATGTGTCAAAACTTATAAAATTATACTACTTTAAATGTGTGCAGTTTATTGGATGTCATGTATGTCTCAGTAAAGTTTTTTTTTTTTTAAGATGAAGGCAAAATAATAATGTTTTCAGGGGAACAGAACCACTGCTGGACTGTAAACTTGAACAATCCAGAATGTGAGACATATTCTTCAGTGCATGAATTATTGAGAAAAACAAAGAGAGGAGGAGAACACATAAATTAAAAGAGATGTGACGGACATAGCTATCAAATGTAATGTGTAGATTTGTTTGGATCCAGATTCAAATAACTCAACTGTAAAATAACATTTATGAGAACATTGGGAAATTTTTACACTGGATATCTGATGATATTAAGGAATTAATTTTTTAAAGTGTGATAATGGCATTATTTTGCTCAGAAAAAATAAAAGGTGGTTTTTAAAAGGTGTATATAGACTGGACTATTTACAAATGAAATATTGAGATGCCTGATATTTTCTTCAAAATAATCTAGTGGAGATATTTGAAATGTTAAGGAATTATTAAGAAGATTTGGGGGGTGTAATGGTATTCTGGGTAATTTTTAAAGAGATTGTATTTTCAAAATGCATAATGAAATATTTACAGAAGAAATGATATGGTTTGGGGCCAACTGAAACCCAGGACTGCGCTGGCAATAAAATGATCCTGGTGTGTTCACCATCTTTGGTGGCAATATGGAGGGATGGTGCATTCATCTATGTCTGGGTTATCAGGCACACACACAAAGAGAACCAAATTATTTACTATTCATAGCTATTAGATCTTAAGTTCTCAGTAGAACATTATCAAGAAATTTGCTTCAAAGTAAACCTGGAAGTGGGGAGTTGATGATGAGGGAATAGATTGGATGATCACTATTAAGGCCAGTGATGGACATGTGGCAATTCAATTAGAAGTTCCTCTCTACTTTGGTATATGTTTGACATTCTCCAAAGTATAAGGCTTAAAACCAACATTATGGAGGAGAGAGGGAAGATGGCGGCGTAGGAGGACGCTGGGCTCACCGCGCGTCCTGCTGATCACTTAGATTCCACCTACACCTGCCTAAATAACCCAGAAAACCGCCAGAGGATTAGCAGAACGGAGTCTCTGGAGCCAAGCGCAGACGAGAGGCGCACAGAAGAGGGTAGGAAGGGCGGCGAGGCGGTGCGCGCTCCACGGACTGGCGGGAGGGAGCCAGGGCGGAGGGGCGGCTCGCTGGCCAAGCAGAGCCCCTGAGTCTGGCTGGAAAAAGCGGAGGGGACTGACGGACTGTGTTCCGACAGCAAGCGCGACTTAGCCTCTGGGAGGTCATAAGTTAACAGCTCTGCTCGGAAAGCGGGAAGGCTGGAGGACAAAGGGAGGGAGAGCTGCTGAGCCCCCGGACCACAGAGCTCAGTTTGGTGGGGAACAAAGGCGCTCGCCAGCGCCATCTCCCCCGCCCATCCCCCAGCCAAAATCCCAAAGGGAACCAGTTCCTGCCAGGGAACTTGCTTGCTCCACGCAAACACCCAACTCTGTGCTTCTGCGGAGTCAAACCTTCGGCAGCGGATCTGACTCCCTCTCGCTGCCACAGGGCCCCTCCTGAAGTGGATCACCTAAGGAGAAGTGAGCTAAGCCTGCCCCTCCTGCCCCGTGCACCTTGCCTACCCACCCCAGCTAATACGCCAGATCCCCAGCATCACAAGCCGGGCAGTGTGCAAGTAGCCCAGATGGGCCACACCACCCCACAGTGAATCCCGCCCCTAGGAGAGGGGAAGAAAAGGCACACACCAGTCTGACTGTGGCCCCAGTGGTGGGCTGGGGGCAGACATCAGGTCGGACTGCAGCCCCGCCCACCAACTCCAGTTATACACCACAGCACAGGGGAAGTGCCCTGCAGGTCCGCACCACTCCAGGGACTATCCAAAATGACCAAGCGGAAGAATTCCCCTCAGAAGAATCTCCAGGAAATAACAACAGCTAATGAACTGATCAAAAAGGATTTAAATAATATAACAGAAAGTGAATTTAGAATAATAGTCATAAAATTAATCGCTGGGCTTGAAAACAGTATAGAGGACAGCAGAGAATCTCTTGCTACAGAGATCAAGGGACTAAGGAACAGTCACGAGGAGCTGAAAAGTGCTTTAAACGAAATGCAAAACAAAATGGAAATGACGACAGCTCGGATTGAAGAGGCAGAGGAGAGAATAGGTGAACTAGAAGATAAAGTTATGGGAAAAGAGGAAGCTGAAAGAAAGATAAAAAAAATCCAGGAGTATGAGGGGAAAATTAGAGAACTAAGTGATACACTAAAAAGAAATAATATACGCATAATTGGTATCCCAGAGGAGGAAGAGAGAGGGAAAAGTGCTGAAGCGGTACTTGAAGAAATTATAGCTGAGAACTTCCCTGAACTGGGGAAGGAAAAAGGCATTGAAATCCAAGAGGCACAGAGAACTCCCTTCAGACGTAACTTGAATCGATCTTCTGCACGACATATCATAGTGAAACTGGCAAAATACAAGGATAAAGAGAAAATTGTGAAAGCAGCAAGGGATAAACGTGCCCTCACATATAAAGGGAGACCTATAAGACTCATGACTGATCTCTCTTTTGAAACTTGGCAGGCCAGAAAGAATTGGCATGATATCTTCAGTGTGCTAAACAGAAAAAATATGCACCCGAGAATCCTTTATCCAGCAAGTCTGTCATTTAGAATAGAAGGAGAGATAAAGGTCTTCCCAAACAAACAAAAACTGAAGGAATTTGTCACCACTAAACCAGCCCTACAAGAGATCCTAAGGGGGACCCTGTGAGACAAAGTACAAGAGACATCACTACAAGCATAAAACATACAGACATCACAATGACTCTAAACCCGTATCTTTCTATAGTAACACTGAATGTAAATGGATTAAATGCGCCAACCAAAAGACATAGGGTATCAGAATGGATAAAAAAACAAGACCCATCTATTTGCTGTCTACAAGAGACTCATTTTAGACCTGAGGACACCTTTAGATTGAGAGTGAGGGGATGGAGAACTATTTATCATGCTACTGGAAGCCAAAAGAAAGCTGGAGTAGCCATACTTATATCAGACAAACTAGACTTTAAATTAAAGGCTGTAACAAGAGATGAAGAAGGACATTATATAATAGTTACAGGGTCTATCCATCAGGAAGAGCTAACAATTATAAATGTCTATGCGCCGAATACCGGAGCCCCCAAATATATAAAACAATTACTCATAGACATAAGCAACCTTATTGATAAGAATGTGGTAATTGCAGGAGACTTTAACACCCCACTTACAGAAATGGATAGATCATCTAGACACACGGTCAATAAAGAAACAAGGGCCCTGAATGATACATTGGATCAGATGGACTTGACAGATATATTTAGAACTCTGCATCCCAAAGCAACAGAATATACTTTCTTCTCGAGTGCACATGGAACATTCTCCAAGATAGATCATATACTGGGTCACAAAACAGCCCTTCATACGTTTACAAGAATTGAAATTATACCATGCATACTTTCAGACCACAATGCTATGAAGCTTGAAATCAACCACAGGAAAAAGTCTGGAAAACCTCCAAAAGCATGGAAGTTAAAGAACACCCTACTAACGAATGAGTGGGTCAACCAGGCAATTAGAGAAGAAATTAAAAAATATATGGAAACAAACGAAAATGAAAATACAATCCAAACGCTTTGGGATGCAGTGAAGACAGTCCTGAGAGGAAAATACATTGCAATCCAGGCCTATCTCAAGAAACAAGAAAAATCCCAAATACAAAATCTAACAGCACCCCTAAAGGAAATAGAACAGCAAAGGCAGCCTAAACCCAGCAGAAGAAGAGAAATAATAAAGATCAGAGCAGAAATAAACAATATAGAATCTAAAAAAACTGTAGAGCAGATCAACGAAACCAAGAGTTGGTTTTTTGAAAAAATAAACAAAATTGACAAACCTGTAGCCAGGCTTCTCAAAAAGAAAAGGGAGATGACCCAAATAGATAAAATCATGAATGAAAATGGAATTATTACAACCAATCCCTCAGAGATACAAACAATCATCAGGGAATACTATGAAAAATTATATGCCAACAAATTGGACAACATGGAAGAAATGGACAAATTCCTAAACACCCACACTCTTCCAAAACTCAATCAGGAGGAAATAGAAAGCTTGAACAGACCCATAACCAGCGAAGAAATTGAATCAGTTATCAAAAATCTCCCAAAAAATAAGAGTCCAGGACCAGATGGCTTCCCAGGGGAGTTCTACCAGACGTTTAAAGCAGAGATAATACCTATCCTTCTCAAGCTATTCCAAGAAATAGAAGGGGAAGGAAAACTTCCAGACTCATTCTATGAAGCCAGTATTACTTTGATTCCTAAACCAGACAGAGACCCAGTAAAAAAAGAGAACTACAGGCCAATATCCCTGATGAATATGGATGCAAAAATTCTCAATAAGATACTAGCAAATCGAATTCAACGGCATATAAAAAGAATTATTCACCATGACCAAGTGGGATTCATTCCTGGGATGCAGGGCTGGTTCAACATTCGCAAATCAATCCACGTGATACATCACATTAACAAAAAAAAAAGAGAAGAACCATATGATCCTGTCAATTGATGCAGAAAAGGCCTTTGACAAAATCCAGCACCCTTTCTTAATAAAAACCCTTGAGAAAGTCGGGATAGAAGGAACATACTTAAAGATCATAAAAGCCATTTATGAAAAGCCCACAGCTAACATCATCCTCAACGGGGAAAAACTGAGAGCTTTTTCCCTGAGATCAGGAACACGACAGGGATGCCCACTCTCGCCGCTGTTGTTTAACATAGTGCTGGAAGTTCTAGCATCAGCAATCAGACAACAAAAGGAAATCAAAGGCATCAAAATTGGCAAAGATGAAGTCAAGCTTTCGCTTTTTGCAGATGACATGATATTATACATGGAAAATCCGATAGACTCCACCAAAAGTCTGCTAGAACTGATACATGAATTCAGCAAAGTTGCAGGATACAAAATCAATGTACAGAAATCAGTTGCATTCTTATACACTAACAATGAAGCAACAGAAAGGCAAATAAAGAAACTGGTCCCATTCACAATTGCACCAAGCATAAAATACCTAGGAATAAATCTAACCAAAGATGTAAAAGATCTGGATGCTGAAAACTATAGAAAACTTATGAAGGTAATTGAAGAAGATTTAAAGAAATGGAAAGACACTCCCTGCTCATGGATTGGAAGAATAAATATTGTCAAAATATCAATACTACCCAAAGCTATCTGCACATTCAATGCAATCCCAATCAAAATTGCACCAGCATTCTTCTCGAAACTAGAACAAGCAATCCTAAAATTCATATGGAACCACAAAAGGCCCTGAATAGCCAAAGTAATTTTGAAGAAGAAGACCAAAGCAGGAGGCATCACAATCCCAGACTTTAGCCTCTACTACAAAGCTGTCATCATCAAGACAGCATGGTATTGGCACAAAAACAGACACATAGACCAATGGAATAGAATAGAAACCCCAGAACTAGACCCACAAACGTATGGCCAACTCATCTTTGACAAAGCAGGAAAGAACATCCAATGGAAAAAAGACAGTCTCTTTAGCAAATGGTGCTGGGAGAATTGGACAGCAACATGCAGAAGGTTGAAACTAGACCACTTTCTCACACCATTCACAAAAATAAACTCAAAATGGATAAAGGACCTGAATGTGAGACAGAAAACCATCAAATCCTTAGAGGAGAAAGCAGGAAAAGACCTCTCTGACCTCAGCCGTAGCAATCTCTTACTCGACACATCCCCAAAGGCAAGGGAATTAAAAGCAAAAGTGAATTACTGGGACCTTATGAAGATAAAAAGCTTCTGCACAGCAAAGGAAACAACCAACAAAACTAAAAGGCAACCAACGGAATGGGAAAAGATATTTGCAAATGACATATCGGACAAAGGGCTAGTATCCAAAATCTATAAAGAGCTCACCAAATTCCACACCCAAAAAACAAATAACCCAGTGAAGAAATGGGCAGAAAACATGAATAGACACTTCTCTAAAGAAGATATCTGGATGGCCAACAGGCACATGAAAAGATGTTCAACGTCGCTCCTCATCAGGGAAATACAAATCAAAACCACACTCAGATATCACCTCACGCCAGTCAGAGTGGCCAAAATGAACAAATCAGGAGACTATAGATGCTGGCAAGGATGTGGAGAAACGGGAACCCTCTTGCACTGTTGGTGGGAATGCAAATTGGTGCAGCCACTCTGGAAAACAGTGTGGAGGTTCCTCACAAAATTAAAAATAGACCTACCCTATGACCCAGCAATAGCACTGCTAGGAATTTACCCAAGGAATACAGGAGTACTGATGTATAGGGGCACTTGTACCCCAATGTTTATAGCAGCACTCTCAACAATAGCCAAATTATGGAAAGAGCCTAAATGTCCATCAACTGATGAATGGATAAAGAAATTGTGGTTTATATACACAATGGAATACTACGTGGCAATGAGAAAAAATGAAATATGGCCTTTTGTAGCAACGTGGATGGAACTGGAGAGTGTGATGCTAAGTGAAATAAGCCATACAGAGAAAGACAGATACCATATGGTTTCACTCTTATGTGGATCCTGAGAAACTTAACAGAAACCCATGGGGGAGGGGAAGGAAAAAAAAAAAGAGGTTAGAGTGGGAGAGAGCCAAAGCATAAGAGACTGTTAAAAACTGAGAACAAACTGAGGGTTGCTGGGGGGTGGGAGGGAGGGGAGGGTGGGTGATGGGTATTGAGGAGGGCACCTTTTGGGATGAGCACTGGGTTTTGTATGGAAACCAATTTGACAATAAATTTCATATATTTAAAAAAAACCCAACATTATGCAGTTTTTGAGTTAAGTGTAGATTGTGAATTGGTGTTAGCCTCATTTGAATAGTTAGTGGGGGACTGGGCTTACTCACAGAGTTAGAGGAACAGCACATAGATTACTAATTGAAAGAGGAGAACCACACCTGTTTTTAGGTCTGTGTGAAACTCTGGAAAGTGAGCTCTACAGAGGGCAGTTAAGAAGGCTATCATATCAAACGTCGGGCTCTGGGCTGATGGCTCAGAGCCTGGAGCCTGCTTCCGATTCTGTGTCTCCCTCTCTCTCTGCCCCTCCCCCATTC
The DNA here is from genome assembly GCF_027475565.1 of Acinonyx jubatus. Lineage (NCBI taxonomy): Eukaryota > Metazoa > Chordata > Mammalia > Carnivora > Felidae > Acinonyx > Acinonyx jubatus. The sequence continues at coordinate 57,348,300 of NC_069388.1, forward strand.
ATTCTCTGTCTCTCTCTGTCTCAAAAATAAATAAAAGTTAAAAAAAATTAAAAAAAAAATGGGGGCGCCTGGGTGGCTCAGTCGGTTGAGCGTCCAACTTCAGCTCAGGTCACGATCTCACGGTCTGTGAGTTGGAGCCCCACGTCAGGCTCTGGGCTGATGGCTCAGAGCCTGGAGCCTGCTTCTGATTCTGTGTCTCCCTCTCTCTCTGCCCCTCCCCTGTTCATGCTCTGTCTCTCTTGGTCTCAAAAATAAATAAACATTAAAAAAAATTTTTTTTAAAAAGAAGGCTATCGAAAAGAAGAAATCAAGTGTCTCCAAAGACACACTAAAGCCATATACCTTCCATTATCATCCAAACAATTCATGTGCTGGTATTTCAAATTTTAAAAAGGCACCACCAAAATATGAAGCAAAAGTTATAAGAAACTCTTAAATACTCTGTTTCTGCATTTTCTATTTAAGAGTTTTATCAAAGAAAACTGAAATTTGGATTGTTCTAGTTTTGCATCACATCCTGCTTTAGGATGCCCTAAAACAAAATACAAACAGAAAATACTATACCTTCAATACGGTCTTCTAGGTCTTCAGAATGAAGGTTATCATTTTTTCCTTTGGCTAGACTTTTATGTTTGTGTATGCTTTGTCAATATGTTTATTATCTTCCTCACTTTCAAACTGCATTTCCTGTCCAGAAACACTGTGTCAAGATTATATTTAGCTTTTCACATAGAATTCCTCATGCTGCATCCAGGAAACAGAACCCTGTAAGTGAAGGGTGGGATCACCGGGTCAAGATGTTTCCTGGATAACAGCCCTATCAGTGTTCTGTCCAAACTTCCAACTTCCCCACCATCCACTGCACTCTCCTCACTGTCAGAGCACGTGGGATGATGAGGAACCAACAGCAAATAAGGGGCTAATTTCATGGGAGAGTTTCCACTGCCCAGTGGCAGGGGAACTGGATCTTGTTGACCCCTTTGCTCATATTCTTATAGATCATAAATCTAGATGACATGTCACCTATAAACATGATCTTTCCCTATCTATCTCCTAAGCTAGTCACTGCCATTTATCACCTAGTAGGCAGTGCTTCAGAAGAGATACTTTCTTCCCCTCTTGTGTGTAGACCCAATTGAATGTTAGATGCAAGAGTAAGGCAGATGGTGACCAAAATATCACTTCTGGCTCTCCCCCTCCAGGAATCCCTCTGCCTCTCTACTCTAGAATATTAGAGGTTCATGGGCTCACAAAAATCTCTCTCCCATCACTGAATCTAGACTCTCTCACTACCCTAGAGAGGCTGGTGCCCAAAGCAAGCAACAATACATTGCGGCTGCAGCACCCCCTCCACCTCAGCCTGGGGAGGCTGTCCAGGGAGCCCTGGAACTGGGCTTTGGGCATTGTGGTCTTCTGCCACCTCCTACTTCTCTGGGAAGCTGCTGGCCCAAATCAGGGCTGCTGAGGAGCTAGGGTGGGAAGCAGGTCCCTAGGATTCTGTGTGAAGTCCCAGGAAAGGGAGAAATTTCCCTCCCCAATTTTTCCTTCTTTCTTGGTTCCAAAGAGTCTGTATTCTGTTCTCATTTTTCCCTATTTGGGGAGTTGCTCTCACGTGTGTGTGCTTTCTTTGGGCAATAAATTGTGCTGTGACCCCCATGGGGAAAAAAACAACAATAAAAACTAAGTTGGAGGATGTGGTATAGATGAGCAATTCACATTGGCTACTAACATACTCTCCATCCTTCTCTCATACATATCCTCCTACCCCCAAATTCTGATCATGGAAAGCCCACATGAGGGAAATCATGTTTGCAAGAATACCCTCTTAGCCAAGATTGTGCCTCATACTGGTCTTTCTTTTCTGGGAAAAGAGAGATTGATATCTCAGTGTTAGAGCCTTTTAATAGATTAGATCCTCTCAGTGGAAGAACATAGACCAATAGGTGTCATCTATGAATCGAGGAACATATGGAGGAATGAATAAGGGATAGGTCAACAGGCCAGGAATGATACTCAAGGATGTTACCTCATACGTAATGGGAAAGGAGGGTATGAGTCTTCCTTTCTAATAAGTGGATGTGTATTGGAGTAGGATAGGTGCAAGGTGGCAGTGAGGGTTCAAGGTAAAGGAAAAAACTAGGAGTCAAACTCCATGCCCTAGGGATCACAAGACTAATGAAGGGACAAGACCAGGAGATGGCTGGTATCAGCTGAGTTATTTATTGGTTCAAGTAAATGGCTAAGGGATGGCCTTTCATATTGTAATTTTGCTGAATATATGCCTAAACAGATCCAAGTGGTGAAATTTAAACTTAGTGGGAATTTTTTAAAACATGGAGCCAGATGAGAAAAAAGAAACTCAGTTTCTAGTTCAGGACCTATGAGCAAAATTGGATAACTGATCCTGTGGTGGCCTTTGCAGTAAGTTGATACCACAGGAAATGACATGGCTTTGAGCAGCCTTTAGAGTTAACCTAAATGTTTGTGGTCTCACTCCAACTGAGGGTGCTACATAATGGAAGAAGGAAGTCAAGTGCTTTTGTACTATAATCATTGTGGTTAAATCTAGAATCAGATAAGGTCACGTGTAAACTTCAATGTTTATTGATTATTGTAGTCAGAAAATATCTGGAATAAACACACAAGCAGAGATAGTGTCTAATTTTGCTTACAATTGTATTCCTGATACCTAGAAGAGTGCCTGGTACATAATAGGCACTCTGAACACTTGATGAATGAAAGAAAGCATGAATGTCAAGTTAATGGGTGTAAGTAGAATATATATTATTGTAAGGAGTTAGGAACTGAGTTTATTAAGAGATTTTCTGCTCTGTAGGAGGACAAGGAATGAGCTAAAGAATTTTGGTTATAGAGGTTAAAGCTAGACATAGAACAAGAGCCAAGCAAGTTAGTCAAGGCAGATTACTGAGGTTGGAGATAGATCAGAGAACAGGTTTCCGAGCCTGGTAATATAAGGTAATGTGTTCCCTAACCCTGCTCACCAGTGAGCATTGAGGTTTGGAAGACTCCTCTGTTTCTCACCTGGAAAAAACCAAGCCTTATGGGTGGAAAACATTTGGAAACACAAATAAACTTCTGATTCTGGCCAAGATGGAGTAACAAGGACTGGATTTACCCCCTACTCAAAACAACAAAACACTAAAGAAAATATGTTTTCAAGGCATTGGACATCAGGCAATGAAGGACAGTGATCCTGAGAGGGGAAAACAAAATTTGTCCCAGTTACTGCCTTCAGAGTGTGTCCAAGATGTAGCACAGGGAGGAGAGCACAAGGAAAACCCCACAATGTCCCTGTGTTGCATAGATGACACAGGTGGTCCAGGGAAGCCAACTTGACTGAGTTCTCAGGGCAGAGTACTGAAGACCAAGAGGCTGCACATGATGACAACCTTTGAGATCTCCCCCTCAAGTCTTTCTTCACATGCATGTGGAAAAATTACCTGAAGCCAGGAAAAGGATTTCACAAAAGGAATAGAGGGAATAATCCCCTAACTTCTCACAGGGCTAGGAAAGATCCTCTTCCCACTAGCCAAAATGAAAAACCTCACAATTCATAGTGTCCCATAGAGAACTCAGAAGAGTTTTGCTTCGTTAGTGGGACAAAATTGTCACTAGACTCAATACTGCTGGTCTCACCTGGCAAAACTTAAGAGCAAGATCACAAGGTATCAAAGGCTCTTTCCAAGCAACTTATCCCAAAACAAGGTTCAGCTGTATTTATAGGAATATGAAGGTATCCAGCACTCAAAAGATAAAATTTGCAGCAGTCTGGCATCCAAATTACCAGACCTATGAAGAAGCAGCAAAATGTGATCCACAATGAAGGGAGAGGAAATCAATTAATAGAAACCTACCCAGAAATAACACAAATGGTAGAATTATAGTCAAAGACATTAAGATAATTATAATGATATTCCAGGGCACCTGGGTGGTTCAGTCAGAGCCCAGTTTGGATCCTCTGTCTCCCTCTCTTTCTGCCCCTCCCCCACTCACATGCACACTCTCTCTCAAAAATAAATAAACATTAAAAAAGACAATTATAACTATATTCCATATGCTTGAGAGCCTAGAGGAAAGATTGAACATGATAAGTAGAGACATGGAAGACAGACCCAAATCAACTAGAAATGAAAACATCAATGTCTGAGATGAAAAATACACTGAATCGTGTTAACAGTAGATTAGACGTGATGGAAGGAAAGATTAGTGAACTTGAAGATATAACAATAGAAATTATGCAAGATGAAATCCAGAGAGAGTAAAGACTGGGGAAAAAATAAACAGAGAATCAGCGAACTCTAGAACAATTTAAAGCAACCTAATACACATGTAACTAGAGTCACAAAGTTGAGCAGGGAACAGAAAAAATATTTGAAGAAATCAAGGCCAAGAAATTTCAAAATTTGATAAAAACTATAAACACACAAATCTAAGATGGCCTCTGAACCCTAAGCAAAGAAACATGAAGAAAACTACACCAAGGCATATCATGATAAAGTTGCTTTAAAACATAGATAAATAGGGGCGCCTGGGTGGCTCAGTCGGTTGAGCGTCCGACTTCGGCTCAGGTCATGATCTCAGGGTCCTTGAGTTCGAGCCCCACGTCGGGCTCTGTGCTGACAGCTCAGAGCGTGGAGCCTGCTTCTGATTCTGTGTCTCCCTCTCTCTCTGCTCCTCCCCAGTTCATGCTCTGTCTCTCTCTGTCTCAAAAATAAATAAACGTTAAAAAAATTAAAAAAAAATAAAACATAGATAAATAAATAATTTTAAAAACCACAAGGTGGGGAAAGGGACATATTATGTACAGAGGAACAAAGATAAGAATAATAGACGTCTTGTTTAAAGCAAGGGAAGTTAGAAGACAGTGGAGCAAATTTCTGAAGGTAAAATTATCACCTTAGAATTCTTCATCCAAGAAATATACTTAAAAAACAAAGGTGAAATAGAAACTTTCATAGACATACAGAAGCTGAAAAAATTCGTCAACAGTAAACCTGCATTACAAGGAATGGTAAAGTACATCTCTGAGGAAGAAGGACACAAACCTAGATCCATGCAAAGGATAGAAGAAAACTGGAAATAATAACTATATGGATAAATGTAACAATTTTTTGTTATTTTAATCTTTTTAAAGGATGGCTGTTTAAAGCAGTGACAATAATAATGTATTGTGGACTTTTAAACATGTAGAAATAAAATGTAGGACACTGATAGCTCAAAGGCTGTGAGAGGAAAAATAGAATTATACTGTTGGAAGTTTCTTGTATTTTACATGAAGTGGTATCATATTACTTGAAAGTAGGCTATGATAGGCTAGATCATAAATCAACCACCATAAAAACATAATAAAGAGTTAAAGCTAATAAACCAACAGAGGATATAAAATGAAATTATTTTTTTAAATGTTCAACTAATCCAACAGAAGGCAGAAAATGAGAGTGAAGAGAACAAAGAACATATTGGATAAATACAAAATACGTAACAAGACAATAGATTTAAACCCAAACATATTGATAATCACATTTCATATGCATGGTCTAAATGATCTAATTTAAAGGCAGAGATTTTCTGATTGGATAAAAATAAATGTAAAATTTAAAAACAAGACTCAACTGTATTCTGCATCCCAGAAAAGACAGATGTTCTATAACCCTTTAACCCACAATGTCCTAATGGCACTTGAACAAGTGCATCCTTCCCTTGCTATTCTATCTGTAACAGTTCCTTCTCCATCCAATGAGCCACTAGTCATGAAACCTTTTATGCCACAACATTTGGTTTTAAGTCTTTACTTCTGCACTGACTCCTCAGTACTCTTCTCAGACTTCATTTTAGGTTACTGTGCTTTTGCCCAACCTGTTTCTGTCCGTTGACCTGTGATCACTATGACCAGCCCACCTTCCTTCTGTGCTAACTCTCAGCCATACAAGTCATGGCACTTATATGAAAATACAAGAGATCAAAGCTTTGTGATGTGGGACTGAGACTTATTTGGGTCTATCAGTCTCCTCAGCTCCAGTTGCCTCTACTCCTTAGGCCTAAGGCCAATATCAGATGGATACTGTTTTAGAAACAGCTAAGAAAGATTATCACAATGCCCAGCCTTAAGTCTCTCTTGTTGCTCACCTCTCTGTGACCTTGTACCCCACTCCTCATAACTTCCTGAAATGCACTCCTCAACTTGTGAAATGCACTCTCAACTTTTGGATTCCAGTATAGTTAACATACAGTGTTATATTAGTGTCAGGTGTACAATATAGTGATTCAACAATTCTATACATTACTCAGTGCTCGTCATGATAAGTATACTCTTAATGCTTTTTACCTATTTCACCTCCTCTATCTCCCCTCTGGTAACCATTAGTTTGTTCTCCATACTTAAGAGTCGGTTTTTTGTTTTGTCTCTTTTTTTCTTTGTTCATTTGTTTCTTAAATTCCACATATGAGTGAAATCATAAGGTATTTGTCTTTCTGTGATTTATTTCATTTAGACTTATACCATCTAGATCCATTCTTACTGTTGCAAATGGCAAGATTTCATTCATTTTATGGTTGAGTAACATTCCATTGTGTATATCTATGTGTATATATATATATATATATATATGTGTATATATATATATATATATATATATATATATATATATATATATGTATATACATACATACACCACATCTTCTTTATCCATTCGTCTATTGATAGACACTTGGGTTGCTTCCATAATTTGACTATTGTAAATAATGCTGCAATAAACATAAGGGTGTGTGTATCTTTTTGAATTAGTGTTTTTGTATTCTATGGGTAAATGCCCAGTAATGGGATTACTAGATCATATGGTAATTCCATTTTTAATTTTTTTTTGAGAGAGAGAGAGAGAGAGAGAACATACACGCGAGAGCAACTGAGGGAGGGGCAGAGAGGGAGAGGAACAGAGGATCTGAAGCAGGCTCCACAGTGACAGCAGAGAGAGACTGATGTGGGGCTCAAACCTACAAACCGGGAGTTCATAACCTAAGCTGAAGTCAGACACTTAACCAATCGAGCCATCCAGGTGCCCCTCTATTTTTAATTTTTTGAGGAACCTCTAAATTGTTTTCCATGGTGGCTACACCAGTTTACATTCCCACCAACAGTGCACGAGGGTTCCTTTTTCTCCACATCCTCACCACAGTTGTTGTTTCTTGTGTTTTTGATTTTAGCCATTCAGAGTAGAGTTTGTTTTTAATCCATGTGTCAGACAGTGTATGATGATGCAAAAAGGCAGCCACAAACTGCAATTACAGTCCACAGCACTGGAATGAGCCTCACTGTCTCCGTGGTACAAAAAAATACGTATGGTACAAATTGTGAATGAGCCCTTTTCAGCCATACATATGCATAGACTCATCATTATCAAGTCTATAGTATTATGCATAATTACTGTAGGACTATTTCTAGTCTGGAAAGGGGAATAGAGCAAAAGAGGTGTTTTATTTTTATTTTATTTTATTTTATTTTATTTTATTTTATTTTATTTTAAAAGGCTTTTCTCCACCTCCACCCATCATCACGTTAGATTAAGAAATATACAAGGAAAGAAATAGGAGGGAACTAATCATAAATGACTGGATGACTTGTTTCAAATCCCTTTTCTTTAGGGAATTTTACCTAACAGATTCTTGTGGAATCTGTTCCTAGGATCCCTGACATTCCAGTAAGGATGCCCATGATATATCTATGTATATATAGATATATCTATATATATTATATAGAGAATATATATATATATATATATATATGAGAATATATATATTCTCATTGGGTGAGAGAGTGAGAAGGAAAAAGGCCAGGAAGGGAAAAAATCTCTCCTTCCAATACCATAAGGAGGAGCTCAGTATCAGTTTGGGGAAGCTTTTATTTTATTCAATTATCCTATATGTTTCTGTATTTCTAAGAGATGGAGAATAAGAGAAGGAAAGAAAGAGAGAGACAGAGAGAAAGAAAGAATTATGTATGACTGTATATGTGAAATATGATGCCCACTATTAGAAAGCCCTGTATTTGAGATGTTTCCCCAGAAATAGGACAGGCAGCCACAGTGCCTTTCACTCCAGTGTGCAGAGTGGTAGAGCAGCTGTTCTTTGAGAAAAGGTAACTGCCTTATTTGGGCTCCCACCTGTACTTTGGCTTTAATCTACCCTGTAAGAATCAAACCATTTAGCCATCTAGAACAGGGTTCCCTGAATGAAGCATATGGATCACACTAAAGGAATTCAGAGAGGAAAGCAGGTAAGGATTAGTGTCCTTACAAGGAAAGCTTTAGGGAAGACGTAATGTTTGAACAGCCTTCAGGGGCTTTAGGGGAGGGTCAGTTCTTTAAACCTCAATTGACTCATCCTTAAAATGAGGGAAGTAAATGGCCCTCTATGGCCCTATTAGCTCAACTCATTGAGAAAGAAGGGCTTTCCAAAGTCCTTATTAGCTCAACTCATTGAGAAAGAAGGGATACCCAGCCCACCCACAGGTGGGAGGTGCTGTCCTTAAAAGAGGTTGCCCTCCCTAAGCCCTGCCATCACATTCAGGATGAGTCACTTAGAAGGCTGGATATGCTTAAAGTCCATCATGAGTGACTCCAATCGTGCGCATCTAGGGAAGTTAAGTATTAGTTGTACCAAAATAGTTATACTTTCCATGTCTGACCTGGGCATAAACCTGTCTCCTTGTTCCTGTCTTTAATGTTGAAATAGGTTACAACTCACCATCTTTCTATTGATTGGTTATGTCCAGGCCTATAACTTTCAAGAATTATCATGAAGCCACAGAGTGTAGGTCATAAGGAATCAGGCTCTGGTGCTCGACCACTTGGTTTCAGAGCCCAGTTATTAGTTGGTGACTCCTGGTAGGTTACTTTTCTGACTAGAAGTGGGGCTTGTAATATTACCTAACTTATAGTTAATATAGGTGAAACAATGAGCACAATGCCAGGTACCTAAGCATTCAACAGATGTCATTAATAGTCATCCTTTAAAGACACAGTTATGCCAGTTGTAAAGTGCTCATGAAAAATCTTACCTTCCATTTCCCACCAGGGATGCTATAAAACTTGAAGTCATGAGTGTTAAAACACATAAAAATCTGTGAATGCATTGGGATTCTATCTATACAAGACTGCTGAGGATTGCTGTATTGGGGAAAATGCCTCTGACAAAGTTGTTGTTTTGTTTTTTTCATGTTTTTTTTTTTTTTTACCATTTCATTGACTAAACTCCCTTAGATTAGGATGACAGATAAACCAGTATTGTGCAACCCTGCTCTGTAATAAGTGAGGCAAGAGCAGACTTCAGGATCTAACAGACAGTGTTCAATACTGAAACTTCCTGTTGCCCTGAAGGAAATAGGTTTCAGTGCCCCTGACATTGTTAGTGGGATTTCTGGCTATGGCCAAGTGAGGAGGTCGTCAAATACTGTCCTCAAAAAGTAACTATAAAGCTTGGAATTTTGACAAAGACAACTATTTCATTGCCCTGGAAATTGACCAAAGGCATATAAAAATATAAGAAATATTTTGTACAGATAACCACTAAGGACAGTGGGAGTCTGGAATTTTTGCCTGGGGCTACTTCCACTCCCCTGCCCAGGTCAGTGGAGAATGTTTTGCCAGGGAGGATGGGCCATGAGGATCAGCATCTTTGCAGCCTCAATCAAGAATCTTGCTTGGTTTGGAGCAGCGGTGACACCTACATCCATCTACATAGTAGGAAGTGACAACATTGGCAGTGGATGAAGGTGACTCTATTAGCCCGAGGTTGCATTTGTGGCCGGGAAAAGCATATTCCTGGCTGAGTTGATGTGCATGCCTAGCAGAGACTGGAGACAGCCCAAGCTAGGCACATAATCCTGGCCAACCATAGGGTTATACAGAAGATACGGGGGGTATGCAAAACAAAGCAAAACAAACAAACAAACAAACAAACAAACAAACAACATGTGGAAAGGAAAAACGTGGATAGGACATAAAAATGGCCTGAACTTTGAAAATGGCCCTCATCCACTCACAGATCCATCAGCAGAGGACAGAAAGCTTTTTGGTTCCAGGGGCTTGAGCAAAACCCCCCTCAAGTCTGGCACTCCAAAATAAAGGCAGAGATTGTCATACTGGATTAAAAAACCAAGATCCACCTGTATGCTGTTTAGAAGAGGTAAACTACACAAATATTCCAAGACGCAGAAAGATTGAAAGTAAAATGATGGAAATAGATATCCAAAACAGTATCCGTAAGAGAGCTCAAGTAATTTTATTCATTTCAAATAAAATAAAGTCAATTGTACATTAAAGGAGTATTTCATAATGAGAATACAGTCAATACATGAGGAATTAAAACAATTGCAAATGTATATACCAAAAACAGAGTAAATAAAGTAAAAACTGACAGAATTGAAGTTGAAATAAATAATTCCACAATAACAGTTGAATATTTCAATACCCCCTCAATAACTGATAGAAAACCTAGATATGAAATCAACAAGGATGTCGATGGGTTGAAAACTATCAACCAATTCACTCTGGCATATACAGAACACTCTGACTGTAGACACACATTCCTTTCAAGTGTATATGGAACATTCCCTAGGAAAAACCATATGATAGGCCAGAAAACAAGTTCCAATGTATTTAAACAGATTAATTATATAAAGGATGTTTACTGACAACAATGAAATTAAATTAGAAATCAACAAAAAAAGAAATCTGGGAAATCCCATAATACTTGAAATTAAACAACACACTTTCAAATAACCCATGGGTTAAAGAAAAAATCACAAGGGATATTATAAAATATATGGGGCTGAGTGTAAATGAAAACACAACATATCAAAATGTGTGGGATGCAGAGAAAGTAGTGTTTAAATGGATATTTATAGCATTTAAATGCTTGTAATAGAAAAGAAGAAAGCTCTCAAGTCAATAACCTAGGTTCCACATTTAAAAAATAGAAAAAAAATCTAGGTACAAAGCAAGTAGAAGAAAGAAAATTATAAAGATTAGGAGAGAAACCAATGAAATAGAAAACAGAAAAACAATAAAGAAAAATCAGTGAAACCCAGACTGGTTTTTCAAAAAATATTAATAAAATTGAGAAGTATTTATCTAGACCTATGGAAAAAAAAAGTTCAAAGAAGACACACATTTCCAAAATCAGGAATGAAAAACATCATTGCTGATCCTACAGAGATTAAAAGGATTATAAAGAATTATTATGTATACAAGGAATACTACTTGGCAATGAGAAAAAATGAAATCTCGCCATTTGTAGCAACATGGATGGAACTGGAGGGTATAATGCTAATTGAAATAAGTCAGGCAGAGAAAGACAGATACCATATGTTTTCACTCATATGTGGATCCTGAGAAACTTAACAGAAGACCATGGGGGAGAGGGAGGGGGAAAAAGTTACAGAGAGGGAGGGCAGAGTTACAGAGTTACAGAGAGGAGGCAAATCATAAGAGACTCTTAAATACTGAGAACAGACTGAGGGTTGATGGGGGTGGGGGAGAGGGGAAAGTGGGTGATGGGCATCGGGGGGGGTACCTGTTGGGATGAACACTGGGTGTTGTATGGAAACCAATTTGCCAATAAATTATAGTTAATAAAAAAAGAACTATTATGAACAAATTTGTGTGTGTGCACACACACACACACAACTAGATAAAATGGACAAATTCTTAGAAAGTCAAAAATTGGGGGACCTGGGTGTCTCAGTCAGTTAAGCACCTGACTCTTCACCTCAGCTCAGGTCTTGATCACAGAGTCATGAGTTCAGGCCTTGCATTGGGCTCCACATTGGTCATGGAGAAGAAAGAAAGAAAGAAAGAAAGAAAGAAAGAAAGAAAGAAAGAAAGAAAGAAAGAAAGAAAGAAAGAAAGAAAGAAAGAGAAGAAAGAAAGAGAAGAGAGAGAGAGAGAGAGAGAGGGAGGGAGGGAGGGAGGGAGGGAGGGAGGAAGGAAGGAAGGAAGGAGAAAGAAAGAAAGAAAGAAAAGAAGGAAGGAAGGAAGGAAGGAAGGAAGGAAGGAAGGAAGGAAGGAAGGAAGGAGAAAGAAGGAAGGAAAGGAAGGAAGGAAGGAAGGAAGAAGAGAGAGAGAAAGAAGAGAGAGAGGAAAGAAAGAAAGAAAGAAAGAAAGAAAGAAAGAAAGAAAGAAGAGAAAGAAAGGAAGGAAGGAAGGAAGGAAGGAGAAAGAAGGAAGGAAAGAAAGGAAGGAAGGAAGGAAGGAAGGAAGGAAGGAAGGAAGGAAGAAGAGAGAGAGAAAGAAGAGAGAGAGGAAGGAAAGAAAGAAAGAAAGAAAGAAAGAAAGAAAGAAAGAAGAAAGAAGGAAGGAAGGAAAGAAAGGAAGGAAGGAAGGAAGGAAGGAAGGAAGGAAGGAAGGAAGGAAGGAAGGAAGAAGAGAGAGAGAAAGAAGAGAGAGAGGAAAGAAAGAAAGAAAGAAAGAAAGAAAGAAAGAAAGAAAGAAGGAAAGAAGGAAAGAAAAGGAAGAAAGGAGAGAGAAAGAAAGGAAGGAAGGAAGGAAAGAAAGAAAGAAGAGAAGAGAGAGAGGAAAGAAGGAAAAAGAAAGAAAGAAAGAAAGAAAGAAAGAAAGAAAGAAAGAAAGAAAGAAAGAAAGAAAGAAAGAAAAGAGAGAGGGAGAAAGGAAGGAAAGAAAGAAAGAAAGAAGAGAGAGAGGAAAGAAAGAAAGAAAGAAAGAAAGAAAGAAAGAAAGAAAGAAAGAAAGAAAGGAGAGAGAGAGAAAGGAAGGAAGGAAGGAAAGAAATAAAGAAAGAAAGAAAGAAAGGAGAGAGAGAGAAAGGAAGGAAAGAAAGAAAGAAAGAAAGAAAGAAAGAAAGAAAGAAAGAAAGAAAGAAAGAAAGAAAGAAAGAAAGAGAAAGAAATTACCAATACTTATGAATAAATGAAAAATCTGAATTAGACCCTAAGAAGCAGAGAGATCGAATTAGTTTACAACTTCTTACAAAGAAAGCTGAGAACCTGATGGTTTCAAATATCAAAATAGATACAATATCAAATAATTAAAGAAGATACAGTATCAATCTTTCACAAAATTCTTCCAGAAAATTAAAGAGGGTAGTAAACTTTCCAACTCATTATTGCTTGTCCTGCTATCAAAGGCAGACAAAGACATCCCCAAAAAAAGAAAATCAGAGGCGCCTGGGTGGCTCAGTCGGTTGAGCGTCCGACTTTGGCTCAGGTCATGATCTCACGGTCCGTGAGTTTGAGCCCCGTGTCCGGGTCTGTGCTGACAGCTTGGAGCCTGGAGCTTCTATGGATTCTCTCTCTCTCTGACCCTCCCCCGTTCATGCTCTGTCTCTCTCTGTCTCAAAAATAAATAAACATTAAAAAAAATTTTTAAAGAAAATCATAGACTGATATCTTTAATGTCCATAGATGCATTAATCTTTAACAAGATATTAACAAACTGAATCCAGCAACATATAAAAAGGACAATACATCATGAGCAAGTGGGATTCACCCCCAGAATACAAGGCTGGCTTAACATTTGAAAGTAAATTAATATAAAACAATATGTTAATAGAATATATAACAAAATCCACATGATCATCTAAATAGATGCAAAAAAAGCATTTGATAAAATCTAACACCAATGTGTGATAAAAACTCTCAACAGATTAGGAATAGGAGGGTAAAGGGCATCTGGGGAAAACCCATAGCTAACATAATACTTACTGGTGAAAGAGTGAATGTTTTTCCCCCCAAAATTAAAATCAATGCAGCAATGCCCAGTCTCATCACTTCTTTTCAACATTGTACTGGAGGTTTTAGCCAATAAAATAGGCGAAAACAAAACAATAACAACAAAAGGTAAAGTCATCCAGGTTGGAAAGGAAGAAGTAAAACTGTCTTTATTCTCAGAAAACAAGATTCTGTATGTTGAAAATGCCAAAGAATCCACATAAAATTAATAAGAATAAATATACAAGTTTACCAAGATTGCCTGACACAAGATCAATATAAAATAATTAATTATATTTTCATATGCTAGCAATAAAAAAATCCAAAAAATGTGATTAAGAAAACAATTCCATTTACAGTAGTATCACAGAAGATAAAATACTAAGAAATAAATTAACAAAAGAAGTGCAATACTTGTATACTGAAAGCTGCAAAACACTTTTGAGGAAAATTAAAGATCTAAACAAATAGAGAGATATTCCATGCTCATGGATTTCAAGTCTCAATATTGTCAAGATGGAAATTCTCTTTAAATTGATCTATAAATCCAACATAATTCCTATCAAACTCCCAGTAAGCTTTTTTATAACAATTCACAACCTGATTTTTAAAAATCTATATGACAATGCAAAAGACCTAGAGTAGCCAAAACAATATTTTTTTAAAAGAAGAACAAATTAAGGTCTTACATTACTTAATTTAAAACTTACTACTATAAAACCACACTAATGTAGACAGTGTGGTATTAGTACAAGGATAGGCATATAGAACAATGGCCCTGATTAAGTGTCCACAAATAAACCCTCGTGTTCACTACCAACTGATTTTCTATGAAGGTTCTAGACATTTCAATTCAATGATAAACATAAACATAAACATATGTTGCTGGTCCAATTGGGTGTCCACATGCCAAAAAAAGAGAATAACTTAGACTCTCATCTCAATAAAAAAACAACAAAATTGACCCATTATGGATCATAGACATAAATATAAAAGCTAAAATTATTAAACTTATGGGAAAAAAACTTCGTAAATTTATATTGGGCTACACATGTTTACAAATGACACCAAAACAAGATTTATAAAAGAAAAATTTCATAAACTGGACTCCAAAATTTAAAACATTTGTGCTTCAGAAAATACCATTAAGAAAGTGAAAAGACAAGGGGCAGCAGGGTGGCTCAGTCAGGTAAGCGTCTGACTTCAGCTCAGGTCATATCTCACAGCTCATGAGTTCAAGCCCTGTGTCGGGCTCTGTGCTGACAGCTCAGAGCCTGGAACTTCCTTCGGATTCTGTGTCTCCCTCTCTCTCTCTGCCCCCCATCTCTCTCTCTCTCTCTCTCTCTCTCTCTCTCTCTCTCTCTCTCCCAAAAATAAATAAAAACATTAAAAATTTTTTTTTTAAGAAAAAGAAAAGAAAGTGAAAAGACAAGTCATAGACTGGGAGAAAATATTTGCAAATTATATATTTTGTAAAGAACTTATATCCAAATGGTATAAAGAATTTTCCAAACATGTTGATAAAAAAAGCAATAATCCTATATAAAATGGTCAAAATATTTCAATAGGTATTTCACCATAGAAATTACAGAAATGACTAATAAACTCATGAAAGATATTCAACATCATTAGTTATTAGGGAAATGCAAATTAAAACCACAGTGAGATATCACTACATACTCACTAGGATGACTATAATCAAAAAGGCAATAGCAAGTATAAGGACATAGAGAAACATAGCCCTCATACGTTGCCAGTGGGAATTTTATATGATGCAGCCACTTTAGAAAACAGTCTGGCATTTTCCTAGAAAGTTAAACTTTCTACTTGACACAGTAATTCTACTCCTTTTTTTCTTAATTTAATTTATTTTTTTAAATTTACATTCAAGTTATCATGTAGTACAACAATGATTTTAGGAGTAGATTCTTTAATGCCTCTTACCCATTTAGCCCATCCACCCTCCCACAACCCCTCCAATAACTCTCTGTTTGTTCTCCATATTTAAGAGTCTCTTATGTTTTGTTCCCCTCCCTGTTTTTATATTATTATTGCTTCCCTACACTTTGTTCATCTGTTTTGTATCTTAAAGTCCTCATATGAATTAAGTCATATGATATTTGTCTTTCTCTGACTAATTCCACTTAGCATAATACCCTCTAGTTGCATCCAGGTAGTTGTGAATGGCAGGATTTCATTCTTTTTTGAATGCCAAGTAATATTCCATTGTGTTTGTGTGTGTGTGTGTGTGTGTGTGTGTGTGTGTGTGTGTGTGTGTGTTTGTATGTGTGTGTGTATACATACATATATATATATGTATGTATACACACACACATATGTATGTATATATACACACCACATCTTCTTTATCCATTCATCCATTGATGGATATTTGGGCTCTTTCCATACTTTGGCTATTGTTGATAGTGCTGCTATAAACATTTGGGTGCATGTGCCCCTTTGAAACAGCATCCCTGTATCCCTTGGATAAATACCTAGTAGTGCAATTGCTGGGTCGTAGGGTAGTTCTATTTTTAATTTTTGGGGGAACCTCCATACTGTTTTCCAGACTGCCTGCACCAGTTTGCATTCCCACCAGCAGTGCAAAAGACATCCTTTTTCTCCGCATCCTCACTAACATCTGTTTCCTGAGTTGTTAATGTTAGCCATTGTGACAGGTGTGAGGTGGTATCTCACTGTGGTTTTGATTTGTATTTCCCTGATGATGAGTGATGTTGACCTTTTTTTCATGTGTCAGTTGGCCATCTGGATGTCTTCTTTGGAGAAGTGTCTATTCATGTCTTTTGCCCATTTCTCCACTGGATTATTTGTTTTTTGGGTGTTGAGTTTGATAAGTTCTTGATAGATTTTGGATACTATCTGATATGTCGTTTGCAAATATCTTCTCCCATTCCATCAGTTGCCTTTTAGTTATGCTGATTATTTCCTTCGCTGTGCAGAAGCTTTTTATTCTGATGAGGTCCCAATAGTTCATTTTTGCAGTTGTTTCCCTTGCCTCTGGAGACATGTTGAGTAAGAAGTTGCTGTGGCCAAGGTCAAAGAGGTTTTTGCCTGCTTTCTCCTCGAGGATTTTGATGGCTTCCTGTCTTACATTGAGGTCTTTCATCCATTTTGAGTTTATTTTTGTGTATGGTGTAAGAAAGTGGTCCAGGTTCATTGTTCTACATGTCGCTGTCCAGTTTTCCCAGCACCACTTGCTGAAGAGACTGTCTTTATATTCCATTGGATATTCTTTCCTGCTTTCTCAAAAATTAGTTGGCCATATGTTTGTGGGTCCATTTCTGGGTTCTCTATTCTGTTCCATTGATCTATGTGTCTGTTCTTGTGCCAGTACCATACTGTCTTGATGATTATAGCTTTATAATACAACTTGAAGTCTGAGAATCTGATGCCTTCTGCTTCGGTTTTCTTTTTCAAGATTGCTTTGGCTATTTGGGGTCTTTACTTGTTCCATACAAATTTAAGATTGTTTTTTCTAGCTCTGTGAAGAATGCTGGTGTTATTTTGATAGGGATTGCATTGAATATGTAGATTGCTATGGGTAGTATTGACATTTTAACAATATTTGTTCTTCCTGTCCAGGAGCATGAAATCTTTTTCCATTTTTTGGTGTCTTCTTCAATGTCTTTCATAAGATATCTGTAGTTTTCAGTGTATAGGTTTTCCACCTCTTTGGTTAGATTTATTCCTAGGTATTTTATGGTTTTTGGTGCAATTGCAAATGGGGTCGATTCCTTGATTTCTCTGTTGTTTCATTTTTGGTGTATAGGAATGCAACTGATTTCTGTGCATTGATTTTACATCCTGCAACTTTGCTGATTCATGGGTCAGTTCTAGCAGTTTTTGGTGGAATCTTTTGGGTTTTCCGTATAGAGTATCATGTCATCTGCAAAGAGTGAAAGTTTGACCTCCTCTTGGCCGATTTGGATGCCTTTTATTTCTTTGTGTTGTCTGATTACTGAGATTAAGACTTCCAATACTATGTTGAATAACAGTGGCGAGAGTGGGCATCCCTGTCTTGTTCCTGACCTTAGGGGGAAAGTTCTCATTTTTCCCCATTAAGGATGATTTTAGCATTGGGTCTTTCATGTATGGTTTTTATGATCTCAAGGTATGATCTTTCTATCCCTACTTTCTTTATTTTTTTTAATTTTTTTAATTTTTTTTCTATCCCTACTTTCTTGATGGTTGTTATCAAGAAAGGATGCTGTATTTTGACAAATGCTTTCTCTGCATCTATTGAGAAGATGATGTGGCTCTTGTACTTTCTTTTATTGATGTGATGAATCACATTGATTGTTTTGTGAATATTGAACTAGACCTGCATTCCCATGTATAAATCCACTTGGTCGTGGTGAGTAATTTTTTTAATGTATTGTTGGATCCAGTTGGCTAATATCTTGTTGAGGATTTTTGCATCCATGTTCATCAGGGAAATTGGTCTATAGTTCTCCTTTTTAGTGGGGTCTTTATCTGGTTTTGGAATCAAGGTAATGCTGGGCTCATAGAAAGGGTTTGGAAGTTTTTCTTCCATTTCCATTTTTTTGGAACAGCTTCAAGAGAATGGGTGTCAACTCTTCCTTAAATGTTTGGTAGAATTCCCCTGGAAAGCCATCTGACCCTGGACTCTTTTTGGGGGGGAGATTTTTGACTATGAATTCGATTTCTTTACTGGTTATGGGTCTGTTTGAATTTTCTATTTCTTCCTGATTCAGTTTTGGTAGTTTATATGTTTCTAGGAATTTGTCCATTTCTTCCAGGTTGCCCATTTTATTGGCGTATAATTGCTCATAATATTCTCTTATTATTGTTTTTTTTTAACGTTTTATTTATTTTTGAGACAGAGAGAGACAGAGCATGAACGGGGGAGGGGCAGAGAGAGAGGGAGACACAGAATCCGAAGCAGGCTCCAGGCTCTGAGCCATCAGCACAGAGCCCAACGTGGGGCTCGAACTCACTGAGCGCGAGATCGTGACCTGAGCTGAAGTTGGACACTTAACCGACTGAGCCACCCAGGCGCCCCTCTCTTATTATTGTTTTTATTTCTGCTGTGTTGCTTGTGATCTCTCCTCTTTCATTCTTGATTTTATTTATTTGGGTCCTTTCCTTTTCTTTTTCTTTTTTTTTTCTCCAACTGGCTAGTGGTTTATCAATTCTGTTAATTTTTTCAAAGAACGAGCTTCTAGTTCCATTGACCTGTTCTACTGTTTTGTTTTTTGGTTTTTGGTGGTTTTTTTGGTTTTGATAGCATTGATTTCAGCTCTAATTTTTATTACTTCCTGTTTTCTGCTGGTTTTGGGTTTTACTTTCTGTTCTTTTTCCAGCTCTTTAAGGTGCAAGGTTAAGTTGTGTATCATCTGAGACCTTTCTTCTTTCTTTAGGAAGGCCTGGATTGCTATATACTTCCCTCTTATGACTGCCTTTGCTGCGTCCCAGAGGTTTTGGACTGTGGTGTTACCATTTTCATTGGCTTCCATGTTCTTTTTAATTTCCTCTTTAACTTCTTGGTGAGGCCATTCCTTCTTTAATAGGATGTTCTTAATCTCCAAGTATTTGTTATCTTTCCAGATTTTTTCTTGTGGTTGATTTCGAGTTTCACAGTGTTGTGCTTTGAAAATATGCACAGTATGATCTAGATCTTTTGTACTTGTCAAGGGCTGATTTGTGTCCCAGTATGTGATCTATTCTGAAGAACGTTCCATGTGCACTGGAGAAGAATGTATATTCTGCTGCTTTAGGATGAAATGTTCTGAATGTATCTGTTTAAGTCCATCTAGTCCAGTGTGTCATTCAAAGCCATTGTTTCCTTGTTGATTTTCTGTTTAGATGATCTCTCCATTGCAGTTAGTGGGGTGTTGAAGTCCCTTACTACTATGGTATTATTATCAATGCGTTTCTTTATGTTTGGGATTAGTTGATTTATATATTGGGTGTTGCCACATTTGGAGCATAAATGTTTACAATTATTAGGTCTTCTTGATGGATAGACATTTTAATTATGACATAATGCCCTTCTTCATCTCCTGTTACAGTCTTTATTTTAAAGTCTAGATTGCTGATATAAGTATGGCTACTCTGGCTTTCTTTTGTCGACCATTAGCATGATAGATGGTTCTCCATCCCCTTAACTTCCAATCTGAAGGTGTCTTTAGATCTAAAGTGGGTCTCTTGTAAAGAGTATATAGATGGATCTTGTTTTCTCATCCATTCTGTTACTCTATGTCTTTTGATTGGAGCATTTAGTCCATTGATGTTCAGAGTGAGTACTGAAACATGAATTTATTGCCATTCTGTTTCTTGTAGAGTTGGAGTTTCTGGTGGTGTTCTCTATTCCTTTCTAGAGTTTGTTACTTTTGGTCTTTTTTTCCCCCATCTTTTCTCCCTTCAGAGAGTCCCCCTTAAAATTTCTTGCAGGGCTGGTGTAGTGGTCACAAACTCCCTTAATATTTGTTTGTCAGGGAAACTTTTAATCTCTCCTTCTATTTTGAATGACAGCCTTGCTGGATATAGAATTCTTGGCTGCATATTTTTCTGATTCAGCACATTGAATATATCCTGCCACTCCTTTCTGGATTGCCCAGTTTCTGTGGATAGGTGTGCTGCAAACCTGATCTGTCTTCCCTTGCAGGTTAAGGACTGTTTTTCCCTTCCTGCTTTCATGATTCTTTCCTTGCCTGAGTATTTTGTGAATTTGACTATGATATGCCTTGTTGATGGTCGGTTTTTGTTGAATCTAATGGGAGTCCTCTGTGCTTCCTGGATTTTGATGTCTGTGTCTTTCCCTAGGTTAGGAAAGTTTTCTGCTATGATTTACTCACATAACCCTTCTACCCCTTTTTCTCTCCCTTCATGTTCTGGGACCCCCTATGATTCTGATGTTATTCCTTTTTAATGAGTCACTGATTTCTCTAATTCTTAAATTGTGCTCTTTTGCCTTAGTTT
The DNA here is from genome assembly GCF_027475565.1 of Acinonyx jubatus. Taxonomy (NCBI): domain Eukaryota; kingdom Metazoa; phylum Chordata; class Mammalia; order Carnivora; family Felidae; genus Acinonyx; species Acinonyx jubatus. Next base: position 57,369,004 of record NC_069388.1, read on the forward strand.
CCCTGTTCTGCTTCATTGTTCTCCATAAGTTTGTCCTCTATATCGCTGATTCTCTGCTCTGCCTCATCCATCCTTGCACTGTGGCATCCATTCGAGATTGCAGCTCAATTATAGCATTTTTTATTTCATCCTGACTAGCTTTTACTTCTCTTATCACCGCAGGGAGGGATTCTAATCTATTTTTGACCCCAGTTAGTATTCTTATTATCGTGATTCTTTATTCTGGTTCAGACATCTTGCTTGTATCTGTGTTGACGAAGTCCTGGCTGTGGTTTCTTCTTGCTCCTTCTTTTGGCATGAATTCCTTCATTTCATCATTTTGAGGGGAGAAAAGAAATTAATAAGGTAAAAAAATTTAAAATTAAAAAATTAAAAACAACACACACACACACACACAAACACACACATGCAAATCAAATAAAGGATACTAGATCTCAGGTGTGTTTTGGTCTGGTTGTTGAAAGGAACTTGATAGATTAGAGAAAAGGGGGAAGAAAAAAGGAAAATGTTGAAAATTTGGAAAAATGAATACAATGACATAGAATAAAATTAAATGATGGAAGTAAAATAGAATTTGAGAAATTTATAAAAAAGTGAAAAATACAGTAGAAAAAAATTAAATAAAAATATTTTTAATAATAATTGAAAATAAAAATAATGTTTTTCTCTTTCTGTATACAAGAAAAAGAAAAGAAACAAAAAGAAAAAAAAGAAAATTGACTAGGTGGACCAACAAATAGACCAAAATACGATTGAAATTACACCGTTTTCACCTAGAAGTCAAACTGTGAAGCAATATATAGTCCATATACTAAGCAGGTGGAGAGACTTATGCTCTTCCTGAAGAGGGAGGTTGGCCCAGTTGGGCGGGGGCTTAGTGTAACAACTCCATTCTCCACGAGATGGGGCTGCTTAGCTTACTGAGGTGGATTGTAATGGCGCTTGTAAATGTGTATGCGTATGCGCAGGAGGGGTGAAAATGGCATCACCCAGCTACCCAGTCTCTAGTATGCGATCTCTGTTCTCCCACATCAGCAACTGCACACCCATCCTTTGTCTCCAGCTTCCATCTACTCCCTGCTTCTACACTGTCCTTGACCAAGCCATCAGGTTGCCAGGCGGCACCTCCCTCCTGAGTTTCATCTCGGATGCAGCTGTGTTTCCCAACCCCTCACTTCTGAGGGACTGCAACTTTGTCCCACTCAGACTTTCTGGGAGAGGGTCTCACTGAGCAATGGCCAGGTGCCGGCCACACCCAGGAATGTTCACAGGACCATGCTGCTGCCAATGCCCAGAGACTGCAACTGGGTGCCAGTTGCACCCATTTCTGCCAGCTGGGCACCCATTTCTGAAATGTTCTCACAATCAGAACATTTTTTCTCAGAAAATGTTCTCACAATCGTGTAGCAGCAGCGTTTCAGGGATTATGGAAAATTGCAACACACATCTGGCCACCCTTATCAACCTGTCCCAGCACCAATGAATGTGATTGTTCTCTGGGGTCTGCTGGCACCTTTGCCTGTGGGGGTGCTGCAGAGCCTCTACCAAATATCCTCCCAGCAGGGGAACTGCCTCTCCCCTTGTGGCCCAAGGACCGCCTGGACTTTGCTCCTGGGGATTCATCCCTCCCACCAGAGCACTGCCAGGTATCAAGCTGCAGAGTTTTATACTCTGTGCTCCCCATGTTTATAGAGTCTTAGTGGAATTTAAACTCTCTCCTTTCTCCCTTTTTATTTCAGTCCCTGTGGCTCTCTCCACTTTTCCACTTTCTCTCCAGCTGCTTTTTGGGGGGGGTGCTTTTCCCGTACTCCCCCCCCACCCCCGCCACCCTGTCTCCATCCTCTCTCCACAAGCAAAAACAGCTCCCTGCCCTCTGCAGCTTCTCTCTCCCCGAGGTGACCTCCCCGTGCTGCGTACCTACTGAGTTCTATGGCTCAGGTTGTGCAGATTGTTGTGTTAATCCTCACATCAGTTTTCTAGGTGTGCAGAATGGTTTAGTGTTGCTCTGGCTGTATTTCATGGATGCAAGATGCAAAAAAAAACTTCCATGCTGTTCTGCCATCTTAACTCCTCCAAGCATTCTTTTACCTTGCAGTTCCACTCCTAGAACTTACCCAAGAGAAATGAAAACACATGTCTACACAAAGACATGTATGTAGATATTCAGAACAGTATCACTCACAACAGTCAAAAACTAGAAACAATCTACATGTCTTAACTTGTGAATGGATAAACAAAATATTTCATGTGCACCCAATAGAATACTGTTCAGCAATAAAAAAGAAAAAAACTACTAATACATCCTGTCACATAGATGAACCTCAAAACACAATTCTAAAATAGAGTGAAAGAAGCCAGACAGAAAAGACTAATTATTATACGATTCCATTTGTATTAAATGTCCAGAAAAGGCACATTATAGATACAGAAAGTAGATTAGTGGGTGCCTAATCAACCTAATTAACTGCAAATGGGTATAAGGGAACTTTGGGGGCTAATAGAATTGTTCTAAAACTGGATTGTGGTAGCAGTCACTCAACTCCATAAATTTGTTAAAAATCATTGAGATGTGCCCTTAGAATGAGTGAATTTAAACGCATATAGATTATGCCTCAATAAAGCTGTTTACAATCCTGAAAACATGAAATTCAACTGCTGTCCAGTTGGCTCTCCTTTGCTATGAATCATCTCTGCTGCTGAAGTTATGTTAGAATTTGGAATGATCATGTGAATTTAATTAATAGATCTCCAAGAAGATTGGTTTTATGTACCTAATGATATTTAAAGACATAAGCATTCAGTAAATTTTGTTGTCTGTTTACAGCCATCTCCTATTTGTTATGCTCTTTTCAGTGCAAGCTGCTGCCCTTCTGAGGGGGCATTACTACTCAATATAAGTAGTAATTAAAACACTGGAAGCAAGCAGAAGGGCAAAGAAAGCCAAACAGATGTCCCCAAAATGAGTTTGGTTCTTCTAGAAAGTTTCCTAATTACCACTAATACACACATTTGCCATGGGTTGGAAATACCCACTTCCTGTTAAGAATAGCAGTAAAATAATCAGCCAGAGAAAGAAAACCCTTTCATTCTTATTTACTAACAGTTGAAACATGTAAACATAAAAATCAACTCAGGCATTGAATCAACTTGGATCATTATGACCAAGTGGGAAGGTGGTTTGGTTGACATTTAAAGAAGAATACGGGTTGGGGCATGTGGAAAGGAGACAGGTTTACCCTATCAGACATCAAGACTCATTTTGGAACACTAATAAATTAGCATTGTAATATATTAATAGACCAATGAAGCCAGAGAGCCAGAAACAGATGATATTCTATAATATAATTAAAAAGCAAAACCTTATACTACACTGAACTTAAAAATACCAAAACCTAAGAAAACAATTGAAAGCAGCTTTCAGCAAACTTTTACACTTTCTAGGCCACATACATTTCTGTCCCTTCTTTTCTTTCTTCCCCTACTCCTTTTTCTCCTTCTTCAAACCTTTAAAAATGGACAATGGATGCATTAGTCACTTCACAGAAAACTACTCCAAATAACCAATAATCATATGAAAAGATGATCAAATGGAAATGTAAGCCCTAGCAAGATGTCATTTTGTCCACATTAGATGGACAGATGTTGAAAAGACCATGATACATCCAGAATACTTACATACCACTGAAGTATAAACTGGTCAAAACTCTGGTGGAGGTATTAACTGATAGACCCACTTTGAAAAATGGTAGTAAATATAATAATAATAGAACTAGAAATCCCACTCTTAGGTATTTACCATAGAGAAATTCTTATGTATGTATACCAGGAAAAAATACAACAATGTTTATAATAGCAATGTTTATAGAAGCAAGGACTTGAAACAAGCTAAATATCCAATGGTAGTGCAAGGTATAGTGTTTATACAATGGAATACTATATAGCAGTGGAAAAAAAAGTCAATGAACCATAACTATGCTCATCAACATGGATGAACTGCACAAATACATAAGGTCAAAGGGAAACAGTTTTGAAAGAATACACAGAACATGTATTCTGTACAAAGCTTAAACACATTTAAAACTAAACAATATGTTTTTCAGGATTACATACATAATGGCAAATTGTAAAGAAAAGTAAAGAAACAAGCACTCAACTCAAGGAAGCAGTGGCATCTCATGGGAGGCAGGCAGATAAAATTTGGGAGGGACACACAAGTCCTTCAGAAATATCAGCAATAGTTTCACTTGTGGGTGATGGGCATACAGGTATTGGTTTTATTATTATTATGTATTTCTTACATGCAACATACAAATATTTATATCACATGTAAGTTTAAAATGAAAAATTATGTGACAGAAAGAAAAGTACAGTAAGATACCATTTATATAGATTCATAAAGCACAAAAAGCAAAGTATATTTTGTTCTAGATATACACACATGTGGTAAAAGCAGAAAAACACCCCCATAAGGATAATCACTAATATAATAAATAAGTTTCTTTGGAAGAGGTTGGCAGAGTGGAGGGCTTTACTTGGGGAATGTTACAAAGAGATTTAAACTGTGATCTATAACTTTCTATTTAAAACATAAAAATAATTAAAGCTAAGATATAAGACAGGAAAATACTGGCATTTTAAAGTCTGAGTGTTGAGTACTTCGGTGTTAGGTATAAGGTTGCCAGACTTAGCACAAATAAAAAAAGATGCCCAGTTAAATTGAATTTCAAATGAAAAACAAATGATTTTTAGTATAAATAATTTGGAAATAAACATGTCACATAGGGACAGTCTGTGTTTTATCTGGCAGACCTAGTTAGTTATATTAATCTCTGTATCTTAAATACCTTATAAGAAAAAGACATTTGGCCTATTCATGTATATTATGAAAAATCAGTCAGCAATTACATATTTAGTATGCAAAAAAATGAGAGGAGGAGATTACAAAGTACCTACAGCTTGTATCTTCAAGGCTCTGAACAGATCTATTTTCTCTGATTATTTAACTCTAAAAACTGATGTACTTATTTAAAAATCGTAATTACCACTTATTATATGCTAAGATCTTGGCATGCGTTGTCTCATTTGATCTCCATAACAACCTAGCCCTGGTACTGCTTTTCTTAGTCGTATAATAGTTTCTGGTACTTCACCAAGGCTTAGAAATTGGCCAAGTTCACTGAGCTAGTGACTGGTTCCAAAGCCATTGTTCCTTCTACCTGATGGCCACACACACACACACACACACACACACACACACACAAACGCGCGCGCGCGCACACACACACACACACATACACACACACACACACACACACACACACACACCCCAACAACAATCTTTTCTCAGTCCTTCATGGTCTCTCCCCCACTTTGTGTCTATATCACTTCTATATCACTTTGTGTCTGGTTCCTCCTTTGACAAGGAGCCCTTATTAGCCCTGTGTTTGTTACGTTTCTAGATCCAGACCACCCTCCTACTTAGATTACATACTTCTTTGCTCATCACTACCCAGCCCCAGCTCCAAATCTCTAACTGGTGTCTTCTGGGAAGAAGGCGCACATTACATATTTGTCAGTTGACTGGTCAGCATTTTTCCCAAAGGCATTCTGGAAGGCAGCAGTGGACTTGGCCACTTCCACCAGGCCTACTTTAAACACAAAGTTCCTTGGCTTCCAGTTGTCACATTAAAGTGCTCCAATTCCTTCTGGTCAGCACAGTGCATCACAGGGTCTGGAAACCCTCTATATTATACATCACACTGGGAAGCCCAGAGACAGTTTTCTTGGGAGTTTCCATATAAACAGCCCAAGTCCATGACTATTACTAATTTTTAAATTGCCCCAAAACAACCCCATTTTGTTGTTTAGAAGAGCAGGGAAGAATCCCTTCTGCCCCACAGAATAACAAAAGACCAGTTGGCTTCCTTTCAAATATGCTAATTGCCCAGCTTCCAAGTTTCAGCTCAAGGCCCATTTTTATGCCTGACAATAAGGTCTTGAATGGAAATGCTGACAACACTAACTGGTGAGAACAAACAGCTATTCCAAGAAGGGGGACGCGCAGGGAGGCAGTGAGCACCCATTCTAAGCTCCCACCCGCCTACAGCACACTCCAGACTACACAGGCCCAGGACCAAACCTGATGTCTTCACTGGGGCTTGAGGAAATGTGATCCTGTCTCTTTGCTCAGTTTAAAAGTGGAACATTTTCCAGTTATGTTGGAGGGAGAGTTTGGACCCCTGCACTTGTGGGGGACCAATTCTGAAACTTGGGACAATCAGTATACAGGCATGGACCTGGGGTACAAGCCCCCAAGCACCCAGGTGCAGTTTCCCTGTTGTCAACTGCTCCCTCTGTTTGAAAGAGAGCATTTAAAACAAGAACCACAAGTAAACAGGCCTGGATGACCGAATGAATTTCACGAAGATGTGTTTCCTGTGTGGCACTGAGTAATCTGGGTCCCGGTCTGCATTTTAACAGCTCCATCTAGATAGCAGCCTTAATGTTCTATGTCAATGGAGGCTACACCTCCAATTCTAACCAAAATGAGTGAAGACTTAGTCCATGGCATCATCTCCTTTCATTTACACTCACCAGTGAGGTCAATAGTATTGTCTCCATTTTACAGATGAGGATCCTGAGCCTCAGAAAGGGTAAATCAGTTAAATAAGACCACACTGTTAATAGGTGATAGAATTGAAATTGAAAACCAAGAGTGCAAGGGATACCTGGGTTGAGCAACAAACTCTTGATTTTGACTAAGGTCATGATCTCACACACAGTTCATGGTGATGGAACCCCGCATCGGTGCCTGGTTGGGGTTCTCTCTCTTCCTCTCTCTCTGCCCCTCCCCTGTTTGTGTGCTTGCACACTTGTGCCCTCTCTCCCTCTCTCTCTCTGTCTCTCTGTCTCTCTCAAAATAAATAAATAAACATTTTAAACCCCCCCCAAAAAACCAAGAGTGTGAGATATGATGGGATTCAGGACACGCTGCCCCAAAATATAGTGCCTTGACATATGGATACTTAAGTGGAAGGAATTTGAAGAAATGGCATATGCAAAGTCATGCTCACTTTCCCCTGGCCCTTCTCCCCTGAAACAGGCTATAAACCCTCTGTGAGAGGTGGCTTCTCTGTACCCAGAAGAAAGGAACATTCTCATGTCCAAAAACAAAGGGATGCCAAGAAGAATCCTAGCAAACAGGCCTTGCTAAATTCCCCATTTACAATACTTACCTCATACTCCTTGACCTATCATATTTCTACATGAACACCCACTATTCATCACACCTAGTATAAAAATACTCAGGCCTGTTTCTTCATGGCTTCATTTCCTTATGAAGGCCCCCAAGTCATGTAAAATCTATATTAAATATATGTGTGTTCTTTTCTCCTGTTAATTTGCCAGTTTGATTTTTAGACCCAGCCAGAGACCCTAGGAGAGTTGAGGAAAATTTTTCTTCCCCTACAGATGCTACATTGTCCTACTGTTGCTACTCAAAGAGTGGTCCATGGACCAGCAGCATTTGGCATCAGCTGGGAGCTAGTTAGAAATGAAGTCTGATAATTTGCCTTTTAACAAGATCTCCTGGGCTTCACATGTTAAAGTTTGAGAAATGCTGACTCACATCCCAGCCCTTCTCAAATGACCCTGCTCCACAACAGAAAAAACTGAGCATGGAACCGTGAAGATCGTGGAAGAGAAAACTGGGTGTGACATAAATGTCTTAAGGAGAGTGGAGTGCTAGGTGGAAGGAAATGAAGCATTCAGGATAGCAGTTATGTTATGTCTCAGAGGACTGCCTTGGATGCAGCACAGAGAAAAATAAAGTGATAGTCTCTAGATTTAGGTATCTTTACCTCCTGGGTCTGCCATTTACTAGCTACAAAACCTTGAGAAAGTTGTTAAATCCCCTGAGTCTCAGCTTATCTCCAAATGAGGATAATGCTACATCTTAGGTTGTTCTGATTTTTAGTGGTGTGTGTGTGTGTGTGCGTGCGTGTGTGTGTGTGTGTCTGTGTGTGTGAATATATATAACATGCCTAGAATGTCATAGGTCATCAATATGGGTTCATTTTAAATACTAATATCCACATTAAATATTATGCCATCCAGAGTCTGAGGGTACGTGAAAAAAGAATTTTCTTGCAAACAACAGAAACCAGTTCAGAACTCTGGCCAGTTCAAGGGATTCGTTACCAAATATTATGCAGTTTACAAAAAAATCATTGTAAGTAGCTGATTCAAGCGGGAGCTTCCAGAAACAATTCCCAGGCTCAGAAGCATACTTGTGCGGCACTGCAGAAAGCCTTCCTAAGGATCTCACTGCCTCCACGGCAGTCCAGCACTGGTGAAATGACTGCCTTACCTTCTGCCCTCTCCCTCTCGGTTCAGGTCCAAATTGAGTCCCATACTTTGGTATATCTCATTGGTGGAGCCTAGATCACAACCAAAACCCTGTTTGTAGGGAAACCTGGGAAGTGTAGTTGCTAGCTTTCCAGTGGCTGCAGAATAAGGAGGCACTCCAGAAGGGGCTTAGAATGGATGACAGGGGACAGCCCATACTATCCACAACAAGTGGAGATTGCAAGTCCTAAATAGGACAATCTGTTCTAGGGGTCAGGGCCTTATCTGGAGGCTGTATGGGATGGGGGTAAGGATAGATCACCAAGTATGAATAACTAGAAAGCAGGATGTCAAAAGGAGCTACAGAGAAGCTGATAGGTAAATTCATTTCAGGCACTGTATTGAACTTGCACATGCACAGAGTTCAGGGATCTCTGCCAGCAGGACCTACTGGGGTGACATTAGTAGGCAGAGACTTTCTCTTTGTGCTCATGCCTGCTTACTCATTCTCTGGCACCCTGCCTGGAGCCCACATTCTACCCGAGGACCCCAAATCCCCACTCTGGTGCCCAACCTGGCTCGGCCTGATCAGGATTAATTCATAAGAACATGTAAAGTGGAGGCTAAGGGCTTGATGAATTATGTAGTCACAAGGATGTGTCTGAACTTCATTGGAGCTTTCCAGTACCAAGTTTCCAGGCCATGGGAGTGTGCCAGCAGAGGGTAGACACTTACTAGTCATGGCTGCTGAGAGATTCAGGCGTGTGGAGTGCTGAGCCAAATGGCCTGTAGGGCCTTTTCTTACTCTGAAGTTCAAGACTCTCTTGAGGCACAAGGTCTTACAACCCTGGAAGTGGCTATAAGAAGGAGGAAGCATGGCAGACCAATAGGGAAGATTTGGAGTCAGGGCTCTCTACAATGTGCAAATCACTGTCAGAGCAGTGTCTACCTCCCTAGTTTACTGAAGCACCTGACCAAGGGGCTTCTTAGAAGCAGGGGCAGTGCCCCATCCCTCTGTTAGACAATTAATTGCATTGTTCTGTATGTTATTTACTTGAAGCAGTCAGTGCTCTCCCTTCTGAAAGGAGCCTGGCTTAGGCACTGAAAGGATTAGAGGAATAACTACTTTTACAAACCCACAAGAGGTGACCTATAAATAGATTCTTTCCATAATATTGTGAATATATGTGAACCAGAACTGTTTGAAAATCCTAAAAAACAAAACAACAAAATGTGTTGTGTGCAGCAGACAGGATTATGGTTAAGTTTCTTTTCTTCTTTTATTTGGATTTCTGCAAATACTTTTATAAAGTTCCTTTGTAGACTTCAGAAAAAGAAATCATTTCTCTGGACTTAAAGGGTAGATCATGAATCACTATATAAGGAAGAAGCAGACATGTTTCTAAGTTTGTCTCGTTTTGTCTTTGGCTTGCTAAAGGCCATCAGTGAGACTGAAGGCTCTGGGCCTCTGTAGTTCCAAATCCAAGTTGATAGGGCCTCAGACTCTGTAGTTTGCCCTCTGTGTGTGGTCTCTGTTTTGTTTGGTTTGGTTTGATGTGCCCAGGTGAGCAGGCTGGTTTGAGGTGTTGGTATCCATACAGCAGCAGAGGGGACAAAAGGCTCTGGGGCCACTTCCTTTCCTACACAAGCAAAAGTGTTCCTTCACAATCCATAGGATCTGGGTCTGACTTCTAGATAAAGATGGCAACTCAACACCTGCCTCTGACTTTGATCTCTCCTGAAACCTACTAAACTATAATAAAGAAAGTGAACAGGACAGGAGGTAATGAGGTTTGGAAGCTGGAAAGCAGATGAGAGCCAAATCTGGCAGTGCAGAAAGCTGAGATCTACACAGTTTACACTGCACCACCGTCAAAGAGCTCAGGACATGGCTGCAGCAGGCACTTCTGCAAGTAACCCACCACTCCATACCACAACTGCCTCTCCCCCACCCTGTCAGGAGACTGGAGAGTTAGTCTATGGAGAGAGCTCATGGGCCGTCTCAGAACTAGGAATAGTGGGTACAATTGAGAACAGCACTCTGTACGAAAACGATGGGAAAATGACATGTGTTGTGCCTACTGGCAGCTGTCGTGGGCAGCCCTCTTTCCTCATGCAGCTCCCAGAGCACAGGCAAGCAGGTCTTCACCCTCTGTGGAGGATGCTGGAAGCTTCTCCTCAGGGGTGTCAGATGGCCCAAGAGGAGAAACCTGAAGGTACTGACATCAGGGGTTTCCCAACTCATGGCCCAGGCGGGTCACCCCCTGAGTAGCTAATAGTCAACAATAGTCCCCAATCCCTGTGCAAAACATTCAGTCAGACTTTTGCTCCCTTAGTCATCTTCTCCACTCCCTTCCCTTCTCTAATAAGCTGGGACCTGTGTGTCTTTTTGCCTTCTCCTGGGCTCCAGACCCATCCCCTTTGGCCTTCCCAGGAATGTTATCTTGGTCCTCTTCCTGTCAGATAATAGATCCTTCTAATTAGCACTGAAACCCTCTCAGGTCTCCTCCATCTCACAGAACCCCTCCTTCAGTCCCACATCGTCTCCATTCCTAAAGGCCACCTCTTCTGCCCCTCACAGCCAAACTTTCTCACATTCCACTGATTTCCCAATCCACTCGAGACTGTTTTATATCTCACAACCTTTTCAAGGAAGGACATGGTCAGTCCTCTCCTTGACTTGACAACAACATTCACTAATGTTGACCACCATCTTCTTGAAATACTCTCTCCCACTGATTTCCATGGCACCCTGTTCTGATTTCTCTCCTACTTCACTGACTTCTCAGCTTCCTTTGCTACCTTGCCCTCTCCCACTCAACCTATAAATAGTGTTCTTCAGGGTTCAATCCTAGGCTTTCTATTTTTCTCACTCTGCATTCTCTCTTTAGCTGATCCCATTCAGTTGTTCTTGAACATGTGTCTTGAGCTCAGACCGCTCCTTAAGTTCAATTTCATCTTTGGAGGCAGTGTAGATATCTCCAAATTAACTGTCCACACTGAATTCGCCATTTCTCTCCCAAACTTGCTTCTCTTCCAAAGCCCTCCTCATTAATGGCCAACATCTGTAGATGTTGTTCGTGTTGAACACCTGGAGTCATGTTTGACATCCTCTTCTCCTGTTCAAACCTTTACTAAGTTCTGTTGATTCTACCTCCAAAATGTACCACAAATCCACCTCTTTCTCTCCATCTTCACAACCACCACCAGAGTCCAGGCCTCCATCATCTCTTGCTTCCAGACTACTTGCCCCACATTCATTCTTGCCCTCCAGTATCACTCCTCTGCTTCAGAACTTCCAGTGGTTTTCCACTGTTTTTAGGATAGAACAAAATCCTTCACTTGGCTTCCAAGGCTCAGGCTAATCCAGTCTCTCCCCCTCCTGCTTCCACTTTTGTCTTTCTAGCCACAGGGTTATTCCTTCACTTCCTGCCCCTGGGCTTTTGCACTTGTTACTCCCTTTACTCATGGTATCCTTCCTTCTCCGCCCGCCCTCCTCAGTGTTATGGACTGAATGTTTGTATCTTCCCAAAATTTATTTGTTAAAGCCCCAACCCCCTAATGTGACTGAATTTGGAGACAAGGCCTTTATGGAGGTAAGTAAGGTTAAATGAAGTAATAAGAGTGGGGCCCTAATCCAGTAGAATTCGTATCTGTATAAAAAGAAACTCCAGAGAGCTCTCCCTGCCCCAACCCCCCACCATGTGACAGAGCAAGAAGATAGCCAGCCGGAAAGGATCCTTGCCAGAAACTGACTCAGCTGACACTTTGATCCTGACTTCCCAGCTTCCAGAACTGTGAGAAATCAATTTCTGGTATTTAAGCTGCCCAGTCCATAAGTATTTTGTTATGGCAGCTCTAACTGGCTAATCACACTCAACTAACTTATACCATTTAAGTCTCCATTTAAACCACATTAAAAAAAATCTCTGAATCCCCATTCCCACACCACATTCCCATTTAAAGAGGACTTTTTTTAATTTAAAGAATTTATTGCAATATAATTATTTCTCCTACATTCTTTTTTTTAATTTTTATTTTAACTTGTTTTATTTTATTAAATTTACATCCAAATTAGTGAGCATATAGTACAACAATGATTTCATGAGTAGATTCCTTAGTGCCCCTTACCCATTTAGCCCATCCCCCCTCCCACAGCCCCTCCTGTAACCTTCAGTTTGTCCTCCATATTTATGAGTCTCTTCTGTTTTGTCCCCCTCCCTGTTTTTATATTATTTTTATTTCCCTTCCCTTATGTTCATCTGCTTTGTCTCTTAAAGTCCTCATATGAGTGAAGTAATATGATTTTTGTCTTTCTCTGACTAATTTCACTTAGCATAATACCCTCCAGTTCCATCCACGTAGTTGCAAATGGCAAGATTTCATTCTTTTTGATTGCCGAGTAATACTCCATTGTATATGTATACTACATCTTCTTTATCCATTCATCCATTGATGGACATTTGGCCTCTTTCCATATAAAGAGGACTTTTGATATTCAACCTCATAGCAGTCGGGTTCTCCTTTGTAGCATTTGTCACTATAGCATTAATTTATTGCACAAGTGTTGCCTTCTCCACTAGACTATGCTTGATAGAGGTAGAGACAGTGGTCTGTGTTGTTCAGTGATATAACCCCTGTATCTAGCACAGGGTCCAGAACATAGTAGGTGCTTAGCAAAAATCTTAATGGGTGATCTTTACAGTTATCCCTGAATTTGAGGAAATCTTGAACAACTTAAAAAAATTTTTATTTTTAACTCCAAAATCTTATAGGAGAAAGGAAACAAATCTTATATTCTATATGACTCTTTTTAATTTGCAATGCCTAACTTGTCAGAGCTCAAATATACATTTTCATGTTGCAGTAATCAGTGCTGCTTTATACTCTGCCTTTTTTACTGCAGTGGAAAGGATGCCAGGAAAATCTCCCTTCTGGGACCTGGGCATTCAGTCAAATGCTGCCTTATCACATGGCTTCTTCCCTTTGATCACCAGACTATTCCTTAAAGTAGTTCAAGCCTGTAGGCCCTAAGTTACACACAAAATAGTGTAACATGTAATTGTGTGGTAGTTTGAATATAGGTTCAAATACTAGATCAGAAGGAAAAGTCTATGATTGTTAGTGATGCAATCCAAGCAGGCAATAGTTCATTTGTACATGTGTGGGCTAGCCCCTGAGTGCCCAGCCTGTCTCCATTAGAACCACAACTACACCCAGTTAGTCCCACAGAGGAAGCAGCTCTCAGGTCTTCCCGGCCTGGGCTGTTTCTATACAATGTTTAACAGCTGCTGGTGGAATTGTTCCCTGCCATGGACTAAATATCGTGTCCCTTCAAAACTCATATATTGTCGTCTAATTCCCACTGCAGTGGTATTTGGAGGTAGGGTATTTGGAAGGTAATTAGGTTTATGAGGCCATGAAAATGCCCCTCAACCCCTGTTGGGATTGGTGCTCTTATAAGAAGAGACCAGAGCCCCTTCCTCTCTGCTCTGTGAGGACGCAGCAGGTAAATGGCTGTCTGGAAGCCAGGAAGAGAGCCCTGACCAGGAACTGAATCTGCCAGCACCTTTTTTGGACTTCCAAGTCTCCACAACTGTGAGAAATAAAAGTCTCTTGTTGAGGCTGCAGTCTGTGGTAGTCTGTGGTAGTTTGTTCTAGCAGACCAAGGTGACTAAGGCCTCCTCCAATATCGTCTCCCTGTAAGTCTGCACTATATTCTGCATCAAGGGACTGTCCACTTCCTCCCAGGGAAGGTTGCTTTTGAATTTACTGTTGTTTAACTCCTGTCTGATGACACTCTGCTGTCTGTAGAAGAGCTCGCTCAGAGGAAAATAGCCTGCTCTTAGTGTCACTCTCCAAACCAGAAAATTAGTCTTTAACTAGAGAAATGTCATTATCGTGACTTCACATGCACAGATACAGACAGAGGTCACACTTTCCACCATTTTTCATGCCCAGTTATTATACGGATATACTGAGTCCTTCCCTATTGTTGAGCCCTCTAGTTGTTTCCAACTTTTTCACTACTACAAATAGCAATGATCAAAACATTTTTGTACTGCTTGCTTTTTTTCTAACTTTTAGATTTTTCCTCACAGTTTCCTGGTTAAAGCGTAGGAGTTATTTTATAGCTCTTACATAAATCCTATTCCTTCATAAAAGCCACAATATATGCAGGGTACCAGCAATGTGCAAATGAGCCTCCTCGCTCACATGCCAGCCCATACTAGGTCTTGCCATTTCTCCTTTTAACTAATTTTATAGATACATTTTAACTAGTTTCATAGATACATAATGAGCCCTTAGATTTATTTTACTATTCATTTCTTTCTGCGAGAGTTCTATATGTGTGGTGAACAAAATGCTAACACTCTGAAAATCAGTTATCATTTGCCAACAATCAGAAATCTCTGCTTGATGACCCATAGTTTCAGCTCTGCCATAGCACTTTCCTCATTCACAAATCCACAAGGTATTGTTAATATCAGTGATACTTCAGGGGACTTAATGGGGACAAACGGTGGAAGAAAAAGCAAACAAATGAACAAATAAGCAAGGAAGCATTTCCTCTTGCAACATGGGCCTCCTCAAAGTCACTGTGTTCGTGGAAGGCCATCTAGTGGACCCACAAGGGAAAAATGCACAGTGGTGTGGAAAGGAGGCCATTTTCCCAGGCACACACAAACGGGTTGGGCAGGGCTTTCAGGACGAATTCTGGCTCAGAGTCCTGCTTCCTCACAGAAGGAAGAGCTGTAGATTTCCCCAACTCCCATCAGCTACTATATACCATTATTTCACATTTCTTGGGGAGATGATGGACTGGCTGGCCTCTTCCTGATGGGGGTGTGTGGAAACCAGAAGGGAATAAAAAACAGTTGTTATATCTATTAAACTATACAAAGTTGGGGACTCAGTTAAAGAAGTGAATTTCTAGTGTGCACACGCATGCAAACCATGTGTGCACTTTATGATTCCCATAAAGTAAGGTGCCAACATTAGAGGTGTCTATTCGTTCACCAAATATTAGTTGAGTTCCCAGTATATGAACAATGCCATCCTCATTCTACAGATGGCTCTAGTTGAGACTGGGATGGAGAGTCTAAAGGAAGGGAAAAGACTTAGCTGTGAAAATTAGTTAAGGTAGAAGACAATGAGACTTAAAGAGCATGAGGTCACTCTGCAATAGAAGAATCAGAATCTTCCATGGAGGAGGTGGGACTCTTTTTCTCAGGTTTGTTTTTTATTTCACCTAAATAAAATAATACATGCTTCTAAAAATTGAAAACAAAACAAAACAAAACCAAAAGTGAACCATCTTCTCATTACCCACATGCTCCCATTCTTGACAGGGAACTGCTGTTTATTAGAGTTTGTTTTGTATAATTCTGGGAGATAGATTTTAACCCAGGACTTAAAGGATGAAAAGGTCCAGTGGAAGGGAACAGGATAGGAATAAATATGGTAGAGGATGCTCTAGTACATGAAGGGTTAACTGGAAATGGGCACCTAACCCTGTTGTCATTGTGATATTTTAATTTTCTGACGGTCTCAGGTCCCGAGTTTCTGGTAGTACTCATAATTTATAAAAAAAAAAAGAAAAGAAAAGAAAAGAAAAAAAGGAACTAGTTAATTAATTCCAGATACCTGGCTTCTTTCAAACTCCCCAGATTCTTTTTTTCTTCTTTGGTTTGACCACGAAGTGAACCCGAGAGTATGAATCATAAGCCTTCACTTCATGAATGTTCTATTCCAAGACCTTTGACTTTTCAGAACTTTTTATATTGCATTCAAATCCTCAGGCAACATAATATTTCCCTGCTCTTGCTGGCCCTTGAAAATTTGCATTGTTGTCTAAGATTGGGGGACATTTGCTACATAGCAGCAGATACTTAACTCCCAATGCAGTAACTAGCAATCTCGTTTTTTGTAGACCTCCCAGACTAGTTTATGTGATTTTCTTCTGGATAAACTGCACTTAGCTCTGAGAGTACTTAACAATCTATGTTGTAAATTGCTATTAATTATTTGGCTCTATACAGACCATAATACTCATGAAGCCTGTCTACTCACTGTGGTAGGCTCCGTGCCTACGATCTCAAATATTTGCAGAATGACCAATGTTCCACAAGAAATTCTCTGTTCTAGGAGTGGCCCCAGAGTAAATGCATTAGCTGCTAGACACGTGTGATAAAATGATAACTCACCAACAGCTAAGCACTGCTTCCCACACAGGAAGTCTGAGTTATGCCTCCTTTGTGGATATCCCAAGTCACTCATTTTTGAGGAGAGTTAGAACTTTCCGGGATCAAACTGCAAATTGCATGACACACATTCTTCCTGACCCTTTTCCTGCCACTACTTCCCCAGTCAGCACTGACTGACAGTCAGCATTTGCCACAAAATCATCATTAGCATATCTCCTGGATGGTGTCACTGCATGGCCTGTGCTCACCTTCTCTACCCCTGGGACCTTCAGAGAGAGGTGGCCTGCTGCACAATGTGTAAAGCCCAACCACAGACAAGGGTTCCAGCTTCAGTGTCTACCCAGACCCCCTTGCCACTTGACCTCTTGACCCACGTTTCCTGTTTCTCTTTTCCATATCTCTTTAGGCCCTTGATGTGCTCCTCAGCCTCCCCATACCTGCCTCAGATCCTCTGTGTTAGTCAGGAGAGGCGAGGCGCTTGTTATAGTAACTATCACTCTAAAAATCTTAGTGACTTAATAACAATAAGAGTTTATTTTCTGCTCATGCTATTTGTCTGCTATGGGTTGGTGGAATATTTCTGCTCACTATAATCATTTAGGGACCCAGGTTGATAGAGGTTCCTTCTCCACACAAAATTCCGTGATCACTGTGCTGTGAAAAAGGCAACATGGTGAATTACAAGCTCCCAAAGCTTCTGCTCATATTTCATTGGCCAAAGCAAGTCACATGGCCATGCCTAATTTCAGTAGGTACAGAGAAGTACAATCCTACCACGCACCAGCAGGAGACAACTGGAGTATCTGCACATGACTTTAGTGACTACCAGACTCTCCTTTTATTGACAATGTGATTGGACCTGTTTGACAGCCATGCTGACCTTGGCCGTCCTGCCTATTCCACAGCTCTGCTTGCTCCTTCCGTTTTAATCCACCACAGTCGCAGGGGGAAATTTCTGGCTGAGGAAACTGGACCACTACTTCCTGCCAGAGGAAGGAATTGATCATCATTCATGTGAGATCAGAGTCTCAGTATTAAACAAAATTCCCAGAGAGTTTCCAAACACCTTCTTAACCAGTAGCTTGCATTCAGCCAGCCAAGTAAGCTCCACAAACATTTCTTGAACTCATACTATGTGCCAAGGACCCTGGGAGGTGCTGGGGTTACACCCATCCACCACACGCAGTCACTACTATGAAAGAACAAACACACAGGCTAACAGGTTAAAAAATATCCAAAACAAGCCTTGCCTCCTTTACTATCCCAGAGCTTCAGAAGTAGTGATGGGGCCAGAAGAAGGATAGCTGATTCAACTCAGCATCAGGTGGGTCAGCCATGCTCAGGCACAAAACTGCCAATAGTGGAGGGGGGTTGGCCCACTCTCTTTGCTTCCACAGAGAAGTCATGTCACGAAATCATGGGACTGCCCACCCTGAGGCAGGACTCATAGGAAAAAAAGAAAAAAAAAAAAACAACAGCATGTTAAGGCTTTTCTACAAGTTGCCAGTTCATGACATGGCAAGTGGACTTGGCCTGGGTTCGAGTCTCAGCTTCTATATTCACAAGTGAGCCAACTCTCCGGGGCTGCTTCCTATCCGTAAAATGAAGATTTTGTGAAGATTACATGAGATAATATATACACAGCACTTACCAGTCTCCCGAATGTGGGAGAGAGCCCGAAATGGTATTCTCTGCTAATGTTATCTGAAGCTTGCCCAAGCACCTGCAGTGGGTACACAGTGTATTTGATCAGTTTTTAATCACTCTCCTTCTTTTGCAACAAACTGTGTTTCAGTAATAATCAGGAAATGGAATAAGTCATAATAATGGCCATTAAAAAATGCAGTAAAATTTTCTTTTGATTAAGCTTTCTATATATAATCATGACAGTAAAACATAAATATCCAGCACAAAAAAGGAAGTACATTTTTGGTACAACAAAGGAAGGAAACAATGGATTAGTGTTTTTTAATTACAATAACTTTTTTTAATATAGAGGAGAAAGATGTATACTTAAAAATTGGTTCATCATGGTAATGGATGATAGTACAATTCCATAACAACTGATAAATGTAAGGTAAAAAAATAAATTTGAATTTTAAATACATTTTCAAATATTACTCAAATTTAATCATGCATTTTGTGTATGGTAAATTTGCACATAACAAAAATATTATGTTTTGCAGTTGGCATAGTTTCAAAGTTTTAAATTTTAAAAATGAAAACTCCAAGTCATCATATAGAAAGTGAGACTAGAAATAACTCACATTCTGTTTCTTCATCTTTGCAATCATTCTGCTATCATTGTTTATTTCAAATCTACTGTTTAAATGCGGGAATATGTAGTTCTACAGAGGATTAGACATGAACTTGAAGTGAACTCACTCAAAGGGAACACAGGCCGGTTTGCTCTCAAAAGGAATGGGTGTAGCTAAGCCCAGGCTAATCCACAGCCAATTGTATAATTGGAAGTTCTCTGAAATAATGTTTCATGGTACATAAAGTTTAGTAAGGACTGCAGTGGGCAGCATTCTAAGATGGCCCCCAAATTGCAACGCCTGGGGACCAGGCATTTTCTCCTGTTATTCAGTTAAACACGAATCTAGGCCCTGCATTGAGGGACTTTACAGAGGTAGTTAAGGTCTCACCTCAGTTGATCTTTTAGGGAGATTATCCAGGTGGCTTGGCCTAATCACATGAGCCCTTTAAATCTGGTTGTGGAAGTCAGAGACATAAGGAATCTGAGATGTGAAACAGGAGAAATTTTGGATGCATTGTTG
This sequence comes from Acinonyx jubatus, assembly GCF_027475565.1. NCBI lineage: Eukaryota > Metazoa > Chordata > Mammalia > Carnivora > Felidae > Acinonyx > Acinonyx jubatus. Next base: position 57,388,337 of record NC_069388.1, read on the forward strand.
TGGGCTTGAGGATGGAGGGGGCCACATGGCAAGGAATGTGAGTGGCCTTAGGAGCCAAAGCCTCAGACTGGCTGACAGCTTGACTTCCATTCCAGGACCTGGAACAGAATAGCAGCTCAGCCACACTGTGCCACTCCTACACAGCTGTGAACTCATAAGTGGGGACTGGGTTTTTTGTTTGTTTTTTAGCTTTATTGAGATATAATTGACCAGTAAAATTGTATATATTTACGATGTTGAGACAACTTAATTTTTGGGTTTTTTTTGTTTTGTTTTGTTTTGTTTTTTAGAGAAAGCACACAAGCAGGGGATAGGGGCAGAGGGAAGGAGAGAGAGAGGATCTTAAGCAGACTCCATGTTCAGTGCGCAGCCCAGTTCAGGGCTTGATCCCATTACCTTGGGATCATGACCTGAACTGAAACCCTGAGTCAGATGCTTAATTGACTGAGCCATCCAGGAGCCCCTTGATGTTTTGATACTTGTATACACTGTCATATGATCACCACAAGCTAATTAACACATCCATTACCTCACATAGTTACTTTTTTGTGTGTGATGAGAACACTTAAGATGTACCCACTTGGCCAAATTCAAATCTGCAATACAATATTTTTAACTGTAGTCACAGTGCTGTGACATTAGATCTCCAGAACTTACTCATTCTGAGTAACTGAAACTCTGTACCCTTTGACCAACATCTCCCCATTTCTTCCATCCTCCAACCCCTGGCAACCACCATTCTACTCTGTGCTTCTGAGTTTGACTAGTTTAGATTCTATGTTTATGTGAGTTCATGCACTATTTGTCTTTTTGTGTATGGCTTCTTTCACTTAGCATAATGTCCATGCTGTTGATAATGCCCATGGATCATCCATTTTGTCATAGATGGCAAGATTTCCTTCTTTTCAATGGCTGAATAATATTCTGGAGTGTGTGTGTGTGTGTGTGTGTGTGTGTGTGTGTGTGTGTGTGTCTGTCCGTCTCACATTTTCTCTATCCATTCATCCATCAAAAAATCTTAGGTTGTTCCCTATCTTGGCTATTGTGAATAGTGCTTCAGTGAACACAGGAGTGCAAATGTGTCTTCTGGATATTGATTTCATTTCCTTTGTACATATGCCGAGAAGTGAATGCTGTTTTAAACCAGTAAGTTTGTGGCAATTTCTTATGCAGCTATAGAAAAACTAACATAATGGATTAGTAATACACATATTCTAAAGTTTACATAAGTATTATTAAAAATCTATAGTAACTGCACCAATTATTTAGAACTTAAGGGGTGCCTGGGTGGCTCAGTTGGTTAGGTGTCTGGCTTTGGCTCAGGTCATGATCTCACAGTTTGTGAGTCCGAGCCCCGCATCAGGCTCTGTGGTGACAGTTCAGAGTCTGGAGCCTGCTTCAGATTCTGTGTGTGTCTCTCTCTCTGCCCCTCCCCCACTCACACTGTGTCTCTCACTCTCTCTCTCAAAAATAAATAAACATTAAAAAAAATTTAAAAATAAGAACTTAAACCAAAAAATATTTTTCGAGTGAGGACTTCTTTATCAATGACTTTAGAAATGCTAGAGCACAGTGATTCTATAAAGCAGACTGACTTTTCGTTGGTTTTATTATTATTTTAGAATTCTTTACAGATGGTGCTTCCCCTTACAGTCTGCATCTGAGGTGGCTGCTCTGCTCTTGGTAAGCAACTGAGGACTTGGAACCCCAAAAGAGGAAGAACCTTCTAGATCAAGCAGCTTTGTAGCAGTAGAACAGTAATCCAACCTCAGGCCCCTTGACTCCCAGTCCTGCCCCTTATTAAATTCTGGCTGCAGGTGTGCTGGGCAGAGTTCTGCCAAGTCTACTGTAAGTTTTCTGGTAAAATTCTTAGTAAGGTAACCAGTTAAGATTCATCAATAATCACTAGCAGAAGAATGCAAAGTGTTGTCCAAGATGAATACCTCATTGATTTAATATTTATTTAATTGATTTATTAAATTGATTTAATACGTATACCAAATAGGGCTGCTTAGGTTGCCATCTGTCTTAGTCTGCTCAGGCAAGTTTCCATGGGTGCAAGTGGAGAGGGGATTTCTTGTCACCCAATGAGTCCCAAGATTATACTTGTGGGAGATGGGATGAGGAATGAAGAGAGGACACCAGAGGGATGTAGAAAAGGAACACCAGGGTTCTGCCTCAGTGACCTCACAAGTTTGCCAAGAGCATGTCCCAATTGTTTAAGATTAAAAGAGCAAGTCAAGGACACTATGCCCAAGAGGAAGTACGATGGGCAGATTAGGCAGGGTGGGGATTGAGTTAAATGAACTTCACAAGTACTACATGTTCCAGTGTTCCTATCAATCTTGACTTCCTCACCATAGAAAAACATCTAATACCAGTGGGTTTGGCTATAAATTAGGGGCACCATGTAGATGATCTCCTGAGTGCTGACTGGCTCCAAGACAAGTGAAGTGGACAAAAGAAGCTTGTAAATTGTGCAACACCAACTTCTCTTCTACCTCCGTCTTCTATCAACTCTGTCCCTCTGGACATCTGAGGCTTGCATATCCTCCAGACAGTCCTCTTGAGTGGGATCCATTTTGAGGTGATCCAGTGGGTCCAGATCCAGCCCAGACCTGGGAAGTCTCACCCCTAGCCTCTTGTCAGGTGGTAGTCAGATATCAGCACACTGTGTCCCTCAAAACCTAGACACATAGTGGTCCCCCTGAAGCCTCTCTATTCCTTTGCTTTCTCATCATCCTGAACATTCAACTGTGTATTACGTTCATTGCCCCTTAAGGTCTCCACTGATCTGACACCTTCTTAAGACTTTCCAACCAGCTCAGTGAAGATGCCTTCAATTAATTTGTACCTTAGCCTCCTTCCCCACTCAGTATCCCTCTATTTTTAGCCTTATCCTCTTGGATTTCCTTCCCCAGCTGTTGCCTGTGTGAGTATGCCAATACCTTGATTGGCTGTCCTCTCTGTTGCCCAACCCCCACACCCCCACATGCCTACCTTTGGCATGATGCTGAACTGCCTTCCCTTGCATATCATCCTTCTGTTAAAAGTTCCTTCTCCCTCTAGCTAACAACCCTCTACCAGCACAGTGCTTATGTTTAAGACTGCTTCTGGGACACAGGCATGTGTAGACAGAAAAGCATTATTACTTCATTCCTTCTGCAGCTTTGGTGAAAACTCAGTGATAGATATTTATGGAGGAGATATTTACCATGGCTCTGTGTCTGTCAGGACACCTTGGAAGGATATTTTCACAGCTGATCCACATGGCAAAGTCACTCTGGCCATTAGGCACCTTCAAATGGTCCTTCAGATGGGTGGTGACAAGAACAACCTTAGGAAATATACATAAATTTATGGTCCCTGGTAAATAATGGGCTCTCCTCATGTATATCAACTTTCTTCTAACTCAGAATGAGTCCCCTGCATATTCAGGCCACATCTCCTCCCAAATTTTGAAATGACTGAGGCAGCTTCATGTAAATTTCTCTGCTTTGAGTCTTAGACTGAAATGAATCAATTCTGAATGTCCTGGTAGCTCCTTTAGTATGGTTTCCAAGTTGGATATGCCAAGTAGGTGTTCACTATGATCCTCATAAACAGGGATTCCACACTGTGTTTGTGGATCTTCAGGATACCCACAGGGAATGGGGACAGAGGATGCAATACCTCCATCCCAATGACATAAGGTCCCCATGGTTTAAAAAAAGTTAGAAAATTACTGTGATGATTAATTTTTCATGTCAACTTGGTTGGGCCACGGAGTGCCTAGATATTTGGTAAAACATTATTCTGGATGTATCTATGAGGATGTTTCTGGATGAGATTAACATGTGCATGCATAGACTGAGTGAAGCCAATCACCTTTCCCAGTGTGGGTGGGTCTCATCTGATCCATTAGAGGCCTGAATAAAACAGAAAAGTCTGAGAAGAGGGATTCACCCTCTCTGCCTAATTGTCTTTTGAGCCAAGACATCCATCTTTTCCTGCCTTTGGATTTAGAATCAGAATGAGATTAGAGCTTATACCATCTTGATTCTCAGGCCTTCAGACTCAGAATGGAACTATACCATCAGCTCTCCTGAGTCTTCAGCCTGCTGACTACAGATACAATATGTGTATATATGTTATATGATGTATGTATAGACCTATTATTTATAGGACTATAACATATACATATATATACATATATATATGTGTATATACATTATATGTATTCTTATTGGTTCTATTTCTCTAGAGAACTCAGACATACAATTAACCAGATGATATCCATTAATACTTCCAGTTTACAAATTGTTTGGGGGATATTATATCAATTTCCAGTCTCTATTGAGATTATAATGATCATGGATCAATGAGTTAAGGACTGTTAAAATAAATTCTGAGGGATTTGTCAACTCACTGGATCAAGAGAATTTTGCTTTATTGGATATAAGACCTCTACAGAAAATCTCTTGGGCTTTTGATAATAGAGGGATTTTAATTTTGATGGTATTTCTAGTCATGAAATTTGGCTTTCTTCCCATGAAACAAATAAAAATTTACCCTGGGTCATTAGAAAGGATGAATGATTTCACTGCCTTGTGTTGCATTCAAGACCAGACAGCCACAACAACTTAGAGCTGCCTCATTCCCAGCTGGAATTTCTCTTTTTTTAAATATTTCTGTGTGAAGAAAGTTGGAATAAGGATTAAGATTCCAGGTTTCAGAGAACAGGCAGTATGCAATGTCAAGGAGAAAACAGGATGATAAAATATTCAGGTTAGGAAATGATATTCTACTCAATTTGGAAAACAAAATTCAAAAGTACTTAAATCTTTAGAGTGTTTTTAGAGTAGTTTAGCTGACCAGCAATTTTACTTTTTTTTTAAAGTTCCTATGATTGCGCCCAAAGAATTAAGAGCCCACATGGCCCAGGTTTTACATAGATCATGCCAAAATCATGAAACGAGATCCAGTTTTATAATGTATACCAGCAGTTCTCAAACTTTTTGGTCTCACTCGTCAAAATTATCAAGGAACCCAAGGGGCTTTTGTATATGTGCATTCTAACTATTGGTATTTACCCTGCTACAATTATAACTGAAAATTTAAAAATATATATTTATCCAGTCACTTTGATGACAATGATACATCCATTAAGATAAATAATATGTTTTTATGAAAAAGAGGCTATATTTTGAAAACTTTAATGGAAAGTGTAGAATTGTTTTACATTTTCGCAAATCTCTTTAGTGTCTGGCTTAATAGAAGACAACTAAATTCTCATAGCTGCTTCTGTATTTAGCCACTTGCAATACCACACGTCCTGTAGCTTCCAGTGAACTTCACTGTGCACATAAGGGAATGAGAGTGGAAGGGCCAATAGCAGCTTAATATTCTTGTGAAAATACTTTTAAATGTGCAGTTGCCTTGAAAGTGACTACAGATCACTCAGCAATCTCCAGAACACAATTTGAGAACCACTGACCTGCATAACACCTCCTAAAATATCCTATCCTCTCCTCTCCAATTCTCTCACATGCTAAAACTGCTCAGGGCTTCCCACCATACGACCATGCAACATCCTCAACAGCCAGCTCTGCAATTTGTTCCTGTGTTCCTCTGCCCTCCACAGCCTCTAGACTACATAGATTTCCATTTACTTAGCTTTTGTCACGGGTTTCTGGTGCCTCTGCCACTGCTCAGATTGTCCCCCACAAAGGGGAGCCCAGAGCACGCCTGAGTCCATCTCCATTTCCACCCACCTCTCCAGTCCTACCATCTGTGCCTTTCCTCCCATTCTGTGTCACGAAGTCTAGAAGCTGGGTGGGAAAAAAAAGCAGGTCTTTCAACACTCTGAAGTCAAACCCCTTACACATTAAGCAGTCACTCCCCATGTGCCCTCCCCCTTGCTCCTATAACCACTAATTGACATTCTGCTCCCTAGAGAGTCATCTCTTCTGGATATATCATATAAAAGGAACCACACAATATGTGGCTTTTTGTGTCCGGCCTCTCTCACTTAGTGTAATGTTTTTGAGGATCATTTGCATTGTAGCTTGTGTCAGAACTTTGTTCCTCCTAAACACTGAGTATTATTTCATTATAAGGATAGACCACATTATTAATTCTTTATAAACTCATCCTTGGCCCTGACTGTCTACATGCCCACCTTCCTATCTTCCTGTCTTTATTCTCCTCAAGTGGAGGAATTTCACTGCCCTGTTCCCAGCACCTGAGGGAATACCAAGGAGATAGTGGGTACTCCTAAATATCTGTAGCCTGACTGGCCGGCTGACTTTTTTTCATCCCTTCACACCTTTGCTATTGGGCTTCCTTCCAATGTTTGTTCAGCAGAAAGTAATAACCACCATCCAATCTCAGGTGCAGGCTTGGGCTGGCTCCCTTCAGGCTCTTCTCCCAATGAGCTAACAGTGCAGGATGGGGTCACCTTCATTTTCAAAGCTCAGCTTCCATCCTTTGGGCTTACAGGTATTTGGAGTCCCAATGGAAGGGCCAGAAATAGGAGAGCTGTCCACGTGGGGAACACTGCACTGCAGCCAACTAAGCCTCAAGGGCACTGAGCAGACAGACTCCTGCCGTGTGGTCGGCAGGGTGGGACAGGAGGGGATGCAGAACATGGACTGCTGTGAGCCAACACCCTGGCCACCCTTGGGTCTTGGCAGTGTCTCCATACTTCTTTGGAGCTCCCTTACATTCTTCCTCCATCTGCCAGGCTCTGTGCCTCTTAATGCCTCTGAGATCTGGAGCTTCTTTTCTAGTTGTGAGGTGGTGAAAACCTATTCTTGTTCATGCTACTTAACCCAAATATTTGGTCTGTGCCCAAACCCCTGTGCCGCCTGCTGGCCCATCATGTCCATCCCCGAGGAAAGGAACAGAGAAAAGCCTCCATTTGGAGGGGGTTTTGTGCCGTATCTCAAAAACAGTAAATTGATTCAAAGGTCTTTTATGGGTACTATTCGGGAATAAAATGGTGACTGGGATTAAGTCCCTGCCATCAGGAATTACTTGCGTTGGGCTGTGTATCTCTCATGATTACCTGTCTATCCAGTTTCAGGTGAGGTCAATTTACCATCCACCTGACCAGGAGCTGACTGTTTGACTCTGATAATTGAATTAGACACGTTTTCTTCAGAGGTGACAGACAGCTTAGCCTCCCAGCTCCAGCAGCTTCTTTTCAAACCTCTCTCCAGGAACATTATTTCAGTATCTGTAGCACAGGAGGGTTTAAAATGCACTTCATAAAATAATGTGAAAGCTTCTTCTGTAAATAGACTAAAAAGAAGAATTCTCTTTTTAAAAAAGCAACAGACATCCTCATTTCGCCACTCACAGATGCATGAGAATGGCTTTCAGAAATATTTTCCCCAAAAGTTACAAAATGCCTTGCATCATAGGTGGCTCTTTGGTTTAGTAATAAAAGTGATCACAGTGGCCTATTAATTTACAGAAACTAATTCAAGCCTCGGGATACAGTCTAGAATTTTGTAGGCCGCTACTAACAGCTGCAAAAAACCCCATGGATCCAAGGCCAGAGAAGAAGAATCATAAAAATTATAGCAATGGAATATGCAAGGATTAAGGAGCAGCAACCCTGAAACAGCAGTCAGACTGATTTCCGCCAGAGACAATACATCACATAGGTGACTAGCCTTCCTGGATATATTTCCAACGCAGGAAACCATGTGAGCATCTGTTATGTGCCAGGGATGTATACGGACTATAAATACAAAGCAGCTGTGATAAACTCAATCTCAGAAAAAGCACCTTCCTTTTAGAAGTACAGCAGAAGAGCAAGTAATTTTCACCAGGGGTTGGGAAAGCTCATCAGAACAAATGTCACCTGTCCATCATTTGGGTCTAAGGCAGAGAGAGAAGAGAAGAACCCCAGATAACTCAAAGCTTTCTAGCTTGGCTATCAGGACAGGTGAGAGTAGACTAACCAAGACCTCAGGGGTAGACTTAGAAGGCCTGAGGTCTGCATTTGAACCTGACACTGGGGGTGCCTGCAGAATTTTCATGTAGCTGTTGGGGAATATGGTAACAACAGTAACAATATATTTCATCCTTTCAGTTCCGTTTATTTCCTTTTTTTTAAAACACTACAAACACACTCCATTTCACACTCTTTTAAATGCCAATTGCTAATCTTTTATCGCTAGAGTTCTTAAATTATTCTTGGCTATAGACTTGGATTTGTATGAACTCAGAGCTCTCCTTTGTTTTCTCATCCCATGCTGGGGGAACCCAGATAATTTCGGGTCACAGCTGCAGATCTGTGGTTGTAAGTGATCTCCTGGAAAATAGCCGTAAAGTTGCTGAAATTATCCTTTTAAAATTTTTATTTCATTTCATGACATAAAATACTTTAGCTTTGTTCTTGTGGCTGGATCTCCATTTCTGGCATTTCCCCAACCATGCTGTATTATCAAAGAGCTTCATGCATTTTTAAACAAAATTATCCTACTTTCCAGAGCCTTTCATTTCTTTTTCCAGGGACTTCAACTTTTTAAAGATCAATTACACTTGCAAAAAAACCCAGAATGTAACTAACTGTTGCTCCCATTAGCTATTGCATTGTGTGTAGACTTTTTACTTCTCTCTTTAAATACATTCCCAGAAATTATTCAAACTTTTGTTTTTCTGGTAAGGTCATTTTTTTTCCTCAGCATGCCATTGTTTATATTATGTAGTTGAATTTTCCTTGCATACCTAAATTTGTTGCTGTTTAAAAATACCCAGCCTCCACACCATACAGAATACATAGCATCAGTTCCTACCTTCTAAGAACTTATTGTTTTAAATATCAGTTGCAAATTACATATATTACTTTATCTTGAACCTAGAATCAGAAATTATACTTTAGAAGATTGACTACAAAACATGCAGACATGTACATGGCAAAAATTCACCCAAACAATAAATAAACTAGTTAATTAATAAAACAAAAAAAGGAGGGGAAATATTTACAAAATATCCTACTTAAATGGTTAACATACAAATTGTAATACAAATTACAGCTTAAAATTTTTTTTAATGTTTATTTATTTTTGAGGGAGACAGAGAGTGAATGGGGGAGGGGCAGAGCGAGAGGGAGACACAGAATCTGAAGCAGGCTCTAGGCGGGGCTCAAACTCAAACCACAAGATCATAAGCTGAGCTGAAGTCGGAATCTCAACCAACTGAGCCACCCAGGCGCCCCTCAAATAACTGAAGCATTATTGCTTCTCTTTATGGTATATAAATGCTTCTCTCTATGGTATATATAAATGGTATATGGTATATAAATGAGCAATACTCTATTTTTGGAAAACCTTGCTCACATACTCTATTTTTCTTGTCAATAGTAATAGCTTTCTTATTGTTATAAGAAGGAATATATTTTATTATTATAAAGACAATATATTATTATTATTATTATTATAGCAATATATTTTTGTTATCAAACAGGACATTTTATCCAGTTCCCTCATTTTATTTATTTATTTATTTATTTATTTATTTATTTATTTTATTTTATTTTTTTAAGTAAGTTCCACCACCAGTGCAGAGCCCAGTGTGGAGCCCAATGTGGGGCTTGAACTCATGACCCTGAGATCGAGCCCTGAGCTGAGATCCAGGGTTTAAGGCTTAACTGACTAAGCCACCCAGGTATCCCTCAATCCCCTCATTTTAAACAACAGAGTAATGCATAAAATTCTAGAGTCCTCTATACAAATGGGTGATTCTTAATATATTTTCCTAGACATGGAATTGTTGAGGTAAACAACAGGCATGTTTGCATTTTTAATAAATGCTTTCAAATTGCTCCATAGAAAAGTTGCTCCTATTTTTCCTGCCATACCCAGTGTTTGAGAAAGCCTGCCCCTTTCTTCATATCCTCAACATTAGGTGTTTGTGGTTTGTTTTTTAAGCCAACGGAAAAAGAAAAACCTGTTGCTAATCTAATCCATGATTTTTTTTTCTCATTTCCATTTTAAATTTTATTTCTTTGATTATTAGGAGACTTGTGTTTCATGTTTACATGGCTTTTGAATTTCTATTGTGAATCAATTAATCGTGTTCTTACCTGATTTTTTATTAAGGTGCTTCGTTTTTTTCTTATTGGTTCATAAAAGCCCTTTCTTTGGTAAAAGTTGTAATTTGACGGGAGGCGCCTGAGTGACTCAGTTATTTGATGTTGGTTGGGGAACCCGGATGTGACTGGGTGCTGGGAGTGTCTGTCAAACGTTAAGGTAACACAGGGGTCAATTTAAACCAGCATAGTGCTGATAGCTAAGAAAGTATTACAGAGTCGAGGTTCAGTTGGCTCTATTGTCATTTATGCCAGAATCATTTCTAATAGACACATTAATTGTTCACGTTAATATAGCTCTTATAAATTTAAGCAGATATGGAAAAAAGTAATGTTAGTTGCTCAAATCCATTTTTTCCACAGTACAATGTTTAATTTGAAACTGTGAATAAAATAATGAATGAATACTTACTAATCTTCTGAATTTTATCATGACTTTTAAATTTATATATAAATTGAAATAGGCAAGGCACCTGGGTGGCTCAGCTGGTTAAGTGTCCAAGACTCTTGATTTTGGCTCAGGTCATGATCTCACAGTTTGTGGGATTGAGCCCCGCATTGGGCTGTGCGCTGACAGCACAGAGCCTGCTTAGAATTCTCTCTCTCCCTCTTTCTCTGTCCCTCCCCTGTTCATGCTTTCTCTCTCTCTCTCTCTCTCTCAATAAATAAATAAACATTAAAAAAACATTTTAAAAAAGGAAAGAGGCAATAAAATAATTTCAATGTTACTGAATGGATTTTTACAAATAACCTAATCTTGAAAAAATTCTATTTCATGAATTTCAAGACTCACCATCTCTCCAATATACACTGTATATCATTTAATTCCCTAACCTCTTGTATTTTCACTTATCTGTTTTTACGTTTTGTTATATTTGTTACACACGTTAAAAAAAAAACAAACTATGCAAAGGTGGGATTACAATAAAAGGGTAACTGCATTTCCTTTCACTGTCATTTAGGGACATTGTTGAACAGGCCCACTCAAGGATTATTTGATTCTCTGGGGAATGTACCTTTGCTTGAGTTACTAATTACTACTGATTTGGCCTAGATTCGTAATTGTAGGTTTTTGCCTAGTAGGTTTGCAAAGATCTGTCTGGTAAACAAATTTACACCCAAAATTATCATTTTCTTGCCTGTTAGGACATTAACTAGTTTTGTCTCTAACGCAAAGTGTTATAGGGTGAGCTGTATCCCCCCAAATTCATATGTTGATGTCCTAACCCCCAATTCCATACAATGTATTTGAAGACAAGATTTTTGAAGAGGAAATTAAACTAAAACGAGGCCATGAGGATGGGCCCTAATCCAATCTGACTGGTGTCCTTGTAACAAGAGATCAAGAGATCAAGAGATCAGGACACAGACACACACAGAGGGAAGGTCCAGTGAAGACACAAAGAGGAGATGGCTGGCCACAAGCCAACCAGAGGGGCCTTGGGAAAAACCAACCTGCCAGCACCTTGGTCCCTGACTTTTAGCCTCAGAATCATGGGAAAATAAATTTCTGTTGTTTAAGCCCCTGGTCTGTGGTACTTTGTTATGTTAGCCTCAGTAAATAAATACACTTAGCAAAGCCATTTCAGCATGCCTTTCCTGACTAAATACTTAAATTCTACTTTGAAACAGCTTTAATGTACTGAATCTCTCACTAATGTGTTAAATAAACTTTCTATATTTGTATGAAAGTCATGTTTTTAACATTTTGAACATTTTACTTTGACATAAGTTTTGTAAAAAGCCCATAAAATTATCTCCCCGTTTTCCTATTTGACATTTATTCCATCTGAGTACACATTTCCAAATGTTCTATTGTTATTTCTTTTGATATCTGACAACATATTGATCAACCAGTATGGTATGAATCAATATTCTCATCAGCTTTTATTCCTTGTTTGGTTTTGTTTTTAGTATCCCTTAGGGACTTCAGTTGGAGTGCCCTACGGCCAGCCTTCTTCCAGTTCATTCAAATAATTCTCCTTCCTTCTTTGTGTTACCTTAGGTCAGAGGGAGCTGAGAGATTGCTTATGAAGGGCCCAAGCCCTGAAAGCCTTTTTAGATTAAAATGAGCATGCAACAGGGGAAACTGAGGCTTTTCTTGGCTTAAGAAAGCTGTTGGGAAGAAGTCACGCTGACCCATCACTGATGCTGTTCCCCAGGGAAGGTGACATTGGATATTTTGTATCACATTATTCAGTGATGTCAGCAGACATAAAATCTAATAGAACTCTTTTCCAGTTCATCTGGGACTTTATCTTTAATCTCAGCCATCAGAATGTGACACTTTATTCACAGCAACTCATCCCTTATTGATTTTACTGGAACAGCTATCCCACATCACCAGGGTGAATTAAATTGCTTCCATTTACCAAAGATAGAGAATAGCCCTGCCCTTTACAAAGAGATGGGTGATAGTCATTTTTATTTAGAAAAATATTAAGTAATTTTCAGTTAAAGAAGCACATATTAGCTTATTCAAAGCATTCAGAGCCAAGGAGGAAGCTCTTAGCCCACTGTGGAGAATGGTATAGTGTTTGGAATAATTATTAAATAATTATTTAACTAAGTAATTAATTTAAAATTAATAAATAAATAATAAGGTGGTACCGATACATGCTACAATATGGATAATCCTTAAAAATATTGTATAAATGGGGGTGCCTGCGTGGCTCAGTCAGTTAAGTGTCTGACTCTTGATTTCAGCTCAGGTCATGATCTCACAGTTTGTGAGACTGAGCCCTGTGTCGGGCTCGGTACTGAGCAAGGAGCCTGCTTAAGATTCTCTCTCTCCCTCTCTCTCCCTGTCCCTCCCCTGCTTGCTCTCTCTCTCTCGACAAACAAATAAACTAAAAAAAATATTATACTCAGTGAAAGAAGTCAGACACAAAAGACCATATATTGTATGATTCCACATTCCATATGGAATGTCCAGATTGGGCAAATCCATAGAGACAGGCAGTAAGTTAGTGGTTGCCTAGAGCTGGGCAGGATAGAGCAGGTAGGGAGTCACTACTAAGATGTGCAGATTTTCTTTAGGAGTAATACAAATATTGTACAGTTAATTGCTGTGATGGGTGCACAACTCTGTGAATATACTAAGAGCCATTGAATTTTACACTTTAAAGTTTCTGTTAGAATAAGGTTTTCTGCCCAAGGTGGAGCCTGGGGCGGAGGGGGGGGGGGCGGGGGGGAGGGTGCTTCATTCAGCCAGCAATCTTTTATCTTTAACAAAAAGGAGCAGCAGGCACTTTCTGCACTACTGATGGTAGTGTATATTACTATAGCCCCTTTGAAAACAGTTTCTCATTTTGAATAAAATTGAAGAATTACATACCTTATGACCTAGCAGTCCCACTGCTGGGTATTTTTGGTGCAACTGAAATGCTTTCAGGTGTGTACCAAAAGACATTTCATAGGAGCATTATTCAAAATAGTCCCAAACTACTGGAAACAACCCAAATGTCCACGAATAGGAGAATGGATAAATAAAGTCATACAACTGTCATACCATCATATGGAAATCTATATGACAAAGAAAATGAATGAACTATAGCTAGATGCAGTGACATGGATGAATCTTAAAAACAAAAGTAGAAAGAGCCATGATGCAAAAAATTAAGTGTCCTCATATATAATAATTAAAATAGATAGAACTATCTTGTTTAAGGATGTATACTTAGCTCGTACAACTACAAAGAAAAGCAAAGACTGAATTATCATCAAAGTCAGGATAGTGATTATATTTGTGAAAAGGAATTATGGTTGAGAAGGGCCAAGAAAGGCAATATGCCATTTCTTAACTCAGTGTTTACTCATTGGCATAAAGTACTAATGAGTTACAGAACTACAATCTGTGGGTTCAATCCTGCCTGCCACTTGTTCTTGTAAATAAAACTTTATTGGAACACAGCCACACTCTATATTGCCTGTGGCTGCTTTTCACTGCAATAGCAGACTTGAGTAGTTGAGAGATGGATTGTATGACCACAAAGCCTAAAATCTTTACTATCTTGCCCCTTACAGAAAATATTTGCCAACTCTTGTTTTATACTAATTTGTTAAGCTATATTTTATATTTAACGTTCCTTTTGTAGTGTATTGTATTTCACAATTAAAAACAAGATTAAAAAAGAATGTGGTGTGATAAGTACAATGATGGCACCATCATGTGGGTAGGTTTTGAGATCATCCAGCAGGGCTCTGGGTTGCATGAGAAGGACTAGGAGGATAAAGAAATACTTCGGGGCATTTGATGCCTAAATGTATCTTAATAAATGAGTAACAGTCAGATGAAAATGACTGACTTCTACTTCTGGAAATACAATTGGCGAGGTTACTCAGAATAATACTCTTGCTAAAAATCAATGAAAATTAATATATGAAAAAATTTAAAAATCTTATCTTATCCACTCATTTTACCCAGATCCTTTCTAAAGTCTGATGAGCATCAGCATCAGAACATATTAACCCAGTGTTCAGTTCATCTCACAGTGCCAGTTCAGTTTTCCAAAAGTGGCCAACTAGGCACTCATGTTCCACACCTGGCTCTATGCCAGTGAGCCAGGCTTCTTGCCCATTTAAAGTCTGAGAGTAGGTTTGGGGCACCTGGGTGACTCAGTCCAACTCTTGATTTAAGCTCAGGTCATAATTTCATGGTTCGTGAGATTAAGCTCCACTTCAGGCTCTGCGCTGACAACGCGGAGGCTGCTTGGGATTCTCTCTCTCCCTCTCTTTCTGCCCCTCCCCTTCTCCCACTCTCTTTCTCTTTATCAAAATAAATAAAATAAAAGATTTTTAAGTTAAAAAAATTTTTTAAAATAAAGTTTGAGAATATGTTCAATATGTTTCAGCCCCAAGACTTCTAATAATTTCAAGTTCACTTTCACTGTGTATTAAAAACACCAAAGAGCTAACAAGATAATAAGGAATTACCAAACCAAACATTTAAGTGGAAAACCTCTATGGTTAAATGAAACTCTAATGTTCCTTCTGGCGCATTTGCCAACTGGTCAAAATTGAGCTTGGGTTTTCTTGACCTCATGGGACAATGGGAGAAAAGTCAATACCTAGGGCATGACCAGGGTGGGGTTGGTCTTATGAGAGGCCATGCCTCCATAAAGCGGGGACCCAAAAAGTCTATTCCTTAAGCAAACATCCACAAGAAAACTTAAAGAAAATTGCATCAATACTGAGAAGAGTGTGGGAAATAAAAATTTCCCTAGAGTCATAACCACAACCTAACTCTTATGTGGATTTGCAGTTCATGACCATATCACCTGGTGGCCTAATACAACTCAAGCTTTGAGGTTAGTTTAAATTTCTCTTGGACTAGTAGTGTCCCAAGACTGCTGGCAAAAATAAGCACAGATTCTCTCTTAGAGGAAAGTATCTTCAGCCTCAGGCAGATAAAACTCTAAAGATAGTTTTTCAAGAATAGTGGCCAATAGATAGCCAAAGCAAACAACCAAACATCTTGAACAAGAATAAGTAAAATAGTAGATTGGAGAAATCAAACTTCAAACTTCAGATAATTATCAGACAGAATATATAACAAATACTTAAGTGTATTTTTAAAAGTTTTTTTTTGTTTTTGGGTAACCTGAGTGGCTCAGTCGGTTAAGTGTCTGACTTTGGCTCAGGTCATGATCTCGCAGTCCAGGAGTTCAAGCCCCACATCAGGCTCTGTGCTGACAGTTCAGAGACTGGAGCCTGCTTCAGATTCTGTGTCTCCCTCTCTCTCTGCCCCTTCCCAGCTCACACTCTGTCTCTGTGTTTCTCTCTCAAAAATAAATATTTTTTTAAAAAAGATTTTTTACGTAATCTCTACACCCAACATGGGGCTTGAACTCACAACCCCAAGATCCAGTCACATACACCAGTGACTGAGCCAGGCAGACACACTTTCTTAATGTATTTTTAAAAAGAAATGCTCATAACAAGCTACAAAGCTTATGTTTGGAGGAAATAAGAAACTATAAAATGTGATACAGCATATTTTAATAGTAACCAAATAAAACTTCTAGAAATAAAAAATAATAATTAAAATTAAAAAGTCAATTAGTGGATTAAAAGGAAGATAAAATACATGAAAAGAGATTTAAAAGACTAGAAAATAGAGTGAGAGTCTAACATCCATTTAATCAGAGTTCCAAAAGAGAAAGAATAGGATAAAGGAAACATTTGAAGGGGTAATTGTTGAAACTTTTCCTCGACTGATGGAAGACACTAATCCATAAATTCAAGAAATCAAAGAAATCCCAAGCAGGATAAAATATGAGAAACTCACATCTAAATCTGCCATAGCAAACCTGAAGAGAAATTAAAAGAAGACAGGGAAAAAACCTAACACTGTCATCAAAGAAAAAAAACAGACGTATGACTGACTGTTCAGCATCAGCTATAGAAGCCAGAGGACAGTGGAATAATATCAACAACATGCTGGAAGCAGTAAATGTCATTCAAGACTTCTAAAACCAGTGTACACATCCTTCAATAAAGTGAGAAAACTAAAGATATTTTTAGAATAAAACCTGAGAGAGGTTTCCAAAAATAGATCTTCAATAAAGAGAATTCTAAAAGATAATCTTTAGGTAAAAAGAAAGTGATGCCATGATGAAAGAAGGAGCAAAGCATAAAGCAAAAGAAAACAGAAGGTACATGGGTAAGGCAAACAAGCCCTGCTTGTATAAAACAAAGTATTAATGCTGGGGAATGGCAAAAAGATAGAATTAAAATAAATTACAGCATTTCCTGAGAAGTAGGTAGAAAGGGAAATGAAGTTAAATGTTTTTAAGTTTCTTCTATTGTTGAGGAGTAGGCTAAATGTGTTAATTAGTTTAGACTTCAAGAAGCTAAATATGTATGCTGTAATTTCTAAATATTTCTAACGTTTATTTATTTTTGAGAGAGAGAGACAGAGCACAAGTGGGGAGGGGCAGAGAGAGTGGAAGACACAAAATCTGAGCAGGCTCCAGGTTCTGAGCTGTTAGCACAGAGCCCAATGTGGAGCTTGAACCCATGAACTGTGAGATCATGACCTGAGCTGAAGTTCAACATTCAACTGACTGAGTCGCCCAGGTGCCCCATGTTGTAATTCCTAGAGTAATGTTTTTAAAATAGACACAGGATGTTACTTCCAAATTACTAGATGATAAGAAATGGAATGATAAAAAAAAAAAAACTAAATCCAAAAGAAAGCAAGAAAGGAGAGAAAACTATTTTTAAATTTGCCATGAGATCAGAGGGTGCTCGACAAATAATGAAACTAGTAACACAGATATCACACAGTAGGAGGTTGCTATTAAATGAAGTGAGAGCAGGCATTCTCAGCACTTAGCAGAGGAATTCCGAAGATGAAAATAGGGGAAGAATCTCTATTTCACCATCTATACAACCATGTGGGACTCAATGGGTCTCCAGCTTCCTCCAAAACATCTGATGATTTCATGGTGTGTCTTTAAACTTGTGTAGTGTCCAAAGGTGCTATAAGTCATAGCTGTTGTCCATCTCATCATCGAAACCAAATGGATCCACTCCTCAGTGGGATGCTGTCAGCCTCTCTTTCCTCGACTAGTCTGCTGGGTTCACAAAAGTCATTTGACTGTCAACCTGTATTGTGAATGTTCCTCTCATTCCCGGCAAAGTTGCGTTATCCAGGAAGAAGAGTTGCCTTTGTTGGATTTGAGGAACTCTCTTCCTTGTATAAGACAAATAGTTTTTTTCAGCTATGTGAGAGCTGAGTGTGGGAGCCATTGTTTAAGCTTTCCTGTGCTGGGTTTTGTGATAAATTGAGACTTTTGTTTTGTTTTGTTTTTCTTCCTTGCAGAGGAAATCAAATGCAGCAGGCCTCTTTATGGTGGGCTGGATCTGATGTGACAAAGGCAACAAAGTCAGGAAGTTCAAGTGATGCTTCCTAGGATGGGTCCAAGCAAAAAACACCACCTCTACCTTATGAAATAGAAAACATTATGCTAAAACAAACAATGCAAGAAATGGTCCTTTTAAGAAACACAAAACTCAAGTTCCTATCATCTCTCTCAGGAGACATTTCTCATTACTTAAGCCATTCAACAAACATTTACTTAGCACCTACCAGTATCTGTCCAGCATTATGCTAGTCAGTCCCTACCTTAAGGAACTCACCATATAGAGGAAGGACAGCCGGGCACACAGAGTGGTAGAGCCCAGCATGAGCAATGCTGTGATAGAATTGAGCTCAGGGGTATAGGAGGGCCCTGGGGAACCCCGCATTTAAATGGGATGAAATAGAGGGGCCTGGGAAAGCTTCCAGGACAAGGAGAGATGACCCTGAAGTAGGTTGGACAGAAGTTAGCCAGGAGAAGATGAGAGGAAGTCTAGAGGCTTCAGGCAGAAAGAGTAGGTGGTGCAAAGGCACTAAGACACATAGATGGGCAGCTCCTCAAGGAACTGCAAGTTCAGACATTCAAATCTACATAATTGCTGTACGAATATCTGAACTATAGGCGTACACCCATAGAGAAGAAAAATCCTCAGGTGTGCGGTTATATCACTGCAGTCAGTTTTGAGAAACTGAGGATCCAGAGGACTGACCAAAATGTGAATGATAGCAAAAGTCTAGACGGATCACAAATTTAGTTGCAATACAAATTGCAACTGTACAATCTTGAGCAAATTGTTTAATTTCTAAGGAATTTTTTTTTACCTACAAAACAATAAAAATATTCCATAAATGGGTGGACATGACAGTGTTTTATGAGTTTTAGGAACAAATGTGATGTAATGGTAACAACAATTGTGTTAAGGAACATTGTGGAAAGTATTAGCATTCTTAGTGTCATAATGTTCATTACTGGCACAAGGTTTGCTTGGTCTTCCCAGACCTCCACATGTCAAGAGGCAGAAAGAAAGGAAGACTAGAGAAGATACAGTGGAGGGGATCAGAAGGGAAGGGCAGAGGACTCCAGGATCTCAGAGGCACTGGGGCTATTCATAGAGTAAAGGATGAGGAGAAAGGTGTGTGCCAGTGTTTGGCTGGGCTGCAGAAGGATCAGGAAGGGAAAGTGGCTAATTGTGTGGTGGGCAGATAAGTAAAAAGTGAGTCTGTCAATCAACATTCTGTGACTCTCAGCATATTTCTTGAGCAGTTATGATCACACTCTTTTTATTGTTATTATTTTTATAAAACTTCCAGAGCAAGGAAATCCCAAACTTATCAGTCTATTCAGTTTTCATTGTGCTTTCCAATGCACAGCTAAAACATGAATTCAAGAGCTAGCTAAGAGGAAAATCAGAGAAAATTCATTTGCATCATACCAGAATGCTAAATGTATAAAACATAACTATATATGTATTTTTAATTTCCTATGCTATCTCTCCTTGGATAGAACCAAACTCTGACTTAAATCTTGCTTGCCATTAAGAAGGCCCAAGTTATATGTAATTATGGGAGGGAAGAGTGGGAGCTGAGACTCCATCCAGAGCCCCAAGGAACCCAAACTCTTTCTCTAGCCTCCCTTTCACACTATAGTCAGAGACGCTGCTCCTGTGGGAGAGGTGAGCGAGATTCATTCACAAGGCCACCTCTTTCTCTTCTCTGGGTATGTGGCAGCTGGTGTTTTGGGGCCATGGGGAAGGAGAGTAGAAAGAAGAAAAGTAGACAAAGGAAGCATGAGACCAGGACACTAAGCTTCCTTTTTGCTAAACCTCTAAAAAACATTTTGTTTAACAGCATCCTACACTTCCTGGACAGCCCACAAGATCTGACTTATTCTGTGATGTAGCTCATACCAGTGTTTCCCAAACTGAGTTCCATGGGACCCCCTTATCCTTCAAGATGTTTATCAATGGTAATCAGTGTTATGTAAAAACAGACAAGTAAATGGGGAGGAGGTGGGAATCTTTAGATAATTAAACATGCAAACATTAAGTTAAATGATAAACAGGCTTATCTACTGCAGGACCTCTCAGGTCCTTTAATATAATACATCTGCAAATCACCAAGACAGATGTATAGTATTTGGGAGTTTTCAAAGAAGAATTTTTTGTATGTGCATGCAGAACACTTAGTTGCCAGAGTGTTCTGCAGAATGCTAAACCAGAGTCCTAATAACTGCATATTGAAAAAATACTAATGTTAATTATACTGTCAATAACTTACTATGCTTGGATATTCTACATGTTGAAGAGGGTTTTAGGAAAATCTGAAACAAGTGTGTGTGTATGTCTCTATGTGTATAAATGTCTTTTTTGCATCATCCCCTGGAATACAGTTTCATATATATAGATAGATATAGATATAGATGTATGCTTCATATATATATATATATATCTATGCTTCATATATATATAGATATGTAATACAGCTTCACATATATATATAATGAAAAGCTAAATATATCTATATCTATATATCTATATCTATATCTATATATATAATTTCAATTTTCAACACGTAACGGTGGAAAACAAAGTATAATGAACTCATGGCCTGGCATCAGCAGTCATCAGTACCTGCCAATCTCATATCCTCTATCCTTCCCTCTTTTCCTCCCCACCCCTGCCAGCTGGTTTATTTTGAAGAAAATCTCAGACATCCTCTCATTTCATCTGTAAATACTTGAATGTGTATCTCTAGAATGGATGAATTCTCTTTACAAACATAACCATAATACTATCACCATACCAAAAATTTCAAAATAACTGACATCATTTTAACTATTTCTTTTCAATAAAAGTTGTAAAATAGGCAAGTCAAAAGTTTACTGAGCACGTACTATGTGCCAGGCACTGTGCTTAAATCTTTATCAGCTTTTTTTTTGTCTCACAGCTACACTTGGCAGTAGTTACTTTACTGCCCATTTTGCAACCAAGGAAGCTGCCACTTAGACTTCCCCCAGTGGAGTGGTTAAGCTTGCTCGAACTCACAAACCATGAGATCATGACCCAAGCCAAAGTTGGACACTCAACATACTGAGCTACCCAGGTGCCCCTAAAACTGTTTATAAATCCCTAGCAGTGCTTTTTCTGGGTCATAGAGTAGATCTATTTTTAATTTTTTGAGGAACCTCCACAGTTTTCCAGAGTGGCTGCACCAGTTTGCATTCCCACCAACAGTGCAAGAGGGTTCCCGTTTCTCCACATCCTCTCCAGCATCTATAGTCTCCTGATTTGTTCATTTTAGCCAGTCTGACTGGCGTGAGGTGACATCTCAGTGTGGTTTTGATTTGCATTTCCCTGATGAGGAGCGACGTTGAGCACCTTTTCATGTGCCTGTTGGCCATCTGGATGTCTTCTTTAGAGAAGTGTCTATTCATGTTTTCTGCCCATTTCTTCACTGGATTATTTGTCTTTTGGGTGTGGAGTTTGGTGAGCTCTTTATAGGTTTTGGATACTAGCCCTTTGTCTGATACGTCATTTGCAAATACCTTTTCCCATTCCATCGGTTGCCTTTTAGTTTTGTTGATTGTTTCCTTTGCTGTGCAGAAGCTTTTTATCTTCATGAGGTCCCAATAGTTCATTTTTGCTTTTAATTCCCTTGCCTTTGGAGATGTGTCAAGTAAGAAATTGCTGCAGCTGAGGTCAAAGGTTTTTTCCTGCTTTCTTCTCTAGGGTTTTGATGGTTTCCTGTCTCACATTCAGGTCCTTTATCCATTTTGAGTTTATTTTTGTGAATGGTGTAAGAAAGTGGTCTAGTTTCATTCTTCTGCTTGTTGCTGTCCAGTTCTCCCAGCACCATTTGTTAAAGAGACTGTCTTTTTTCCATTGGATATTCTTTCCTGCTCTGTCAAAGATGAGTTGGCCATACTTTTATGGGTCCAATTCTGGAGTCTCTATTCTATTCCATTGGTCTATGTGTCTGTTTTTGTGCCAATACCATGCTGTCTTGATGATAAAGTCTGGGATTGTGATGCCTGCCACTTTGGTCTTCTTCTTCAATATTACTTTGGCTATTTGGGGTCTTTTGTGGTTCCATACAAATTTTAGGATTGCTTGTTCTAGCTTTGAGAAGAATGCTGGTGCAATTTTGATTGGGATTGCATTGAATGCGTAGACTGCTTTGGGTAGTATTGACATTTTAACAATATTCTTCCAATCCATGAGCATGGAATGTTTTTCCATTTCTTTGTATCTTTTTCAATTTGCTTCGTAAGCTTTCTATAGTTTTCAGCATACAGATCTTTTACATCTTTGGTTAGGTTTATTCCTAGGTATTTTATGCTTCTTGGTGCAATTGTGAATGGGATCAGTTTCTTTATTTGTCTTTCTGTTGTTTCATTATTAGTATAAGAATGCAACTGATTTCTGTACATTGATTTTGTATCCTGAGACTTTGCTGAATTCATGTATCAGTTCTAGCAGACTTTTGGTGGAGTCGATCAGGTTTTCCATGTATAATATCATGTCATCTGCAAAAAGTGAAAGCTTAACTTCATCTTTGCCAATTTTGATGCCTTTGCTAGGAATTTACCCAAGGAATACAGGAGTGCTGATGCATAGGGGCACTTGTACCCCGATACTTGTACCCCGATAGCAGCACTTTCAACAATAGCCAAATTATGGAAAGAGACTAAATGTCCATCAACTGATGAATGGATAAAGAAATTGTGGTTTATATACACAATGTAATACTACTTGGCAATAAGAAAAAATTAAATATGGCCTTTTGTAGCAATGTGGATGGAACTGGAGAGTGTTATGCTCAGTGAAATAAGTCATACAGAAAAAGATACCATATGTTTTCACTCTTATGTGGATCCTGAGAAACTTAACAGAAGACCATGGGAGAGGGTAAGGGAAAAAAAAGTTAGAGAGGGAGGGAGCCAAACCATAAGAGACTCTTAAAAACTGAGAATAAACTGAGGGTTGATGGGGGTGGGAGGGAGGGGAAAGTGGGTGATGGGCATTGAGGAGGGCACCTGTTGGGATGAGCACTGGGTGTTGTATGGAAACCAATTTGACAATAAATTTCATATTAAAAAAATAAAAATTAAAAAAGGAAAAAACCCTGCTTTTAAAAATAATTCCTCCATGCTCATAAAAACCTTTAAAATACCATTCACACAAACCCAAACTAATTGCATTAGTGTGCCTTTGCTCATTTTCTCAGAAAATTATTAAACAAATTAGGGTGTGATTTATGATTTTGCACACACTCATGATTTGAACAAGTGCCTTTTGAGGTTATGTGACAGCTCTAATAGGATGACTTATTTAATTCCTACTGTTCTTTTGCAAGTGTAACCACCTTTCACTTTGTTTTTTGCTTGGTTTTCTATCAGACTTCAGAAAACAATCCCACTTTTAATGTAGTAAGAGTTCAAATGTATTCCTCTACAAATTATTTACAAGCATTCTGTGATGAGTGAAGGATGTTCCCATTCATTCTATGCATTCTCTGAGTTCCTCTGCAGATAATACTGTTTGTAATACCACTTGTGGCCAACCTTTCACGTGACCTGTGCAAAAGCAGGGAGAAAAAAACTGTGAGTCTGTAGAAACTAACCTCTACAAAAACAGTATGTCTCCAAAGTGCTCCAAATCATGGATTTCAGATCAAGAAATAGCAGAGATATGCTTTGTGTAGATTTGAATTTTCTTTCTCATCATCCTCATGTCTGTGAATGTGGTGTACACGATCAATTTCAACTAGCACATGAACCAGACACTCAGAAGGTGAATCTAGACCAATGAAAATTTTAACATGTAATAGCAATTTGGAATCTCTCCAATGAGATTGCTTTGCTCCAGTATAGTTTGAAGTCTCCACGACTTATTGGTTTAGAGCCCAATGATCTTAGAAAGTCTCTTCCCCATATGAAAATGAAACAATACAGTTCTCTGTAATGCTTTCTCTGTGCAGATGCTAACTACATTCTACATTCTTGACCAAATGCATTATACTCATTAGATTTATTCAAAAATACATCTATTGCCTGAACACACCTGGTACATCCACAGAAAGTGAATAATTGTAAGGATTGAATGAAATTAAGCACCCCAGATTAAAGATGGTTTTGTGCAAGGATAAGTCACAGCTGGTGCCCTTTTAGAAGGTGAAATGAGACTAATTGGATAATCTAGAAACCAATTAGACTGAACTAGGCAAAATAAGTCACTGTTCAACCAAAAGAGATATATTCAATGGCAGAGGGAGAAAAAGCTTGTAGTATATAAAAATGTGACATGAGGAATTGGAATTCTGTTTGATATTAACTTTAAGATTTCTTTTCTCTGTAATAGTATAGGATACTAATGGTCAGATGGTGAACCTGAGTTAGAGGGAGACTGGATTTTTCAGATACAAGAGAGCATATACATGGGTGTGGCTATCTCATCAGTGAGTGCCATAAAAGGAAGTTTTTTGTTATGTCAGTTGCAATTAAACATTCTTTGAAAATAAAATGAATTTTGGTTTTTTTTTAATGTTTACTTATTTTTGAGAGAGAGAGAGCATGAGCAGGGGAGGGGCAGAGAGAGAGGGAGACACAGAATCCAAAGCAGGCTCCAGGCTCCAAGCCCTCAGTACAGAGCCCAATGCGGGACTTGAACCCACAAAATGAGATCATGACCTGAGCTGAAGTCAGACACTTAACCGACTAAGCAACCCAGGCGCCCCCAAAATAAAATGAATTTTAGACCTAATTCTACTTAGCAGTCTATGTGGCTATATGCTCAACCCAAACAAAAGCCTTAATTATGCTGTTAGTAAAAGAGTCATATGCAGAGCAAATGTCTTTTGCACATTTAGCACATTAGGAAGGCATACACTGTGAATAAA
The DNA here is from genome assembly GCF_027475565.1 of Acinonyx jubatus. Taxonomy (NCBI): domain Eukaryota; kingdom Metazoa; phylum Chordata; class Mammalia; order Carnivora; family Felidae; genus Acinonyx; species Acinonyx jubatus. Next base: position 57,413,182 of record NC_069388.1, read on the forward strand.
TCCAAGAATGTTCTTGTATTAGCATGTAACTACTCAGAGTCTTCATCTCTATGAGGGCTGGTCAAACTAGGGACACCAGCTGTCACCTGTCATAGATGAAATTAACTGGTCCTTTGGGAGGAAGGTATGAAATTGACCCCATGGCCTCCAACCAACTGGCCTCAACAGCTCTGGAGCAAGGCAAAGTAATGTTTGGATTTTGCTGCATCTAATATTTGATGTAGTAAACAGCAAAGAGACCACTGGTCAACCAGAGGATCATGGTGTTCCACTGTATTTCCAAGATCTGTTCCAATGCCTAGTACTGACCGGAGCAAAGTTAACATGCAAATATCACGTAATCATCAGTGACATAATAAGACCTCAATTTGGCCCTAACAAGTTGAGCCTAATACCAGTAGGCTCTCTCTTGGTTATTTCCAGTCTCTATGGAAATGGGTGGGCATCTTTGGAAGTTCTTTGGGTGGCTGCAGGACCGACACAAAGAATGGAGGGAGCCATGTTCTCAGCTTCCATAGGTCACTGAGAAGGACCTGTCCCAATGCAGGAAGCCCAGGATGTGAGCACTCAGGCCAAAGCAAAACAGATAAAGCAGCCTGACAGAGCTCCCACCCAAGGTCTTGAGACGCCGACCACTTCTCTGGACACAACCAGAAAGAAAGAGCTGAACTCAAGAGGGCTTCCTTGGAGAACCTTTTATACCATGTCACCTGGTTGTTTCTTCTCTCCTCCTGCTAGTCCTTCATCACAGTTACCATTCAGCTTTCCCTGTTCAGTGGAGTCTCCTGGCACTACTTGAAACCAGCTGTTGCCAACCCACTTCTTACCCACACAGTTGGCCTCCTTCTTTGCCAGGTCATGAAGGAGTCTCTCCACATGCTGTTTTCCTTGACTCCTGGCCTGAGGGGGTTGATGTGGTGTCATCTGTCCTCTACTGGATGGCTTTTTTTTAAATTTATCTATTTTGAGAGGGAGAGAGAAACAGAGAGAGAGACAGAGAGACAGAGAGAGACAGAGAGAGCATGTGTGCACATGAGTGGGGGAAGGACAAAGAAAGAATCCCAAGCAGGCTTCACACTGTCAGAACAAAGCCTGGTACGGTACTCAAACTCACAAACCTTATGACCTGAGCTAAAATCAAGAGTGGGACGCCTAACTGACTGAGCCACCCAGGCACCTGTCTACTAGATGGCTTTTTAAAGCAGCCAGCCCTAAACAGGGAAACTCAGCTGAGAAGATAAACAGGGCAAACCTCAGCCTCCATCACTTATTGATCATAAGTCCTTCCCACTTTACTACCCACCCCACCCGCTACACCAGAAAAATACCCTCCCCAAATTTCAAGATCCAGGCTGATTCCTGGTGCAGCTCCCCAAAGGGAAGCCAGCTGCCATCTGAGGTTGGCTCCAGTGACCTGGCCAAACCTCAAAGCTCAGGATCTTTTTAATGAATGTCCTGTGATCTCTCCTCTAGAACTCCTTTTGGAAACTTATTCCTGGTACCTGATGATGGTGTCCCACTAGAGGGAGAGTGCTGGCCCTGGAGACCTCCGATATATCCCAACAACTACTTTCAAGTGCTGTCACACAGAAGACAGTCATTGCTGTTTGTTGAGTGAATCTCTGCCCTGCTTCCAAAATGTATTCATGTGGTGTTGGGGCGGAGGGGGGGTGGTGTCTTTTTTTGAGGAAGATTTTTAAAATTATGGTAAAATATGTATAACATAAAATTTACCATTTTAACCAGTTTTAAGATTACAATTCAGTGGCATTAATAATTTACATTGTGCAACTATTATCATTATTAAGCTCTAGAACTTTTCCCTAATCCCATACTGAAACTTTATACTCATTAAACAGTGTCTCCCTATTTCTCCTCTGGTAACCACCATTCTTTCTGTCTCTATGAGTTTCACTATACTAGGTACCTCATATAAGTGGAATAATCCTTTTGTAACTAACATTTCATTTAGCATAATGTCTTCAAGGTTCATCCATGTTGTGGCATGTAATAGAGTTCCATTCTTTTTTAGGGCTAATATTCCATGGTATGTAAATATCACATTTTGTGTATTCATTCATCCATTGATGGACACTTGGGTTGCTTCTACCAGTTGGCTATTGTGAATAATACTGCTGTGAATGAGGGTACAAATTACAAATATATGTTCAGGTCCCTGCTTTCAGTCCTTTTGGACATTGAAGGAATTCAGATCAAGTCTCCCCAGAACGTGCCACTTTAGCATGTGGACTGTTTTGAGCTAAAGGCAATTGAGACCCTGTGGGCTCAAGAGAAATTTTGCTCCTCCCTTAACCACCTAGAAGAATCTAAATTGGGATATTTCCCAGAATAAAGTTACTACAGAGATAAATTTTATCTGTGTGACCCATCAGTATGGCAGGGCAAACATCTAATTACCAAACATTTGCCCTTTTTCTTATTGTCCTATGAATTGCCCTGTTCCCCTGTCATGCCCCAGGACGCTATCCATTCCTCAGGTCAGGATGGCATGTATACCTCATTTTACCTTTCTGTCTATACACCTCTTATATATGTGGGGTTCTCATACATACAAAATTAAATTTGTTTTTCTCCTGTTAATCTGCCTGATGTAAATTTAATTCTTAGGATGGCCATAAGAATCTTTGAAGGATGAAGGAAAATTTTTCCTCCCAAACAGTACATACCCAAGAAGTGGAACGATGGGTCATATGTTAATTCTATTTTTAATTTTTTAAGAAACCACCTGTTTTTATAGTAGCTGCACCATTTTGCATTCCCACCAGCAAGAGAACATGGTTCCACTTTCTTCACATCTTCATCAACAATTGGTTTTTTTTATTTATTCTTTTTAATAATAGCAATCCCAATGCATGTGGAGTGATATTTCATTATGATTTTGATTTGCATTTCCTTCAAGGCCAATGATATTTAACCTCTTTCCATGTTGTATGTCATTGTATGATGAAGTCATTTGTATGTCTTCTTTTGGTGAAAATATTCAAATCCTTAACCCATTAAAAAAATTTTTTTTTTAATGTTTGTTTAATTTTGAGAGAGAGAGAGAGAAATTGACAGAGCACAAGCCGGGAAGGGGCAGGGAGAGAGAGGGAGGCACAGAATCTAAAGCAGGCTCCAGGCTCTGACCTGTCAACACAGAACCCAACTTGGGGATCGAACTGAGCTCATGACCTGAGCTGAAGTCACGCTTAACCGACTGAGCCACCCAGGCGCCCCTTTGCCCATTTTTTAACTGGGCTGTTTTGTTGTTGCTGTTGTTGAGTTGTCAAGTGTATTTTTAGTCTAGATGAAGAGATCCTTATGAGAGAACTTATAAGCAGTCAGCAGCCAAAGTAACGGTTGCCTGACTGAGCTCTTCTTCATGCAACACGCCCTGCATTTATTAGCTCACTTAATACTTACAATAATCACACAATCCTTGATAAGAGAAGTGAGGTTGGGAGAGAGTAAGCAGTTAAACAGCACCGACGTGAACATACTGCTCTTGAGGGCAAAGACTCCCAACATCTGGCTGCAGGTTTGGGGGATCACTCCAAGCAATTCCCAACAGGAGCTACCACTAGAGTAACCTGGGGTCGTCCTCTCAAAAGTCCTGATGCCCGCTCCCCTCAAAACTCAGGACCAGTGGTTCTCAGCCCTGGGTGCACTCTAGCATCACTAAACTCCTGGGGAGTTTGTAAAAGCCGGTTTGCGCAGGCCCCTCCCCCAGACCAATTACATCAGAACCTCTGGTGTTGGCGCTAGGGCGTCAATATTTTTCAAAACTCCACGTAATTCCAAAGTGCGGGCAGGGTTGAAGACCACTGCTAGTCAAACACCACGACCTGGTCTGAAACTTATACACTGATTTTTCTTTATTGCTTCCTCCTTTGTTTGATGGATTGGCCGCAAGGTGAGAAGAGCGCCTTCTGTATTTCTGTCTTTCGGTATTTTGACCCCGCCCGCCCCCAACCAACCCTCGCAGCTGGCCGCAGCGCGTGACCGACGAGCCTCCGCCGCGCGCCAGGGGGCTCCAGCCTCGCTGTCTCGTCTCCGGCCCCCGCGCCTGCCGCGCGCCCCGCTCTAAAGTAAACACCGAGGAGCGGCGGCGGGCCGACGGGTGCAGCGCCGCCGCCCGCTCCCTGCCTCGGTGCGGCGAGCGCGGGTCTGCGCCATGGCCGAGGATGTGCCAGCCTCCCCGTCGGGCGGCGTGAGCACCTGGGGCGTGCACGGCGGCATCATCCAGTGGTGAGCGGCCCGGGCGCCTTCCCACCCGGCCGGGTTTCGAGGTCAGGGCTGGGAGGCGCTCTGGGCCCGTAGAATGGAAGAGGTGGTGCAGGGAAGGGGGGAAACCTCACTTCCTCCGTTGCTGTCCCCAGGACCCGGGGCCAATGCCCAGTGTGAGGAGCGACCGTCTGCGCTCCAGGAGCCCTGATTAAAAAAAAAAAAAAAAAAAAAAAATTCTGGAAGGACAGACGTTCACACCCAGGACCAGCGCCTTTTGATGCTGGCTTACCCGAGCCTAGCCCTGGATGGGACTCAAAACACACTTACGCGCGCGCGCACACACACACACACACACACACACAGAGTAAAAGCCCTCCTGGTGTGGGTTTTCCATGGGAGGACTTCCCTGTTGGTCACACTGACCGCGGGAAGCAATCCAGACCGCCCCCCACCAGGGGTCCTGTTGGTTGGACTCTGGCTTACATATACATCTGAAGGCACGTGGGCGTTGGCCCTGAGAGGAAATGTTTCCCCTTGGTATGAGATCCAGAATGGGATGTTTTCTAACTTAAAGCAAAGCAATTTTTAGCTTTAACAATGCATTCCACATTGTTTGTAAAATTCACTTCTGGCTATTTAAATAGGGGCAGAAAAACTGGAAAGAAAAATATCATTAGCCCTTGGGACTGATGAATTCATGGGTTTGTAGCTTTTCATAAATAGGAAAATAATTGAAACCAGTCCTAAAACCTAAAGCCTAACATTTAAAAGGTGAATAAATAGCAGAATAAATAGAAGAATCTGATTACTTTTTAACAAGATTTTAAGAAATATTTCTCAGGATAGGCTTTTTGGAAAAGTTATATGAGTGAAATAGAAAAATGAAGGGTGTGTTTGTGATTATAACATGAAAAGGCCTAAAAGGTTACCCTTTTCCTCCAAAAGAAAATGTTTGATATATTTTATCTTGCATAAGAGAAAAAAATCAAAAAAATACTTATTAGAGCCCACACAGTGTTTTCAGAATATTACACAGCAGTGTTGTCTTTCTTTTACACTCACTAACTCAGACCCCTCAGCACAGTGGCTCCTTCTTGGAAGAAAGGACTATGAGGATGCCTTTGTCAACTATTCCAGGTCACCATTTAGTAAATTGGAGTTTCTGGGGTTTGCGTTATATTCCAGAGACTTGAAAGAATGATTAGAGATTCAAAAATACCTGGACACCTTCCTAACATTGCTTGTGAACTGACACAATGCAGGCTGCCCACAGTGCAGGTGCCCTAAATCGCTTAGGATACTGTAGACCATTTTAGCAGTGAGCTGAACTAATTCAAGTCCTATGCTGTGAATTCCTACCCCTGCAGGCCTCTAAAACACAGGGGTCACGCTCTTCAAGTTTGAGGAGGAGATGAAGCAATGGAGGTGAGGAGAGGCATAGTTTCCTGTAGAGGGCTTCTCTTTAGGCATCCAGTCTATGAGGCAGAATGTTTAACAGATCATTGGTACTGGTGGTTTTAACACTGGCGTTAAAAACACAGCCCCAACCACTTTGCACCCATTAGGAGGGCCATTATCAAACAAACAAAAATAGAAAATAACAAGTGTTGTCAAAGACATGGAGAAATTGGAGCCCGTGTGCACTGTTGGTGGGAATGTAAAATGGTGCAGCCATATGGAAAACAGTATGGCGGTGCCTCAGAAAAGTTGACAATAAAACTACCCTTATGATCCCACAGTTCCACTTCTGGGTACATACCCCCAAAGAACGGAATGCAGGGACTCAAACAGATTTTTGCACACACATGTTTATAGCAGCATTATGTATAATAGCCAAAAGGTGGAAATAATCCAAGTGTCCATCCACAGATGAATGGATAAAAAAAATGTGATAGGTACATATAATGCACTATTACTCAGCCTTAAAATGGAGGAAAATTCTGATACATACTACAATATTGGATGACTCTTGAAGATATGCTAAATGAAATAAGCCAGTCACAGAAAGGCAAATATTATGTGATTCCACCTGTATGAGAGACCTAAGGTAGTCACATTCATAGAGGCAGAAAGTAAAATGGTGGTTGTCAGGGACTGGGGCACAGGGAATGAGGAGTTAGTGTTTCATGGGTACAGAATTTCAGTTTTGCAAAATGAAAAGACTTGGTTGGATGGATGGTGGTGAAGGTTGCACAACCATGCAAAGGTGCTTAATGCCACTGAACTGTATATTTTAAAATGGTAAATTTTGTTACATGTGTATTTTATCACAATTAAAAATATATATATTTTTTAAAAACCTCACATGCAATAGAGCCGCTCAGTTTGTAATCTAGAGCCTTGGTATCCTGGAAGGTCTTAAAGATGCCCAAGGAGACCAGCTTCCTAGAAGAGCAGCAGTGGGTACTGACTGGCAGCTGAGCTGTCCAGACACTCAGAAACAGCTCAGGCTTCCCAGTGAAAGTCAAGGGAGGCTGATTGTTGTCACGTGGAAGAAATGTTCCATTTTCAGCATTACTTCATTACTTCATTTTCTAGTCACTAGTCAGGTCCTCAACATTTCTTAGAGGCTTCAGTGCCACTGTCATAAGCATATGATAAATTCTCCAAGGAGAAAGGTCCTGGAAGGAATGGAACTGTCTCCAGGAATAGAATAGACGTTTTCTGTTTCACAGACAGGAAGGACTATAGAAATGGAGAGAGAGATGGTCAGACCTCCGGGAGCACAAAGGGATGAAGACCAGTGACTTGACTTCCCCTGCTAGGGGGGTGCAGACCAAACAGGTCTGACTGGGTGGGGCCCCTGGCTTCACACCTCGGAGGAAACTAAGCATCTTCTAATCCCAATGCATGCTGAGCCTGGCTATAGACTAAAATAACTGTCTCCCACATATAATATGGCTTTCTCAAATTTCTGAAGACCATGGAAATTAATGAAATGCAAATTTATTTTGAAAGATACAGAATTCATAAGAATTTTTGATCAGGCTGAATCAAAGGGTACTATAATTCCCAGCATATGTAATTCCCAGAGTTATGTTTTCCTTTGTCATGAAAAGGAGCACTCAGAAAATGTGAGAATCGCAGGGCTAGGTATGTGTGCTCTGATGTTGGTTATTATCAGACTGCCCATCACTCAAATGAAGAGAACATCATGAATGTTTTTAAGATCCTAGCAATCAACTTCATCTGATTGTGAGACCTGGAAAATACAGTTCCTATGCAGCTCAGCAAGGAATTCAGTGATCAGATTCACTCCATACCAGGACAAGCTTTATAATTATGGACCACCAAATGACATTTTGGTTGCACAGTGTGAAATCATGAACCAATCTCACCTGCCAATGGTTCTGCCCAGCCTTACTGCCTACACATCCCCAGTCAGCCTCTCCTTGGATCCACATGGAGTTGAAAGTCAGGCTCACTTATCACAGGTGTTTCTGTGCTACCAGTCTACCAACATGGATGTCTTTCTTGCTTCTGCTCAAGGTTTTGGAGGTGGACACTGAAATGGTAACAATAAGAGCTTCCATGTGCCTGCAAGTGTACTAGGCACATCACGTGCTTGTTTTCCGGTCACAAAAGCCCTATGAGGGTTCTCCGAATCAGAGTTTAAGCATGGGTCTATGAGGTGCAAAGCCTTGGGTAATACTCATGATCATAATTTCCTATGAGCATAGGAGACTGAATGCTGAACAAACTGCTGTTTGAGCTGAAGTAAAGGCACGACTCCGAATAGATGCTCAGACTGAACAAACTAAAACCTCTTTCAAACCTTCCATTTTTCCGAGTTAATGTATGCTGGCTGCCCACCACAGGCCAGTCTCTGAGATCTGGCTGAGGACTTTGGGGAAATGACCAAAGGCACATAGACTGAAATGGGGTGCAGCCAGGATCAAAGCAGCAAAGTCACCAAGTGGCAGCGCAAGGCTTAAAGCCAAAAAGCAGCCCTTTGTTTAGGTGTGTGATGGAGAAAGAAGTCTCATCACAGACCTTCGCCGTTATTCTTATTGATAGTATTATTTAGCCTTGTGCACCCAGCAGGCTCAGTAATGCCATTTTGAAAGAGGAGGACACAGTTCACAGAGGCCTGGAACACATGAATTTCCATGATGAGGAAGAGCAGTTCGCAAAAATTTAAACTAGAGTTAATTTTAAGGAGTGAATATTTTGTGTGTTTCTTTTTTAAGGAGACCGTTCTGTGACTAAATCAGTAGTAGCTATGAATAAGCAACAGTGAGTTTGAACTTAACATCTATCACATTGTGCTGCAGCTTCCACAGCATAGCTATTTTTTGTTATACTTCAGGTATGGGTTTTTCATGTATCAGCAAATGGTGTCTTGACAAAAAGTGTATACAAACATCACCTAGTTATATGAATTTGCTACTCCCTGTTCCCACCCCACCAATAGACATCATCCTGTATTCAAGATTGAGCCAGATAATTGGTGCTGGAGCAGCTAGATTTAAGCCATTGTGAAGTATCCCAAGTGTCCCCTTCTCACAATGATGTTAAGAAGACTCTCAGAAAACCCCCTTCTTGGGCAGGTACTGGGTTGAATAGTGTCCCCCCAAACGCATATCTATCTGGAATCACAGAATGTGACCATATTTGGAAACAGGGTCTTTGCAGATGTAATTAGTTAAGATGAGATCATGCTGGAGGAGGCTGGGCCCTAAATCCAATCTCTCACATCCTCCTTAGAAGAGGAGAGAGGACGCTCAGAGAAGAGAAGCCCAGGTGAAGACAAGACAGACATGAGTGCAATGCCTCTATAAGCCGAGGAATGCCAAGGATATCTGGCAACCACTAAAAGCTAGGAGAAGAGCATACAACACATTCTCCTTCAGAGTCTCTGGAAGGACCCATTCCTATGGACACCTTGATTTTGGACTCAGCCTCCAGAACTGTGAGAGAATAAATCTCTGTTGTTTTAAGCCACCTGGCCTCTGGTCATTTATACACCTCAGATACAGGGCCAAAGATTCCTCCCCCACCCTCCACCATATGTTATTTTTTCATTTTCCTAGGAAGCCAATGAATGGGTCAACAACTGTGACTGTGGTCTTTAGCTCTCAGGGAAAGTAAATTTGGGCCTCAGCATACCTCATCCCAGAAAATAAGCTGTATATCATCAATGAGAAAGAAGAGATATTGGTAAATTCCCTGCTGAAAAATTCTTCTATGTTTAAAAATTATATTGGCTTGCTTTGGATATTTCTCTAAAAGAGAATGAGAATGAGAAGAACCCGAGAGTCTCTCCTCAACTAGGACAGGGAATATTGTGATCAGATGTCACTAGGGACCACACTTTCGGACCTCAGTCTCTCTCACTTCTTGCCCCACACACATACCAGTTGCTGGAACAGGGACCTGGCTGTCCCCAGAGGGCTGGCTGTGGGCTGTGAGCCACAGGCAGAGCCCTTGGTTGCCAAGAAGGGGCCCCCACCTGCCCCCCTGCCGGGCGTGGGAGCACTTGAACAGTGAAGACCCCACCCTGAGCAGAGGCCTAAGGTGCAGCAGATCACATAAATGTCACTCAGCTGAAGAGTGAAAGTGTATTGCCTCTCTGTCTCTTGGTTTCTTGTATTTTATATCTCATCTCAGTTTAAAAGATCAAAATATAGTGGCCTGACCAACAGGACTCAGGTTTAAAAACTGTGCAAACAACTGGAGGACGGAGGCAAAGCGTCACACACGTGCCCTGGGTCACAGGCACACAGGGACTGGCAGGCTGTGCTGGCTCCAGCAGTCACCTGTAGGGGTGATAGAGCAAATACATAATTCCCACTTTTTAGCTACAGAGATCTTGGCTGCTGAGCCAAGTGTCTGCTGAGCCAATAATTCAGGCTTCTTTTTAATATTCCTACATGCCAAAAACAAAAACAAACCAAAAAACAAACAAAACAAAACGACAATAAAAATCCACCATGTTGATAGTTAAAAGATCACAATCAGAATGCAAACTGGTCCTGCCACTATGAAAAACAGTATGGAGGCTCCTCAAAAAGTTAAAAATAGAACTACCCAGGGACACCTGGGTGGCTCAGTCGGTTAAGTGTCTGACATTGGCTCAGGTCATGATCTACGGTTCGTGAGTTCGAACCCTGCATTGGGATATGTGCTGACAGCTCAGAGCCTGGAGCCTGTTTCAGATCTGTGTCTCCCTCTCTCTCTCTGCCCTCCCCTGCTCTCATTCTGTCTCTCTTTCTCTCTCAAAAATAAATAAACATTAAAAAAAAATAGAACTACGCTATGATCCAGTAATCGCACTGCAGGGTATTTACCAAAAATATATAAAAACACTAATTCAAAGAGATACATGCTCCCCTATGTGTACTGTAGCATTATTTACAATAGCCAAATTATGGAAACAGCTGAAGTGTCCATCGATAGATGAATGGATAACGAAGATGTGATACACACACACACACACACACACACACACACACACACACACACACACTGGAATATTATTCAGCCCTAAAAAAGAATGAAATCTTGCCATTTGCAACAACATGGATGGATCTAGAGAGTATAATGCTAAGCAGAATAAAAGAAAGACAAATATCATATGATTACACTCATATGTGGAATTTAAGAAACAAAACAAATGAGCAAAAGAAAAAAAAAAGGAGAGACAAACCAAGAAACAGGCCATAGAGAACAAACTAATGGTTACCAAAGGGGAGGATGGGTGAATTAGGTGATGGGGTCAAAGACTACGCTTATCATGATACGCACTTACTCATGTATAGAATTGTTTAATCATCATATTGTACACCTGAAGCTAATATAACACTGTATGTTAACAATACTAGAATTAAAATTAAAGACCTAATAAAAAAATAAAGGCCCACAATCAATATATTTAACTCTGGGCTGAGAACAAAAAGGTATGTTATTGATGCTGATTGGTGAGCCTTTGCATTCAATGAATTAAACAGGTTTCATTTCCTTGGATCCCACACTTGTGTTTGACTATTGATCCTTATCAAAATGTCCTACTTTAGAAAAACCAATGCCAATTTCCTCTGCCTTGTCTTCCTCTCCCCGCAGGTTGGTTGACAATTTCTGTATTTGTGAAGGGTACAGTGTACCTCGTTGCCTGATGTATGAGATTTATGTGGAGACCTGTGGTCACAATGCTCAGACCCAAGTCAATCCAGCCACATTTGGGAAGGTAGGTTGTAAAGATAAAAAAAGAGTATTCATTGAGTAAAAAAAAGTGTGCAGGTGAATTGGTGAGGAAATACCATAGTTTATTTGGGTTCTCAGTTGGAATAATTGGCTTCACTCTAGGAAGCCAACCAGATAGTTAATATACTTCTTTATCTTCTTTGAAAAGCCATTCTGTCCCTTGTCCACACTTAATAGTGAGAAGCCAGGAAAGGTAAGGAGTGGGGTGATGCCTAAGAAAGAACAACAATGGCAGCTCTAAATGCTCCAAATACTCATCCAGGTTTGTTGGGCCATTATTCCCTGCACAGAAATGCCAACATCTAGCACCACACAAACTCCAAGAGCCACTTTTAAATATCCTTTCTGGAGGTTAAGGGCTCTGTCAGGAGCTTTGTGTAGACCATATAATATAGAGCAAAGATTTATTAGCACAAGGATAGTCTCTCTGAGACCCTCCACATACAACAAATAGTATTGAGAAGCTGCTATGTGCCAGACACTGTTTTAGATGCTGGGAATACAATAATGAGCAAGACAAAGAAAAATTCCTGCCCTTAGTCAATTTAGTCAATTTATTACACTTAGGGGAGACAAATAATATAAAATGCATAGTATATTAGATAATATAAATGCTAAGGGAACTAATAGAGCCAAAGGAGATGAGTGTGTGTGTGTGTGTGTGTGTGTGTGTGTGTGTGTGTGTTTGTGTGTGTGTGTGTGTGTAAGAGTTATAATTTTAGGGAAGACAAACAGGGAAGGCTTCCCTCAGGAGTAATATTTGAGGGGCACCTGGGTGGCTCAGTGGGCTAAGCCAACTTTGGCTCAGGTCATGATCTAGCGGTTCAGGAGTTTGAGCCCCACATCGGGCTCACTGCTGTCAGCACAGAGCCGGCTTCAGATCCTCTGTGGCCTTCTATCTCTGCCCCTTCCCCACTCATTCTTTCTCTCAAAACAAGTAAATAACTTTAAAAAAATGTTAAAAGAAGTAATATTTGAGTCCAGACTTCAAAGAGATAAGGCATTGAGGATGTGGATATACGAACAGAGAGCAGCACAGGCAGAGCTTGGGCAAAGGCCCTGCGGGGAGAAGGAGCCTAAGCAGCACAGAGGCTGCAACAGCTGGAGGGAGGAGAACAGGGAGAGAGGACCAGGATGGTTCTCAGGACCTTGAGGTCAAATCAGGGAGGTGAAAAGAGCCCAGGTGGCAGGGAGTGGACAGGGATGTAGCAGTGAGAAGGGGTCAAATTCTGGATATATTTGGAAAACAGAGCCAATAGGATTTGTTGATGGAAAAAATTAATAGAATCATGGAACTTAATTGTTATTAAATTAACAATAATAACTTCCAATCATGAAGTTGTATTTATGTCCAAGGCTCTTTTCCATCTGGTTTTTAGGAATAGACAGACACCAACTCAAAACAAGTTAAAAGGAGAAATTTTTAAAGGAAAAGGATATCTCATTAAATCCTACAATAAAATCTTTGGGTTTCACAGAGTCTAGTCCACTGCTGCCCAACAGAAATGTAATGGGAGACATAGATATAATTTAGGACACCCTAGTATCCTCATTTTTAAAGTATTTTATTTATCTTATTTAAAAAAAAATTTTAGTGTTTATTTATATTTGAAAGAGAGACAGACAGACAGAATGTGAGTGGGGGAGGGGTAGAGACAGAGAGGGAGACACAGAATCTCAAGCAGGCTCCAGGCTCCAGGCTCCTAGCTATCAGCACAGAACCTGACGCACAAACCATGAGACATCATGGCCTGAGCCGAAGTTGGATGCTTAAACCGACCGAGCCACCAAGTGCCCCGTAAAGTATTTTAAAAGGTGAAATTAATTTTTATTATTTTAAAATTTAACCCAAAATATTTAAAATATTATTTCAACATGGAATCTGTATTATAAAATCGTTGAGTTACTTTTTCATTCTTCATGCTAAGCCTCAAAAATCAGGTGCGTATTTTACATGTACAGGCCATCTCAATTTGGGCTAGCCACATTTCAAGTGCAGAGTTGCCATGTGTGGTTGATGGGGTTCCCATCTCAGACAGCCCACAACTAGACTGTAAGTCACCAGGTATCTTCTTACTTTCTCTCTGGTATATCCTTAAACCACTGGGACTCTGCTCCTTTCCACTGGCCTGCCCCATGCCCCTTCCCAGAAGCCGGTTTCCTTCACTGACTTCCTGATTTCCCATTTTAGCTGCTCGGATGGTGCTTCCCATGATGCTGGACCTGAGCTCCTGCCCCAGTGCCCGACATCATAACAGTCTGGCAAGAGAGGGCTGCAGGAAGGACATGTGGGTGGGGAGGAAACAGTTGGCATCTTTAATGCTTTGTCTTGTGCCACAGTCATCGGCCGAGGAAAGCAGCGTTAGAGGTCAAGAAAACAAACCAGCAGTGATTAAGGCTGAGGATCCCACAGCTAGTTGCAATGCTTGGGCTGTGTTTGGGCAAATAAACTTTCCTCTACTCTTTCAGGTTCTTTTGGTTGGTCTAAGATTTAAATTGACAAGAGACAGATTAACAGGAGAAAATCAAACTTGATTATGTATGTGTAAGGATTCCCTATGGTCAGGCAATTGAGGCTTATATGCCACCCAGAGCTAAGGAGAAGGGGGTGTGAATGTGGGACCTCAAAAGGGAAAGAATGCAATTCACAGGAAGATGAAAAAGAGTAAATGTTTGATAAACAAATGTTAGCTGGGCCATATAGAAATGATAGAAGAATTTTAACAAACAAATTTTGTTAAATTCCTCCCTGTCCTCCACACCTAGTTAATATTATACTGTAGTTATCTATGATGATACCTCCCTTAGAGGACAGCAGATCCTCTAAATGCTTTTATGCATTTAGGGGAAAGGTCAAAGATTCTTCCTGAGCTTTCTCTTTCTTAAAAATAATCGGCCTAAAATAATCCACATACTAAAGAGACCCATTTTGGGGTGGCAAATTTTGCTCCCCTACAGTGTCAAATCTAGTCTCTTGAATTGTGAGTCAGACCTCTTTCCACTTGTTATTCCCTGAAAAATATCCTTGAGTTCAGAGGGACCTTATAGGTCACCTGGTCCAATTCCACACCCAGTGCAAGATCCCTTTGAAAGTACCTCTGGGTGGAGCTTTTTATGAGAACAAAATGCCCTCTCTGGACAGAGACAGCCACAGGGCTTAGAGCTGGGTGATGGGGCAGCACATTTCTGTGCTTTTCCTCTGGGCAAACACAGTCCTTCCCCAGGATCTTGCTTGGCAAGCAGAGCACAGGCTGATGAAAACCCACTCAACTCCCTATCAGGGACCTTGGTGCAGCTCACAACCTGCACAACCATACCAGTTTGGGCAGCCACCTGGCTTGAGCTGAAATGATGTGGGTGACAAGGAGCTTGCTCACCGGGCGACAGTGATGCCAATTCAAAATCTTCCATTCCTCCCTTCATTCTTTCCTTTTTTTCATTCCTTCTTCTTCTTTTCGGTGGCCCTCAGATGGACAGAATTGAATTGGTTCATGACACACTGTCATCATGAATCCATGCATGGCCTTATTCCATCTGATTATTTAGTTCCTTTTTAACAACGTGGTAAACATCTGTGAAATCACCACCACAAATGAACCACATTACCAGTGGTCCCATGTCCCATCTCCCTGCCTGCCCCACTGGTGGGAACCGTCAACCTGTTCCTCATCACCTTGCTTTTTAAAAAAGAGTTATAGTGCATTTATATGTATTTGCTAACATTTTGACCACCTTCACCCATTTTCTCGTCTCTTTGCCCCTTGCCTCTTTCGACCACCAACCTGTTTTCTGCATCTGTGAATTTGTTTCCTGTTGTTGTTTTATTTTTTTATGTTCACATGTAAGTGAGATTATATGGTATTTAACTTTCTTTGTCTAATCTATTTCATATATGTATTCTAAAAAGCATATTTTTAATTTTTGTGGCTTAACTTTTTTAAAAAGTGGTATCATGTTATTTGTCATCTTTTGGGACTCTGTCCACTTAATATTATCTTAAGGTTTATCTAGATTCATTGGCCATTGTGTAATATTTCACAGTTTACTCATCCACTGTCCTACTGATGAGCATCTGGGTTGTTTCCAGATTTTTTTTTTTTTTTTTGCTATTGTGAACACTCATGTGTATGTTTCCTGCTGTGCACATGAAGATGTTATCTTGGGTGTGTATGTCCAGGAATGAACCTTGCAGGGTAAGGGGGTGTGTGGCTGTGATGTCTGGGGATGGGGCCAAACTATTTTCCAAAATGGCTGTTCCAGGTTACCCTCCCACAAGCAATTCTGTGGATTCCAGTGTTATTTCCAAAACATTGGCATTTTTAGATCTACTCCTTTATCCAAAAAGCTTCATCCCTGAAACTCACAGTCATTTGTGGAAATCCTGCACTTTTGATAATAATAAAATGCGTAGGAGAATCTTCTAATGTGGCAGCTGCTCAAATATCTGAGACAATGTTTTATATCTCCCAGTCTTTTCTTCTCCACACTGAATTCTCCTGCCTCCCAAATTTTTACCTTCCTGCCCACTTGCTTCATTATGACTTCAATTTATTGATGTTCTTCTTGAAAGGTAGATGGCCCCAAGGGTACAGCCCGGTGCCTTAGGAGTGCTCAGAAGACAGGGCTCTTACTTTTATGGGGGGGGGGGAGCTGAAAGGAGGGCTCCTATTGGCTTTTATCTTTCCATGTCACTCTGTTGGTTTCATTTTAAGTTTGTGGGCAACAAAAATAACCCTTAAGTATTTTTTCACATGAATTAAAATTAGGCCTTCCAAAACTTCTCTGTAATCTGTGAAATACTCTACATAGATACAAAATATTGTCACTCTCAGATTATTGTCATTATGCAGGTAACCATTTGAACCCAGGAGCAGCCACTCCCTTATTCCTATATTTCAACTTGTTAGTTGCAGTCTGCAGTTGTATTTACCAGTATCTTGAATCTTGTAGGCCATCCAGTCTTCTCAACCTGGTGAAGCTCACATATTTGAAAAGTATATCTCTCATTGCCAGCTCAGTAAATGAAAGTGATATGAGTGCATGTAAGATGTTGAGTACACATTATGCTTGCTAGGTGTCCCTGAGTCAGCTTTTCCAGCCAGCCAGGAATTCCCTCGGCTAACTTATCATTCAGCCCACATTTTGCCATTTCATCACTTGGCAGCTGGGGACCCTTCCTCAAGCGGGGGCCAGTTCTGGGTACCCTGGCTCTGCAGCGTTTTCCTTCTCTACCTGCCCAGCAGCTTAATCAGATGGAAGTGGCATGACCTGAGCGTGACATGTTTGAGTTCTGTAAGATCTCTGCCACCTTTTCTAAGAAATCAAAGCCTATTTTTCAAAATCTTTTTCAACATTTCTTGTCAGTGGTTTCCCCTCTGGGGTAGTCTCACTGCAGAGAATTCCAAAGGAAAAGTTAAAAAGAGACCCCAGTATGTGGTAATGGGTATTTAGTTAGCCTTTTTCATCTTAATACTTGCTTAGAGTCCATTCTTCAAGACCCTGAGGTACTAACTTTCAGTTCTCATTGGGGATTTGCCTGAAGAATGGGCCACTCAATGGAGCCTGACTTGGGAAGGGACCCTTGCTCCTGAATTTGACTAATGGACAAGGGAGAGGAAGGGGAAAAGGATATGATTCCAAAGCATGTTTACAAGAGAAACAACAAAATACCCAATTCTCATTTCCTCCCTCCTCCCCCGGGAATGTAGTTGATTCCAGACTCCACATCAAGTTCCTGTGCAGATGTCGGAATGTTTCTTGCTCTTTTTGGCAACCCTGGGCATATGATGGGTAATGCTCATTCTTGGTGCAAGTGATACCTCACATGGGTTAGGGAATTTCCATAACACTGACTTCCCTTTTAAAAACAACATTTACTGAGTTTTTCTGATTATAAAAGTTTATAGTCCCTTTATAGAAAATGTGAAATTTAGAGTAAACTGTATAAAAAAGAGGAAAATAAACAGTGCTATAACCTCACTGTCCACAGATGTAGCCACACATGCACAGTTTATTTGCATGTTTGTGCACACATGCACATACACGTGACCAGCAGGAGCTGAGGGACTAATCACACAGTGACTTTGTCTGTGTTTCCCGTGGTGCTTAGAACCTGCTCATTGGGTGGTTCTTCCTTCACTCCTGAATGAGCATGTGAGTGGGCAGGATGACCTCTCTAGAAATCCTTGGGTGATACAGAACACTGTTATCACTCTTCATTTACCACATGATATCAGTTTGATGCTTAGAATGTCCAGTTCTATGTAACACCCAGACTGAACTGGGTTTAAAGTAGAAACTTTTCCCCAGCTCCTTCACTATAGTTTCTTGCCTGCAGAGAACTAGGCATGGGGGCTTCCCCTTCCCTCCCTACCCCCCCTCCCTGAAACTTGCTGGGGATGGTTTGACCACTCTGGGAGCAGGGAAGGAAAAAAATGGCTAGAAAGTTCCCTCTGCTCAGCTTCACACTTTGGGGGCCAGGCAGACTCTGGCTTCCTTATCCCTTTGGTGGCTTCTTCAGAGCAGACCATGGGAATGTTCTAGTATGCCTCCCTTGTCTTGGTGAACAACTCTTTCAGAAGCCTGACTGTCCATCCTGGGGGCCACTTGCTGGGCAGAATCTGGGCTCTCCCACATGTCAGCTCTTTTGCAGACAACTTCTCGCTATGGGAACTACTCAGCCATTCTTGGCCTGAACAGACTATGGGTGTGACGGCTGAAACCAGGGTGATAGCCACTCTCCTTTGCCTGTCCACCAAGTCCACTGGCCAGCCCATCTGTAGTCTATAAGGAGTCCTATGCCATAGCCAGATGCTAACTGCAGGGACCTCACCAAGAGCTCTTCAAGTGAATCATGAATCCCCTTCTGCTAGGCCTGAGGTGATTGAGCCACATCCTGTCCCACACACCCTTCACAGATAAGAGGATCTTGCCATAAGAAATCCCCTTACACCTCCTCCTCTCTCTACCTCATGAGTGATTTGAGTTGAGGACTTTTTAGGGTTTTAAAACCCAATTTTAGCTAAATGCCTGAGGATGCAAGTCCCATTAGATGTGTGTCTCAAAATTCGCTTTGCTATCTGTTGTCTGTTGTCTTCATGCCTCATCCTGTTGTATAGATACTACGTGGATGGATGGATTGAAATATTGATGTATGGATGAGTGTGCACAGAGGTGGATGGATAGGTGGGTAGACAGCATGCAATACAGTGTAATTTTTAATCTTTTTTTCATCATGATAAGTGTACTCTCTAATTCTGATCCCCTATTTCCCCCATCTCCCCACCCACCTCCCCTCTTGTAACCATCAGTTTGTTTTCTATAGTTAAGAGTCTGTTTCTGGTTTGTCTCTCTCTTTCCCCTCCTCTCTCTTTTTTCCTTTGCTTCTTTGTTTTGTTTCTTGAATTCCACATATGAGTAAGATCATATGGTATTTATCTTTCTCTGGCTTATTTTGCTTAACATTATCCTCTCTAGCTCTATCCAAGTTGTTGCAAATGGCAAGATTTCATTCTTTCTTTTTGTGGCTGAATAATATTCCAGTGTGTGTGTGTGTGTGTGTGTGTGTGTGTGTGTGTGTGTGTATGACATCTCTGTATCTGTCCATCTATCAATGGACACTTGGGCTGTTTCCGTAGTTTGCCTATTGTAAATAATGCTGCAGTAAACAAAGGGATACATGTATCCCTTTGAATTCATGTTTTTGTATTTTTGGGGTAAATATTGTTGATAATGTGATTACTGGATCATAGGACAATTTTATTTTTAACTTTTTGAGGAACCTCCATACTGTTTTCCAGAGCGGCTGCACTAGTTTGCATTCCTCCCAACAGTGCAAGAGGGATCCTTTTTCTCCATATCCTCACCAACACTTGTTTCTTGTGTTGTTGATTTTGCAATATGGTATGCTTTTTAACAGCACTAAGCCTGGAATGCACCTAATTAGGTCTAACCCTGGGCAAGTTATTTCATCTTTTTGTGCCTCAACATCATCAACTGTAAAATGAAGCAATTCATATTGTTAATGATAGTCCCTACCTTATGAGATGTTTTTAAGAAATTAATGAGAGAACTCATGTAAAAAGAATTGAGCAGTGCTGGCAAATAGGAAGCACTCAAGAAATAATTACCTTTTATGATTACATGCCTATTTATCTCTCAGAATATTGTAAACATTTTCACATTAAAATATTTTAAAATAAATATTGTATAATGGTACAAAATACTTTGTGGATGTTCCAGAATTCATTTAACCATTTCCCTTATTGGAAGTTTAGGTTGTTTATGCTGTTTCTCTTTTCTAGTCTCCATCTGTACCTGGTAACTTCCCTAGGAGAGATTCTAGACAATTGTAACCAATTCCCAACCCTCATGGTAGTTCCTGATATTTGTACCCAAATCCCTAATATTTTTGACCTAGGAAATTTGTTGGTTAAGAACTGTATTTAGCTGTTTCAACTTGCACTTATTGGATGATTAGGGAAGATAAGCACTTTTACATGCATTTTGGCCATATGTATCTTGTGGGTACGTGTTATCACCAGACCACTTTCTATTGAGATATTGTTGTTTTCCCATTAATTTATGTGAGCTGTCTATATATTAAATATACATTTTTTAGTTATTACATTTTTTGGAAATAATCATCTCAGTTGATTTTTACATTTTAACTGGTGTACCTGATCATAAAATGGAATCAGAGGATAGTCTGGGGTTGGTATTACTCAATTAAATAAAATGTAGAGATTTTTATGCTGCCAGACAACTAGGCAATTTATTTCTGTTTATGCCTCCAAAACACCAGATTATTTCCCAGAGCCTTGAATCTCACCATTCTTTTAGGTACTAAAGAACCTAAAAGGTTGTAAAAACCTACTATTTTACAACTAAAATAGTACTATTTTACAACTAAATATATAGGGAAGGTTTTAAGTGAGTTTCTGAAGAGGTGATGGGATTTTCAGAATCTGTAGTTGAAAGTAGGAATTTCTGGCCCCTAATTCTGCATTTTTAGACTTTGCTGATGTTTTCTTTTATCTCCTATCATTTACTCTTCATCTGCACATTTTGGTCCCCCTTCCCTGAAGGAACCTCTCAGTTTGGCCCCACAACCTTGATGCTCAGTTGTGTAAGATTTGCCTTTCCTATTTCTTCATTTTTCCTCCTCCCCCCATTTCCCGGGCTTGGGTGGCTTCTGGTAGGAACTGATAGGGCTGGAACCAGACCAGAGAAACATTAGACACTGTCAAATCCTACTACATGGAAATTAAGAGAAAAATAAAGAGGGATGTCAAAAGAAACTAAACATAAAAAAGAGGCTGAATGATTATGGAGGGGATTGTAGAAAAATAGCAGAAATCATTACTTGACTGCTCAAAACACTGTGCCTTCCATGCTCTGTATTTTTCTAATTCCACCATGCTCCAGGATTTCCACTTTCAACAGACATGCACTTGGATACCATGCATGTCATGGACCTCTTCTAATAAGGAAAATGGAACAGACCTCTATTTTTTAATGTAATTGATTATAAACATATATCAGTGCTAATAAAACACATCAAAAACATAACTAGGACATGAGAAGTTGAGTCAGAAGTAGCCGTGTTGTTCAATATTTTAATAGCATTTGCTACCAAAACCTTAAAACGAAAAAGAATAAGTAAACAAATGAATAGTATAGTAAAAAGTGAAAATGACTATCACATTGGAAAAAGAGGAAAATAGTAAAATCATGGCAACTCACATGATGGACTATTATGCAGCTATTGATAACCCTATTTTTAGAGAATTCCTAATGACAAGGGGAAATGTTTATGATACAAAGGGAAGGGGAGAAAGTAGAAAGCAAAACTGCACACATGCTAACTGTTTCACATGAACACCCACAGAGTACATACACATATTGAAGCTTTGAAAAAAAGACTAGAAGGAACCACACTGGGGTTTAAATAGTGGTTTCCTCTGAATGGTATATTTTTGTCTTGATACTTGTCTGATTTTTCCAAATTTCATTTGCATATATTTTCTTTATAATAAAAAGAGGAAATACAATGTAAACATTGTAAGAAAAGAAACTGTAAGTTTTATTTCTATATTTTCAAATCCCAGCTTTAAATCTGGCTTATTCTTTCAGCTTGTGCGTTTGATTTTTCCTGATCTTGGTACCCGGAGGCTAGGCACAAGAGGAAGTGCCAGGTAGGTTTATCATTTTTGTTTTATTTGAAATGTTGAAAGACAAACATTTTGAAAAATCAAAAAATGGGTGACAAAAAATGCAAAACTAAATGAACTATAAATATCAACTCTTACCAGAGAATTCTCATACTTCAAATGAAATCCTAGTGCCTGGAATAATTTAGGTGATACTAGAATGAAGTGTTCATTTCTGTTTTCTTAGTGATTTTGTTAAAAATATGCAAGTTACAATATGTTTTCTTGTTTGAACACTTTAAGTGTTTTGACATAAATGTCTAACTGTTGAAATATTTAAATAATTACACGCAGAGAGCAATAGAACTGTTTTAGTTACTCTTTGAAGTAAAATTTCTAAGCCCTCATCTAATTAGCATATTTGAATTATTTTTGAGAGACCAGGTACCTACGTTCTATGTATTTTTAACGCAAAAGGAAATTCCAGTGTTATCAGGTGCATCGGGTTATAATTGTCACTCAATTACTATTGTTATTTGTTGTTTCTTTTAAATGAAGAAAAATAGGAGAAATCAGTGAGATCAGGAAATCAGTGAGAAGGGACGGAAGCCAAATTAGGAAAGGGGCCTGCTACCCATGAGGGAATGAAGACAGCCGAAGCATTTGCCAAACTAAACACTGGGTAATAGTTAATTTGAAAAAGTTTTGTCCTGCTGTTTTGAGCCTAGACAAGCAGCTACAGTTTCCCAGCTCAGCAAAGTGCCTGGGCTGCAGAGAAGGAACCTCCTCCCTCTTGGGTTTCTGAGAGCTCGAGTCCAGTTCTCAGTACAGGGAACATTGGTATTGCTACCCTTCACTTTAAAAACGTTCATGGCAGTGACAGCAGGAGCCTCTCCCTGTCACATCTCTCTAAGACCAGAGTGTCCTAAATTGGGGAAGAAGAGTGGAACATTTGCAAGCCTGTTTCAAAGCTGATGTGTATGAAGTAGTATGAATCTGTCTACATAACAGAGCTAATAGATGGAGTAAATGATAAAACTCCGAGAAGAGCTTCAGGTCTTCATCAGCGAGTCTATTCTGTAGCTTCTGTAAAGCATGTCAGTGGTTTGACATAATCTTTAAGATAACCTTTATTTTTCAGGTATCATTATGATGGAATCTGTATCAAGAGAAGTTCTTTCTTCTATGCCCAGTATTGCTACCTTCTGGGTGAAAAAAGGGATCACAGGTTAGTATCTGTCATTTAGGTATTTTGGTCATGGGTCACTATCTGCCTTTTTTTTTTTTTTTTTTTGGCTGTTCTACTATTAATCCTTCTTAAGGATGGAAACACACACATCACGTCAACATGGCTTTGATGTGGGCCATAAATCAGTCTCTGGCAACATCACTGGCCAGAGAAAGGCATTTCCAGTTCATTCTCTTGGATACTTTTCATTATAAGTATCATCTCAATTGCCAGAGCAATTTTTCATTGAGTGCATCTTTGTTCTTCTCAATTTCTCTGTAAAATTTGATGGAATTGGTCACTTCTTAAAACTTCCTTTAGCTCTCAAGAACTTTTCATCCAATTTCTTCCCCAGAGCGATCCCTCTCAGTCTCCTTATCTCTCCTCCCCTTATATGCAGGCATTTTCCTGAGACCCAACCAGTGGTGCTCTTCCAATCTTTGGCCCCAAGATATTTTATCCTTCTTTATCCATCACCTATCACCATGCCCTCACAGATGACTCCTCCCCTAATTCATTTTTGATGGACCTTTCTCTCCCACCTCCCAGCCATTCCTCTTGGACTATCTACTGGACATCTCCACGTAGATGACCCACTGGCACCTCATACTTAGTACGTAAAAATCTAAATTTTTAATCTCCTTCCAAATCATCGCTGCCTCTTGACTTCCTTATTTCAATCTATGATACCAGTAGCTAGAATCTGCACAAAGTGTTACCCCCAAAGCCATCCCCGACTAGCTTGGGAATAAGAGAGTCAGCCCAGAGATGGTTCTGAAGCTGTGGAGCTCATTCAGACGAGCACCTGGACCAAACAGGAGGCGGATCAGAAAGATCTGTCCAAGGCAGTGTCTTCAGTTGGTTGAGTCCATGTCAATAGAAGGGAGCACAGATGACTCAGCCCGGCCTGTCCCATCAAAACCTCAAACTTAACCTCAAATAAAGTCATCACA
The DNA here is from genome assembly GCF_027475565.1 of Acinonyx jubatus. Classification (NCBI taxonomy): domain Eukaryota; kingdom Metazoa; phylum Chordata; class Mammalia; order Carnivora; family Felidae; genus Acinonyx; species Acinonyx jubatus. The sequence continues at coordinate 57,436,944 of NC_069388.1, forward strand.
TTCTTCTTCCAACCAGCTCTTCCTCTTAAATGTCTTATTCATCGGTTAGTCACAAAGATGGAAAAATTACATCAACAAAAAATAGAGAAGTTAGGGAAGGGAATAGATAGGAGATTTATTTCAGTTAGGGTTAGAGCTTTCCTTGTGCTAATGTATTCTCCCGCTTGCTGACCCGTATGCTCCTCAAAGGCTAGGCCTAGAGTTTGTGTCTTTTTGCCCCAGGGCACCCAGCAGGCAGTTTGGAGAGCCCTGCAGCATGACATGGCTGTTGCTCAGCAGCACTTAGAGGCCATTAGTGTCCTGAGGTCTCTGGGTCGATGTCACAGAGAGAGGGTCTGGAACTGGTCTTTATGGGGAAAGAAGTAGGCTTCATCCTCAGCAAGGAAAAGGAAGGCTGTGAGGGACACAGGTAAGAACAAGGGTAACATTGGTTTATCCATGACATAGGCCCAGCAGCAGGTGCTTTTCACGCTCAACACATATTTATTAATATTTAATAATTGATAAACTTTATACAGTCTTGGCCAATTAAGAGATATTTTTTAAGCACTAAGATCTAAGGTAACCTCCTTACCAATTCCACATATTTAGAAATACTAAATATATATTTTAGAATGCAGAAATATAATAAATGATATATTGCTGTTAATAATCCATGAAATATACGGGTGAAAATGTCTTCTATTTTATTGTATCTTTTATATAAGGACATGTGTGACAAAGCTAGGTCTTGAAATAAAAACTTCATTTCTCTGGTTTTCAGATAATGAAAACTATAGAACTCATCATTCACTTATTTGTTCGTTCAACAAATATTCGACTTCCTACAATAAGTCAGGCCCTGTTCTAGTTACTGGGGATGAAAAAGTAAACAAGATAAACAAGGTCTCCCTCTTGTCTATCTTAGTGGGGAAGATGTAAGACAATAAAGAAGGGACAATAGCAAGATTTATCTGAAGACAGTAAAACAGGGTCATGGGAAGCCTCCTTGAGAAGATGCCTTTTGAGCAGAAATATGAAAAAAAGAGTCAGCCAAGTGAATATCTGAGGGACAAGTATTGCAGACAGAGGAAAGAGCAAGCCCAAAGGGCCTGAGGCAGGAATGAATTCAAAGAACAGAAAGAAAGTCTGGAGGTGGAGGTTGGCGAATGAGCAGAAGAGTGGGAAGAGAGGAATCTGAACACAGAAGTGGGACCTATAAGTCTTGGCAAGGACGTGGGATGTTATTCTGAGTGTGATAGAGAGACACTGGAGAGTCTTAAGCTGGGAAGTGATTTTTTTATTTTAATTTTTTAGAAACTTTAGTATAGTTGACACACCTGTTACATTAGTTTCAGGTGGATAACATAGTGATTCAACTTCTCTGTGTTATGCTGTGCTCACCATAAGTGTAGCTACCATCTGTCACCATCCAATGCTATTGCAATAGTATTGACTATATTTCCTATGTTGTACCTTTAATCCATGTGACTCATTTGTTCCATAAGTGGAAGCCTATATCTCCCTCTCCCCTTCACTCATTGTGCCCATACCCCATGCCCTTTTCTCTGGCATCATCAGTTTGTTCTCTGTATTTATAGGTCCAATTCTGCTTTTTGTTTGTTTATTCATTTGTTTTGTTTTTCTAAAAAAAAATTTTTTAATCTTTGTTTTTGAGAGAGAGAGACAGAGTGTGAGTGGGGGAGGAGCAGAGACAGAGGGAGACACAGAATCCGAAACAGGCTCCAGGCTCTGAGCTGTCAGCACAGAGTCCGACGCAGGGCTCGAACTCACGAACCATGAGACCATCACCTGAGCTGAAGTTGGACACTTAACCAACTGAGCCACCCAGGCCCCCCTATTGGTTTTGTTTTTCATATTTCATATGTAAGTGAGATCATATAGCATTTCCTTCTCTATCTGACTTATTTCACTTTAACATAATAACCCTCTAGGTCCATCCATGTCATTGCAAATCACATGATTTCATCCTTTTTAATAGCTGAGTAATATTCCACTGTGTATATATATCACATCTTCTTTATCTATTCATCAATTGATGGACACTTGGGTTGCTTCCATATCTTGGCTGTTGTAAATAATGCTGCAATAAATATTGGAGTGCAAGTATCTTTTCAAATTATCTTTTCTTTCTTTGGGTAAATATCCAGCAGTGGAATTACTGGATCATGTAGTGTTTCTGATTTGTATTTTATGAAGATTAAATGAATTAATACAATGAAAATGCCTGAAACAGCACCTGGCACATAGTAAACATTCAATGTGACTCTTAAGCATATTGCTCTTGACTTTGATGTACTTATTTTATCATATCTATGATTTTTTCATGGTATTATGTCTATGGTTATTATTTTGGTCATTTTATTTTTCAGCATTCCTATTTGGTTCTTTTTTATAACTTCTATTTTTTTGTGGAGGCTTTCTGTTTTTTCATTTGCTTTAAGAGAATTTATAACTACTGGCTGGAGCATTTCTATAATGACTGCTTGAAAATCATTGTCAGATAATTCCAATATCTGAATCATTTTAATATCAGTGTCAGTTTATTGTCTTTTCTCATTCAAATTGTGGCTTATCTAATTCTTGGTATTATGGGTGATTTTCTTTCTTTCTCCCTTTCTTTCTTTCTTTCTTTCTCTCTCTCTCTCTCCCTTCCTTCCTTCCTTCCTTCCTTCCTTCCTTCCTTCCTTCCTTCCTTCCTTCCCTCCCATATAATTGACATACAACATCACATTCTTTTCAAGTATACAACATAATAATGATTTGATGTTTGCATATGTTGCAAAATGATTATCACAGTAAATCTAGTTAACATCCATATGCAGTTACATAATTTTTTTCCTTGTGATGAGAACTTTTAAGACTTACTCTCTTAGCAACTTTCAAATATGCAATACAGTATTATTAATATAGCCACCAAGCTGTACATTACACCCCCAGGACTTATTTATTTTATAACTGGAGTCAAAAGGTACAAATTACCAATTATCCATCCCCAGCCCTCTGCCCCACCCCCGGCAACCACCAGTCTGTTCTCTTTATCTATAAGCTTAGTTTTATGCTTTCTGGGTTTGTTTTTTTTTGTTGTTGTTTATTTGTGTTTTTCTTTAATTTTTTAAAAAATGTGTATTTATTTATTTTGAGGCAGAGAGAGAGTGTACATAAGCACACATGCAAGCAGGAGAAGGGCTGAGAGAGAGGGAGAGAGAATCCCAAGCAGCTCCACGCTGTGAGCACAGAGCCCAGTGTGGGACTTGATCCCATGAACCATGAGATCACGACCTGAGCCGAAATCAAGAGTCAGCTGCTCAACCGACCAAGCCACCCAGGCACCTCTGGCTTAAAAAAAATTTATATTCCACATGTAAGTGAAACCATATAATACTTGTCTTTCTCTGACTCATTTCACTTAGTATAACACCCTCAAGGTCTATCCATGTTGTCCCAAATGGCAAGATGTCATTCTCTTTTGTGGCTGAATAATATTCCATTGTGTGGAATACACACACCATATTGTCTTTATCCATTCAAAAGTCAATGTACACTTAGTTTGTCTCCGTAGCTTGGCTATTGTAAGCAATTTGTGATGAACATAGGGGTGCAGATATCTTTTTTGGGTTAGTGTTTTTATTTTCTTTGGATAAACACCCAGAAGTGAATTTGCTGGATAATATGGTATTTCTATTTTTAATTTTTTGAGGAACCTCTATACTGTTTTCCACAGTGGTCACACCAATTTACATTCTCACCAACAGTGCACAAGGATTCCCTTTCTCCACATCCCTGCCAACACTTGTTATTTATTTTCTTTTTGATAATAGCCATTCTAACAGGTGTGTGATAGAGATTGTATTTCATTGTGGTTTGATTAGCATTTCCCTAATCACTGGTGATGCTGAGCATCTTTTCATGTACCTGTTGGCCATCTATATGTCTTCTTTGGAAAAAATGACTATTCAGATCTTCTGCACATTTTTAAATTATTTTTTTTTTTGCTATTGAGTTGTATGTTTATATATTTTGGATATTAACCCTTTATCAGATATATGACTTGCAAATATTTTCTCTCATGAAGTAGGTTGCCTTTTATTTTGTTGATGGTTTTCTTTGCTGTGCAGAAACTTTTTTAGTTCAGTGTAGTCCCACTTATTTATTTTTGCTTTTGTTGTCTTTGCTTTTGGTGTCAAATTCAAAAAAGTCATTGCCAAGACTGGTGTCAAGGAGCTCACCACCTATGTTTTCTTCTAGTTTTATGATTTCAGGTCTTACATTCAAGTCTTCATATCATTTTGATTCAATTTTCATAGCATAAGAAAGTTCCATTTTTTGGCATGTGGCTGTCCAGTTTCCCTGACACCACTTATTGAAGAGACTGTTGTATACTCTTAGTTGCTTTGTTGTAATTAAGTGACCATATGTGTGTGGGTTTACTACTGGCCCTTCTATTCTGACCCATCAATCTATGTATTTTTCTATTGTATCCTGGACATTTTCTATTGATTTTCTGTTGTATCATGAGCACTTGGGTTATGATGTTAGAGAGTTTTGATCCTATTTAAATTTTCTACTTTAGCAGACAGTCACCCTATTTAGGTTTAGCATGTAAGTTCTGGTCTATTTTTTTGTGCTGTAGTTCCAATGACAGTTTAGTTTTCAGAACCCTTGCATGCTGCTCTGGTCTGCTTCATTCTTTTGGCACTACAAGGTCTTCTGATCAGTTCCCTACTAGTGCTACCTATAGGGGCTGAAGCTGCTTCCCTGGGCCACCTTCTGTGGGGAATGCAGACAGTCAGAGTGGCTGGGCCTGAGTCCTTTTCTGCCAGTTGGCGTGAGTCAGGGAAACACCAGGTTCTGCTGGCATTGCTCCTATGGATGGAATGCCTGCCCTTCTGTGCTCCATTGAGTTGGCCAGAGGATTCAATACTGTCCATGCAGGCAGATCAGCCCACCTGTCAGTGCCCCGGGTGTGGAGTTGGGGGTGGTTCAGCCCACCAGGATGTTGAGGCTGCGACTGTGGTCAGACTGGGTGGCCAGCCCATACTCCAAGAGCAAGGGCTGTAGCCCCCTCTAGGTCTCTATTAGACTTCCCTCTCCTAGTCCTTTGTTTGGAGAGTGCAGATTTTTCTTGGGATTTATATCTATGTCTGCTGACAGTCTAGATTTCAGGTCTCTCCAGTATCCAGTCCAGATATGCATGGAACATGAAAAGAAAACCCAGGGCACTCACCACACTGTCGCTTCTCTAGGCAGTCCCATCTTCTTTCCAGCTTTCAGAGCCCTTGTATCATGATCCGCTGAAAAATTTCTGGGGTATTTATTTGTATTAAAGGGAAGCAGCAAGGAAAAGTGAATCTACACTATCTTGTTCCCTATTCATCATTCTAGCTGCCTCAGCAACCTCCTGAAAGCAGACCATGTATATATTATAAATTAATGTTATCAGTGATTGGAATCCTTGATTGTACGATTGTGCCTAACAAATTAAAATATGATGATTCAAAATATCATGGTAGAGAGTTTTAGTTGGGACAAGATGGTGTAGATCAATTTCTTTTTGCTAAGCACAACTATGAACCCTGGAAATAATGCAAGAAGAAAACAAAGAAAAACTCTAAAAAGTGGCAAGAAGAAAATGAGCTGGTTGGGGACCCCAGGACTGCACAATCAACACAGTGATAGGGCATCCTACATCTTTACCCACTCATCCAGGCCCACTGTTTCCCAACCCACTACCTAGCAAGATGAGGCATCCAGGTAGATTCATTTCTCCTCTCATTCCTCTAATAATATTGGTCAAGGGGCAGCAAGAGGGAGTCCCACCAAAAATAAACAGCTAGGGAAAGCACTCTCCTTACTCTCTGGGTCTGAGACACTCCTTTTCCACCATGAGATACAATAAGGAGTGTGAGCTAATCTGTCAAGGGAGACCCAGCTATAGCAATTGGCTTAGTCCAGGAAGCCTGTGTCCCCACTCCACCTAGAGGCAGCTGGAGAGCACCAATAGAGGGAGCCCCTGCCCCACAGAGACCAATCCCCCACCCAGTCTGGGAAAAGCCCTCCAGCTCCCTCAGGCAGCACCAGCAGGGACCCCCAGTGGTAACAGATAAACCAGGCAGACCAAAATAATATATTCATACCCATAGCTAAAATTTACTACAGAGATATAGTAAGAATACACAGTCAAGTCATAAGGCGAAAAGAGGCAGAGGTCTGGAGGCGTCTATATGCAGGCTTCCACATGCTCTTTCTCTCCCATGAGGGGTCACACAGAGTGCACTCCTCTATGCAACAAAAATACAGCAACACATGTGTGATGTTTCTGTTCAGGTAGGCCCATTATGAGACTCCACACTCAAAGATTTTATTGGGGGATGGTCATAAGCACATTCTTCCTAGCATGTGCCAAAATGACAGATCCCCAAAACTAAAGTAGGTTATTCAACATAAACTATATTGTTTGCACAAACAGTCTAGGCACAGGCAACCACTCTTATCAGTTAACTGTTGACTGAGAACACCCTGGGAACCAAGTTCCCAGACTCCAGACTAGGGCCAATCTTACAAGCATGACTTTCTAAGGAGAGCAGTCTCAATACTGTATGTTATCTCTTTTCTGCACAATTGTATGACCCTGTGAATATATGAAGAAAACATTGAATTGTACCCTTTAAATGAGTGAATTGTATGGTATGTGAATTATCTCTCAATGAAGTTGTTTAAAAAAAAATCCTAGCAAGGTTTTTTTGTAGACATAGACAAGCTTATTCTAAAAGTTATGTGGAAAGGCAAGGCCCTAAAATAGTTCAAGCAATCTTGACAAAGAAAAATCAAGTGAGAGGAAACGCTACCTGATACTGAGGCTCAGTATGTAGTTATAGTAATCAAGACAGCAGTGTGGTTGTGGTGGAGGCACAGACACAGACCAATGGAACAGAATAGAGAATCCAGAAATAGATCCACTCAAATATGCTCAAATGGCTTTTCACAAAGGTGCAGAAGTAATTCAGTGGAAGGAAACTAGATTTTCAACCAATGGTGCTGAAACAACTAGATGGCCACATGCAAAGAAAGAAAGAAAGAAAGAAAGAAAGAAAGAGAAAAGAAATGAACCTCACAACTAAACCTTACAATTTATACAAGAATTAACTCAAAATGGAACATAGATGAAACAAACAAAAAGCCAAAATGGATCATAGATTTACTTTTAAAATTTTTTAACATTTATTTATTATTGAGACACAGAGAGAGACAGAGCATGAGCATGGGAGGGGCAGAGAGAGGAGACACAGAATCTGAAGCAGGTTCCAGGCTCTGAGCTGTCAGCACAGAGCCCAACGCAGGGCTCAAACTCACAAACTGCAAGATCATGACCTGAGCCGAAGTTGGACGCCTAACTGACTGAGCCACCCAGGTGCCCCACATAGACTTACTTTTAAACCATAAAAATATTAAACTTAAAAAAATAGGAAAAAATCTTCGAACCTAGGGCTAGGCAAAAATTCTGAGACTTGACACCAAAGCCCCAGTCCTTAAAAGGAAAAGCTAATAAGTTGGATCTCATCAAAATTAAAAATTTTGTCTGTGAAAGATTTTATGAAGAGGATGAAAAGCCAATCTACAAACTGGAAGAAAATATTTGCAAGCTACATATCCGAAAAAGGACTAATACCTAGTATATATAAAGAATTATCAAAACTCAACAGAAAGAAAGAAAGAAAGAAAGAAAGAAAGAAAGAAAGAAAGAAAGAAAGAAAGAAATCCAATTAGGAAATGGGCAAAAGAGGGGAGCCTGGGTGGCTCAGACAGTTAAGCGTCCCACCTTGGCTCAGGTCATCATCTCACGGTTCATGAGTTCAAGCCCCATGTCAGCCTCTGTGCTGACAGCTCAGAGCCTGGAGCCTGCTTTGAATTCTGTGTCTCCCTCTCTCTCTGCCCCTCCCCCATTCATTCTCTCTCTCTCTCTCCTTCTCTCTCTAAAAATAAATAAACATTTTTTAAAAAGTGACCAAAAGACTATACCTCTCACTGAAGAGGATATATGCAAATAAACAGATGAATGATCAGTGTCATTAATCATTATGGAAATGCAAAATACACTTCAGTGAAATACAAACACACACCTGTCAGATTGACTACAATAAAAAAACAGCAACACCACCAAATGCTGGTGAGGATTCAGAGAAGCTAGATCACTCTATACATTGGTGGTAGGAATGCAAAACAGTGTGGCAGTTTTAATAAAACTAAACATACAATTAACATCCAAACCATCAATTGTACTCTTGGACATTTATCCCCACACAAATGAAAATTTATATCCACATAAAAACTTGTAAATTGATGTTCATAGCAGCTTTCTTTATAATAGCCAAATATTAGAATCAGTCCTGATATTTTTCATTAAGTGAATGTTTAAACAAACTCTGGTACATCTATACCATGGAATATTACTCAGTAACAAAGAGGAACAAACTATTGATAGAATAGCTTGGATGAATCTCTAGATGATGAATGAAAAAAACTCCTGTCTCAAAAAGTTCCATACCTTATGATTTCATCGATAAAACACTTTGAAATGACACAACTTTTAAACAGAAGACAGGAGTGCCTGGGTGGTTCAGTTGATTAAGTGTCTAACTCTTAATTTTGGCTCAGGTCATGATCTCAGTTTGTGGGATCAAGCCCTGCATCAGGCTCTGTGCTGACAGAGACAGAGCCTGCTTGGTAATTTCTCTCTCCCTCTCTCTGCCCCTCCCCCAAGCTTGCTTGCTCTCTCTCTCAAAATAAATAAACTTTAAAAATAAAAATAAAAAAAATAAATGGAGGACAAATTGGTGGTTGTCAGGGACCTGGGAATGAAGAAGCAACAGAGGGATATGGTTATGGAGGGGCAACACAAGGATCCTTACGATCAGGAGAATGTTCTGTATCTTGTCAGTGATGATGGATACACAGATCTCTATAGGTGATAAAAGTGTATAGCACTGAATATACACAAAAATGAGTTAAAGTTGAACTAGGGAAGTCTGAGAGAGATCAGTGAATTGTATCAATGCCAATATCCAGGTTGTGATATTGTACTGTAGTTTTGCAAAATGTTACCCTTGGGGGAAATTAGGCAGATTAGAAAGCTCTCTAAATCACTTCTTACTACTTGTCAATCTACAATTACCTCAATTAACATTTCAATTTCAGGGGTGCCTGGATGGATCAGTTGGTTAAGAGTCCAAGAGTCCAACTTCAGCTTAGGTCATGATCTCACAGTTCGTGGGTTCAAGTCCTGCACTGGGATCTCCGCTCTCAGCACAGAGCCCGCTCTGGATCTTCTGCTTCCCTCTCTCTGCCCTTACCCTGTTTGCTCTCTCTCTCTCTCTCAAAAATAAATAAAAACATTTAAAAGTTTAAATTTCCAATAATAAGTCAGGCCTAATCCTACATGATGACAGGTCCCATGAAGTATCCCCACAGAAATCTGCCCATTTCTCAAGGTCATATCTCCAGATGTCCTATTGTTTCTTCTGCTCAAGAGCCCATTCTCTCTTCTCACAGAGTTCAGGTCTTTATTTCAAAGCACTCTCCTGCACGTTCATCTTCCTCTGGAGAGCTTAAATTGCCTCATTACCTTAACCGAGCCAGGAAGCATACAATGGTAGGAGCCCCAGACCCCACACACCTGGAAGTCTTCAACCCCAGTGGGCTCAGGGCAGCCGGCTGCCTGGCTACTCAGGCACCTCTTTCCATTTGCCATCAAAAACGTGACTCCCCCCGCAACCCGGTGTTAAATACAGAGCGGGAACCCCCAGCAAACCACAGAGGAGTGTATTCGTAGTTCCCAAAAGTTGAATGCCCCAGTGAAGCAGGCCTGATTTACAAAAACTTTCTTATGAACATTTGCCAAAGAGAAAAATAGGAATCTGAATCCTTGGTTTTTGTTGTTGTTGTCATTGTGGGTTTTTTTTTCCCTTTTTTGTAAGAGTATGCCTTGTTAGGAGCATCTTAGAGTGGAATGTACTCCAAACCCAGCAACAAGCCTCTGAGTCATTGAACTGTGTGTACGCTGTTCCATGGCATCCTGTTTGTCTTTTGTTCCCCTCTGGACCTTGCTTTAAGGAAAGAAACAGAAACGCCAATAAAAGCATCAGCCTGAGAGATTTGGCCAGGAACCAGGGATGGTAGCAAAGGGGTGGCTTTGGGGGATTCTGCTTCCTCTTCACCACCATCCCCCAACACTACAAAGAAGCATGTAATAATCTAATTAAGATTAATTTAGTCTCAGGGCGTCTGGGTGGCTCAGTCAGTTAGGCATCTGACTTCAGCTCAGGTCATGATCTCACGCTTCTTGGGTTCAAGCCCCACATCAGGCTCTCTGTTGTCAGCACAAAGCCTGCTTCTGATACTCTGTCCCCCTCTCTCTCTGCCTCTCCTCTGCTTGCATGTGCTCTCTCTCTCAAAAATAAATAAACATTAAAAAGATGTTTTTAAAAATAAAATAAATTAAATTAAATTAGTCTCAAAATAAGCCCTTATCTCCTCCTCATGTCCTCCATGTTGCACCTCCAAAGGCCCATCAGTATAGAAACTATGATGCCCAGGTCTGTGACACCATCCATGTCACCCCTCCCTCCACGCAAGCAGAAACAGCAGGAGGACATGATCCAGAGCCAGGGACTATGGCACTGATGATTCCCTTAACTGGACACTTAAATAGGTAGCCTAGGAGCAGATCGGGGATTTCAGCGTGTCAACAACATTCGTTTGCAGCGGGGTGGGGCGGGACTTGCGCTGAATTTCGCTAAAAAACTGCTGAGGCAGCGTCTACCCTGAACCAAGCAGAGACCAAGGTTTGATTTCCAAAGCAAATGAAAAGTTTGGGGCTTTTTTTTTTTTTTAAGAAAAATGACTATAAATATGCAGTGTGTACCATATGAAAAGGACCCCTTCACAAAATCCAGAACTTTTCCCTCCTGCTCCTCTCTCCGGGGTAACATAATTTTACAGGGAATTGGCCTCCCCAGATTCCAATCTTGTTTAGCTGGCATCCAGACTGAGACTTGGAGCTGGGTATAATTGCTGACCTAGAAACTCACTGCAGAATTGAGGCCAGAGTATGAAATGCTTTATTATTGTCTGGGGAGAGGGGGGGAATGGGGAGAGAGAGAGAGAGAGAGAGAGAGAGAGAGAGAGAGAACATGCATGCATGTATTATGGTCACATCTAGAGAAACAACCCAGATTAATTCACTGTTATTCTCTACCTCTCAGACAAAATCCCCGTTAATATGTCCCAAGGAAAGTTTTTTTGTCATTTTGCAAATAGATGAATCCCATTCTACCTAATGTAGATTCTGAAATCAACTGTACAGAGTCTCATATTTCCTTCAGGAAATATGGAAGCTAACCCTTGCCCTCATTCCTCCCCCAAGAAACCTCTGCCCACCTCTCTCTCTCTCTCTCTCTCTCTCTCTCTCTCTCTCTCAGCTTTTCCAACTTGAGATATTAAAGGCCTTTAAAAAGCTTCTAAAATTGTGCCTTCAACATTCCGTGCCTTTGTTCTTCAGTCCTTTGTTCTTCTGCCAGCTCAAGAGCCCAGGGGGCTGCCTCGGTGGGCCCCAGAGCCTGTGGAATCCAGGGCTGTGGGTCCACAGCTGGCTAGTTGTGCCAACAAAGCAGAAAGGCGAAGGTTTGTCTTTCAGACCACACCACCCTGGAGGAGAATGAGTTCACAGGGAGCTGTCAGCCTGGCAACTGTGGGTACCACAGACCTAATGATGTCAGAGAGAACACCAGCAGCTTCTTCAGAGTCTTTCTCTAGCCCCGAGAAGGGCTTCTTTTCCTTCTGTTTGTGCAGCCATGGCACGGGGCAGGAGTTGAGCCATCCTGGCTCTGATGAGCACCAGAGGGCCCAACTCTTAGGTACTAATAAGGTATTCAAGTTGCAACCCGCTTTTTGGCCCTGTCCACCCTATGGTTTTCAAGGCTAGTTAGAACGTGTTAAGGTTAAAAAAAATAACGCATTACCTGATTGCTGCCTGGCAGTTCAAAAAACATGCATGTGGAGAATTATATCCTAGACTGCACCCTTGCTTGGAAAAGATTTTGAAAGCAGGTAACGCTCCTAAGCTCGCAAACACTGGACCATCTAATTTGCTCAAAGCATCCCCTCACTCACCCATCTCCAGCCAGAGATGCCCGCCAGAAGGCCACACGTTTGCTGTCTGCCGGTGGAGCTTGACTTCTGCTTGCTGAGTTTTACCCCAGGAGGGTGAATATAAATGAATTAGACTTTCAACACTTTCAAAGGTGTTTCCTGCGGTCACCATTTTGCAATTAAGTTGTTCATAAAGTCTAATGGGTCAGGGTACAGTTAAGCAGTATAAAAAGCAACAGCCCCCAATGCAGAACATGACTAATCTACGACACTCAGCAAACCAGTTTTACAAATAAGGTAGTTCTTTATTTTAAGTTTCCAAAACCTGACATCTTACTTTGTCCTTCTTGTGTACATTATTTTTCATCCTACCTGTACCTCTTGTAAGACAGAATGGTAGAAGAGGTATAGAGATGAGGCTCTGAAGTCAGGGCCGGGTTTCTAGCTCTTTGAATTGTTTCTCTTTTCCAATATATAAAATGGGGATACTGAGTTATTATCTACCTACCTCGTGGATTGTTGGAAGAATTTAGGTAATACCAAGTAAAGCACTTAGCAATGAGTAAGTGCTCAGTGGATTGCAGTGATTAGTATCATTAGTATAAGCAAAACTATATCGAAGAAAGCTTTTTTGCAATCCTAACAACACATGTCTTTATATGAATACATATGCTTACTATTTCAGTTTTAGTTACAAAAATATTCATTAAGTTCATCCTAATGAATGAAACCTCCTAATCGTCTCCTAATGAAACCGAACTAATTAATTCATGTGCTTAGAGGAAAACTTGAAATTAGATCCTTTAATGATCGGAAGATGAAGCACCTTGGCTTTGCATTCTGACACCAAACAATGGTCCACGAATTAGGTTTTATTACATTTTTATCCTCTTACCTTTGTAATTGCTTCAAGTTGTTTCACTGCTGTTGGAGTGATTTGAGAGGACAAATTACGAGGCCAACATGATGTAAATGAAAGCCTGGATTAATGACAAATGATGTCAAAACCTGAGAATGTGAATGCAAATTGTAGTTAAACTAAAAGAGAGTCAAATGCCAAAAAGCTAACACCGCATTTGAAAGATTTTATGGGGGAAAAAAAAAGATGAGTTGTGTGCCATGTAATGACGTCTCCATCCTCTTCACGCTGGATCCTTCTTTAGCCAAATTGATCATAAAAATTAATTAAAGTAAAATGTGGTTCTCTTGCTGTGTCTACACTGCACTGAGTGAAGTGGACAATTTGTAGGGCCCCAGAAGAGCCTTCCTCCACTCTCCCTGCATGAGGCCCAGAAAAAAATCTTCTAACCATCATGTAGACCCTGGAGGGCTTGGAGTCCACGTGACCACAAAGGATATGGGCTCTGGGAGCTGGAACAGATTTTGGGGGTCATCAAAGCCCATCTCTTCCCTGTATAGGGTTGGAAAATTGAAGCCTTCAAAGCAACAAGCTTCAAGCAACAAGCTTAAGGCCACATCTCAAGTCAGGGGCAGAGCTTGACAAGGATGCCTATTCTATTGTACTATGCGAATTAGCCTTCCTTCTTCCTGAGTCTCTCTCCCTCCATTTCCAGCAGACCCTTTGCAGCACCTCCTGACCCCATTCCCTATCCTGAATAGCTAAATCCTGACATCCTGGGTCTGGTCCAAGTTATGCCCTGTGGAGCATGAGCTGAGGGGACTGCTCACAACACAAGGGACATCACTGGGCAGACTCGATTCGGCACCATGAAAGCGTCTCAGGCCTCAGGGAATGATGGAAGAAGACATCTTAGACTGGAAGCCCTTCCTTCATGGCAAAGCTGGCTCTGGATATCAGTGTGGTTTTATTAGAACCATATTTTAGCAATGACTGTGCTTTTAACCACAACCTAATAAATGGCCCACAGGACTGAATCAAAACCACACCTGGAAAGTGATGCAGTGGCAGTGACCCCTAGAACATGAGACTATCCTGGCTGGCACTCTGAGAGCTGAAAGTGTCACCTCCAATGCTGCTTTGGCCTCCCTACCGTCACTGCCCCTCCTCTTGAGTAGTAGACCCCACCTGTCTACCACAGTCTCCAGTTCTAGCCCAACCCACCCTCATGTAAAGATTAAAGCATGGAGCCAAGACCTGCAATGTCCATTCAGCCTAGTTGGCCAGATCTTCTGGATGCCAATGCCCTTGTCTTGGGTCTCCACAGATCTCCCTCTTGGCACAAGGCTGGTCTCCAACAGTGATCCTCTGCTCACTTGCTTTGTAGTCTGCTCTGATACTGCCTCCTTCTCTCCCACTAGCTGGTGCATACTTTCATGCATCTTTGCTTGAAGGTTTGAGACTGGATAATTTTTTAAAGAAATAAATAGGATTGCACCAAACCTAGACCCATGTTGTGAGCCATTGACCTGAACTAAGGCATCCCAAGGTTGGAAGAGGCTGCCTTGCCATTCTTCTGAATAAGCAAGCTGTCTGTCTGGCCAGATGCAGATGGGCACTTTTTTTTTTAACACCTCTCTCCAAAGTTGACAAATTTTATTTTTCCTGTCATCATTGTTTAAAAGCATAAAATCCCCCAATTTAAATGGTACAAAAACAAAATAGCTCCCCAGTGAGGATAGTTAGGTTGTATCCCCTAGTCTGATACCTAAAGGCTATAGTGCAGGGAGTTCCCCTTCAGTCTTCCTTTTCACAGCGAGGAGGGTAACGCCACCCTCCTTTTGATAGCTGTTGAATTAAACTCGTATTCTATATTGAACATATGGCAGAACTTGGGAGTTACATTTATAAATCCTAAATAATTGAGAGTGTCACTCTCAATTGAATGGCTTCCAAAGCTATCAGAATCAGGGTTGGGGCAGAGGAGGTGAGCAATAAGGTGGAGGGTTTCCCTTCTCGTTCCTTTAAGTCCAAAACTAAACTTTCTAGCTTCCAGACTCCTGTTTGTAAGTATCTAAAGGAATTTCCCGTGAAGATTGCTGTCATTGTCCAAAGAGTTTAGTAAGTGCTGTCCAAGTACAGTGTTGTGATAAGTACCAACCAGATGGGGTAGCTAATCACAAAGGAAACTCTCCTGAGCTTATCAAGGTACCAATTTACAGGCATGTAACTGTTGAACTAACAAGAGGATAGCATGGACCTCATGACATATGTTCTCCTAACACCCTATATTTCAACTGTCTTAACTCCCACTCAATGTCTTTGCAATTATTTGTATATATTTTTTTCCTCTACAGAGGCTATCACCTCTGTAGAAAATATTAGGAGTAGCATATTAACACAATGTAGACTTGTAGAGAAATGACTCTACCTCCAATTTAGTGGAGGAAAGCCTCACAAATGATTTTTAAGACATTTCTTAAAGGCTGATGACTATATACTTTTATTTAACTTCCTTGTCTATTAGCCCTTTACTCAGTGAACTGCCATTTCTGACATTTTCTTCTGTTTTATTTCAATCTACATTTTATCCAATGTTTTTATGTATTGTTTGTTGGTCTTGTTGATGTAGTGTCCCAGAATTTGTGTGGCAATGGGCTATTTACAAATTTTACCTGGAGAAACTCCATCATGTTGCATGCCTACCCAAGAGATCATTGAGATATGACAAGTGGAATTCTTCACGTGTGGCTCTCCTTGCATCATCCATCAATCCATCATACTACGTGGAGGGGGTATATATGTATCTCCCCTCCAGGTTTAACAGATCCCACATTCTGAAACTCTCTTGCCATTAAGCACTCCAAAGTACAATTCCCATTGTGATAACAACTCTTAGTGGAAGGTTAAGAGGGGGGCTTTCCAGTGCTTTTGATCCAGACCCTGAATCTATTTGCCCTGTTTTGAAATAGACTATTATGTGGAAACATTGATTAGATGGGTATCAAGTATTGTGCCCAGGTTTCCACGACTTGGGTTGGACACAAACCTTCAGCAGAGAGCTTCCGGGTTTTGGAGAGGCCGAGCAGGACCATAGTCTCTCCCTGTGTGAGATTAAGGCTATCTACCTCCATCTCCCCTGCGCCCCCTGATTCTCGCCTCCTTCCAGGCCATCTCATTCATGACCATTGCCTTAACAACAGATGTTGGCAAGGATGTAGAGAAAGAGGAACCCTTTTGCACTGCTGGTAGGAATGCAAACTGGTTCAGCCACTCTGGAAAACAGTATGGAAGTTCCTCACAAAATTAAAAATAGAACTACCCTATGACCCAGCAATTGCACTACTAAGTATTTATCCAAAGGGTACAAGTGTGCTGTTTCAAAGGGTCACATGCACCCCAATGTTTATAGCAACTCTATCAACAATAGCTAAAGTATGGAAAGAGCCCAAATGTCCATCGACAGATGAATGGCTAAAGAAGATGGAGTATTACTTGCCAATCAAAAAGAATGAAATCTTGCTATTTGCAACAACGTGGATGGAACTAGAGGGTATTATGCTAAGCGAAATTAGTCAGAGAAAGACAAATATCATATGACTTAACTTATATGTGGAATTTAAGATACAAAACAGATGAACATAAGGGAAGCAAAAAGAATATGAAAACAGGGAGGGGGGAACAAAAACATCAGAGACTCTAAAAGATAGAGAACAAACTGAGGGCTGCTGGAATGGTAGTGGGTGAGGGGAAGGGCTAAATGGGCACAAGGCATTAAAGAAGACATTTGTTGGGATGAGCACTGGGTGTTATATGTAGGAAATGAATCATTGGATTCTACTCCTGAAATCATTATTGCATTCTATGCTAACTAACTTGGATGTAATTTTTTTTTTAAATGACTATTGCCTTGCTTCCAGAAGCAGAGCACTAGCCCACTGCCTTCCTCTTCTCTTTGTACGATTACATAAAGTTGAAACAGTCATGTATGAGGATGTGTATTGACTTGGAGTGGACAGAGTAGCCACAGCTCTGAGGATTGTGGGGGCACTGGGGAAAAAATGTCATTTCCTCTGGCATCCACAGAAAACACATTCCTTTTGAAAAAGGGGTCATCTCTGGGCTACCAGTTTCTCAAATACCTGGAATTAAAGGAAAATGTACCAGAATGCATAGATAGGACTGAATCTGTTCTCTATGACATATGAATATCTCCATTATATAAGGTATGAATCCAAGAGGCATGGTGAAATAGGACATACATGTCATTATTCTCACTTTCCTCATTCTGTGAAGGTGCTCTGCTATATCCATCCACTCAGAGGATATTCTCATATATGAATTGATAATTTTAAAAGCCCCAAATCAGGGGCACCTGGGTGGCTCAGTCAGTTAAGCATCTGACTTCGGCTCAGGTCATGATCTCACGCTTTGTGGGTTCAAGCCCTGTGTTGGGCTCTGTGCTTGGAACCTAGAGCCTGATTTGTATTCTGTGTCTCCCTCTCTCTCTCCCCTCCCCATCCCTGGCTCAAAAATAAGTAAACATTAAAAAGTTTTTTAAAAAGCTCCAAATCAGAAAGTATAAGACTTCATTTCCATGATGATTTTTCTTTTCTCTCAGGAGCAAGTTCTACCTATGATGACATCATAAATTTACTTCTAAGGAGAATAAACCTCTCAAAAGAAATACATGGTTACCCCAGTTATAGAAATTGATTTTTTTAACTCCAAGCAGGTGCTAATCACCAGTCATGTGTAGAAACTTGGAAGAGAGTTTTGAAATACAAGTTATACCCCATATAAGTAAACTTGCTGCAAAAAACACTTCATACTTATGCTCAGAAACAGGTGGCTTACTAAAATTATTTCTCTGTTATCTGTTCTGTCACAGTGGAGATATCATTGCCTTTGAAAAATCTACTAACTATAACAGCATTATCCAACAAGAAGGAACAGTGAGTATGGAATAAAATAAATTTACTATAATAGAGCCTGCAATATTCAGTAATTGCCTGATTAGATGCAAGTGTTTTCCTATGTTTAATGTTCTTAGTATGTGTGGCCCTTAACCACTCACACATTTTACCAGTGTTGTTGATTATCCACCATGTACCTACCACACCCTATGCTGGGACAGGTGTCCTCAAGGAGCATATTGTTTTGCTGCACATCAGCTGTTTGTGTTTCTTTTGCTATAATTAAGAAGGATGTTTAGGTTGTTGGCAATAAATTTGTGTGAAAATGTCTCCATATTACAGTTATAGCTTTTTGAATTAGGACACCAGAACTATTAATAGCTAATCTATGACATCATGAGTTGAATTTTGCTTAAGTTGGCCAAGACGACACGATAGTACTTTGATACTGTCTTGTTGAGAGGGTCATTGAATGGGTAACTTTTTGAAAACTTGTTTTGTGACAAGCATTCTTGAGGACTGAATGGGGTGTGAGAGAAAAGTAAAAACAAACTCCCTATAAGTGAATAGAATACAGTTTCATGGTTGGGAAACTGAGATAGACATGAAACAACCGGTGTACTGTGGAATAGGCAGGGTAGGCTGTAGGTGGATTGGGAAGTCCAAAGTGGGATTGGGGGGAAAATGTTGTAGTGGGCCAGAGTGACTAGGGAAGGTTTCATGGAAGAGGTGGCCTGTGTTCATTTCCTATTGCCACTGTAACAAATCTAGCACAAATTTAGTGGCTTAAAACACAAACTGATTTTCTTACAGTTCTGGAGGTCACAGTCTGATATGGTTCTCACCAGGCTAAGATCAAAGTGCTGGCTACAGTCTTTCTGGGGGATGGAGGGGAGGATCTATATCTTGTCTTTTCAGCTTTTGAGGCTGCCTATGTTCCTTGGCTCATGGCTCCTTTCTCAGTCTTCAAAACCAGCAAAGGCGGGCTAAGTCCTCACGCTGCCATCTCTCTGGTTCTTTGAAGCTTGGAAGGGCTCCCCCCTGTTAAGAACCCTTGTGATTACATTGGGGCTGCCTGGATGCTCCAGATAATCTCCCTATCTCAAGGTCCTTAACGTTAATCACATCTGCAAAAAAAAAAAAAAAAAAAAAAAAAAAAAAATCACATCGCCATCTAAGGTTCTGGGGATTAGGATGTGGATATCTTCGGGCAGTCATTAGTCTGTCTGCCATACTGTTCTTGAGCTGATCCTGGAGGGGTCACTCAGATCTTCTTTTAGGAGGCATTCATCTTGAGAGTGTAGCTTGCATTCACGTTAGGAAGTGTGTGGGCAGTGAGGAGCTGGAGGTGAGGATTTGGGGAAACCGTAGGCTCTGGGTGGGATCAGATGGCAAATAGCTAGTCAAAGCCAGGCTGGGGAATTTAGATTTGAGACTGTAGGCCACCACTGAGGCAACTTTAGAAGGAGAACGACAGGATACATTTGCTTTGGGAGTGATAATTGAGGGAGCAGTGTATTCAAGGATGCAGAAAGGACCAAAGGCATCCAGGAGAATTGATAGGGGAAGCAGATAATACCTAGTAGATCGGGTGTTGATGGAAAGGGTCCCCCATTGTACCTCCAGGGTGAGACACATTGTATGTGCTTACTAAAGATTACAATGACATTTGTTTAGAACTACTGAAAATTCCAAACTGCATTTGATATACCTGGAAAATCTAAATAGAATTTCTCATTTTTTCTTTGTCATTTGCTGAACTATTTCTGCAGAATGGGAATCCCTCTGATTCTTTCCTGAATGCCTTCTCCTGAAGAAATTCCAACTTCAGTGGTTCTGTAATAAACTTTCACTTTAGATTTCTGATTATGTATATTATAAAGAAAAGATTTCAATCATGATTTTAAAACATTTTTCTTTCCTGAAAGATCAATTGTTTTCATAGGAAGAGCTGGGAAGGAATTAACTTCAGGAACACATAACTTTGCTTTTTATTATTATTTTTTGGTAATCAATTACTTTTACATGGTCCTTGTAATGATTTCTTACATTACTACAATAGTACACATACAGACTTGGAACAGGTAGAACAGTGATGCACTTGCCATGTTGGAATGTAGAGATTTCTGCAGTGAGACAGAGAATAGTCTGACTGGAACTATGCTTCTCCACTTGAGCATGCATAAGGCTCACTAAGGAGGCAGATTAAAATGATAGATTGCTGGCCTCATCTGATCTACTAGGGCCCTAGAGATATGAACCCCAATTGCTCCCAGGGATTCTGATGTGGATGGTTTCAGGACCACACCTGAGAAGCACTGGCTTTGATAATAGAAACATAAGCCTCAGGAGCATTGATGAATACAGGAGTTCAGGGTGTGCTGTGGAGAAAATGGATGTAGTTAGGGTAAGATGTGGTAGGTAAGAGAAGCCAGCCCAGAGTTGGACTGGATGATTCCTTAGTGCTTCTCTAATAGAAGATTAATGACCAGGACAGTGAACTCCATGAAATAGCCCCATTTTTCTTGATGACCCACACCCACATGCTAGAAGAGCTCTCCATCCAATGACTCCAAATGAAGCCAGTGTTCCAAAGTGGTAGGAATGAAGGTTGAATAGCACCCAGTGCAAACCCAGTGAGAATCAAACAGCACCCAAAGGAAATGACATTTTTGGAGCTGTTGCCTTTCTACATGACTATGTATTTATTTAGACACATATACCTCTATTTTTATTTAAAAATATATATCAATAAGGCGAATTTCAACTTGGCATCTTCACAATATTAAGTGCATACTGTGCATTTTTCCAAGGAGAGGAACAATTGCTTTCATCAGAATCTCAAAGAGGTTCAGGACCACAAAGAGTTAAGTAGTACAGATTTTAGGACACTAAGAAGGCTGTTGACCATGACCCCTAATCTTCTCTGATCCTCACTGTGATGTAGGTTGATAACAAGGAAACATGAGAGGAGGAAGCTGGTAATGTCTGTTCTTGAGTATGTGCAGCACTGTGTGGGATGGGAGCTGAGTGCTACTCCTATCCATAAGGGTGGGTGCAGGTGGTTCGAAGGCCACTCTGCCCTCAGGTGGCTTGCAGACAGGAACATACTGCAAACCCACATAAACAATCTACTAAGCAAGATATAAGTGAGTAGCTCAGTAAGGCTCTAAGTATATAAGATCTGAGAAAGCTAAGGATGAAATATTATCTTAGAACTGTACTGTCACAGAGCACCATTGAGTTGGAGAGACACTGAAGACGAAAACCCTCATGCTTGTTGTAATCAAACGTGGCGGGCTATGCCATCTCAATTTCCAACTCAAAGGAATGATTTCATCCTACTCTATTGAAAATGGGAATTATTTAAAAGTAGTTCAGGAAAATCTTGAAGAAGTCACTTAAAATAAAACCAATGTCCTTCAATCAAGAGTGATCATGCCTTCCCTTGCTCAAAGGGGACAGCAGGAAGGAATGTTGAATTTGCTTTCTGCCATGTTACCTTTTTTCCTCCTTGATGGAAACATTTTACCATTCTGTAATTTGTACTTCTAAAGGCTGTGCTCTTCATTTTCCTTGGTAGTTAGCCCTGAGATTTCTAATATGGGCATCATGTCCTAGACAGGATCCGGTTTTATTTCAAGGAGGGACAGTTATATAGACAAGGATTATATAAATGCATTTGTGGTATTAAATTATTCATACATAATATTTTTATCACGTTACTATATAGCACTTGTAATACATGACTGCAAGAGTGATACATCTGAGTAATATACTCAGTTCTGACTGCTTCCTGATGACCATAGTTTATAGAATTATAGGACAAAGATAATATCACTTCGAATGAAATAAGGGGGAAAGTTGCTGGATCAATGATATATCCAGAGTGTGTATAAAAGTTTGCATAGAACATTAACCTGTAGTAGCAATGTGATCATGACATGGTTTATATGCAATAAAATTCATTTATTTTGAAGAAATAATCCATGTATAAATGGTTTCTAGTGTGAAAATCATTCACCGATAAAGACAGACCCCATTGGATCCCCTTTGTCTGAATTCAGGAGATGTCCATTCTGGGAGCAAGAACTGGCAAAGAAGTACTCCTACAAAATGGTAGGCTTGCACACATGGGGGAAAGTAACTTTTCACACATTTGATGCCTAGGGGAATAGATGTCTTCTTATTTTGTTGTGATCATTTGAACCAGATGCAGTACGTTTGCCTCCTGCCAGACCTGTGAGCACCAACGTTCCCTCCCGGGGCTTGGTGTCAGTCAGGAGGTTCAGGTCTTCCCCTCACATCTTACAGAAAGGCTCCACCTAGGACCACTTTGTCATTAGAGTGAGGGCTTCCCTATGACAGAGCAGAGAACAGATATGCAGGTTTTCTAGAAGCTGGGACTGGGGAACTTGGAGGGGCAAACTGGGGTTTAGGGAGAAAGATGTCAGATATTGGTGGCCTCTTTAGTGGATGGTACAGACCCTAGAGTTATGACATCAAAATTGAAGCTATGTCAATGTTAGGCCAATAACATGTATGCATTGCTACACATAAATAAACAACACTGGAAGAGCTCAGCTACTGTTATATCAGAATTGCGACATGAGCAGCGGACTCTAAGAGCTTAGAAAGATTCTTTGAGAATCAGTTCATTCTGGAAGTGCCCCTAAAACTGAAATGATTTTCCATATCCTTCCTAGATGGCCTTTCTTGCTGATGAATACTACAACTATTGCCAAGAGATTTTACAAAACGTGAGGAACCAAGAACTTGAGAGGGTAGGGTTTTATCTATAAAACACAAGTATTTATGACTCATCATTAATCATTGTACTTGAAAAGACCCCTCAAGGGATGTCAAGTAGTAATTTATTGCACTGAAGTGCTTAGAAGGCAGCTATTTATAGTTATTGAGGTGATACCTGAGGTGATATTTTTATTCAGTTTATTCATTTGGAAATTTTCCAAGGTGCTAATATAACCTTATGCTTCAAATATAATTCAGCTATTTTTTAAGATGTAATTCCTGCTGACTTTGAATAAAGTGTTGGTAACATTATTCACCCTAGAATTTTCAGTAACACTAAAGAGTCATTTTACTGATAACCTGCTAACTGAAAAGGAAGCAAGACTTTGAAGCAGGGTCATCTATGTTGTAATGATTGGATGATTTTATTCTAGAATTGGCTGTGAAAAATATGAGCAAATCTTTTAACCATTCTGAATTTTATCTTTTGCCATAGAAAATCCAGGGGAACAAGTGCACATTTAAATGAAATTTTTTTTGATGCCTAGTGTTTTAAGTACTTCAATTTTGGGTGATAATGTTCATTTGGCATGAGTTCATTTAGTACTTATTCTGTGTAAAACATTACAGTGAAGGAGATACCAAGGTGTTTTCAGGATGGCCCTTGTCCTACTAATGCAATTTTATAAATATCCATCCACATTGGATATCTAATATACTCCTTTCCTTCATTTGCTCATCAAACATTAACTTAATTCTTACCCTGTGACTAGAACCATTTCTGGAACTAGGGAACGTATTCTTCATAAGGCTTATAGTCCGGTACTAAAAGGAGCAATATAAGCCAATAAATATGATACAATATGGCAAGTTCTAGAATGGCAGTTTGATTGGATTGTTTTGGGTGCCAGGAGGAAGAGTAATAAGATGGCTGAGAATCTCCCGGGGGGGGGAGCCATGTTGCTGTTGATTGCAGTGAAAAAGCAGAAGTTCAACAGACTCAAAGTGCAGTAGGAAAGGGGTTCCAGGTAGAACCAATGGTGTAGGCAAAAGCAGCAAGATGTTCACAGGCAATGACATGACAGAAAGGTCACTATGACTAAATGTTAATATCTCTCAAGGAGAGAACCAGAGGGAAGGTGTGAAAGTAGTCTGGTGCTAGAAAGGGTCTCATGCCCTGTGAAGAATTCTGATTGATTGAGAAGTGGGGCAGGGGGAGCGGTTGGAGACAGTGATGCAAGATCACCATACGGGAGCAGAGGGCAGTGAGGAGGTTTTGTCATAGTCAAGGTGAGAAGTGAGGGGGGAGGTCTGGAGCAGTGACAATGACATCAGAAAAAAAGATAGACAAATTGGAGAAATATTCCTAAAGCAGATACAACAGGATTGGATGACTTTGGGAAGGATTGGTGAGAGAGTTATCAGAGATGAGCCCATGGTTGCTATCTCATTAAAACCCACCAACCCTGGGGCGCCTGGGTGGCTCAGTCGGTTGAGCGACCGACTTCAGCTCGGGTCATAATCTCACGGCTTGTGAGTTAGAGCCCCACATCGGGCTCTGTGCTGACAGCTCAGAGCCTGGAGCCTGCTTCGGATTCTGTGTGTCCCTCTCTCTCTGCCCCTTCCCGCTCATGCTCTGTCTCTCTCTCTGTCAAAAATAAATAAACATTAAAAAAAAAAAAACCCCACCTACCCCAAAAAGCCATGCTCCAAAGTTACCAAACTGACAGTAAAAGGATTAATAATCCTCTCATCCCACTATTGTATTTTTGTTCAATATCTATGAGTCTCCTTGGAGATGTCTTCTGAAGAATTAATGCCCTGGTAACAAGATTTCAAATCACAGGTTCATCATCAGGTACTTAGAGAGTTGGCCCTAACTTCCTTGGCAGCCTACATACAGGGATAGTCCTTGCCTGGAGTCATTGGCAGGTCCTCCTGTCAGGGTTTCAATGCTTCAAAATATTTGAGCTTACAAAAATCCCTGAAAGGTAAGAGTCTTTATTAGCTGGCATCTCATGTTGGTCATCTGGTTCAATAATAGAGTCTGAAGAGTCATCATGGGCAAAGATAAAGAAAAGTAAGGAAGCTGCCATTTTGTCCCACAACAAAAAGTATCTACAGAAGTCTTTAAAGAAGGCCCCTATGTAGAATGATACTGGTCCTCTTTTATCACAGAGTCTTTAGGTGAATTCTAAGTTGGCAAGGAGGAAGCCTCTTTGATTACATACTGTTACACGTCCTTCTGAGCTGACAAATAATTGAGGGAGTCAGTCAATGAACATTTATTCTAAACTGTGGTCTGTGGTCTGTGCCCTGTGGCCAGATCTTTATCCTGTTACAATCAACAGGAGCCCCCCTGTGGTCAGAAACGGCCTTCCTTCCAGAAAACCATGAAAATTACGTTCCATGTCTTCCCATCCAACTGGCAGTTGCTCTCTGATAGGCTACTGGAAAGAATACTTCTAAAACACAGCCTGGAAGAGCTCATAGACAAAGTTTTACATTAACTGGACTGAAATTCATCCCATTATCACTTGGAGCTGATTAAATATGTAACGGGGGATTAGTCTCACCAGACACAAAATGAGTTTTTGGAGGTATGTTCTATTCCCTCATCAGGTGGAGGACTTGCTCACTTCTTTCTGGAAATCTCTGCAGCAAGACACAGTCATGCTTATGTCATTGCCTGATGTGTGCCAGCTCTTTAAATGCTACGATGTGCAGCTGTACAAGGTAGGAAGATATTTGTTTGCCTTTCCTTTCTAGAAATCGATACCAAATGCTGGGATTAGAACCACAGCCCTCCTGCTCTGCAGTCTCTGTGGTCTTCAAGCCCTCTGAGGAGTAAATAGTGGTGTTCATGGACCATGAGCCTTTTGATCTTTCCCTAAAACTCAGCTTTTTTTTTTTTTTAATTCAGCGAAAGTTACCTCATGTAAAGAAAAAACCAATACACATGGTGACCTATGGTTCCAGTGATTACTGAACTCTGCACTAGGTCAAAGTTCTTTCTCTGGTAATTTCAACAAAAGAAGACTTTTTAGAATGAGTAATTGGAATAATTGCTTTGGAATATACCTAATTGCCAGGGTTTTCTGGTTGTTGTTGGGTTTTTGTTTTGTTTTGCTTTGCTTGTTTGTTTGTTTTTAATGCTCTATCTCTAGAGTGGTTATCATTATTTGGGGATCAGTTATATATAATTTCTGTGGTTCTCCTTAAGCTGGCCATGAACCTTTGCCTTTTACTTTATTGCCTTTTAGGAAATAGTCTAGTCCTTCAAAGTTTTTAACACAAAGGTTGAAGAACGGTGTCTGGGTTCTCAGCCCTTATGTATTTGGATTTGACCCACCTACTATTGGCTGAAATAGTGTTTCTTAACATTTTGAATCAATTAGCAGTGTTTTAAGAACTTTAAAAAAAAAAAACCATCCTGGCTGCACATCCTGCACAGTGAGCAGTGAGTGGCCAAGCCGCTGGTGGCTTTCTCTCTGACTTTGTGGCACGTCTGACCATGGCCACTTGTAACTAGAGGACCCCTACCCTGGGTGGCAGCCACCACATCTTGACGATTCTGTTGCAGGGAATTGAGGACGTTCTCCTTCATGACTTTTTGGAAGATGTTTCTATTCAGTACCTGAAGTGTGTCCGGTTATTTAGTAAGAAATTTAAGCTGTGGCTACTTAATGCTTTGGAAGGGTTTCCCACCCTCGTGCAGATCTCCAAACTCAAAGGTAGGTTTCAGTGAAAAAAAAAAAAAATGAATTCTGTTGAGAGAAGATGACGTATCTGACTTTCAGACTGAGGCAGGACACCTCAGTTGTTGGGTAACTCTTCCCCTCCTGCACTAAACTGTGGTATGCAAGGCATGACCACTTCAGATCTGCTGGTGTTTCCTTTAGTGCGATGATGGGTCTTTGTGCTGATCCACCCACACCCTTTCACTATTGCCCTTTAAAAATACTCACAGGGACTTCTGACAGGCCCTCCGGGATGGAGGTGCAGGGAAGGAGCTGGCCCTGCCTCCAGCCCCTGGCTGATGCGGCCTTCTCAAACCAACCCCCGAAGGCAGCCTACAGTCCTTGGGCTCACTGGCCACGCAAGCAGGGCTGATAAGGGCTCAGGCTCCAATATTCTTCCGCCTTTTTGTGCTCTGTGTGGCCTCCCACAAGGCTTCAAAGAATATTGCTCCCTCTTTTGAAATCCCTCCCATGCCCTTAACTTTCTTACACCTCTTGGTCCACAGGGGCATTGACACCTTTGTGGTCTCAGTCTGCCCATTGGCTTTCTAGAACACTTTCCCTTCCATCATGCTACCAGGTGGTAGTGGCTGAATACTACTTCCCCCAGGCTGCTTGCCTGCTCCAGGACTACAATGGCTTCCTTTAAATGCCAGCATTCACCCATGTGTGTGTGACATGTTTATGGTCCTGGAAATACCCATTTTCTCCCTCCTGCCTCTGTGAGGTTTTCCACCACCACCTGTAGCTGCTTCCAACAGCCTCCCCACCAGGACCCTCCTTTTCCTGGGCCAGCTTGCTCAGGGCTGAGTCTTGCTTTCTTTGCACACTGTTTGCTACCTTCTCAGAGTGCCCACATAACAGGACCATGTCTATTTTAACCCACCAGCCCTGCACCCCTTGCTGGGTTCGGTACTCACACTGGGAATCTTGATCTCGTGTGACCCACCTGAATCATGGAACCATGACCACGAGACTGCCAGCCAAGAATCCGCAGGGAGGGGGTGCCGCAGGGAATGTAAGGTCTGGAACTTGCTGTTGCAGAAAATCCATGAAGTGGGGAGACAAATCCCCACTCCAGCTTTCCTGTGGTGGCTTTACCTCCCATCTTAACCCAACCCCAGGCTCCCTCTGTCCTTCCCAGAGGCACTTCAGAGCCTCCTAGTTGATCATCCTGCCTCCAGCCTCACCCCCTCAGTCACACTCCTCTCCACACCTAGTGATCATTCTACACAGTGATCTGACCCATTAAAACCTTCCATGGCCCCTGCTGCCTGGAAAGTCCCCTATGCAAAGTCATTCTCAGCTTGGCCTCTGGCCTCATCTTTGTCCCCAGCCCCCTAGGGTGTCCCTCTACTGGTGCTCCTCAGCAACACAAGACAGGTTGTCCCCAAAAAGGCCCTTATTCCTGCTCCTGCCTGTGCCTAGACTGCCAACCCCATCCGCAACCCCCCTCCCTCACCCCCCACTCCTCACCCTTGCTAACTCCTAACTTGCATGTTCTAAGTCATCCCTGACACCTTCTTCCAAACAGGCCTCTCCCTTCCCTCAGCAACCCCCACCCCCCCCCCCAGCACCCCCTTCCTTCCTTCTTCCCTATGCTGCTCTCACACTGCCAGAGCACTTACCCTGCTGTGGGGAGGGAGTCTGCATGTCTGGTGACCCGTCCTCGGGGGGGGGTGAGCCCCTAGAGGGTAGAGGCTGTCTCCTTTATCCAAAAACCTGGCAAATACCCAGCAAACATTTATGGAGCAAATGCTGCACGCATATTGGTAATAAAGATTTGTCAGATGAATACATGCACACATTCCCTTTAGATTTTCTCTTGTCATCCTTTCCTTTCCTTGGGTCATTTTTTGACCCAAGAGCACTGTAGAGATGACAAAGTCGGGGAACTCAAGCTTCCTGGGCAAAAATCTTCAACTCCTTTGAGCCGGTGTATCAGATGCCGGGGTTACATCATTTTATGGTACAAGGGAGGGGGGACTGAGGGGAAGGGATGGGGGGAGGGGGGTGTTTTAGTCAGTGGCCCCTGTCAACCTCTCCTAGCCATTCGGGAAAGGGTCAGCGGGTGGTGGGAAGCAGGATACACAGAGGTCTCCCGATGTGGAGGGCAGTTTAGGCGGCTATACCTTCCTAGGTAGATGTGTGTGCCTCTGTCTGTGCCACCTCTCCCCCACTATGTACATGAGAAC
Organism: Acinonyx jubatus; assembly: GCF_027475565.1. Classification (NCBI taxonomy): domain Eukaryota; kingdom Metazoa; phylum Chordata; class Mammalia; order Carnivora; family Felidae; genus Acinonyx; species Acinonyx jubatus. Next base: position 57,465,553 of record NC_069388.1, read on the forward strand.
TTAAAGCTACCCTGTCAGTAATGGCCACATGTATTGTCCTTAACAGAAGTTACTGTGTTTGTCAAAAGACTAAGAAGAAAGACATACCTTTCCAACATGGCAAAGGTAGGTTTCGGCCAACATGACAGGAGGGAACAAAGCAGTTTCTTGAAGTGAAAAGTGAAAGCTGCAAGTATCCCCTAAGAGCAGGTGGCAGTTCCCTTTGCAGGGAGGCCATGTGCATCCACTTAAAGGGCAGAGGGCAGACAGGAGGACCTTGCTGGCCACTAACTGGGAAGGCCTAGTGGGGCCAAGACTCATCTAGAAGCCCATCCCTCAGCTCCCCTCCTCAGAAAGGTTCTCCCTGCAGAAGAAAAAGCAGAACAAGCAGGTCAATGTTATAAAGTTCCAGAGGAAGACCCCATATAAGAGCAGACCAGGACCAGTTACGGTCAGAGGTGAAAGGGCATCATGGCAGACAGAGCCCTTCAGCTAGTGCGTGGCCCCAAAGACTCAGTGTGTCCAGGCTGCCAGGTCTCCCTGCTGGATTGATTGTGTAGTTTCAGTGTTAGAAGAAGGCAGACTAGGGCTGAAAGAAAGATTATATAATGCCTGTGTGCAGGCCGCTCAGGAATCTGTTCTGAAATCCTATGGACACCAGATCAGGACAGTGCTCTGTTCCAAATCAGCAGGAGCTGTGTTGGGCCTTCCACTTAACCCTCTCCATCCCTCCAGCACAAACTCTCCCTAGACTTTGCATTCCTCGGGGCTGTTTCCTGCCTACTGCTCACAGCCCATCCAGTTCTCCAGCACGTTCTCATTCCTGATTGGGTCAACGGGTGATGGCCTCACAGCAAGGCCTTCATCCCAACCCAACTCAAATGGCAAGCTTGGGTTCTGGAGCCATGCTATTCTAAATCTTATCTTTGTTAACACTATCAGTTGGGAAGGTTTACTGAACACCCCAGGTGCCCTCAGGCTCCTCCTCAGTGAGATGGAGGTGGCTCTAGAGCCTGCTCCTGAGGCTGGTGTGAGGATGACCATCCCACAGACTCCAGGAATGTAAGGGACTGGATTGGCGCCCTTGGCCAGCTGAGGAACTCAGCTCCCAGAGGCTGAATTCATGGCCCTCCCTCTGAGAGGAAAGGACAGGGACAGCTTCTGAGTCCCCGCAGCCACCCTGTGGAACCAGTCAACACTCACTCTGCAAAGCCACATTTCCCTTGCAGAAGCTCAGTCACTTACTGTGTTCCTCTCTAGAGTAGTTTAGGCTTGTGGAGTGGGGTGCCCCGAGAGCCCCGACTGCTGTGAGCAAACCACTCTGAATGCTTATTTTCAGAAATACAGTTCTAGAATGTGTGAAATTCAAACACGTCAGTTGTCATTTAGGATTCAGTTTTAATCCACTTCTCTTTCTCCTCAACAAAAAGTCTTGGTCATTTGGAGAGGGGGATTAGGCAAAAGTAAAATGCCAAGGGGCGCCTGGGTGGCTCAGTCGGTTGAGTGTCCGACTTCGGCTCAGGTCATGATCTCGCAATCAGTGAGTTCAAGCCCTGCATTGGGCTCCGTGCTGACAGCTCGGAGCCTGGAGCCTGCTTCCGATTCTGTGTCTCCCTACCTCTCTGCTCCTCCCTCACTCAACGCTCTGTCTTTCTCTGTCTCTCAAAGATGAGTAAGTGTTGGGGCGCCTGGGTGGCGCAGTCGGTTAAGCGTCTGACTTCAGCCAGGTCACGATCTCACGGTCCGTGAGTTCGAGCTCCGCGTCGGGCTCTGGGCTGATGGCTCAGAGCCTGGAGCCTGTTTCCGATTCTGTGTCTCCCTCTCTCTCTGCCCCTCCCCCGTTCATGCTCTGTCTCTCTCTGTCCCAAAAATAAATAAACGTTGAAAAAAAAAATTAAAAAAAAAAAGATGAATAAATGTTAAAAAAAAAAAAGTAAAAAAGTAAAATGCCAAGATTTAATGAAGTATTATGCTTCCCCATTATCTTTAGACTATGAGAATGGTATTGAAAAACAACAAGAGGGTCAATGTTTTGAAGTCGGATCTACATGCCATCATCAATCAAGGTGCTTTGGACACTTCTAAGAAAGCCCCGCTGAGTAACCCGTGCAGCACGGCTGACCTGGAGATGCACACGGAGATGCAATGTAATCTTCCTTCTGCAGCTCGCGTTACTGGAGCGCTTGGGATATATCTGGGGCTGCCCGGCCATCACTAGTTTATGAGTTCTTAATAGAGGTAGAACCTACTTTACTCTTTAGTATTATACTTTATCTGCTCGCACACCTCTTCCTGCAGGGGTGAGGAACACCCAAGGGAACACTCCTCCAGGGTCCGCCAGGCCACCAGTGCTAGTACATGTTTGTTGAATGAATGAACAGATGAGTGTGGTTGTTGCCTCACAGCATCTCTTTCTGGAAATCAACCTGGAGTGTCTCCTTTGGAAGAAAAGACTTCTTCATCAATTTTGTACACGCACAGATTCAAAAGTGTCTTTTCTACCCTTGTCTGAACTGGATTGAATGACCTCCCTGCCTTGCCAGATTCTGCTGCCACTATTGTGAGCATCATCAATTATTATTTTTAACAATGTGAAATTTAGCCATGGTGCTTTTACTGTGTTTTGCTACTTTCCAAACAAGTGATAGTAAGTATGTGGATATTCCTGCCCTTTGCTATCTGTCGTAATTATTTTTTTTTAAAAATCTCCCTTCCACAAAGAGCTCAGCAAGCTGGCTGACAGCATCGTTCCATCCTGGGGAAGCAAGAGTAATGAGAGAAGGAGCTGTCCTCGCTCAGGGGGAGAACCTGGGTGCTGTTTCAGGAGGAGAGCTGCAGAAGGTGTACGACCTCCTCCCCCAGACTGTAGGCGAATCTCTAGGCCCCTGTATGAGAGTCGCCGGGGGTGGGCCATGGGGGCCGTGCTCGGTTGGCACCCATTCCAGACACTCCACCAGGGAGGCCTGGGAAGGTCTACTAGCTTCATCCTCCACGAGCCTGACTCTGTCCTGGTACACTCAACTCTGCATAGAGCTCTGCTTCCCCAGAATCTGTGAGCTCCTTCAGATGTCAGCCGTGGCTTCTTCATCTTGCTCCACCCAGCACAGTGTTGACACAGGGTAGCCCTTCAGTGCTTCATAACTAGATGAGTACCTGGAGTCGGCAGTGCATACATGCATTGCAAACTATCCTCGCCTCTTTCTTTAACCTTGAAGTAGGGCTGACTTTGGTAGGATTTACCAGTTATTAAAATATTTAAATAGGTCCATACTGGGCCACCTGGGTGGCTCAGTCGGTTGAGCATCCAACTTTGGCTCAGGTCATGAGCTCATAGTCTGTGAGTTCGAGCCCCGCATTGGGCTCTGTGCTGACAGCTCAGAGCCTGGAGCCCGCTTCTGATTCTGTGTCTCCCTCTCTATCTGCCCCTCCCTTGCTTGTGCTCTATCAAAAATAAATAAACATTTAAAAAATTTAAAACAAAATAATAAATAAATAGGTCCATACTTTTTGGCTAGTAGCCCCTGCCCCTGTTGCCTGGCCATCCCAAATCCCAGCTCCTCCCTAGGATCTCCCTTTCCAACCAAACCAGCAATGAAAAGGTGAATACCTAACCCAGCAAGCTTCAGAGATATGGACAAGCAGTCCTCATTAGTAGGAGCCCAAAAGGCCTCCCTCCCAGGCTACTGGCTCTCCCCAAAGCTCCAGGTGCTTGCCCAAACCCTGCTTTTGCTCCCGCTGGAGCCCAGGGAACCCCAGGAAGGCATGAGGCCTCTCTCCCAGATGCCTGCCCAGTCCTCCTGTGTTCCTGCTGGCATTCTTGTGGACTGAAGAACTTCCAAGAGGGCACAGAGCCAGCAGGGAAGCAGTATGCTGGTAGCCACTGCTGACACCTAGCAGGCAAATGCTTGAGGTGTACCTCAAAGATCTGCCAGATGAACCCTGGCCAAGCCTCAGTCAGGGCCATGGCAACCTACTCGGTTTTCTAAACTCTGCTGGGTCCATGGCTGCATTCAAAAAGGCGAGAGAGCCAAAGGCTGTTCTTTGCTAAGTGCTGCCTGTGCAGGTGCAGGAGCCAAGTCCCAACGTCACATGTGCTGGGGCTCCACCCTTCAGGTCTGTACTAACTGAGTTTATAACCCCAGGCAAGGCACATCCCTCATCAGCTTTGATGTCCACCATCAGTTTCGAGGACATTAATAAACTACCCCTTTTGTGAACATGGCAAGGATAGGTGAGGTCATGTCTGTATCATGCAATGAGCTCATTTCTAGCTGGGTTCTGTATAATTACAAGGTGTCGTTATTATTTCAAAATATTTTTTCCATTTCAACAAGTGACAGAGGTGGTTCCTAAGAGGCAAGACCACATAACTCTGAACTAGTTGACCGCAGAGGTGACAAATCCGGCTTTCGAATTCATGCTTTGTGTTCAGAAGGGGCGTGAGGCCCCAGGGAGTTCCTTTAAACTACTGTTCCAGTGTCGTCCCCTAGGTTACCTCATACACAAATACTTACAGTAAAATCCTGCTACTTGGCTCACAATCTTTTTGTTTCTTTTGTCTATAGGTTTAAGCAGTTTGATTTCTTTGCTGGGGACATCCACAGACCTCAGTGTATTCCTGAATTGTCTGTCTTCAAATCTCCAAGCATTCGTCTTCCAGGTACAAAACCATATTTTTAAAATTTTTTGAATTTACATCCAAGTTAGTTAGCATATAGTGCAATAATGAGTTCAGGAGGAGATTCCGGTGATTCATCCCCTATGTATAACCCCCAGTGCTCATCCCAACAAGTGTCTTCCTTAATGTCCCTTACCCATTTAGCCCATTCCTCCACCCACCACCCCTCCAGGAACCCATAGTTTGTTCTCTATATTTAAAAATCTCTTATGTTTTGTCCCCCTCCCTGTTTTTATATTATTTTTGCTTCCCTTCCCTTATGTTCATCAGTTTTGTACCATGATATTTTTTTAAAGGGAAGAAGGGGTTGTTGATCATTCCAGCTACATTTTAGCACCAGTGCCCGTGACCCGATGAACTGAAAGAGTTTTCTCTGGCCAGAAATGTGTCATTGCTGGTGCGGGTGTTAAAGATAGGGAAGTGGTGTCTCACTCCTGTAGCAAGGCAGGAATCAGAGGCTGGCACATGCAGGTGTATGTTTGTGGGTAAGCATGTGCTCTTGGGTGAGCACATGTGGGCTCAGGTGTGTGTGCAGGTGAGAATGTATATGCAGATGAGTGGGGGTGGGTGAGCATGTGTGTGTGAGTGACCACTAGTGAGTGTGTGTGCAAGTGAGCATGTGGGGGAGGCATGCGTATGCAGGTGAGTGTGTGTGTGTGTGTGTGCGCGCAGGTGAGCTTGGATGAGTGTATGTGTGCACCAAGCAGAAGTGTCTAGGAGGAGGGGCAATTTTGTCTGGGGAGAATGGCACTTTTCTGGGTACTTTGCAGAACCATCCCAATAAAGCATCAGGCTTGATTTCACAAAATCAAAGACAAATTGTTTTCGATATAGATGGGTTTCGTCCTTCCGGTCGACTTGAAACTTGGGTGTTCCTTGAACAGGGAGGGTTCTTTGCTTAATTGTCATCATCCTCTGCTTCCACAGCCACACGGTAAGAGCTGAGAATGCTGTCCAAGAAAGCTACAGCACCCTTGTCCTAGTGGCCCACGGTGGGTGGGGCATTGTCCTCTGAAGTCTGAGGCCATCAGGAAAGGCCTTGATGAGGGAGGTGGGGTTTAAACTGGGGTGTGGAAGGTGAATAGGATTAAAACAAGCTAAGGGAGTAATGTCCCCACGAGAGACCTGAGCAGAATGAGCATATGGAAAAAGGAGGATCTGTCTAGGGAAGAAGAAGCAGACATCTCTGGAGGAGACTTAGAGGGCCTGTACCGTGAACATGACTTTGGGCTTTCTCTGTTTAAACTTCTCGTCACATTTCTTTCTCTCCTCTTTCCTGCCCTGCCTGTTCTTGTCCGTATGCCTGTCCTCCCCATCAAAGAGAAAGGGCACAGACAATACCTGAGACAAAGACTGCAGGCAGCACTGGGATCGCACACCTCATAGAGATGAACCAGAAAACTTTCCAGGAAAAAACTTGAAGGTCATTCCCAACCTTTGGCAGGTGTCTGTTTCCGTTCTTTGCTTCTGGGTGATAATCATTCCAGATTCTGTATGGCTTTTATCCCTCCCCGTCGGTCTTTGGCAAAGCTTATTTATAACAGTGGTAAACATGTTTAGGGCTATGATGCTGTGGAGACATTTATTCACATGAAAGCTTCACCCACAGAAGCTTTCAAGCCTCTGTTCCTTGTTTTGGATATTCACTCCACCTCTGACTTTAACCAAGATGATCCCTCTGATACCAGTAATACCAGACCTGCCTTGGAGCAGCCGGAGGGGCTCATCTTATTTTAGACCATGTAACATGTTGTATTTCCCAAGACTCCACCACCCTATCTTCAGCCTTCACCAATGAAGCATGTTAGAAAAATGGTGTTTTTGTAACTGCGTGCCTTTGAAGGGCTTGTTTTTGTAAAGCAGCTTGTCTGATAAAAAGCAGTGTATTGTCAATAAAATACTCAGACTGTTAAAATGTAAGCCCTTGGGCATGTGGGAGATGACTAATGGCTTCCGTGGCTAGCATCTGGCAGCTCGCTAGCAGAGGGAGATGTTCAGCTACGTCACGTGTTCGTTCTCCCCGTTCTTGTGCAGTTGGGGCCCAGGAGCAATTTCTGAACACGGGAACCTGAGGTGCCACGTGGGTGGCGAGCGGAGGAATATTCCATACTGTTGAGGGTTTATGTCTAAACGTCTAAGCAGAGAGCTGGTCGCCCGCAGCTACTTCTCTTGATGCTCTAAAAAAGTATCCTTGTGTCTGTGAAGCAGGGCTTCTCCCAGGAGCCCCATTTAGATGATCAGAAAGACTGGCAGGGGGTGCCAGAAGCCACTGGGGGAGCGGGGTTCATGTGTTCACAGAGCCCAAGGCACTCCCAGTGAAGGCAAAGGAAGGAGAGAAGCAGTGATGAGAAAGGGGATTCCTTCATTCCTAGACAGTCTCAACATCTCCTCCTCAGAGACATGTGGCTAAGCCAGTGGGTGGTCCACATATACGATGAGGCTTAGGAGGCCTTGGGGCATTCATTCCAACATTTGCATGCGAGATTCATATGATCCCATGGGTTTGTAATTCATTGCAAGCGCGGCCCAAGGCAGCTCCCAGTCTGGTTAGTTTCTCAGCCTGCACACAGACAGGCATCTCACCCACACCCAGTTAAGTGCTATGCAGGCCGTCGGCTGGCCTCGGCTCTGTTGGCCCCACGGGTGGGACCTGTCAGTCCTCAGATCCTTCACCTGACACAGTGGCCAGCTTTGTGCTTTCCAAAATCAGTGCCATTACTTTCATCATTGTGGGATTCTGTGCGACTTTTTCACACGAACGGCCTTGACAAGAATAAAACAGCCACTGTCTCTCTCAATGGCTACCGCCAGGTGGGCTTCAGCGAGGCTGCCCTGCAGGATTTCTCTGTTGCTTTTCACAAATGACTTCTTTCATGGGGTTAAAACAAAAAATGTAGGCCAATCTCCCACCTCTTTTCTTCTTTCCACCAACTTCAAAGGATTCTTCTCTGGAATCATCTCCACAGGAGATCCCACAAGACCAGATATAGGCCAGTGTGCCTCTGCCTCTCTGCCCACCTCATCATTTCTTCTTCCTCTTCTCCTTGGGCCACTTGGGAAAGTCTGCGCATGACACCTATGTGCATTTGAAAACATGATCTTCTTGATTTTGTCATAAACCCCAGCATTTTTTTCCTCACAAAAATGTAATAGCCAAGCAGAAACAAAGAAGAGTTTATCAAACTGGCTGCCAGCTTCCAGCTGAGATGGAATTTCCTTCTTACCACTGTGAGCAAAGCCATGACCCTCTGCCACAGAGATAGTTTTGGTAAGTCAGAGACTACAAAACATTTTGTATTCTACCCTTTAAAAATGTTATCATAGGGGCACCTGGGTGGCTCGGTCAGTTAAATGTCCAGCTTTGGCTCACGTCATGATCTCATGGCTGGTGGGTTCGAGCCCTGCATTGGGCTCTGTGCTGACAGCTCAGAGCCTGGAGCCTGCTTCAGATTCTGTATCTCCCTCTCTCTCTGCCCCTCCCCACTCACACTCTGTCTCTCTGTCTCTTAAAAATAAATAAACATTAAAAAAAATTTTTTAATGTCATCATAGCATAAGTATTCTCCGTGTTCTACATAGAATCCAGTCATCTCCTTTTCACCTTTTAAAGCAAAATACAACATAGACACAGAAAGTCCTACAAAGCCATAACAATCATTTTTTTTAATGGCAACATGATACATGCTTCCCTTTCCCATTCCATCATGGTTGGATGTCTTAGAAGCTTCCCCAGGTTTTTATTTGTTTGTTTGTTTGTCTGTTTGTTTGTTTTAAGTAGGTTTCAAGCTGAACACAGCCCAACACGGGGCTTGAACTTGACCCTTAGATCAATAGTCAGATGCTTAACCAACTAAGCCACCCAGTTGCCCCACCTTTGTTTTTGAATTGTGTTCTTGGGACATGTTAAAGAAAGCACCCAGGAAGCCAACTAAGATAGAAAAAAAAAGTGGGTTCTTTGGGGTGCCCATATTTAAATTTTATAAATAACAGTTGATAAAGTCATCCTTGTACGCAAATAGTGGAAAGAGTGTAATAGCATCCATTGAAAACTTTCTGGTCAAATGGGTGGTCTTTCTCTGTCAGAGAAGCTCATGTCTGTCACATCTGTGGCAAAGATGGTGTGTAGGAGAGCTGTAGTAAGGGAATTTCACCCCTGAGCCCTCCAGCCTCATGGAAAGAATCACTCACTCCAATGGCTATTTATTGTGTCCCTAAAAGTCGCAAGCGCCTTCCTGGGCACTGAGCATACAGCAGTGGAAAGACAAAGTTTCCACCCCTGTGATCTTGCACACTAATCAGGGTGAGGAATCCCTGTTCCAGAGATGTCCTCACGGCGAGCAGGTGGAACAAGGAAAAGGAGATAAGCCCTACGGTAGACCAGTTTTGCCAGCACTCTGGAAGGTGGCTGCTGTGAGTTGCCATGGAAATGACACCCATTGATAATGAGATTTCCCCTTTAATGAAGTCCAAATGACTCTGCTTTATGTTAATGCTCTCCCAGCACAAAGTGATGGCGCAGGGCTCACATGTAGTCATGGAAAGAAACCCAGCCCTGAAGCTGTCGTCTCCTCCCCCAATACACTTTCTTTGGATCCCTGCATGAAGCCCAAGAAAGTATTTACACCAGTTTTTCCTCTTCACATGGTTAAGTGGGCCAGAGGGAGGTCAGGCTCATTCAAGACGCTGTCAAGCCATCCCATCTCACCCAGATCTATCAAGGAAAAACAAACATTGTATAAGGCTTTGATATGGACAGAAGTTTGCTTGAATGGACAAAAGGCATTGAAACAGGCAAAAGGTTCAGCACACTGGTCTGAGTTATCTCTGTATTTCATTGTGTTTGAGTTATTTTACAACTCTAAATTGTGTCCAACTGATGATAATGCAAATGATCCCCCTTCAGGGAAATGCAAACTAGCTGTGTCAGGTGGATGCCATTGATTACTGTCCTGAGGACAGGTCTGTTGAATTTGTGTAAATTCTTCTCTGTCTATATATGGTCAATGCTTTGAATTCTCTTTTGAACCAGTTGCAATATTTTACTAACTTCCTCTTTAATAAATGACACATGAGTTCTTTGACACCCATTCATTTTATATCTGTATAAAGAGTCAAGGTTTTACCTTCATTAAAAAAGTGTCTTTTAATGATAGCAATAAGCCAGATCCCCCTCCCCCACACCCCACCCCAGCCCCGCTTTTCAGCCTAATGTTAATTATCTTTTTCTTTTCTGGAAAACCAAAGGCCTTGGGATTTGGAGCGTTTGGCTGAGTCACATGCCCTCCTGTCTCCCCTACCAGTCTCGCTGAGGGCACCCCTTGCAGGCCCACGTGAGAAAATGCCAGCCAGCTTCCCTCCCCCACTTCCCTCACCACAAGATGCAGCCACACAGACTACAACAGGGGAAAGGCATAGCTACGTTTCCAGCTCTTTCCAGCCTCCTAAGGGCAGCTGGCTCCCTTCTGCACTATACCTCTGCGTCTCCCAGCCTGTCCCTTATGGCCCAGCCTCATGTGCCAACGACAGGAGGCCAAGGGGGCACATTCTCCAGCTCTGGGAGCGGCATCTCTTTCTCTGTGGGATTTGTTTTCTCCCACCTCACACCAGATGGGTTTTAAGTTCCCCTTCATGGCTCAGGCTATGTAACTGTCTGTGCTTTCTGTCCAAAAGCCTCCTTGACTGGGATTCATGGGTATGGAATGCTCGCCTAGGACCCCTGAGGATCTGCTATAGGAGTGAGAAGGTCCCAGTACACAGGAGTTGAAAGCCCCAGAAAAGTTGGTATTTCCACAGTGATCTGTTTATTTGTCCATCTGTCTATATCTAATTATTCATTTGGGCTTGTTATTTCAATGTAGGCTCCTGGCATCTGTTTCATTTGCTGCTTCTGGAATATGTGATTCATATACTTCAGTCATGCATAGAAGAGGAAGAGGACGACGATGATGTGGGAAATCTCAAGGAAATGCTACCAGATGACCAGTCTCTTGTCCAGCCAGACCAGGCAACCTTTCACCCTCCAGATTCTTCACCAGCCCTGGCGTATGACAGCCCACATATGGATCCACATCGGGTGATGCTGAAACACATAGGCCAGAGCCGATGTCCTGTGGGTGTGAACAGTGTGTTTCTCAGGGTCCTGGGCTTCCTGGTGGACACTGACACGGGTGATAAGGTACAGACACAGGGGCAGGCTTGGCAAGGGAAGTAAGAACTAGCACATGGTTAGGAAATCCACGAAGATCATTCTGTCCAAACAATGATACACGATTCTAGACTCATCTTTGCTTCAGGAGATTTTTGCCAGGGGTGATGATAGTAGCTTATCTGTTAATCACTGGTCAGCAAACGTTCATGGTGTATAGATTATGTACCAGGCACACTTAGAGCTGTGGAATATTTGGATGGCCTGGGTCTTGCCTTGCCAGAGTTTGCCAGGCATGCTTATGATGAAATTTGGAAGAAAGAATTCCTGAGATGTTTTTGGTGCAAAAAGGTGATTTTATTATAGCATGGGACAGGACCCGTGGGCAGAAAGAACTGCACTGGGATTGTGAGGAGTGACTGATTATATACTTTTTGATTAGTGGGGGTTAGGGATAGCATAAGTCTCAGGAATTTTGAAGCAAGGCTTTCAGGACCTTGAGGGGCTAGCTACTGCTAAGATAAGGTTTAGTCTGTAATAAAACATAAACATTAATGTGCTAAGGCAGCCATGACTTCCTTGAGGAAGGTCACACTCCGCATGTTTCAGGTGTCTGTCCGTGGGCTGCAAGCTGTAAGATTTAGTTTAAGCTACATTTCTCTTGACTTTGTTTTCCTCAGTAGTTAGGCTAACTGAGCTAACTAAACTAAGAGGTAAGCCCTGAAAACACCTCTGCCATTTGGGATTTTGAAAAGATGGAATTGGGGTACATCTTGAAAGATATAAAAATAAGAATTGCTATTTCCACCTACTATACAACTTTTCTATACATTATTTCCAAGCCATACAGCCCTGCAGAGTATCTGCCCTTATCATTTCTATGCCATGGCTGAGGGAAATGAGGCTCAGAGAAGCTAAGTGACTTGCAGGAAGTCACACAGCAAGTAAATAGTGGAATGGAGATTGGAACCCTGGCCTGCCTGATCTCTAGTCCATTCTTCTCCCACAACACAAGATCAGAGGAGGGTGGTCCACGCCCGAAGGAGAATAGGACACAGGTTGCAGAGTTCAGAGAGGGCACCTTGAGTGCCAGAAAGAGGAGCCAGACTGCTGGAGCAAGCAATTGAAACTCCTCCGTTGCCTGGGGAAGTGGAGGGTACCTGGTGTAAAAAATTGTCTTAGTACTAATTTCTAAACCTTCTATACACATGTTTGGAAGTTTAGCCACTTTACATAGTATTTCTTTTGCACCCACAAGTTCCCTCCCCTTTTGAGAAGATGAGGAGTTGAGTTGAGTAGGAGATCCAGGCAGGGCCATTGCCCTTCACCTGAGTTAACAGTCATCTTGACCATGGGAATGAGTCACAGCCTGAAACTGTTCAATGCCCTACAGTCCTCACAATAACCAGAACCTCACAGGGACCTTTCCTTCCTGAATAAACCCTCATTCCAAGTACCCCAGAGTGCAGAGAACCCTGTTATTAAGCACTACTTGGACAGAACACCGTACTAGACAAAAATAATATGAGCCAGAGTGAAAGAAATGCGTGTCAGGTTTACACATTCTCTGGTTTTGGTCTTTGTTTTCTTGTCTTGCAATAGTTATTTTCATATATCTAGCTGCCTTTGATGCTGTTGGTGGAGTAGGTTCAGACATGTATCTATAAATAAGAAACTCACCTCCTCTGTGAGTGTGTATCTGAAGCAGACATGACAGACAGGCATGAAATAGTGACATACTGGCCTCAAATCAGGGACCCAATGGTGGGGGCAAGGAGAGCTGGGCCCTGTTAGGAGAGGAGCAGCTGGGGACAGTTAGGGCATCACTCACAAGCTGGTATTTCAGGGCTGCTGGCAGAGAGAAGGCCCAGTTAGAGCTGAAGAAGGAACCAGTTGGCCAGGCTGTGCCCAGGAAAATGTCTCTCCCTGCACCCTGACCCTCTGGACGAAATGTCCTGTCCTGGCAGCAGGGCTCTGCAAGGGCTGGCCAGTGGGAAACTCACCTGAGTACACTCTGGAACATTGTATGGAGTCCTAACAGGACAAGGAATTGTGCTGGACATTCAGCTCCAAGTGTGTACATCTCCACTCACTGGCTGGGGAGAGAGCTAGGACTGTAGACAATTTGACATGCCCCTTAGTCACCAAGGTAACCAGGAGTAAACTTTGTGTTGGGCATGTAAATGCATCGTTTCAACAACACAATGAGATGTACCATCATTGTTCCCGGTTCACAGATGGCATAACTGAGGCTCACGAAGGGTTGAGTAATGTTCCCAAGGTCACCTCACTAGTAACTGACAGAGCAGAGATTCAAACCTTCGTAGATCTCCTTGCAAAACTGTCCCTTCCTAGCACCCTCTCTCTTCCCAGAAGGTGCTGCCATGTGCTCTAATTCCAAAAGCAGTGATGGGAATAAATTAGAAATACCTTCAAGTCTGATGATTTGGGAACATAAGTGGGCAGTCTAGTACATAACTTCCTAGATGAGATTCAAATTCCCTGTCTTCCACTTCTTAGCTGAGAATCTTGGGCAAATTTCTTAATTTATCTGTACCTCAGTCTCTTTATCTACAAAATAAGAATAATACTATCTAATTCCATAGGGCAGTTATGAAGCTTAAATAAGTCAATCATTGTAAGATTCTTGGAACATAAGTTAAGTACCCATAACCATTAGTCATCATTATTAATTCTCCAATGAAACCTCCTAACCTGAGCACCTTTCACCACACCCCACCCAATCCCCTAGCAACTCTGAAGTTCATTGCAGTGGGGTTTGACCTATATTTAATTGGTGGAAACAATAGAGAAAGACATTAACTACTTAATTGAACTACATAATAAAGCAATACAGGCAGATGAATGTCAGATAATCCAAGGTAATATGCATTAGAGATTAATTAAACCTGCCTCTGTTTGTGCATGCTTGCTGAATTAGCTATAATGACTTAAACACTCTAACACCAAAAAGTTACGCTCATCTAATTTTTATTGCATTCATTATTCGGCATTTGCACTCATCATCAACAAAAAAGCACACCCTCTGTGTCCCATCTGCATTCATCTGCCACGAGTTAACACCCCATTCAGCTGCACATCTGTGGCAGCCTCGTTCTTGGAACAATTTAGTGCCGCCCTGCACCTATGATAACAACCAAAGTCAGCATTCTGGACTGCCATATCCATCTGCCACTCTTCCACATTCTAGCAATGTTCAAAATAGGAAGGTGCCAAGGAATGTTTAAGAATAAAGTGAAAAAAATCACACTGATATTAAATAAGAAATATTCTTTTTAAAAACATACTACACAGTTTTCACTTTAGGGCATGTACTCAAGGATTAAAACATGGCAAAAATATTTAAAAACAAGCAACTCTTTAGCTCTAGGACAGAGGTAAAGACAATTTTTTTGAGAGAGAAGAAACACATCTTCTGGTTGGGTGGTGATGGTTATTGTCAAATTTAGGGAGGAAGAGTATGAAATACTTTCACTAACCTTGCATTTGAAGTTGTCGTGTACCCATCTTTGTCAAAATATGTTGACTTATGGGGGGTGGGGGGTTATCGATAAAACAGGGCCAAGAAAATACATCTCTGTCAGTCTGAAAGTCATCATGTCCAAGGATTTGCTCATCTCCCAAGTACCACTGGAGCTAAGGGAAGGAAGGCATATTATCCCTGTTTCTCTGATAGGAAGACGTGCTAAGTGAAGTTAGATGTGTTAGCTGAGAGCAGGTGCTTAAGCTAACATCAGAATCTGAATCTCCCAAATCTCTTACTACCCAGCTGAGTGTTAAACTAACCAATGACTATTTTCATGGTCCTCCCACCCCTACCTTCCTTATCTACTGGCATGCTTGATGGATGGTGGAGGAAGGGTCTGTGTGGGAATCTGAGCCAAGAATACAGGGATGGGTCTCCAACTGGAAGGCAGCCAAAGTGATGAGCATTACAGCCACATGGAGCCCCACGGACATTTCATACGTTTCTTCATGATTTTCATACCAGATCCACACTCTCCCATGTCCTTGAAGGAAGTGTGCTGGCTTTATCTCAAGTGGTCACAAACAACCGCAGGCCCATTCCTTTTCCTAAAGACAGCCCACCTGCCTCACCCTCCGTGGCCCCTCTCTCTTGTACCATCCGAGGGTTAAGATTCTCTCCCTGCAGTCCTCAGGCCTTGAGCATTCCTCAGAGACATTGGGATCTTCAGTAGTAGGAGTAAATAAATGCAGAAGCTTCTGGTTAGGTCCGTGAGGGCATGGTGGAAGAATTCAAATGGTGGGTCCTGCAACAGGAAATCATATAATTTCTCTTTTTATCTTTTCCTTGTGACTGTTTCCCCCTTGCAGCTCATCCAGGTATTGTTGGAGGACAAGGCCACCGAAAGCACCTTCAAACTCAGCCTTCCTGTGGGACAAGAGGCCCTGGTAACTCTAAAAGATGGGCAAAAATTTGTAATTCATGTATCAGATGTACCCCAAAGCTCTGAAAATATTTTTTTCAGGGAAAGCAACGCTAATATATAAGATCATTTCTTAGAATAGGGCATGAGAAAACATAGATTTTCACTCTTAAAAATATATTAAGTGCTAAAGCTTTTGTATTGATGAGAAAGAAGATTTTATGTACATAATAGAGGTAGCATTGTCTATTTTGTGTTTATATGTATTTCAAGCAGTTAGTTTAGGTGAATCATATAAACTGATTTGGAGAATATTTTTTGCTTCTGTTGCTTTTCTTCAGGGCTTTTCAAGTGTTTTTACCAGGGACTTAATAGAAGAGACGTTTGAGAAATCTTGTGAGTAGAGAAATGGATAGATCTCTAGCGAGAGATAAAATTTGAATACAAATGGGTACAACCAGTAAAAGGCCAATGGTAACATTTTTCTTCCCCTTGGCAGGGCCCCGATTGAAATAGAATTTGTGGAAAGATCTCCTCAGGCAGTAAGAAACAGACAAAATGCAATTTGATACCAACCGTTAGGCTTACTTATTGGTCCATTAAGAACATTCTTGAAGTGAGGTCGAATTTTGAACCCAACAATGTCTGCAACAAATGGTGATGCCCTGCTTTGAGTCACTTTTTATTGCTCTTTGTTGCAAAATCCTGAGAAATGTTAAAACTAAGAATAGATCATTCACTGCTAAGCCAGATCAATTTTTATGTAACTGATTATAACATTTAAAAGGAATTTAGCAATTCATGCTTAACATGACTTCTGGTATAAGAGGAAATAATAGAGAATATTTTATTGATCTCATGTTATATAAGAAATGAATTAAATTTCCCTAAATGCTTGGAAATTTTAAAGAAACACGAACTGTGTCACTAGATTTGTTAAGAATTATGCATCTTTATAGTTAAAGAAGCAATCATTATTTCAGGGCCCTTTACTACTACATTTAATAGGTTATCTCATTAGTTAAGCTCTCTGGGAGTAATAGTTTATCAAAGAATTACTCAGGGATATTCCTTTACTCACTGTTCAGTGACCTTGCATATCATTCATTTGCTCAAATGTAAGTGGACAGATGGGAGACAAGAAACAAAGGTAGCAACAAGATGTACCAGACTGGGAATAGTGAATTTTATTTGCATATTTTGAGGTAAACTGATTAGCCAAGAGCTAGCAGAGGATATTCAGTCCTTGAAAAAGCTAACCAGGTTCATCAAAGGCAACAATCTGAATTGCTTATCTCTAGGGTCAGAAGTTAGGTTAGGGGATGAGGGTGGGTAGTAAGAAACAGGAGAGGAAGAGGCTTCTGGGACCCCTGATAGTGTTCCAATCTGCCGTTCAAGTGTGTCCACCTTGTGAAAAGGTGTCACAGAGCTTATGACTTGATTTGATTAATTTTCTGCTTTATGCTATGTGTGAAAGTGTATTTTTTTAAGTTTATTTTATTTTGAGAGAGAGAGAGAGAGAGCACGAGTGTGGAAGGGGCAGAGAGAGAAGGAGAGAGAGAATCCCAAGGTGACAGACCCTGCGCTGATAGCACAGAACCTGATGGGACTCAGTGTCACCAACCATGAGCTCACGACCTGAGCTGAAACCAAGAGTCAGACACTTAACCGACTGAGCCACCCAGGCACCATGAACATGTGTTTTTAAAATAGAAGGTATTGCATATACACTGGGTATTGCATTAGAGGCTCCTGGTGGGGGAATGGCTAAGAAGCTCGTGGAAGGATTTCAGGAGAAAGTGAGCCAGCTTGGAAAGCCACCAGGTTCAATGAACACTGATGTGAAAATGGAACCACACCTGCCGTGTACATCTTTGTTTTTCCCTCTCAATCCACCTCGCTGACAACCTGAGGCAGGAGGCCAAGCAAGAAGAGAGAATCTCCCCACATCCACCTCCCTCACCCCAGGCCTCAAGACCCAATACAGTTCTCAGCCAGGACAGAGGAGAAGCTTTCATCCTTAATAAAGTTTGACATTTTGATTATTACACTGGATTAGACATTTTAATTACTCATCAGAGATGGTTCTTGTTTCGTTCACGGCAAATTATGCTCGGAGACTGAAATTGTCTTTGCCAGTAATTTATTTAACAAAAGTTCACTGGGGGAATTATAATTTATAATAATAATATGTCACAAGCCAGTAGCATACAGGATAATGTCTCTTCATGAGCCAATAAGGAAATAATATAGTCCAAACCAGTGATAGATTAATTACACTACTGTTCTAGGCAAAGGGGAGATGAAAGAAAAAAAAGACCAAATTTAATTGAGGTGTACCTTTCTGCAAGTTGGTTCTCAGAAGATTTGGCTTAGCCAACCAAGAGCTGACGTCCAGCTGCCAGCACAGATTGCTAGAGCATAATGCTAGCAGAGCGAAGAGGCCCGTGTTTACGGGCAAGATCTCTTTCGTGGGTCCGCTGCACGGTTTACACCACTGCCAGCAAGGAGTGTAGCCTTCATCGTGGCAGGAGCTAATGTCTCAAGGTCTTCAGAGAGCTATTGAGATCAGCCAAGAGTAGCCTTGCTCAGACAGAACACTCTTGGTGAGTCTTCACAAATTCTTGGTGTTAAGGGTTTCCTCTCTGTAGGCACTCAGTAGCACAGCTTGGGTGACATCATTCTGACATGGCCTCCCCAAATGTAAATCACCCTCAGATCAAGACAACTTCACTTAAACCGTAAAGAAGTGGACTTGAAATCATAACAATACACAACGGTTGCTATGACTGAAAGCAACTGGTGGTCTGTTATCTGAATGCGAACACGAGTGTAAATAGCCACTGCCTCTAGCCCCTTCCCCAAACCTGGGTTTTTATCCAAGAGCCAGAAATAATTCATAGATCAAGTGGCAAAGGTTGTTCTCTGCTTGCGCCATCTATCGCTTCACAATTTCGGCATGACAAACTAATCCTTAATGGCTTAAAACAGCCACAATGGATTTATTATTCCTTACCAGTCACCAGGTTGCTTGGACGGTTACGCTGATCTGGGCTGGACTCCATGAACCTCAGCTGGGCTCACTCAGCCATCGTGTTTTCTGAAACAGTAATTTGAAGTAGAAATAATAACGAGACCCAGTACAAACCAATCTTCCCAGGGCACATCGCTGTTGTCAATATGGTACTTACAGAAAGACAAGCACATCAAATAGCACATGGATCTTGGAACGTTAAATTTGCACTCACGATGATGTTAAATCGGAAACCCACGAACAATCTGGTAGCAGACAGATCTTGCAAACACAGAAGTTTGATCTAAAATGTATAGCAATGTGTTCTCAAATATTTGTCATGTATATTCTTTTACCAGGAACTCTTTAAGCATTGGGGATCATCAGTGAACTAAACAGGCAAATCCCTGCTCCTCAGGAGTTTGTAATCCTGGTAGAAGACCCACACCAAACTAAGTAACAAATAAAAGCCAGGTATCTTAGGCAGTGATTCCTAAGTATAATAGTAAAAATAACACCCAATAAAGAAAATCATGATGGGGAGGCAGGTGTTACTTCATGCAGGGTTCTCAAGCCAAGGTCTCTTTCACAAGGTGTAATCTGAAAAGAGATCTGAAGAAAGTAGGAAAAAAGAAATTGAGAGAGCCTCCCAGAAAGGTGGGAAGTTGAGTAGCACTACCAGGCAGCCCCAGCAGCCTCTTGAAGTTAATGGCCATGAATTTTAAATTATTAAGGGATTTAAAATCACTATTGGTTTCCAGAAATTTGGCAAGCCAGTTTATTTGAACTAATTCATCAGGTGAAAACAACTATATGTGTTGGAAAAAATATAAAATGTCTTCTTAAAAGCATCAAAAAGATCAAAACAAATCTCTAGGTCCTAATCTAAGAGAATGTGGAATTTAGTGTGGTGAGCTAAGCACCAAGGCTGCTTTTTCCAATCCCCACAACTTTGAGCTTCAGATTTGAAGAGAGCAGTAGTAGTCAAATACCAGAAGCCAGCCAGGGTAGGAAGTCTAATAGCGACCTTATAAACTGGAACATCCAAAGGGCTATACACTCCAGGTAAGGGTGAGTAGGAAGTAAACGTGCCCCTCCTTCCCACCCCATCCTCACTCCCCACCCAAGATGTGACAAGTAAATTCACTGAATGTATCAGGGTCAGGGGAAAGCTGTCGCCCTCTCTTCTCTCTTTCTCCCAGGCCCTAGCAACCACTCCTTTTATTGACAAATGATACTCAATTGTATGGATATACCACATTTCATTTATCCATTCATCATCGTTTGATGGGACATTTAGGTTGTTTTCCCGTAATGGAAACATGAATAATTTCATTTCCACTTGAATAATGCTTCTGTGAACACAGATGTACAAGTTTTTGTGTGGACATACATTTCATTTATCTTGGGTACATGTACCTAGGAATGAAATTGCTGGTTCATATGGTAACTCTATGTTTAGCCTTTTCAAGAGCAGCCAAACTATTTTCCAAATGGCTGCACCACTTTATATTTCCATCAGAAATGTGTAAAGGTTCCACATTTTCACCAATATCTATCACTTGCCTTTTTGATCATAGGCATCCTAGTGGGCGTGAGATGGTATCTCATTGTGGTTTTGACTTGCATTTCCCCAATGACTAATGATGTTGAACATTTTTCCATGTGCTTATTGGCCATTTGCATGTCTTCTTTGGAAGAATGTCTGTTCAAATCCTTTGCACATTTTAAATAGGCTTATTTGTTTTGTTTTGCTTTGCTTTTTGTAATTGACTTATACATGTTCTTTGGATATCCTGGGTACAAGTCCCTTGTCAGATACAGGATTTGCAAATATAACAGTAAATACTGCAGTATGTCTCTGTAACAGAATTTTTTACCTAGCCGAAACTCCCTTATCACACCTGATAAATAAAACAACGTTCTTTCATATCATCTGATACTTAGCCCACATTCAGATTTCTCTACTGACCTCAATAATGGCTCTTAACAGTTGACCCATCTCTTGCATTTCATCTTATGTCTCCTAAATATTTTCATATCTATAACCACACACCTATAATTTTTCATCCCATTTATTTGTTGAAGAAACTGGGTTATTTGTACTATGGAGCGTTCCACATTCTGAATTATATGACTCGTTCCATTGACTCTGTATTTGTGTTATCTAGCAGTTAAAATAGAAGCTTCAGCAGATTCAGGCCAAATTTTTGTCAAACACTCCATAGATAGCACTGTGTACCTCCTACCTGTGCACACTACTACATCACATCAGGCAATGCTTCATGTCACTATAAAGGGCTAAATATTTGTGTTCCTTCAAAACTCCGTATGTTGAAGCCCTATACCCCAGTATTCGAAAGTGGAGGCCTTTGGGAGGTAACTAGGATTAGATGAGGTTATGAGGGAGAAGCCCTCATCATGGTATTAGTGCCCTTATAAAAAGAGAAAAACAGGGAAGGTCATGTGAGAACACAGTGAGGTGGCTGTCTACAAGGCAGGAAAATAGTCCTCACCAGACATCGAATCTACCAGCACCTTGATCTTGGACCTCTCAGCCTCCAGAACTGTGAAAAATAAACATCTGTTGTTTAAACCACCTAGTCTATGATATTTTGTTATAGCAGCCTGAACAGACAAAGGTAGTCCTTTGTCCCACATTTGGTGAAATTAAGAATTAAGATTCAGGACACCTGGGTGGTTCAGTCAGTTAACTGCCTGGCTCTTGGTTTCAGCTCAGGTCATGATCCCAGGGTCATGGGATCAACCTCATCAGGGTCCACGCTGAGTGTGGAGCCTGCTTAAGATTCTCTCTCTCTCTCTCTCTCTCTCTCTCTCTCAATCTCTCTCTCTCTCTCTCTCTCTCTCTCTCAATCTCTCTCTCTCTCTCTCTCTCTCTCTCTCTCTCTCTTAATCTCTCTTTTTCTTTCAAGGGGTACCTGGGTGCCTCAGTTGGTTGAGCATCCAACTCTGCTCAGGTCATGATCTCACAGTTCTTGGGATCGAGCCCCATGTTGGACTCAGCACTGACAACAGAGCCTGCTTGGGATTCTCTCTCTCCCTCTCTCTCTTTGCACCTCCCTTTCTCTCTCTTTTTCAAAATAAAAAGAATTTAAAACTTTAAAAGTTTCTCACTCTCTCCCTCTGCCCCTCTCCCCTGTTCACACACTCTCAGTCTCTCTCTCAAATGAAAAAAACAAAACAAAACAAAACAAAAAGAAAGAAAGAAGAGAAACAAAGAAAAGACTTAAGATTGATCATGGGGTTCAGGTGTTGCCAGGGTGATCTATCTACTATAAGATTCCACTCAATATTTCATTTAGTATTTCACATATTGATTATTGTTGCCTATATTGATTGCTTCATTAGGGGTTGCAAAATGATTTCTTTTTCTAATGTTCTAATTCCTTCTAGATGTATTAGCTGGAATTTGTCTAGAAAGAAAATCTTTCCCATATCAACAATTTGGTTACCTCGAAATAGAATTGAAACATAAAAGGAAAGGCAGGATAAATGCTTGAATTATTTTTGCTTTAGAAAAAATAAATTATCAGAATAAATTAGATGCCTTGATAACTTCCAGTGATGACCATTGAAGGCTTGTCTTTTGTTTTTGTTTTTAATCATTATTAACTCAGGAGACCCATTACCAATACTTGTATCTTACACAGTTATAGTGTGATGTCGAAAGCAGACATTGTACAACCAAAAAACAGACATTGGTGCCTTCTGTGTACAGTTCTATGACATTTTGTCACATATAGATTGTGTAACCACCACTGCAGTCAAGATGCAGCACCCTTCCATCTCCACAAAGAGCTCCCTCATGCTGCCCCTTTACGGTTACACACACCCCACACACTGTCACTAACCCTTTAGCAACCACTAATCTGTTCTCCACTCCTATAATTTCGTAATTTTGAGAATCTCAAAATTATATGAAATTATATGATTTCTATAAATGAAATCATATAATGTATGACCTTTTAAGACTGGCTTTTTTTTTTTCACTCAATATAAGATCCACCCAAGTTGTTTCACATATCAATTTAGATTTCTTTTTATTTTTTAATTTTTTAATGTTTACTTTTGAGAGAGACAGACAGAGTGTGAGTGGGGAGGGGCATAGAGAGAGAGGGAGGCACAGAATCCAAAGCAGGTTCCGGGCTCTGAGCTGTTAGCACAAGAGCCTAACTTGGGGCTTGAACCCACGAATCCTGAGATCATGACCTGAGCCGAAGTCAGACACAACCAACTGAGCCATCCAGGCACCTCTCATTTTTTATTTCTGAGCAATATTCCACGGTATGGATGTGCCTGTATGTAACCATTCACATATTGAGGGACATTTGGGTTGCTTCCAGTTTGGGGCTGTTACAAAAAAGTTGCTATGAACAATGATGTATTTGGTTTCTGTGGGAGACACACGTTTTTAGTTCTCTGGGATAAATGCCCAGGAGAGCAATTGCTGGGAGGACAGTAAATATATGTATGCTTAGTTTTTTAAATAACTGCCACCATTATTCTTTTTCATGCTTAAATTATTCCACCTTTTCCCAGTGGAAGTCTCTTCAAGTTGACTCCTGTGTTCTTTTGACATGACCCATTAATCTTTTCTAGCTTTGGGTTGTTTTTTGTTTTTTTTTTTTTTCTGACCAAGAAGACATCCCAGGCTCCTCTTTACATTCCTAGCTCTAAACTTTAAACTGTGCTTTGTTACCTGTGACTACATGCCTCTCATTGTTCTTGGCAAACGTTTGTGAGTAGGAAGTAATGGGTGAGCAGAAGTTCTGCAATGTGTTCCCTCCCATCACTAGTCAAATTTTTTGTAAATATACCAAAGGCTAGTGTCCTGCAGCCAAACCTGAGAATGTTTGCTGGTGGAAGAGTCCTTTGCTATGAACTGCTTAAACAAGCCTAAAATTTCTGCAAAATGTTACTAAGCCAAGTAATTGAGTTCCAATGCAAAGTAGCTCCTTCTGTATAAGTGCTATGACCACCTGCATCATTGATGAGTAGCCCATGTGGTACTCATATATTCCTAGTAAGACTATGAAATGGTAAAAATCATAATGGAACACAGTTTGACAATGTTTCAGCCTGCTTGAGCTGCTGTCACAAAATATCATAAACTGGGTGGCTAAAACCACAGACATTTATTGTCTCACAGTTCTGGAGGCTGGGAAGTCCAAGACCAAGGTTCCAACAGACTGTTTCTGGTGAGAGTTCTCTTCCTGGCTTGCAGATGGCCGCCTTCTCACTATATCATCACACGGCTTTTCCTTGGTGCACATTGAGAGAAAGAGTTCTCTGGTGCAATTTTTTTTATTTTTTAATATTTATTTTTTATTTTTGAGAGAGACAGAGTGTGAGCAGGGGAGGGGCAGAGAGAGAGGGAAACACAGAATCTGAAGCAGGCTCCAGGTTCTGAGCTGTTAGCACAGAACCCGATGGGGGGCTCGAACCCACGAACTGTGAGATCATGACCTGAGCTGAAGTCGGACGCTTAACCAACTGAGTCACCCAGGCACTCCTGGTGTCTTTTTTTTTTTTTAATGTTTATTTATTTGTTCTGAGAGAGAGAGAGAGAATGAGAAAGAGTGTGTGAGCAGGGAAGGGGCAGAGAGAAAGGAAGACAGAGAATCCCAAGCAGGCTCCTGGCTGGCAGTGCAGAACCTGACACAGGGTTCAATCTCATGAACTGTGAGATTATGACCTGAGCCGAAACCAAGAGTCAGATGCTTAACCTGCACCCAGGTGCCCCTTTCTGGTATCCTTATTTGGGCACTAACTCTATCATACCAGTGCCCCATCCTTACAACTTCATTTAGCTTTAATTATTTCATTCGAGGCCCTATCCCCAAATATAGCCACCCCAAACACATGAATTGGGGGTGGGGTGGACACAAACCTTCCATCCACTGTAATTATCTAAATGCTGCACAAAGACAAAGAGACAATAGATACGAAAGACAGGTTAGAGACCAGAGGGAAGGTCCAAAATGTTTCTAAGGAAAGGAGGAAGGAAGAAACCCACACCTAGTTGCATACCAAAGACATAGAGAAGAGTTTTAAAGCCACAGGAGAAATAAAGAACAGTCATCTTCAGAGGTGTGGCCATGAAACTGGAATCTGACTTCTCAGCAGCAGCACAGGAACTGAAGTGGAATGAAAGCCTCCATGTGTTGAAAACAGGCCTACTGCTAGAATTCTGTACTCAGCAGAAATATTTTCTGCGAGTGAAACAGAAGTAAACTTCAGACAAACAAAAGAGAGTGTGCCACTAGTAGACCCTTGTTAAAGGAAATTCTAAAGGATATACTTCAGTAGGAAAGAAAATGATCACAAATGGGTGATCTGAGATACAAGAAAAGATAAAGAGTGAGGAGACTGGAGAGTACATAGCTAAATCTAAATGAACGTAGACTGCATAAAATAACAATGTCTCATTGTATTCAGAAAAATACAGCATTAAGACAAAAATAATGTGTAAGTCAGGAAAAGGGATAGTCTTTTGAACAAAGAGTGATGGATCAATTTGATCTCTGTAGGGACAAAATGAACCTCATTCATATACAGAAAATGTTTTTAATGGATTACAGACCTAAATGTAACAGATAAAACTATTAAGCTTCTAGAATAAAACATCAAAGATATTTTCCTGGGCTTAGATCAGACAAAGATTTCTTAGAAATGGTACAGAAAGCACAAACCATGAAAGAAAAAAAATGATAAATTAGACATTACCAAAATTTTAAATGTTTGCTCTTCAAAAGCCACTGGTAAGAAAATGGAAATGCAAGCCACAAACTGGGAGAAAACACTGGCAAAACGCCTACCTGAAAAAGGACTGGTATGGAGAACATATAAAATAACTCTCACAACTCAACACTAAGAAGACACAACCAGATTTTTAAATGAACAAATATTTACACAGACAATTCACCAAAGAAGAGAGACAAAAAGTAAGCACATAAAAAGCTGCTCAATATTGTTAGCCATTAGAAAAATGTAAATTAAAACTGCCATGAAATGCCACGACACACCTAGTAGAAGAGCTAAAATTAAAAAGCCACTCAATAGCAAGTGTTGCCAAAGATGCAGAAAAACTGGGACTGTCATGCAGTGTCAGTGGGAATGCAAAATGGTATAGCCACTTTGAAGGGAAAAGAAAGCTCGACAAAAGCTTATTATAAAGGTAAACCTATGGTTACCACACAACTCAGCAATCTTGCTCTTAAATATTTACTCAAGAGAAATGAAAATGTGTCCCCACATAGACTTGTACGTGAATGCTATTAATAGCTTTATTCCCAATAGCAAGATAAATAAATAAATACATACATACATACAACCCAAGTAGCCATCAACTGTTGAATGAATAAACAAAACAATGGCATGTCCATACAAGGGAATACTACTCACCAGTAAAAAGGAAAACACTCCTGATACATAGAACAACATGGATTAGCTCATGTGATTATGGAGACAGAGGTCCCATGATCTGCCATCTGCAGGCTGCAGGCCCAGGAAAGCCAGTGGGGTAGTCCCAGTCCAAACACAAAGTTCTGTGAACCAGGGGTGCCAATGGCATAAAGGCCCAGCCTGAATCTGAAAACTGGAGAACCAAGAGTGCTGATGTCCAAGGTCAGGAGAAGGTGGATGTCTCAGCTCCATTCAGACCCACAAGGACTGGGTGATGCCCATCCCTATTGATGAGATTAATCTTCTTTATTCATCTACTGATTCAAATGCTAATCTCTTCCTCAAACACCCCCACAGACACACCCAGAAATGATATTTTACCAGCCATCTGGACATCCCTTAGCCCAGTTAGGTTGATGCATAGAAACATTAGCATTAACAACTACCCCAAAACAATCTGTGGCACTTTTCAATACCAAAGCACTGGAATAAAGAAAATAAAATTAATTCTTACAAATCAATACAAAAACCCACAGGCAACCCAATAAAAATGGGCAAAAGACATTAACAGGCATTTCACAAAAGAGGATATCCAACTGGCCAATGAAAGTATGAAAAGGTGATCAACCAACCACATCAGTCATTAAAATAGAAATGAGACACCATTACTCATCCACCAGACTGGGGGGGTCGGGGGGTGGGGAGAGAGAAAAGACAGAAAAATCTAACCATAATCTGTGTTGATGAGAATGTGGAGCAACAGGAAAGCTCATACACTGATAGTAGCAATGTAAATTGGTACCATCATTTTGGAAATCAGTTTGACATTATATAATATAATGAAGCATACTTCTACCCCACAACGAGCAACCCTACTACGAGGTATATACCCTAGAGAAACTCTTGAATGTGCACCAGTGCCTTAGTTTGGATTCCTCCAAAGGGCCTGAGACAAGGACTTGGCACACGGGTAGTTTACTTTGGGATGTAGTCCTAAAGAACAGGAGTGGGGGACTAGAGTGATTGGACCAGGGAGGAAGGAAAGCCATTCTAAGGCTGTGTCCCTTAGCTGTTACCACTGTGAGCAACCGGGGCTCAATCCTGCTGGATACCCTCTGAGGAAGGGTGCAAAGTGAACTGCCCACCCATGACCTGGAAATCCTTTGACTCCTGTCCCCATTGGCCAAAGATCCCTTTTCTTGGGATCTATGAGTAGAATAAATTACCTTTTCAATGGCAGGCATCTCTTGATCACCTGGTCTCACC
Source organism: Acinonyx jubatus (assembly GCF_027475565.1). Taxonomy (NCBI): domain Eukaryota; kingdom Metazoa; phylum Chordata; class Mammalia; order Carnivora; family Felidae; genus Acinonyx; species Acinonyx jubatus. Next base: position 57,492,468 of record NC_069388.1, read on the forward strand.
ATACCTGAATAACAAAACCTATTAAAACATCTACAAACGGGGGCATCTGGGTGGCTCAGTTGGTTAAGCATCTGACTTCAGCTCAGCTCATGATCTCATGGTTCGTGAGTTCAAGCCCCACATTAGGCTCTGTACTCACAGTGCAGAGCTTGCTTCGGGTCGTCTGCCTCCCTCCCTCTGCCCCTTCCCCACCTCTCTCTCAAAATAACCAACAACAGGGGCACCTGGGTGGCTCAGTCAGTTGAGCGTCCGACTTCGCTCAGGTCACGATCTCACGGTCCGTGAGTTCGAGCCCCGCATCAGGCTCTGTGCTGACAGCTCAGAGCCTGGAGCCTGCTTCAGATTCTGTGTCTCCCTCTCTCTCTGGCCCTCCCCCCATTCATGCTCTGTCTCTCTCTGTCTCAAAAATAAATAAATGTTAAAAAAAATTAAAAAAAAATAACCAACAACAAAATAAATAAAAATAAAAATAAATAAAACACCTACTGACAATAGTTGAATAAATGGTCATATAGCTACACTATGCAATACTATACAGCCATATGTATCTACAAACAACAAAGTAAGTATGATTCTCAAACATAATTTTGACAACATAGAAAGACACAAAAATTAAAGTATGATTTCATTTATATAAAGTTCAAAATAGGTAAGATGAATCTATAACACTGAGGATTGCATGTGTAGGAAATCCAACTATAAAGGAAAGCAAAGAAATGTGTATCACAAATGTCAAGACAGTGATTAACTCTAGGAGAGGAGGCAAGGGATTGTGATTTGGGGAGAGAGGCATATGGAGAGCTTCTGGGGAACTGGCAATATTCCCTCACTTCACCTGAATGATTTTAACAGGTTTTTTGTACATATATTTTTATGCATTTGCTGCATGCATTCTCTTAAGAAAAATATTTGTAAATTACTATCATGTACCTTGATGAATGAACAGAGGGATTAAAAGTGAGGATGAAAATAGATCAAAATGCTAATTGTATTAATCTATCTGGTGCATGTGTGGGTGTTCACTGACTGTAGAACCATAAAGACGCCAGATCGCTGCAGTGGAGTCTGGGAGGGTGATGCAGTGGGACAGACAGGGATAGACAGACAGGCAGGGACAGGTTACAAGGGACCTATATACTGAGTTAAAGAGCTTGGACTTTATCCTGCTGGCAACGAACAGTAAGAACTGGGCATTTATTCTTCACATCATGTGCTGGGACTGGCAGAGGAAAATATCCACCTCCACCAGAGCCTCAAAGGAAGAAGTGGCCCCTAACAGCCAAGAACAAGAGCCTGGGTGGAAGGAGTCAGCTGCCAGGCTCGCCTGCCTCCCCCCTCCCCGCCCCCCCCTGCAGAGCATATGATAGAAAAGAGTCTGTGGTATGCGTCTATCACGTGTCTGCTCTGTGCTTCTCCTAGGCCACTGGGATAGAAGTGACTGTCCTTATTTTACAGACACGGCTGGTAGGTGATAGAGCAGGATGTCAATTCATTTGAAGTCATTTGAAAGAGCTCACGTCTTTTAATGACTTGCTATACTGCCTCTCCAAGACTATGGGACACATCATTCAGGGGCAAGTGAGAGAGGCTGGCAAGTCAGCAGCATAAAAGGATGGCAGAGCCATGGGAGGAGACGAGATCATGCAGAGAGAATACCAGAACTCCCCTTAGACTAGCAACAGAAAGAAGGCATCCTGGAAAGGGTGGCTGGGGTGGGATGGGAGGCCAGCTTGGAGTGCACTGAGGAGATTAAGAAGACTTTTTAAAGAAAAATGGCTTTGAATAGGAGGGAAAAGGAGGAGGTAGATGGAATGAAGGACAGGGTAGATAACGGATCCTCTGGCTACTGCACAGTGTAACATTTACCAAAATATCTACAAAAATTCTGATGCTAGTTCAAGTCACTTTCATCTGTAACAAACTGGAAGCAAGACTATTAGATGTTAGGTGGAAAATCTAGAGCAGAATATGTCTCTTAATGGGCAGATAAGGGAATACCATAAGCAGAAGTTAAAAAGTGTAAATGATTTAGAATTATGTTGCTATCTATAAAACTTCACTATTGGAAACAGCTCAAATTTCCACCAATGAAAGAATGTTTTGAAACTCTGATACATTCTTACAATTCTCTGCTACTCCATCCCAGCCACTTTGTCTCTGGGTGTTTGCTACCTTTTACTTTGGTTGATATGTAAAAATTTGACTTTGCTTTCAGAAGAACTCGCAGCAATGCACTCCTAAGTAAAGCGTAAGACAGTCATTGTCCTTACAAAGCAAGGGAATGGCTTTGGCATCAGACTGACTCGGTGGTAATCTTACCTTCACCATTTACTTAGTTTCCTCCTCTATAAAATGATAACAGTCCCTACCTTTATCTATTACCAAAATATAAGCCTCTCCAGACGTTAACTTATTTAATTCTCCCATCCATCACCCAAATGAGTTCAATACCGTGGTTTGCTTGTTTTTCTAATAACGGAACTGAGGCACAGAGAGGTTAAGTGACCCGGCAGGGTCACACAGCTGGTAAGTAGGGGAGTGTGTTGGTTCGCGATTTGATCGCCCACCACCCCCTGGCTGCAGAATCCGTGCCATCCAGCAGGAAATGAGCCCATCCCCGGACCTCGCACACGGTGAGCACTCTGCGCACGGCGGCCGCAGGACGTGCAGCATTCGAGTGGAATCCGCTTTTCCAGGAGCTCGACTTCTCAACACGGCGGGAGGCTGCGAGGGCATCCAGGGGTGGGGACCCCGCCCGGGAATCCTGCGGCGGTCGCGAGCGGAGTCCAGTTCCGCGCGTCCGCCGCACGGGGGCGCTGCCGCCCTCGCTGCCGCCCGCGCGCTCCAGGCTGTCCCCGCGGCAGGGCGCGCCGCTGCAAGATGTCCGTGCGCCGCGGCCAGCGGCCCGCGAGGCCGGTCACCCGCCTCTCCTGGCTGCTGTGCTGCAGCGCCCTGCTGTCCCCGGCCGCGGGCTACGTGATCGTGAGCTCGGTGTCTTGGGCCGTCACCAACGAAGTGGACGAGGAGCTGGACAGCGCCTCCACCGAGGAGGCGCTGCCCGCGCTGCTGGAGGACTCGGGCAGCATCTGGCAGCGCAGCTTCCCGGCCTCGGCTCACAAGGAGGACGCGCACCTGCCGCCCCCGGCCGGCGCCGCCCGCTCCAGGCCGCCCCCCGCGCCGCCCGGGATGTTCTCCTACCGGCGGGAGAGCGGCCCGAGAGTGCGCCCCAGCACCGCCCGCTTCCTGGCCCACGCCAGCGCCTGGGGCTGTCTGGCCACCGTGTCCGCCCACGAGAAGGTAAGTAGCCCCGCCCGGAGCCGGCTGCAGGTGCGTGCCTGGCGGTGGCCTGGGGACCGGGAGATGCTAGCGACCGCTCGCGCGCTCTGATCCAGGTCTCACAGACGTGCCCCGCCGGCGGGGTTGCGCTGTGGCCGGCGCATAAATAACGGAACCAGATTGTGCTTTGGTTAACCTGGCAAAATGGGGGGCTTGGGAGGTGCTGACAGTCAGGCATCCTGCCAGGCGCATGGGGATTGAAGTGCAGTCTTGAGATGGTCAAAGAGGCGTACACATAACCAGCGCCTGACCCGAGATCCGGACAAAAGAAGCCAGAGCCGCCTTCGGCATCATAGAGTAGGCGCGTGCAGCCTCCCAGCCCACAGCACCCAATGGACCCGAACTTCCCGGTCACCTACTGACACTGGGGACTGGGAGAAAGACACCACGGGGGGTTTGGTGGAAGTTCACTTTTGAAATATGGAACTTAAGAGGTTTTCTGGAAAGGAGGCTTAGGGTGCAAAGTGTATAAATGCTGGAATGAGTTGTTTTCAGCTGCTGTTTTATCATTCGGTTCGTAAATGTTTTTACTCACCTGTTAGGTATGATTCCACCTTAAGCCAAAATGACATGGATAAATGATGAGGAAGTGACATCCCTAAGTATACATGGCCCAGAAAGCTTTTAGGGCTGGTGAGATCGATGTAAGGGTTTTATTACAGAGAGGTACTTTGAACTCCTGTTTAATTTATGCAAAATAAATATTTTTTTAGGGAATGGATAGGTCATTGGCCAGCGGCAGGTTCTTACCTCAGCTATGGTCTCATCTGTTTGGAGACTGGCCAAGTCACCGAGTTGTCCACTTTATTTTCCCCTTCTATGGAATTAAGTGGTTGACTATGTTAGTTTTGAAGGTCCTGTTTTACTTTTTAAAAAATATTTAAATGACTTTATTCTGATTATGGCAATGATCTTAATCACGTTCACAGCATCCAAATGGTTCCTCACAGTTATAAATTATGCTCCTAAGACATACCTTAGGAAGATATGAAGCTTAAATAATGAGGCTGATCTTAATCTAAAGCACGGATTGTTCTGGAGTGTGTGGCTGGCTCAGTGGGAAGAGCGTGTGTCTCGATCTCAGGGTTGTGAGTTTGAGCCCTGCATTGGGTGTAGAGATTACTTATATAAATAAATAAACTTAAAAAAAAAAAAAAGAAGGATGTAGACAGAGTGAATGTTTGAAAAACCCCTTGGAGCACCTGGGTTGCTCAGTTGGTTTGGCGTCCAACTTCCGCTCGGGTCATGGTCTCACAGTTCGTGAGTTCGAGCCCCATGTCAGACTCTATGCTTACAGCTCAGAGCCTGGAGCCTGCTTCAGATTCTGTGTCTCCCTCTCTCTCTGCCCCTACCCCGCTTGTGCTCTGTGTGTCTCTCTCTCAAAAATAAGTAAACATTAAGAAAAAAATTTTAAAACCACAGATTGTTCAAGCAATTAAAAGTCTAGTGCCAACTAGACTTAGTCTAGTACTAAAGATATTTTGACTTTTGACATCTTTTTTCTTAGCGTTATTAGGAATTCCCTTTTCCAATATTGACATTTAGTCCAAATTCAGTCCATTCAGAGAGCATTTACCCTATGCATGTCATGTGTGCAAAGCATGATTCCAGGCAATTTATGACAAGCTGAAAAACAGAATCTGTAAATGAACTTATGTTCCCATTTTGGAAGACACCTTAACATTGTGTCTTCTCAAATGATGAAAGCCATCTCCTATTCCAGGTCTATACACCATTGCCATGCAGTACTTTAAAGACAAGACAGCTCCTGAGTTCTGAGCTCAGTCACAGTAAGGAATATTCTGTAAAGGGTAAATAAAGCTCATGAAGGTTGGAATGCAGGACCCAGCAGGGCCTGGGAAAACCTAAGAAATACTTGCATACATGTCTAAGAATTTCACCTACTCCACCGAAGATCATGAATAAAAATGGGTGTGCAATGTTTCTGTGACTTCCTTTTCTCTAAAAGGGCAAGTTGCTGACTCATATAATGAAAAATTGATTACAATTAAAAAATGGAACTAATAAGTGAGAAAGTGGTGTAGCTGTAAAAGAAACAATAGTAGAAAGTTCTCGGAGTCCAAAGACCAGGTAAGATATTAAAGTTAAGACTTAAGATCTATCCCCAAAGTTGTCAGAACTTTAAGAGAGTCAGTGAAGGCAGTTGGGCTCGCAGGGGCAGGTTGTAGCTGACTTCCATAAATTTCAGTGCCACCCCCAAATAACTTTAAATGTAACAAAGTGAGGGTGTTTTCTATGCACATGCAGCAGCTTCAAGAATAATCCCCTAGCCATCCTTCCAAACAGAATGTCCCTGCTCAGCTCCTCAATAGAGATCCCGGAGCTATCACCGGGTGAGTTGGGTCAATTGGGAACCACTGTGCCTTAACTTACTACCTGTCAGAACCATGGTGATGCCATGCCATCCACATTGCTATATTTCCTGGCTAAGCTCTCAGCTCAGGTCAATCCAAAACCCTGCATTGAAAACAAAAAATGAAATGAAATGAAATGAAATGAAATGAAATGAAAAATAAAATAAAGTAAAATAAAATAAAATAAAATAAAATAAAATAAAATAAAATACCCTGCATTGAAAAAGCCTTTTTTGGTGTTCGTTAGATCCCAGGACTGCCATTTGGAAACTGCCTGCCCATCAGCGACGGCCCCTTGAACAACAGCACTGGGATTCCTTTCTTCTATGTGACACCCAAGGACCCTGCAGTGGCCGATCTGATGAAGAACCCCATGGCCTCCCTCCTGCTGCCAGAATCTGAAGGAGAGTTCTGCAGGTAGACAAAGAGTTTGGCCTTGCCCATACAGGTTCTTTGTTATAAAGCAGAGGGTCTATGGGGTGGGACCTTTCTGAGTTGCATGAATTTACGGGGGCCCTGAGATGCAAAATGATGTGTTCACCAACTTGAAGTGGAAAGAGTATGTGTACCTTTGGACTCAGATAAACAGAATTCCACCACTCACCAAGCTATGTGATTTGGGGCAAGCTACCTAATTTTGCGGAGCCTCAGTTTCCTCATCTGTGAAATGGGAATAATATTTTCTGCCTCATACGGTTCCTGGGAGGGTTGAGGGTCTTGTACAATATCAGTGAGCAAACAGGAGCTCTTGTTATGATGGGAAAGGGGAAGCTGGGAGGTTGATGAAGGAAGATCCAGTAGTTTGTCTGTGGGGCACATGGAGCATAGAATCTATTTACCACCTCAAGAGTCTCCTGCTTCACTCTCTATTTACTGTTTTTCAAATGAATTTCTAACCCACTATCCCCCACCACCAGAGATGTGTACCCAAAGACCCCATATTCTTTAATACACCCTCTCTTAAAAGTCTGAAAGAAAAGACATTTATGTGCAAATGGAGCATTGATCCAACACCTCTGTCTGAACTCAAAATGTAGAGCTTGAAATCAGATCCTGCCTGGAGATATCTGGACCAAGTTTGTGTGGAGGCATGCAGGGAACCCCCTGGGCAGCAGCAAATGCAACAGGTGGCCTCAGGCGAGTCCCTTAACCCCCAGGACTCTGTCACTTCACTATAAGATGTAGTGACCCTTCAGAAACTAGGATAGGATTTATCCCAATTCCAAAGTTTGATTATTTTTTATGCAAAGCATAAAAAAAAAACATATAAAGCAAACAAATTGATTAGTTCTTTCCGGGGTAGGGGGGTAGGTGGTGGTAATAATCAAAGCCACAAAATGCTGTAAAATGCCCAGATAAAAGACCTTGTCACTTCCCCTTGGGACACTGACAAGGAGAGTTGGCACCAAGCTGGAGACAGTTCAGCTGACCCAGTTCCCCAGCACGTATGACAAGAAGCCAGGAAAAGGGATGTTTCCTCTTTCATGGAATATTCTGTGTGTTCTTGGCCAGTCAAGCTTGCTTGCTGGCACTAGAAGTATGTGCCCAGGATACCTTTCTAAACGCCTGAGGAGTGCCTAGGTCAAGCATCCTAAAACTAGTCATGAGGCTGGAGAGTGTTGATCCTGCACCTGCCCTTGAAGACAGACAGCAGAACACAGAGCAGTGCACACAGCGGCTGCAGCTCACAGGTCGTGGAAGGAATTTATTGGAAGGTTCCAGGCGGACGTCAGCAGGAGCTGAGAGCTGGCAGCCATGAGAAACCCAGCTTAGAGAGGACCTTGCCAAGGGGGACTGAGGTTCTGCCAAAGCTGGGCAGGCCATCTACATGGCCTGGAATCAATCATGTGTGCAAACCATCTTCATGGCAGGTCCACACACCAAAAGTGCAAATGTCTGCACAATACCCCAGGGCAGCTCGGGGCCAGAGGTAGCCACTCAGGCCCCACTCAGCCACCCCAGGGCCGAGGGCATCAGTATCTCAGCACGCTTGTCACTCTGGCCTGGAAGAGGAGGGATAAGTGCCACCAGACTCCCCAAGTCTAGATCCTCACGTGAGACTCCTTCTCAGAACTCCTCCCTCCTCGCACTGTTTAAGCTTCTGAAGCGTTAAGGCACAACTTGAAGAAATAGGTACAGATCAAGGTTAGCCCCAGTGAGCACCAAAGCTAAGGTTACCAGACAGTGAGGGTTGTTATCACCCCAGGGTCCACTACTTCCAGTGAACTGCTTATGACCAGGGGTGACTCCTCTGAGTGAGCTTCCCAGTCCAAGTTCAGCATTACATTTGAGGTTTTACATCCAGAATCTTGGTAACGTTGAGCCAAGAGACTTACCAAGAAAGACAGGCAAACACGGAAGCCCTGGGGAAACAACCCAAGCAGGAGCTCCTTGGGCCACAGGAGCATAACAAGGCATCAGGCAGAAGTGTCCAGGGCTAGGAACCACCCCGACAAGCAAGAAGTTCAGGGGACAGCCTGGCAAGGCGAGCACAAGCGGCCCCTGCTGCCTGATCCCAGGGCCCGGACGGAGGGCCAGCGACACCACAGGTCTTTGTCAAGCGCTTCAAAGTGTTTCCCACAGAACAGGGGGATACAAAAACACCTGTTTCTCCTGATGATGATGGCGATCATGACAACGACGATGATGAAGTTGATGAGGAGGATGATGATGAATCAAACGCACCTGATCCTTTCATCTTCGGAAGGCAGCTCTTACTCAGGAAAATAAAAATTGCCTTCATTCTATAAAGTTGGTGAGTTGAAATTGGGAATCACAAACTTGCATTTTCACCATCCCGTTTGGTGACTTCCGTGGGCTCGTATTCTCTGTGGCTCCCCTCTGGGGAGGGGCCAGGTCTTTCCCGTCTCATCCTAAGTGGGAAGACAAAGCCAGAACTGGTTCCTTCTGTGTGATGCATCCCAGGGCTCTGTGGGCCCACAGGGCCACGTTGGGGCTGAGGAGCCCTCGGCAGCTGAACAAACCAAGGTCAGGCCAGAAGGAAGCAACGTGGCTGCTGAAGCTCTGAGAGAAGGAAAAGAGGTGCCTTCCCAGCCATTCCCTGGGCATTTCAGCTACAACCTGCCTCTGTGTGAATCAGGGTTAGCCCTGGTGCCTGTGGAGTCTGGATGGGGACAGGCTACTGAGCTCCACTTCCACAGGCAAGACGCAGCTCAAGAAGTGGGGCCAAACACAATTCCTGCCTGAGGGTAAGCTGAATGCATCTGATTCTACTACAAGGGTGGGCTGAGCCGGCCACCTGCTTTTAGAGCTCCACACACAGGTAGATAGCTGTGTGTGCGCGTGCATGGGCGTGCACCTGTGTGTACTGTCACACGTTCATATTATCCATTCTCACAACAGAAACGTCAACTGCCCCCACTGGGTCCCCCAGGCCACTCTGTCACCTTGAATTCATCGTCAATCCAACAGCTGAAGTGACCTTTCACACCCCAAATCAGATCCTGGAATTTCCCTGCTTAAATGCTTTCATTGGGAAAAAATAACAAAATCCTCGGTAATGGCCTAACAGGCCATGGGTGGCCAGGATCCTGCCTCCCTCTCAGTATAGATAAGAGAGCCTGATCCTTTGCTAATTGACTTAATATTTGATGCCTATTCTAGTTTTATTAATTTGAGAGCTTTAACCTGAAAGCTCATTGTAATCCAAGCTGATATGTGTTTGGCAGGTAGCTAAGAAATGCACCTTTTTTTATATATATAATTGACATGTAACGTTATATAAGTTTAAGGTGTACAATATGTTGATTTGATACATTTATATATTGCAGTGTGATTAGCACCAGAGTTTAGCTAACACCTCTGCCACATGCCATGATTACCATTTCTTTTCTGCGGTGAGAACATTTAAGATCTGGTCTCTTAGCAACTTCGGAATCTCTGCTACAGTGTCTTTGCCTGTGATCACTATGCTGTGCGTTAGCTGTCCAAAACTTACTCATCTTCCAGTTATATGTCTTGTACCCTTTGGCCAACGTCTCTCTGATTTCCCCCAATCCTCAGGCCCTGGTAACCACCATCCTACTCTGTTCTGGTGAGTTTGGCTTTTTTTTTTTAGATTCCACATGTAAGTGAGATCATACTGTATATGTCTTTCTCTGACTGTCTTTTCTCACTCAACATAATGTCCTCAGGGACCATCCATGTTGTCCCAAGCGGCAGGATTTTCTTTCTCATGGCTGAGTAATATCCCATTGTATATATAAGAAATGCTTTTTCACTGAGTAAGCACTCATGTATGTTGACTCATATCTTGCCTCCCAAAATTGATACTTAGATCCATCAAAACTGCTATGGGTGAAGGACATTGAGTATCCAAAACTCTCAGGAACTTTAATGATGAAAATACACAGCAAATATCCTTTCCTTAACTGAAGCTGGGAGAGGCCAACATCTTGAGAATAAGGAAAGGGACAAATATTTCTCTGTATTTTACAGGTGTATGGGGACCTTAAAGAGTTTCTCGGTGAATCTGAAAAATTCAACCTGGGATACTGCATCCCATGTAGTTAGGGGATTTTCCCCCAAACTTTTCACCACCCGATCCTCTGATCCCTGAACTTACCCTAAAATGTCACAGTAAAGTCACTAGATTTCATCGCACCCAGCTGTCTTGACTCCCGCCAGGACATATTGAATTGGGTGCTATTACCCTGTCTTTCTTCCTGGAGGAGATCATTTGAGAGGGAATCTTACTGGATAATAAGCAGAAAGTGACTTTTAGTACTGATTAAGGACAGGATTGGCGGTTTCTAAGGGACAAAGCGCAGGTCTCCAAACTCAGGTAAACATGACAAATTGAGAATAAGATTCCAGTTTACAAGCTTCGCCAGCAATCCACAGCCCCCTCCTCTCTCATTTTCCTCTCCCTTCAAATACATAAGCATATAGAGATGCTCCTATGCCAAAGTGAATTTATGCTCAGACCAGAGACCCAGTTGTATGAAAATCCAGTAAATAACAAAGCCCCCCAGAGACATTTCTCATCCACTGAAACATCTTTTCTTATGGAGCATGCAGGCTTGAACACCATGGATTTTAGGTTTTGCATCTTCTCAGAGAGCCAAGGCAAAGCAGGCCCTCTGGGTCAGGAAGGGTTCTTCTATTGAGTGACATTCTGTTGTTGGCATCAGATGAATTTCCATTTTGAAGACTGGAAATAAATGGAAACAAAAGAGGTTTATCGGATGCTTTTCACAATGAAAAAATTTTGATAGTTTGGACAAATGCTATGTTTCTATATGAAAACACTTGTTTCCTTTTTCCCAAAAGGCTTTTAATGAAATATTGCCATGGCCTGTTCCTTTCCCCCCAGCTGAGGGCATCTCTGCCCAAACAATGAGCTTGTCAAAGGTCTTTAATTGACCAGGACTCAGTGTGGTTTGGCATCAGAGGAGATGCTAAGATTCTGGTTTGCAAAGGAATCTAGTTTCTGAGAGGGAGGTACCAGACCCTGAATGGATTACAGCCCAGTAGGTGTGTAAAACATAGGATGGGAGGCTTTCAGAAATGATGATCCCTCAGAATTATTGGCTTGGGGGGTGGGGTGCCATGTTGCGGATGCAATTCAACACCGAAGAATCACACATCAAAAAGGCATCACTCACACTAGAGAGTTTGGGACAATGTGCTTGGACACAGATTCCTGCCCTATCCTCTGAGTAGCCCCTGCATTTGATAGGCACATTAACAGTGTGAGAAATTCTTTTGGTAAAACGTGGGAGGGTGCTGATGGTAGGGCTGGTCTGCCTTTATGCCACAAGCACAGGATAAACGCTTGGTGGGCGCGCACAACTCAAATAGTGTACTGAGTTTAATTATTCCTTCTCTGCAGCAAATGACAAGAAATTCCACAAATATAAATGCCCCTTAGCCTGCATCTTTTTAACTATTCTTGTAGGAAGAAGAAATACGTTGAGTGGTAGCTGAAAACCTCAGCCCAGCCCAATTCTAAATGCAGGCTCTGGGATTTGTGCCCCTAGAACTGCATGTGGAAGGCACTCTCTTCCATCATTCTCTAGGAGAGTTTGCACACAGAGTAAACATGTGCTTGCAACAGCTTGCCTGCTAACGGCCAAGATACATCTCTGTCTGCACTCTGTCTACCTGAGACGCGACATGAGTTTCAAAGCACAGGGCCCAGCCCTCATCAGATAAAGAAGCTGAATTCAATTTCTCTTCACTGAATTGTGTTCATTCCCCTTGAAGGCAACATATAAATCTTCTAGATTGCTGTCTGTCCGGATTCATGTTGCCTCTTCTCCTTTGCCTACACATCCCTGAAATCCTAAAGCTAACACTAACCTGAGTTGCTTTTAAAAGAGCTGTCTGGGAAGACCAGGGAGCCATGTGGACAGAAGACTTACTGAGCAGGTGTTTGAGTATTCTCTCCCATCTTTCACTCATTTCCATGGTCAGTGCTCCCAATAACCTGCAGCCACTTCTTTCTCCTGAATTTCATTTCAGCTCCATGAAGTTCTGTCCCTGTGATTCCCAGGACACTCATTTCATGGGTGCACTGATGATTCTGGTTCCTCTGTCTTTATACACCTCTTTCCTGCATCTCTGAATACCTCTCCTGATCCAGTTCATAATATTTTATTCACCTGGTAGACATGATTCCTCCTTGAGCTGAAATGATATGGATTCATAAGGATGCAACTTCTGTAAATATACACCTTCCAGAAAGCTTTTAGGGTTGCTGAGATAGATTTAAGAGTTTTATTACAAGGCCCTTAGCCTCTGGAAATCAATAATCTCTTTTGTATATCTATTGGATTTGCCTATTCTGGACATTCCCTATAAGTGTAATTATATAATGTATGGTTTTGTGACTGATTTCTTTCACTTAGCACAATGCTTTGCCGATGCAAAATGAACGAACCTTTTAGAATCTCTAAAAGCAAAAAAGACCATTTTATTCAAGTCCAAGTTAAGACAGCTGCCTGGGAAACACACTCTTGACAGGGAAGAAAGTGCTCTGGAGAGTGAATCATTTTTACAGAGTTATATCCTTTTTACATCTTGTAAAAGCTCAAAAGATTATGGATTAGCATGTAGGCAGGAATCGCAAGTTTTGTCATAAAGCAATGCAGGGAGCAGGAGCATTGATCAATATCTCAAGGACAAGATGGTGTTCCTTTAGGCTACTCACAAAACAGGTGTACGACGTATGCTTGGCCAGCCGTAAATTGGGCTTGGGGTTGGAACGAAGTCTACGGACAGTCATGCAGACTTAGAAAGAAATATAATATGGCTTCCACTGCAGATCACACTGTTAGAGTTTTTCTCCCATCAGTTTTCAGGGCTCATTATGTTTTAGCATGGATGAAAACTTCGTTCATTTTTATGGCCAAATACAATTTTGTTGTATGAATATACTACGTTTTATTTATCTATTTTTATTTATCTGTTCATTAGTTGATGGACATTTGCTCCCATGTTTTGGCTATTACGAATTATGCTACTATGAATATTTGTGTACAGGTTTTTGTATGGACATTTTTTTTTCAGTTCTCTTTGGTATACACCTAAGAGTGAAATTTCTGGGTCATATGGTAACTCTGTGTTTAATTTTTTGAGGAACTGACTGTTTTCTTCACTAGCTGTACCATTTTATCTTCCCATCAGCAACATATGAGGTTTCCAGTTTCTCTATATCCTCATCAACCCTTGTTATGTCTTTTTTATGATAGCCATCCTAATGGGTAAGGAGTGGTATCTCATGTAGATTTGATAAGTATTTCCCTAATGGCTACTGATGTTAAGCTTCTTTTCATGTTCTTATTAGCTACCTATATATCTTCTTTGGAGAACTACTTAATGCCTTTACCCATTTTTTCAAATTTATTTATTTATTGTCAAGTTAGCTAACATATAGTGTAGTCTTGGCTTCAGGAGTAGATTCTCATAATTCATCACTTACATACAACACCCAGTGCTCATCCCAACAAGAGCCCTCCTCAGTGTCCATCACCCATTTTCTCCACCCTCCCCAACATCCTATCCCCATCAATCCTCAGTTTATTCTGTGTATTTAAGAGTCTCTTATGGTTTGCCTCCCTGTTTGTATCTTATTTTTCCTTTCCTTCCCCTATGGTCTTTTGTAAAGTTCCTCAAATTCCACATATTAGTGAAATCATATGATATTTGTCTTTCTCTAACTGACTTATTTCACTTAGCATAATACCCTTCAGTTCCATCCATGTTGTTGCGAATGGGAAGATTTCATTCTTTTTCATCACTGAGTAATATTCTGGTGTGTGTGTGTGTGTGTGTGTGTGTGTGTGTGTGTGTGTACATACATAAATACACTACATTTTCTTTATCCATTCATGAATTGATGGCCATTTGGGATCTTTCCATAATTTGGCTATTGTTCATGGCACTGCTGTAAACATTGGGGTACATATGCCCCTGTGAATCAGCACTCCTGTATCCCTTGGATAAATTCCTAGTAGTGCTATTGCTGGGTCATAGAGTAATTCTTTTTTTTTTTTTTTAATTTTTTGAGGACCATCCACCCTGTTTGCCAGAACTGCTGCACCAGTTTGCATTCCTACCAACACTGCAAGAGGGGTTCCCTTTCTCCACCTTCCTCCGCATCCTTGCCAACATCTCCTGTTTCCTGAGTTGTTAATTTTAGCCACTCTGACCCATGTGAGGTGGTATCTCAATGTGGTTTTGATTTGTATTTCCCTGATGATGAGTGATGTTGAGCATCTTTTCATGTGCATGTTAGCCATCTGGACGTCTTCTTTGGAAAAGTGTCTATTCATGTCTTCTGCCCACTTCTTCATTGGATTCTTTGTTTTTCAGGTGTTGAGTTTGGTAAGTTTTTAATAGATTTTTGATACTTACTAACTCTTTATCTGATATGTCATTTGCAAATGTCTTCTCCCATTCCGTCCGTTGCCTTTTAGTTTTGTTGATTGTTTCCTTTGCTGTGCAGAAGCTTTTTATATTGATGAGGTCCCAATAGTTCATTTTTGCTTTTATTTCCCTTGCCTTTGGAGACATGTCAGGTAAGAAGTTACTGCAGCCGAGGTCAAAGAGGTTGCTTCCTGTGTTCTCCTGTCGGATTTTGATGGTTTCCTGTCTCATTTAGGTCTTTCATCCATTTTAAATTTATTTTTGTGTATGATATTAGAAAGTGGTCCAGTTTCATTCTTCTGAATTTGCTGTCCAGTTCTCCAAACACCATTTGCTAAAGAGACTGTCTTTTTTCCATTGGATACTCTTGTGACTTTGTCAAAGATTAGTTGACCATATATTTGTGGGTCCATTTCTGCATTCTCTATTCTATTCCATTGATCTATGTGTCTGTTTTTGTGCCAGTATACTGTCTTGATGATTACACTTTGTAATATAGGCTGAAGTCCAGCATTGTGATGCCTCCAGCTTTGGTTTTCTTTTTCAACATTACTTTGGCTGTTCAGGGTCTTTCGTGGTTCCATACAAATTTTAGGATTTGTTTTTTCTAGCTCTGTGAAGAATGCTGTTGCTATTTTGATTGGGATTGCATTGAATGGGCAATGGCATCCCTTCCAAACTCCATGTCTCCTGCTTGTGCCTTTTTCTTCTTTTCTGTGTCTCACCAACCTCCCCAAGCAAAACCAAACCCTTCTGTGTCTACTGCCTCTACAGGAATCCAAAATACAATAACATCAGGGAGGATGACATTTGCAGGATTGCACACACTTAATCTCTCCTTCTTTCCTCCCACACACCAGCCTGGGTGCACTGGGGAGGGGGCCTTCCCTTGCCCTGATCGTCCAGACTCATTAACGTACTTTCCTAAACATGAAAGCAGCCCTTCCTGAGACGCATTTGCTACTCTCTGCTCCCACCACGTGGCCTCTACCCTAGTCACACAGACATGCAGGAATTCATGGCCAGCTCCGGTCAGTTATTGTTTCTAGTAGTGATTTTATTTTCTTGCTCCTTCAGGAGCCAAAATATGCAGTTACGCTAGACTTGAAGGTCAGGAAATAGCAGATGGGGTATCAGACTGGAGGGCTATGCAAAGTGATTACCAGGGAACAAGAGGTGAAGGGCAGACTTGGGGGAGGTTCAGTAGGAGAAGAGGCAGTTCCTTTCCTGCCAGTGCTGCATACATCCCAGGCTGGGGATGGACCAGCAAGGCCCTGAACTAATCCAGAAAGAACAAGGTCCCACCAACGGATTCCAAACTTTGCATCAGCAAGGTCTTTTTCATTATTTCACTCTATACTCCATATACTATGAAATATTTTTGTCTAATAGGCAGACAGTGTTTTGAAATAATTTATCCCCCCATTTTTATTACTCTGATTTGTACATATGCAAATCAGAGCTTGTGATCAGCATGACATTTTTACCTCACTAATTCCAGAGTGATTTAATTCCAACCAAAAGCAAAGAAAATGGCTTTACATGGTGTCAAGAACTGTGATGGGTCTAAGATTTTACCCTATTTGCAAGCAAGTTGGCTATGTTCCTTCTCACTAACAAGTGAGCCTGCCATGGTTCGTGGATGCTGGCAGAAGACACAAAACTCATGGGTCAGAGAAAAAGGGCTGTTACTGACAGCAATATTAGTAGCTAGAGCAGCAGCACTTTATGGCAGGGGTTCCCATGGGCCCTAATTCCCACAGGGATGTGAAGAGGACCACGGGCATGTGTACACACAGTGGGTTGCATTATGGGAAAGGAACCCTCAGCCCAGAGAAACAAAATCTTGTATAACAGAGCAAGCCTGCCTGCCATCCCCCCACCCCCAAGAAAGACAGCATCTTCATCCTACTGGACAGCAAATAAGCCTGCCCTTCGCCCCCGAGGGAAACACTGTCTCTTCCAAGGCTGTTTGCTCTATAAAGATCTTCAGGGAAAAGACGGTCCCAAACACAGGGAGCTAGTCCTCTGCTCACAAGAGTTCAGAAACACGAAAGACCCATGGGGAACTTCTGCCAGAGAGATGGTGTATAGAGTCTTATCTCAGAGAAATGCATAGATTTGTGAATATTTTTTAAATACAGGCCATTTTTGCTTCACATGATCCCGCGTTAGTACCAATGGTAGCATATGGGAACCACCCTAACTTTACACAGTTCCACCATGACTTTACTACCTGTATTGAGAATAGTTTGTGGATCACTGTTTTTTTAAATGTTTATTTATTTTTGAGAGAGAAGAGTGTGAAGGCATGAGCGGGGGAGGTGCAGAGAGTGAGGGGGACAGAGGATCCAATATGAGCTCTGCGCTGACAGCAGAGAGCCCCATGTGGGGTTCAGACTCATGAACCAAGATATCATGACCAGAGCCAAAGTCAGACACTCAACCAACTGAGCCACTCAGGCACCCCTATGGATCACTATTAATACCACCCAGCATTAGGATCCATTCTAACAACAAGAAGAGTTCCAGAAACTGCAAACCCTCCTTTCAGTGAGGAACGACTCAGTTGCAAGAAATAGAAAAATAAGCTCAGATGTGCTTAGAGAATTAAAAAAATTGGTTAGTTGACATATTTGAAAAGTCCAGAGGTAGGCTTTTCTTAGGGGCTCTGCAGTGTCGGCCAAAATGAGATTTTCCCGTTTCTCCTGTCTGCCTCCTCCAGTGTCTGCTCCATCTTAAGGGTGGCCCCACTTGTGATCCAAATGCGGTGCTGGCAACTTCGAGGTCGCTCTCTGCTTATGTCCAGCAAAAGCAGGCATCTCACCAGGTAGACTCCAAAGGAGAGTAAGGGGGTTGCCATTCCAGAAGTCCCCAGCAAGTAGGTCCTTGAGCTTTAGTGACCAAACTTCTTGTGCCAATCCCTGAAATGTCACTCTGGCCAGGGGATAGAGCATGCTGGTTGTTGTAGGCAATCCCAGCCCTCAGGATGTGGGGATGGAGTAGGGCTCCCTGAAGCTGTGTGAGGGAGAAGTGGATGCCTAAACAATATGCAAAGTACAGAGGCAAGAGGAGGGAGTGCTTCCTGCAACCCCTGTTCACCAAGGTGAACTGGAAGGGTCCCCTGGGTACACTGCATCCCCCTTCCTGTCGCTGGTGCATTTACTGACCAGGTGTGTTGCACTCACGTGACTAAGGGTGGGGTTGCAGTCTGACCTCTTCCAGATGGTATATGGTTTCCTTTTGCTGCTGTAACAAAGCACCATAACCCACTGGCTTCAAACAACCCACTTGGTGGTTCCCATATGCTACCATGTGTTAAGGTTATGGAGCACAGGAGTCCCAAACAGGTGTTAGTAGGCTAAAATCCAGCTATAGGCAGGACTGTGTCCTTCCAGGAGGCTCTAGGGGAATAGCCATGTTCTTGCCTTTTCCAGCTTCTAGGAGCTGCCTGCACTCCTTAGCCCATGGCCCCTTCCACACTCAAAGCCAGCCATGGCTAATTGAGTCTTTCTCATACCACATCTCTGTGACACTCTCTTTGGCCTCCCTCTGTGACCTTAAGGACCCCTGTGACTGCATTGGGCACAGCCAGATAATCGCAGATAATCTCCCTATCCAATGCCAGCTGATTAATCACCTTAATTTCTCTTTGACACAGTCACGTGTCTCAGAGATTAGGCTGCAGACCTCTTTGGGTGGGGGCATTATCCTGCCTACCACAGGTGGGAAGAAACTTAATGCTGAGTCTAGCTGGGTTGCCCACTATGTAAATCGAGTTTTCTATTTGCCTATTTAAATACATCATCTCCTTTGTATTTTATGTAATCACCACCAGTGGAGAAGCAAAACACTTCCTATTTACATATGATGCTCCCTATTTAAATTCTGTAATGACTTACTTATGAGTACTAATTTGTTGCTTTCATCAAAGAGCAATTTGTGAAGAAATTAGCTTTAACAGTGAACAAATAATTGGGTACAACTGATGACAGTCTTGCCCAGTATATGTAAATTTTGTTCCTGTTTACTATTCTTACTTATCTTCTCCTATCTCGGGTTTTTTACAAAGTTCAATATAGATTCAGTTTTTGTAGTTATTATGTGGATTGCTTCCCATCATTCCTTCTCCTTAACCCACAAGAAAAATTCACAGTTCAGCAACTAATTTTTGCGGTTTCATAAACACAGCAGACCATAACGTTTCCAGTGGTATACAATGTTCTCACCTGAAGCAATTTACCTGAAAATGTGGGCATGTCCAGTGTTTCTCTTGCTATAACTCAACAGGATGTATAATAAAAGAAAACTTCCAAGCAAGTGAAAACAAGTTCCTTAAATATAAGCAAAACATATGCTTTGCTTAACAAACGTACCTTTCTCAAGATTTTAATGCAATGTAACGGATGAGAATGAGTTTCAATGAATCGTGCCTCAGGGCTTCCATTTTAGAAATGTGTGCCATCTGGGAGAAGAGGATCTGTGAGAGTCTGCTTGGCCAGCTGTGTCAGGAGCCCCCAAACCACCCCCGGGCTTGATGATTCACAAAAAAACTCACAGGATTCAGGAGCTCGTGCTTTATGACTGTGAAAGAATACAGATCAAGGTCATCAGAGGAAAAAGCTGCACTGGGCAGAGTCCAAGCAAAAGCAGGCACAAGCTTCCAGGAGTCCCTCCCAGTGAGACCGTATGGAGACACACTTAATTCTCCCGGCCACCACGCATGACGACGTGTGCAAAATATTGCCAGCCAGAGATGCTCACTTGAGCCTTGGTATCCGGGGTTTGCACTGTAATTCAGTCACATGGGCACTACAGTGTCTGCATGACTGATCTCAGCTACTCCGTCTCTGGGCCCCACGAGTTCAGATTGATCCAGTGTGGCCTAGGGTCTCAGAAGGAGGTGTCAAGAGCTCAGAGGTTAGCTTCCAGGAGCCAGTCAAGGGCCAGTCCTCCTGAAACAGGCCATTCTTTGAAATGTGCAGGCTTTGAGCAACTGTGGTCTGCCGAGTTAGCTCTTTGCCTGCGTGTCAGATTACGTGACCTACGTCGTGTGGATATTGTGAGGCTTAGACAAATCAGTTGCCTTAAAAGATATGTGATGTTATGTAAAGAAGATATGTAAATGTCATATAATCACACCTGATTTCAAAAAGGAAAACAGAAATTATATCATGTTCTCAGCAGCAATAAATTATGAAGTGAAACAAATGAACAGGTAGCTAAGTGGCTAGATTTGAAATGATTTGCTTGGCCTACCCAGAAACTGGCAAGGTCCCCACAGTGGGGACAGCTTTTGCCATGATGCCGGGGTACATCACGGTATTAGGATGGTAAAAACACACAAACTTCCAGGAGCCAGACAGTGTGTGCTGTCCCCACATCTCCCTGGGCTCCTTCAACACAGGCTCCCAATACAGGGAGAGGATGTGCCACAAACATAATAGGTCTCCATTTTAAGCTTAAAAAAAAAAAAATACTTCCAAGATTTTATAAGTTAACTCCCCCCTACATTACATGGTAGCTACTACTCTCCTAATTTAACCCCTTCCATCCCATAACACCCTACCTCTGCAACAAATGTAGCCAGAGAGGCAGAGGGGGAGGCTTCTGGTGCTCACCATTTCATAATGACTGTTCAGTCCCTACCATCTTTGTGTTAGCTCAGGCTGCCGTAGAAAAATACCACAGCCTGGGAGAATGAAACAGGAGAAATTTATGTTTTCACAGGTCCAGTTTCCAGAAGCCCAAGACTAAGGTGTCAGCTGGGTTGGTTTCTCTTGAGGCCTCTCTCCTGGGTTTGAAGACGGCCACCTTTTTGCTCTGCCCTCACATGGGCTTTCCTCTGCCTGCCCCTCCCTGTTCTCTTCTTATTAGAGCAGCAGTCCCATCGGATGAGGACACCCCCCTTATGACCTCATTAACCTTAATCAATTAATTAATTAATTAATCTTAATTACTTCTCTGAAGACCCTATTTTCAAATACACTCACGGGGCACCTGGGTGGCTCAGTTGGTTGAGCATCCGACTCTTGATTTCGGCTCAAGTCATGATCTCGCGGTTCATGGAATTGAGCCCCAAGTCCAGAGCCTACTTGGGACTCTCTCCCTTCCTCTCACTTCCCCAGGCCTTGCTCGTGCTCTCTTACTCTCTCAAATACAGTCACATTGGGAATTCGTGCTTCACTATTTGAATTTGCCAGGCACACAGTTCGGTCCACAGCAATCTTCTTGATATTTCACAATCAATACCCCCACCAACTGAGGCTGTAAAATTCCTGAACTCTCCAGCCACCCCGCCCCTTTCAGCCCCCGTGACATTTGAGCAGCAACAGCATCACTATATGAGGGCTTGCTACACACCAGGAACTATTCTGATTATATTATGTAAGGGTTTAATCCACATGTAAGGGTTCCAGAGACCCTGACGAACAGCCTACCTCTTCCAGTCCCACAGTCTAAACCAGGGGTCAGAAAATGATTTCTGTACTGAGGAGATGGCAAATTTTGTAGGTGAGGTGGGCAATGCAGTTTCTGTCACAACTATTCAACTCTGCCATTGTAGCCTGAAAGCCGCCACAGAATGGGACTGTACTCCAATACAACTTTTTGCAAGAAGAGTGCAATCCAAATTTCATATAGATTTCATGTGTCATAAAATCTTCTTCTTTTGATTTTTCTCAGTCCTCTAAAAGCATAAAATCCATTCTTCTCTCTCGTGCCAAACAGAAACAGGCAACAGGCCACGCTTGGCCAGCCAGGCCATCATTTGCCTGATCTAAACCAGTGGAGGAATGAAAGAGTAAAGCAGACGAATAGCAAAGTATTGCCTTCTCGTTGACCTAGCCAACATGGTGTGGGCCAGGGAACTCCAGAATTCAATAGATGTACACAGTCTGCAGCACTGCACCCGGGGCCTCCCTGAGCTGTGGCAGGTCTTTCTCGTTTATGGCAGATTTATAGCATAGTATGTGCACTTCCTGCAGGGAGATGTTCAGTGTCTTCTTTCAAAGTCACCAGTTAATGTAAATCTGAGTAGTGGAGAGAGTCAAGAGCGTTATCCTGGGGAGCCTTGCTCATCGCAGGACTGAAAAGTCTCCCTGTCTCCCGCCACCAACACCTCGAAACACCACTATAAGGCAGGAACTTTTTGTGTCTGTTTCTTACAGGTGAGGAAATCGAGGCACAGAGAGGTTGAGTCACAGCCAGGATTCCAGTCTAGGGGACTGAACAGAAGCCCCTACTCTCTCTCTCTCTCTTTCTTTAGTTTATTTATTTATTTTGAAAGAGAAAGAAAGAGTACGAGCGGGGGAGGGGCAGAGAGAGAGGGACAGAGAGAATCCCAAGTAGGCTGGGCATTGTGAGTGTGGAACCCAATATGGGGCTTGAACTCACAAACTGTGAGATGGTGACCTGAGCCGAACCAAGAGTAGGACACTTAACCGACTGAGCCACCTAGGCATCCCTGAGTAGGAACCCATACTCTTAACCACCTCACTGTATGCCTTTCATGTCCTTCTGCATTTACCATATATCAGAATGCTTGGCTATCCGGACTGTACAAGACAGACAAGGAAGGAGTACTCTATCTCCCTTTTTCCTGACTCTAACTGGCCTCAAGCAAAAGGAAAATGCAAGCTGTTCCCACTTCCTTCTCCTTTGATGTCGGAGAACAATCCATCATAAAGTTTTCTCATTTGGCCTACCATAATGAAATGCAGTGCCGGAAAAATCTTTCAAGGCTATAGACTAATGGAGAAGGGAAATAATTCAGTCTGCCTCGAAGACGATCTTCTCTATCTTTAACCTGCTCACATTCACTTACTGTAGTTTCACATTTATATATATGAGAAAACCATTCATTACTTCCTTATGATGTTCATCGTGCTTTTACATTCCTTTGAACTCTTTGAAGAAGACAGGCAAAAATTAATGTCCTCATTTTTCAGAAGAGGAAATTGAGGCTATGTTCTTGGGGCCCCAGCTCACAAGGTCGATGGGGGCAATGAGACCAGACACTGTATTTGCTGTGACTCAGCTATGTCACACAGCTCTCACAATACAAGTAAAATCATTCAACGTCAGAGGTGAATCTTTCCAGCTCCTCCTGTATATTCAGTAGACAGAAATAGTAGATAAATGTTTGAGAATTTTGTGAGTAAATAGATTTCCCAGCATGTACTTCTCGATCTAAAATGTTCACAATTTAATTTTTGAGTGGAAACAAATAAGATAAAAGCTCTATGTAGGCTATAATTCCAAGTTTATTTAAAAACACTTATTTTTACTTTCTAACATATTTTTATAGTCTCTAAATCTTCTACATGGAAATTCTTTGTTTTTAATCTTAACATTTTTTTATTATTTAAAGTTTTAAAATACAACTACAGACTTCATCAATCTAAAAAAAAAAAAGCTGTAGGAAGAAAAACATTCTTTTAAATGCATACTCATAAGAAACAAAAAGAAATCCCCTGGGGGTCAGAAATGAAGATGAAACAAATGAACAAAAGAAACAGAACCAGAACTTCACTAGTGGGGTTTGCCGGTCTGGGAAAAGTAGAGGCTTAGGTTTTGATACCATGAGAACAAAGAAACAATATCTTGGGCTGGGTCAGGTGACGGGTTAGAAATAAGGGCCCATTATAAAATCTGACCCCCAAAGAGCTACACTTTCAATTAAAGATTGGGAGACCTTATGCATTTTAGATATCTTTATCTCATAATCAATTTAGTATATCTTGGGTATCTATTTCTGATATTTACTGTTTCTGCTGGCTCTTGCTTCTTCCTGTGAATTATGGACTAAGGTCATCTTTAACAAGGTTTTGTCTGAGAATCCTTTGAGGATTTCCCCAGGGATACCAAACAGCCCAAGAGAAAACAAACAAACAAAAAAACCCAGATACTGAATAGTTAAGAGTCCTTCAACAAAACCATCAAGACTGATCACCTTAGAGTAAAGTGCACTAGTCAGAAAGCCATACCTATGCAGTCACAATTTCCAACTGGCTCTGGGGTGCCACTTTTTTAAAAAAAATTGTTTAATGTTTATTTATTTTTAAGACAGAGAGAGACAGAGCATGAGCAGGGGAGGGGCAGAGAGAGAGGGAGACACAGAATCTGAAGCAGGCTCCAGGCTCTGAGCTGTCAGCACAGAGCCCGACGTGGGGCTTGAACTCGTCAGCTGCAAGATCATGACCTGAGCGGAAGTCAGCCGCTCAACCGACTGAGCCACCCAGGGGCCCCTCTGGGGTGCCACATTGTAAATATGAATAAACAGCCAAGGAAAACATTTGAGGAAAGTCTCTACCATGCAAAATGAACAGATAAAAAGAACTAGGAAAAATTAAAACAATACAAAGAGAAGGAAGCAATTTTTCAGGACAGAAGACAATATACTGCAGAAGAATAGGCTTTAAAATAAAAACACTCCATAAGAACAAACAGAAAGAACCCTTAAAAATTAAAAATATGAAGGGTGCCTGGGTGGCTCAGTCAGTGAAACATCTGATTTGATTTCAGCTCAGGGAATGATCTCATGGTTTGTGAGATCAAGCCCCACGCTGGTCATGGAGCCTGCTTAAAATTAAGAAAAATTAAATTTAAATTTAAAATATGGTAGCAAAAATTAAAAATTCAACTGAAGCATTTGAGGGTAGACTTGAAGTAATCTGCCAAAAAATAGAATAAAAAGAAACAGATGAAACATATGAGAGGAATAATAAGAAAATTAAAAGGCCAATCCAAAAGGTCCAAAAGCCAAAATAAAAGAATTCCAGAAAAGGTGAATTGAGAAAATGAAAGGAAAAAAATTGCTAGATATAACTGAAGAAAAATTCCCCCAAACCAAAAGACATGAGTCTCCAGGTTTAAAACAATCCACCAAGTACCCAGAACAATGGATTTTTTTAAAGCCTGTATCAAGGTACATCATTGTGCAGTTTCAGGGACTCACAGGTAAAGATTAGTTTCTGAAAGCTTTCAGAGGGGCAAGGGCACAAGGTCACATACAAAAGAGCAAGGAAGAAGATCACACTGGACTATTTAATCAGCAACACTGGAATGGAGCAGTACCTTCAACATTATTTGGTGTAATCATTGCAAACATAGCATTTAATACTTAGCCAAACTATCCATCAAGAATGAAAGTAAACTAATCACATTCTCAAACATACAAAACCTCAGGTAATTTTACTTCCAGTGAACTTTTTCTTAGAAAACATATATATTTTTGACAGAACCATTATACCAAAATGAGAAGAAAGAGGAAGATGGCAGCCCAGGGAAAGAAGTGATCCAACACAGGATGGGGAAATTCCCCATTGACCATAGAGGGAGTTCTCCAGATTACGGTCATGTAGCAAGCATAAAAGCAAACGGTACAGGTGGGACCCAGAGGATGACAGTCCCCAAGAAGGAAAAAGTGAACTCAGTGGAATGCTACTTTTTTCTTACTTGAGATATAGTTCACATACCATAAAATTCAACCTTTAAAGTGTGAAGTTCACCGACATTTAGAATATTGACAACGTTTTGCATCTATCTGTCACCACTATCTAATTTGAGAATATTTTTATTTCCCCCCAGATAAGTGCCATGCACATTAGCTTAGCTTTCTCTTCCTGTTTCCTCTTCTTCCCAGCCCTTACAGCCACTAATCTTTCTGCCTCTATGAATTTGCATATGCTGCATATATATACATATAAATTTTACACACACACACCTTGAAGTATCTTCAGAGTTTATCCATGCTATCGGTACTTCATTCATTTTTTTCAGCAGTGAGAGAACATATACATTTTATAAATTTGTTTAAGTTTATTTTTTTAATTTATTTTGAGAGAGAGTGTGTGTGTGTGAGTGGAGGAGAAGCAGAGGGAGAGGGGGAGAGAGAGAATCCCGAGCAGTCTCCAGAGACCAACGCTAGGCTTGATCCCATAAACTGTGAGATCGTGACTCCAGCCGAAACCAAGAGTCAAACACTCAACCAGCTGAGCCACCCAGATGCCCCAGTGTTTTTTAAACTAATCTCTACACCCAGTGTGGGGCTCAAACTTACAACCCTGAGATCAAGAGTTGCACACTCCACCAACTGAGCCAGCCAGGCACCCCAGTAGTTCATTCCTTTTTATAGCTGAGCAATATGCCATTGAATAGCTATCCCACATTCTGTCTATTTTTGTGCCATTCAGGTTATTTCTACTTTGGAGTTGTTATAAATGCTGCTACTATCAACAATGATGTACGAGTTTTTATATGAACTTATGTTTTCAGTTCTTTTGAATATGATGGAATATGTCTTATATTTGATCATGCTAAAAAGAAAAGTTTGGGAATGAATAAATGGTAGGTTCATAGAAAACTACTAAGCAAAAGAAAAAAAAAGAAAAGAAAGATAAAGGGGAAGTTATTAACTAATTCCAAATGAAAACAAAAGGTTGTATAAAAAGGAAGTTTATTCATAGTGTAGTACATGGCTTAGTAAACACTGTGTCACTGCAAACACAATATTTGTATGAATAGAGTAAAAATTATGATAGAACTACTTTGGGAGGAAGAAAAGAAAAACTACTTTGTGTGTGTATGTGTGTGTGTGTGTGTGTGTGTGTGTGTGTGTGTATCAAGGATAGATATCCAGAAATTAAGTCCAGAAAATATTTAACACATCCTTTAATAATCAATAGAGTAAGAAAACAAAAACAAAAATAGCAATGAGGTCAGAGATTTGAAGACACTTAAGCTTGCTCTGATGGTAATTTGTAGAACATTGCACCGAACAGTTAGAGAATGTCCATCCTATTCAGGCACACAGCAATTGACCATGAGGCTCTAAGGCTGATTTTAACAAATATCAAGCAATAGATACCATATGGGTAACTTTCTGACCAAAATGTAGGTTGGAAATCAGTAACTAACAATGTAACTGAAAAAAAATTGTCAGTTAAAAATTATAGTTTCAGCACACCCACTGTATTCATTTTCTGTGCTGTGTAACAAATTGACACAACGTAGAGACTTGAAGTAGCACACACTTGTTATATCAGTTTCTGTGGGTGAGGATTCTGGACTTGGCTGAACTGGGTCCTCTGCTCAGAATCTTCCGAAGCTGAAAAATGTCAGTGGGGCCGCAACCCTTTCTGGAGCTCTGGTCCTCTTTCTAGCACCTGTGAGTGTTGTTCCTTGTGGAACAGTTCAGTTCCCTGTGGTTGTAGGACTGAGTCCACAGCTCCTAGAAGCCACCGCCCATTCTCTCCACAGCCAAGGCAGGTCACCTCACAACAGCTTACCTGTTAAAGACCAATAGAAGGGTGTCTCCCACGGGTAAGACAGTCTCTCTCTCTCTCTCTCTCTCTCTCTCTCTCTCTCTCTCTCTCTCCCACAGTCTCTAAGTCTATCTCACTGGCTGTGATATCTTATAAGCATGGGATTACCAGCACTTCACTTTTGCCATATTCTCTTGGCTAGAAGAGAGTCCCAGCTCCTGCCCACATTCAAGGACAAGGGATTGTACAGGGCAGAGTACTAGGGGTGGAGATGATGGAGGCCATCCCAGAATTCCACTTACCACACTCACTGATAGAATAAGAAATCATAGTGGTAATGAATAGACTTCACCCATAGCTAACTTATGAAACACTTTTATTGAAGAAAGATTTAATTTTAATAAGTCACATTCATCTACCTTTGTGGTTTGAGCATTTTGTGTCATCTTTAAGAAATTCTTTCCAACCCTGAAGTCATAAATATTTTATCCTGAAAGTATTAGGGCTTTGCTTTATACATTTAAATCATTAATTCAATTTATAATTTACTTATACATGGTCTGATATTTTTAGATTTTTTTCCAGACAACCTTTTTTTCAGCACCACTTGTTGAATAATTACAACTTTACCTGCTAATTTCTAATTCAGTCTTTGTTGTATGTGAAATAACATATAAGCATGGGTCTATTTCTGGGTCTTCCAGTCTGTTCCCTTGGTCTGTCCTTATACCAATACCCACTGCCTTAATTAATATGGTTTTATGTTAGGGTTATCTGTAGAGGAAGCGCTCCCACCATGTTGTTCTTCCTTAGAGTGGTTTTGACTATTCTCAGACTTTTGTTATTCCATGTGAAGTTTAGATTCAGCTTGTTTTGTTTTATTAAAAATATATATATCAGAATTGGAACTGAAATTATAGCATCTCTAGAAATTAATCTCCTTTAAATTGGATTTTCCCATTCATGTATTTGGTATAACCAACCCTCTCTTTACTTAGGCCATTTATGTATTTCAATAAAGTCATAATTTTTTCCACCAAGGTATTACACATTTTTGGGTTAAATTTATCCCTAGGTATTTTATAGGTTTAGTTACCATCTATATACCTTTTAGTATATAAAATGTACTTCAAAAATAGTTTTTTTCTTATAAGTAGCAATGCAATTGTTTATTGTTCTTGAATTCAACAATCTTGCTGAGCTTTTTCTTAATACTAATATTCTGAGTGTGGATTCTTTTGCTTTTTCGTCTCTATACAGTCATGTCATTTGCAAATAACTACAAGTATGCTTATTATTTCTCAATCTTTACACATATTTCTATTTCTTGTATTACTACAAAAACCACAATATCTAATAATATGAATGCTGTCTTGTTCTATAAGATATAACATAACATATGGGTAGGATTTTGATAAATATCCTTTGCCCTAGGTTGCTGGGAGCTTTAAAAAAATCATTAATGGAAACAGAAAAAAAAGAAGTTATTTGGATTTGATGAAAATTAAAAAAAAAAAATTTGTGCATCAAAGAACACCATCAAGGGGCTCCTGGGTGGCTCAGTCAGTTGAGCATCCAACTCTCGATTTCGTCTTAGGTCATAACCCCAGAGTCATGGGATCGAGCCCCAATCAGGCTCCACACTGAGCATGGAGCCTGCTTAAGATTCTCTCTGTCTCCCTCTGCCCCTTTCCCCTCCTTCTTACTCTCTCCTTCTTACTCTCTCCTTCTTTCTCTAAAACAAAAGTAATCATAAAAATAATACAAATAACAGTATCAAGAAAATGAAAAACAAAATACGTTTAAATCACATATTGGAAAGGGATTTGTATTCAGAATATACAAAGAACTCTCACAACTCAATAATAAAAAGGAAAAGAACCCAATTTTAAATGGACAAAGGATTTGAATAGACATTTGTGCAAAGATATACATACAGCCAGTAAGCACATGAAAAGATAGTCAATATTAGCCATCAGGGAAATGCAAATAAAAACCACAGTGAGATCACTTCACATTCACTAAGACGGCTAGAATGAAAAGGACAGACTAAAACAAGTGCCCTCAAAGATATGAAGGAATTCACTTCGTACAGTGCTGGTGGGAATGTAAATTAGTGCAGCTGCTTTGGAAAACAGTCTGGCTGTTCCTCAAAAGGTTAAACGTAGGGGCGCCTGGGTGGCTCGGTTGGTTAAGCGTCCGACTTCAGCCAGGTCACGATCTCGCGGTCCGCGAGTTCGAGCCCCGCGTCAGGCTCTGGGCTGATGGCTCAGAGCCTGGAGCCTGTTTCCGATTCTGTGTCTCCCTCTCTCTCTGCCCCTCCCCCGTTCATGCTCTGTCTCTCTCTGTCTCAAAAATAAATAAATGTTAAAAAAAATAAAAAAAAAAAAAGGTTAAACGTAGAGTTGCCGTAGGATCCGTCGATTCCCTTTCTGACAGTTCCACCTCTAAAAACCACGTCCACGCAAAAGCATGTGCGTACATGTTCATAGCAGCATTATTTGTAATGGGAACAACCCAAATGCCCATCAACTGATGAACTGGTAAACACAGTGTGGTCTATCCATACAATAAAGTAATATTCAGCAATAAAAACAATGCAGTGCCAATACAGGTTAAAACATGGATGAACCTTGAAGTCACTATGCTAAGTGAAAGAAGATAGTCACAAAAGCCCACATACGGTATGATTCCATCAGTGTGGGCAAAATAGGCAACTCTAGAGATGGAGCGTAGATCAGCGGTTGCTCAGGATGTGGTAAAGGGTCAGGAATGAGGAATCATTGCTAATGGGCAAAGGGTGTAGTGGGTAGGTGATGAAAATGTTCTAAAATTAGATAATGGTGATGGATGCCCAACTCTGAATATTCTGAAAACCCTCAACGGTGCACTTTAAAAGGGTGAATTATATATATATCAATAAAATTGTAAAAAATTAAATTTCAGGGGCGCCTGGGTGGTTCAGTTGGTTAAGCGACCGACTTCAGCTCAGGTCATGATCTCACGGCTTATGAATTCGAGCCCCACATTGGGCTCTGTGCTGACAGCTCAGAGCCTGGAGCCTGCTTCAGATTTTGTGTCTCCCTCTCTCTCTGCCCCTCCCACTCACGCTCTATTTCTCCTTCAAAAATAAATAAACGTTAAAATTTTTTTAAAAAATTAAATTTCAGGTAAACAACTATTCTCACATGACTATGTGTCATGCAGTATTTTAGCTGGCAACCCTAGTTAGGAGAATTACTAATTAGGAGAATTATATTGTATCATATCATATCATATTATATTTATATTAGAATTATATTCACCTGGAGAAAGAGTGATATCCAGAATACAAAGTACATCCTCACTGCCAGGTGACTCTTTCAATGAAAGCCAAGTCTTAGAAGAATTCTGTCACCATGGAAACACTTATTAGCAGGCAGTTACAAATACAGTCACGCTAACATTCTCATTATTTCCAACATCCCTTACACTGAAGGAGGACCCTCCACATTCTGATTGTGATATCAGAAAACCTTCACCTCAGTCACTGCTGGATCCAGGCAGATGTATTGCCTTACTTCTGGAGCACAACTCCTATTGTCTTTGAGTGGTACCCCTAAGGTTGTGCAGACTAGCAACAGGATTCCAGACAGTGGCTCCTAACTGGGGTCTTGCAGAATTGCACCCTTGACTAGATGCACCCCCCAGGGTGCAGGCTGATGTCTCACTTACCCAAACACACCTCTCACACAGCCAGTGCCAAAGTATGTTTTTACTGTTCATTTATTATTTATTTTGAGAAAGTGGGTGGGAGAGGCAGGAAGAGAGGGAGAGAGAGAATCCCAAGCAGAATCTTCACAGTCAGCACAGAGCCTGACGTGGGGATCGATCTTACGGAGGGTGAGATCATGACCTGAGCTGAAATCCAGAGTCAGACACTTAACCAACTGAGCCACCCAGGCACCCCGTGTGCCAAAGTATTTTAAAGTAATTATAGATAGTGTAAAAACTTCAATGATAGACCCAGCCATGTGACTGCTCTTTTTAATTTTTAATAAAATTCTTGGTATTTCAGGCTTATGTTCTATCATCATTTTAATAAGTGAAAAACATTCTTTGAATGCAGAAAAAATATCGTCGACCCGGAAGACCCCCGATGTGCCCGGTTGACGCTCACTGGCCAGATGACTGCAGTGTCTCCAGAAGAAGTAGAATTTGCCAAGCAAGCCATGTTTTCAAGGTTTGTATATGCTTTGAAGTTGGTTTGTCCAGAAATACACTGTAATAAAAAGCGGAAGTCAGGACTGTGCCATGTGATGCCTCTGAGGCATAGTGTATCTATGCCTCTCATAGATAGTGAAGGTCTGAGCTGTGATATCAGCAACATGCTGCAGGTGACAGCAGAGGCCAGGCAGACTGTCTTCCCGTGGCCTCACCCTGCCTTTAGACAGCACCCCACACTGAGGGATTCCAGGCGCTCTTCCCTGTGCACTTGCAACCCTCTACAACGCCCTGCCTTGATATGGAAATAACCAGGGGCCCCTGGGTGGCTCAGTCAGTTAACATCCAACTCTTGGTTTTGGCTCAGGTCATGATTTCATGGTTCATGAGTTCGATCCCTGGGTCTGTCTCTGTGCTGACAGTGTGGAGCCTGCTTGGGATTCTCTCTCTCCCTGTCTCTCCCTGTCTCTCTCTGCCCCTCCCTGGCTTGTTCTCTCTCTCAAAAAATAAATAAACATTAAAAAATTTAAAAAATGGAAGTAAATAATTGAGGCTTTGTAGAGAAATCCAGAAAACAGACATTTTCATACATCCAGAAGTGAAAGAACACTTCTCAGTGTGGTCCTCTCACACCTACATCTGACCCACTGAGGATTCTTGCATAGACAGGCTTTCTGCCCCCACCCTCCTGCCCTGACCTGCTTACTGAATCAGATTCTCTGGATGTAAGACTCAATCTAAATTTTAAAAGCAGGTCCCAGGAAATTAGCATTTCTACTAAAGTTTAAAAATCACCGCTGTAGGGATCAAAATGTGCCAGAGGGCAGACCAGTTAGCAGGAGGCGGGAGGCCCAGAGCTCCTGAAAGGTAAGGAGGGTGCCTGCTTGGAGGGGTGGTCTCCCATGGGTCAGGAGGGTGTCTGTGCAGGGAGGGCAGCAGGGAGTGGAAGGGTGGAGCCAGGGCTAGGAGCTGTGTGTGTCTTCCCAGAGGCACAGCCAATGAAAACAGGCAGATTCACACTTCGTGTTAGTTAGTGGAAGAGTAAGACGAAAGCAAATCGTAAGCTGCAGGAGCTACCCACACCCCAAAGGAGGTGGAAAGATTTTACATACAGGGGAACCATCAAATAAGTAAACACGGTAAGGACAGGGGAAGCCTGGTTTCTCACACCACAGGAAGGGGTTTTTTACACGTAAACGGAGAAAATGAGAGTGAACTCTGGAATTGGATTGCGATTGGATATATCAACATGAACGTGTGGTTTTCAGTACATAGATTGAGAAAAGAGCATAGGGGTGTGTGTGTGTGATTTATTTTTTAACTTCACTGTCCTCTTTTTTTAATGTTTATTTATTTTCTAGAGAGGGGGAGGGGCAGGGAGCGAGGGGAACAGAGGATCTAAAGCTGGCCCTGTGCAGATAGCAAAGAGCCTGATGTGGGGCTTGAACTCATGAACCCCATGATCATGACCTGAGCTGGTCAGATACTTTACTGACTGAGCCACCCAGGCTCCCCGGCCTAGCTGTCCTCTTTCCTTCTAAACCCTCCTCTTTCATGTTATGATAGGCAGTGAGACTAGGTCAAAACCCTAGGGAGACCATTGGGTTCATTAAATTCATTCCGTATTTTCTGTAGGCACAGTGTTGCTGAATTTTCCACCACCATGTTACGAGGGTGCCTTTACCTCCTGCTTCCACTAACTTTATCTTTACCTTCTTTTAAACCCCTGCTGTCAGTCTCCTCCAGGTCCCTCCCCCTGCCACTCGCTGCCTGGATGCAAAACCAGTGCCCCCTGGGATTTGTTATAGTTGCAGGTGCCAAAATGTGTTCTGGCTGCAAGTACAAAACGTGTTTGCTGCAAATAACAATAACAACAACCTTTTATCATCTTGGCTGCACAAGTATTTGGAGTATTGGGGCATCACATCAGCTTATTTCCAACTTATTTCCAAATGGTTTAGGGGGAAAGAAATAGTTCATTGTACTGTACTTTTCAACTTCTCTGTGAGTTTACGGTTATTTCAAAATAATATTTTTTATAAAAGGTCATCAGCCTATTATTGCATCTGCATTGTTGCAAATGTTCTTCCCAGTCTGCACTTGGTCTTCGAATTTTTGTAACATTTTTAGATATGAGTAAAATTTTTATTTTTATGAAGTTTATTTTTTTTCATGTTTATTGATGTGTTTTGAGAGAGAGAACACACACATGCCAGTGGGGGAGGGGCAGAGAGAGAGAGAGAATCCCAAGCAGGCTCCAGCGTGGAGCCAGACATGGGGCTTGATCTCACGACCATGAGATCATGACCTGAGCTGAAATCAGGAGTCGGACACTTAACCGGCTGAGCCACCCAGGTGCCCCAATTTTTATGAAGTTTAAAAGAAGTGGGCTGGGGCACGTGGGTGGGTCAGTCGGTTGAGCATCCGACTTCAGCTCAGGTCATGATCTCACGGTTCGTGGGTTCAAGCCCCACGTCAGGCTTTGTACTGACAGTGCCTGTGTTTAGGGTTACACGTGAGAGAGAAAGCAAGTCAGTAAGCAGAAGGTGGAATGTGATGTTCCCTGTCCACTCTGTCTGACTCTCAACTTGGTTCAACACTTGTAAGCCTGCTGCAGGAATGGAAATCTCCCCCTGAGCAGATTTGTTTCGGAGGCCCGCAATTCTTTTGACATCTCACAGAGACAGAGATGCATAACGCCTTTCTTTATGTTTCCTGATAACAGCAACCGGCATCCACTGAGCACTTGCTCTGTGCAGGTGCTTTATGTGTGCAGAGTTGTTTGCTCCCCCCGCAGCCCCACAATCAGAGCACTGTCACTGTTGGCCCCCCTGACGGTGAGGAGACCGGGGTTTGAGAGGGCAAACAGCCCACGAAGCACCACAGCTCATCAGCAGCCCGCCAGTGATCCGAACAAAGGAGCCTGGTGCAAGACTGGGCTGCCCCTCTGTGGAGATGGCAGTTTCCTGCCTTCCTAAGGCTGCCCCAGTCCCCATCCTTGGCTCCCTGGCATCCGCCTCTGGCTTCAGCCCAAATGGGGCCTGGAGTCTGAAGGGCTGGATGACCTGTCCAGTGATACGCCAACTCTGGAGCGGTGCCCTGGGAGGGACACCCCCTGATAAGAGCAGCTGTGTCGTGACCTCTCCTTTATTTCTGCAGACACCCAGTTCTGAGGAAGTGGCCTCGTCAGTATGAGTGGTTCTTTATGAAGATGAAGATAGAACATATCTGGCTTCAGAAATGGTATGGTGGAGTATCCGACATTTCAAGGGAGGAATACTTCAAGGCAGTTCCAAGAAAGGCCTGATGCAGTAAGAGGAAAGCGCTCGGTGTTTGCGTGAAATGAAAATCTTTTAAGTGCTGCTGCCGACGGCGACTGACTGCTGACTCTTCGTGGCCAGGGTTCGCAGCAGCCCTCTCATCCTCACAGCAGAACGAGAGAGGGTGGCCAGGGAACCCTGTGCCAGACTGGATATTAAAGTGGTCATTTGCAAACTCCCAATCCACACAGGTACTCACATATATAGCCTTTGTTCATATCGTATTCACACCCGTCTCACCGACTTGAGAAACATTGTTGGTTGTCAAAGTGACACGTTGAGACAGTTGCCGTTCCATTCCTTAGGACAAAAAAAAAAAAAAAAAGGTATGTGCAATGTGATTGCACTGTATTGTGAGAGTGTTTTTGTTGCTTGCTGTGCCCAAAGCAGTCTTGATTCGAAACTCACTGCAACCATGAAGGAACTAAGTGCATCACACGGTCAGTCTTGAGTTTGGGGTGAGCATGCAGGACTGTTTGTCTCCGGATTATCCATCGCCATGTACTGAACTGCAGGTGCACTATGAAGTCACATTTGCTAGAATGTATCAGTTACTTATGAAGCTTTGGTCGCGCTGTAACATGATAATGGCATGAGAACAGAGTCTTGTGCGCAGCCCTATCTGTGTAAACAGGCCATGGGAATATACTAATGAGGTGGGACAGCCTCAGCAACAAGCTCTCCAGACCCCCACTGCTAGTGCTTCTGACAGAGGGTTCCCTTCTCTCAGGCATGAGGTGTGGCAACCAAAATAAGAAGCGTCTCATTCTGTGGTATGTGGAGAGGAGAGGGGAGAGGCTGAAGAGGGGAAGGAAACAGGACAAAGTGTAAGAAGAGGAAGCAAAGAAGTCAGTAATTGAAGGCACACTCCCTGCCCAGCTTTAGACCAGGCCCTTGGCAAGATCATCTCATTTAAGCCTTATAACCAGTGAGAGTCACATCATCATTACTACTTACAGATGAGAAAACTGAGGCTCAGAGAGGCTAGGTCCATGCCCCAAGACCTGACTCCAGAACTCACTGCGCACAATGGATAGAGTGGTACTTAGATCGTTTCCAATCTTGAGAAAAAGACAAGAGAGTTACTGAAATGCACAGGTGCTCATTGAATCGGCAAAATCAGTATAGTGATGACTAGCCTGCCTGTGATGATTTGTCACTGTTAACTACCAAAACAAACAAAAATTCGTCTCTGAAATTTGGTTGTTACTACAGATTTAAAATGTTTCTACAAATTATGTGCAGGAGCTCCTGGTTTTTCAAGAAACTACATTGTACCTGAGTACACATCTAAGGCCTCTAAGGACCTATGTGTATATATCCAAGACCTCTTATATTGAAGTCTATAAAGCATCAAGCAGTACCCCATTTTCTGTCTTTTCATAATGGCCATAAACCCTCTCTGGTGGGTTAGGTACATCGTATAACATAAAAACGCAACACTATATATAGGAAATATACATTTTTAAAATAAGTAAAAATGTTATTAATGATCATATTTTTGTTTAAAAAATTAAGACATGAACAGAGTTTGAGACGTCAAAATATTTTTAAGTGCCTTTTACTAAAAGCATAGTAAGATGCACAGAAGTCTTTATTTGTCAAAAGTCAATTCTCAGAAGAGTTCCTAGCAATTTCTAATATATAAGAATAAGGTAATTTTGATGGTATTTCATACTTCTGAGTTTAAAATTACTGCTATCACCAATTTAGAGGTAAGAGGGGACAACTGGAAGGACATACCACATACTCCATAAGTCAACCTCACACCTTAATTCTTTGAGCATCA
Source organism: Acinonyx jubatus (assembly GCF_027475565.1). Lineage (NCBI taxonomy): Eukaryota > Metazoa > Chordata > Mammalia > Carnivora > Felidae > Acinonyx > Acinonyx jubatus. The sequence continues at coordinate 57,528,649 of NC_069388.1, forward strand.
CTACCTCCTGGTTCTGTCTTATGAATAATATTCCTATGCTAAGTTTGCTTTTATAAGCAGTTTCCACTTAGCTCATTAAAGGCCTCTCTGTTGCTTCAAGGGACTTTGTAGTGTGGGTGCCATTTATAACCACTGATGAATGTTATCAGTTATTTATCCAAATTATAGGAAATGAACTCTAGACAGGTTGGATGATAAGAAAAGTGTTGAAAATGCACTTGTTTGAGAATGATGGGCCTCATTCAGGCCAGTGAATTTTAGCAAATCTCCAGACATTTACACTGATAAAAATGTTTAAGGCTGTACCAGAAGTTCTACACATGGCAATAAAGCAAGAAAAAGAAATTAAATGCATATGATTGGAAAGAAAGAAATAAAAATATCTCTGTTTACATATGACATGATAGAAAATTCCAAAGAATCTGTTAAAAAGAAAAGAAAAGAAAGAACTCGTGGGTTCAGCAAGATTTCAGGATATGAGATCAGCACACAAAATATAATCATATTTCTAAATATTAAAGATGAACAAAGTGGAAACAAAAATTAAAAGCATAATATCATTTATAATCACTCTGAAGAAAATAAATACTTAGGTATAAATTTATCAAAACATGTATAAGATCTAAATGCTGAAAATTAAAAGATACTAATGAAAGAAATCAAAGATCTAAATAAATGAAGAGATATACCATGTTCATGGATTGGGAGACACAAAATAGCAAGGATGTCAGTTCTCCCCATATTTTTCTATAGATTTAATCCAATTTCTATCAAAATCTCAGCAAAGTTTGTAGACATATTCAAGTTTATTCTAAGAGTTCCAAGACATAGGCCTTGGAATAACTAAAACAATCTTGTAAAAGAAAAATAAGTAGGAGAAATCACTCTATTCAATATAAAAACTTATTATGTAGCTATAGTAATCAAGATAGTATGGTATTTATTGATGGAGGCACAGACACATACATCAATAGAACAGGATAGAAAATCTAGAAATAGATCCACACAAATATACTCAGTTGGGTATACTCCCTCTTCAATGGAGGGAGAATAGTCTTTTCAGTAAATGTGTTAGAGCAATGGGATATCCACAGGCAAATAACCTCAACCTACCTGTCACACCTTGTATAAAAATTAACTCAAAATGGATCATAATTCTAAACATAAAATGTAAAACTATAAAATTTTTTTTTTAAATAGAAAATCATAGGGACCTAGGGTTAAGCAAAGAGTATTTTCACACCAAAAAGCATAATCCATAAAGGAAAGTTGGATAAATTGCCCTACATCAAAATTTTAAACTTTTGCTCTGAAAAAGACCATGTTAAGGGAATGAAAAGACAGGCTACATACAGACTGAGAGAAAAATATTTGCAAGTCCATTTCCAACAAAGGACTGGTATCTAGAATATATGGAGAACTCACAAAAACTCAACAGTGTTTTTTAAAAATCCAATTAAAAAATGGAGAACATATACAGACTTTTCACTGAAGAAGATGTACAAATGGCAAATAAGCCCATGAAAAGATACTCAATATCGCTAATCATTAGGGAACTGCAAATTAAAACCACAATGAGATACCACTAAGCACCCATCAAAATTGCTAAAAATGTAACAACACCAAATAATAGTAAGGATGCAAAGAAACTGGATCAGTCTTATATAGCTGAGGGGAATGAAAATGGAACAGCCACTCTGAAAAACCATTTGGCAGTTTCTTATAAAACTAAACATGCAGCTGCCACACCACTCAGCAATTGCACTGTTGGGCATTTGTCCCAGAGAGGTGAAAACGTATGTTCACACAAAAACTTGTACGTGAATATACATAGCAGCTTTATTCATAATATTCAAAAACTGTAAACAACCAGATGTCCTTTAATGGGTGGCTGGTGAAACATATGATACATCCGTGCCATGGAATACTACTCAGCAATAAAAATAATTTCTCATACAAGCAACAGCTTGGATGAATCTCCAGAGTATTATGCTGAGTGAAAAAGTCAATCCCACAAGGTTACATACTGTAGAATTCCATGTATACAACATTTTGAAATGCAAAATTCTAGAAATAGAGAACAGATTAGAGTTTGCTAGGGAGGAGGGTGGAGAAGGAGAGAGGTGGGTAACACACAGGATCCTTGGGATGGAACATTCTATATCTTGACTATACCAGTATGAAAATCCTGGTTGTGATATGGTATAGTTTTGCAAGATATTACCATTGGGAGAAGCTGGGTAAAAGGCAGACAGGATCTCTTCGTATTATTTCTTACAACTGCATGTGAATCTACAATTTCTGCAATTATCTCAGAGTAAAAAGTCTAATACAAATAAAATTGATGGCTTAGCTTACTTAATAAGGCATTTATGCTACATCTTGTTAGTCCCCAATGAAATGAAGAACTGAGCCATGTGCCAAAATCTAACAGAACAGACAACATTAGTTTACTTTTGTCAACCATCAACCTATGCATTTGTGAAAGTGATAGAAGATTTAAGTTTTCTAAATGTATTCAATTTAACACTGAATACAAATTAATAAGAATTCAACAAATCTCTGTATTGGTTTTACATGGGACACTTAGAAGGGGACAATATCTTCAAGTTTCTGACATAAGCATGTTGAGTAAGCTATAGGTGCATATAGGAATCCAAGTCTCCACATACTGATTCTCCACTGATATTTATAACAAAGAACTATATTTCCATGAATCTTCCTGAAATATTCTTAAATATTCTGGGAAAGTATTCTTCTTCTGTTTCTGTGAATAGCTATCCTGATCCCGTTTATTTACAGTGATTGTACAAATCTATGATGGTGACACAGAGAGTATAATTCTGATGTTACTTGCTTCAGTATACCTTGTATATGTTGATTAATTATAAAAGAGTTATTCTTTGGTTGAAATGTATTTCTACAATTTTTCCAGAAAATCTGTATTTCATTTTCAATAATTTAGCCATCAAATTCTGTTCTGAAAATAAAACTTCTCTGGAATAATTTATTGATGCATATTTGATTGCTATAACAGCAATTATAAAACTTGAATTATAACAAAGCTATGGTTTGTCTATGTTATGTGATGCATGTGGAGTGTGAAATCTATTTTCAACACTAGATATGTCTATTTAACCAAAGACTATTTCATTCTTGACATGATTCTCGTGCTCAATTAAATAAAATTATGATATTTATGTACAGTCCTTTCATATAATATTGCAAATTGACATTACTGGATTTCTAAGAAAATAGATGCTATTAGAATAAATCAGCAGTTAAATTTTCTATAGAAAGGAAAGAATCTGCAGGGGAGCTTTGTTGATGTGATTTTTTAAGGCTCTAAGTACAATGCACTTAATTGGCAGACTTGAAAATGCTGATGTAGCCACACTTTGGTGTTGCCACTCTCAGAAGTATTTGCCATTTTTAGCATACTTGTTGTTCCCAGACTTCAGGGCTATGAAAAAGCTCCCTTTCACTGCTGAGAAAACATGCCTAAGGAGTCCCACATGGAGTGTGCCAAAAAATGACAAGCTCACAAGAATGATCAATCCTGCAGCTTCCATAGACCACCCACCACTATTCTGGCTTCCCGGAGATATTCTTGTTCTCCATTTAGTAACCAGTTGGCCAATTTACCCACGATTGAAGGTTCTCCAGGACATAGGTCTTTCAGTGGTGGAGTCCAGAAAGTCTGGGCAAACTGAGATGGATTGGTCACCCATCTGCATTGGTCCTCAGGCCCCCATACCCTGAGCAAGTCTCCTGCAGTGACCCGCCTCTGAAACTGTGCATTCAGACCTTGAACCACACCCTCTCTCCTTTAGCCTCCTGTCCTTCTGCCAGAACCCTGAGGTTCTTTATTCTCAGCGTCTGACTCCCTTACTCAAGAAGGTGACCACAACATGTAGGATTACATGGAGAACAAGGCCCTGCCCTCAGCAAGTTTATGTTTTGTAAACAATAAGTAAACAAGCAAGTTTTTAAACCAGGTAATCTGGTAATGTCTGTAGATTCTCTCCAGCACTTCGGCCAGTATCCCCAATATCCCCACTGTTTTCTGTTGGAACCACATGTCAAAACCCTGCCCTGGATAAGTTCACTGTCCGTCTCTGCAGCCAAGTGTCAACAGGGAAAACCACAAGCACACAATTGGTCACACCTTAGATCCAGGGTCCACATCCTCACCTGGGCCCTCCACGCTGCCCAAATCCCCCTCGGGTGTTTCCCATTCTCTTAAGCAGCTGTCAGACATCTCCACAGTCCAGCCCTGGGAGCCCACACCCTTGTTCCCCTCCCAGAGAACTCTGAACCCTTGCGATGAGCACTCCCTCGCCTCCTTTCAAAATGTCCTATTCCCCTTCCCTTCTCCTCGCCCAACAGCCTCCCCTGCTGCAAGGTTTCCCAGCACTGCTGCGGGATGCAGTCCTGAGCAAGGACAGGCGTTAGCGGGGTAGAAGCCAGCACCACGGAACAGAGCGAGATGAGGGGGGAGCTTCCAGTGTTCTTTAAACGTGGCTGGTATGCGGCGTCATGGGAAGTAAACCAGGGAAAGAAGGAAGTGAAGTCAGGAGAGGCTGATGCAGGGAGAAGCTGGACTAGCTGTAAGGGGACCCAGTGAAGCAAAGAATAGCTGTGTTAACCTTAAAAATAAAACTGTCAGTTATTTTACTATCTAAAATGGGTTTATTCAGAAATAGAGAATGGCAACTCGGAACAAGCAAGCCATGGCAAAATCATAGGCAAACCCACAACACAACACAAAGGACAGGACCTGTCATTCATAGAGGAGTGGGAGAAATGGGGGGGGGGGGCAGGGGAGGGGGTTTGTTTTAAACGAAATAGTCACAGGTGTAAACTGGGAGTTCAAAGTGCCGTGGCTTTTCATTGGCTGAGTTGTGACAGTCTCTCATTGGCTGGGCTGTTGGAGAGGTGAGGAGAGAACCCTTCCTCCCTCCTCGACCCTGAAGCCCCTGAAGCCGTAGCTAACTCAAGTATCTACGTGCAAGGTAAGTGTTCCTGTTGGGTCTGCAGTTGACAACCAGTGGTAGGGCGTTAGAGCTCCCCCTGCTGGCCTCCTCACGCCATTTTAAACGAGGTTTCCTTTTACCAATTTTCACAGCTGCGGAGCCAACTGTACTTAAGCCAACCCGAGAGAAGGCCGAGTCACTATAAATAGGGAGATGTGTGAGCTAGTGCTCTCTAGAGCTGAGCTGTCAGTGATGACCAAGGCCAGGCTGTGGCTGTGGGAGAGGCAGCTGGGGTGACCAGAAGATGGTGGGTAGGGTGAGCCAGATGCCTTGGACAGTGAATGAACAGTAGGCAGGAGATGGGGCGGTGCCAGCAGAGGGGAGGGAAAGAGGGGCACCTGAGCCCACTGGGGAGTGCCCACCATCTTATTGTCAACGCTTGCCGAGACTAACTTCAAGTGGTGAGCTTTAAAGGAGCGGGGCTGTTTTGTCTTCTTTTAGTAGAGGAGTAATGATGGGTAAAGCACTCCTAACATAGCCTTTGAAACCATTGTTTCTCAGCTTTGTGAATTCGGGAAACGAGTGAATTTCTTGAATCTCAGTTTCTTCATATGCAACGTAGGGAAATTATAAAGTGCCTGGCTCATCATAAGGGTTAAAGAGATGGTGGCATCATGTCTTGTGATTTTCACATTATATATTAGTCATTTGTTTATGTGTCAGACTCCTCCTGCGACCTACTTGAGGGGGCTGATTTCACACCGTGCCCTGTTTATGGCTCACGGTAAGTGCTCAACAAATGTTTTGGCAAGAATGGATGAATTATCTGTGGGCTTTGGGCCAGAGCCCCTACCCAGGTCACATGGGTACCTTTCACTGACACATTCCCTTTATTCCTTCTCCTGCTGTGACTCACCTCCCTAGCCTTCTTGCCCCTCACTGAAGTCTTGCATCCTCCTGACCACTTCCAGATAAACTGCTGACCCTATCTGAGCTTCCCACGCTACTTCTGGCTTCCAAACCTGTATTTTCACTACACCCTGGCAAGGAATCGCTCCGCCACCTGGTGGCTATATCTGGGAACTTCAACTTTCTCAGAACCTGGAATCCTGGGAGAAAATCCCAAATTCAGAATGCAGGATCTAGGCCAGAGAGAAACTGTGGCCCTGAGCCACCTATAATGACTGTGGTATACATACATTCACACCAAACTCTCCCCTTTGAAAACATACACACAAAAGTAAATGTTTTGCCCGCACATGATGACAGGTCACAATACTTTGTGACATTTTGATAGTGATTTTTTACTAAATATTTAATTATTTCAATTATTTTAAATTATTTCTAAAATAATTACTTAATTACAGAAATTCTTGGAATTGAACTCTTGCTACAAGCTAGGCATTTTACATACTTAAAAAAAATCTCATTTAGTGTTTGTATCTGTCCTGCAAGGAAGAAAATGCTTCAGTGTTCCGTGCGGAAACCTGTACCTCAGCAAGCTCTTCGGATGTGCACACTCCTGGGGACCTATGGGTACTAAAGCCAGGACTGTCTGACTCCAACCTCCTCTCCCTCTTCTCAGTGCTGTACAGTTTTTCTGGAAGGACCCGGCCATCTCTATATAGTTTTCTTTCCATTCTCCACCAGGGTGAGTGGCTGTCCACGCTGCTTCCAGCAGATGCAAGGACCATGAATCAGTGGAGCATTTCCTGAGTGCCGGGCCTGCTACGAGCCAAGCCATCGGTAAGGCGTACCCTGTTTAGTCATTGCAGCAACCCTGGGAGGTGGGCCCTTGTCTGATGGCCAAGTGAGAAACCGTGCCCAGAGTCAGGCAGCCAGCAATTGCCAGCACCTCACGTCCGTGCCCCGAACCACCACCAGTATCAAATTGTGATCAGTATCAAATTTTTATTTTGATTCGATAATACAAGAACAGCAATGCAAATGTGCCTACAGCCAGGCACTAGGACCTTTTGCCATGATCCCCACCTCCCTCCCAGCCCTTCCAATGTCTTTGTAGCTAAGTCCCTGCTTTAATCCCTGTTTACTGGAATTATCTAGAGTGTTTGTTTGTCTGCTTGGACACTGATTAACACCTTCTAACAAGAAAGAAATGTGCATGGCATTGATCTCTTAGGTTCTCCTGGCATAAAAAACATTTGTTGTCATGATGCACATTTCCCAAGTCATACAATATTTTAATTACTTTAAAGATTGTGCTCTAGATCTCTCCTACATGAATGCTACTTTTTTAATAGATAATTTTGAAAGAATTGAAAGAATTACGTAGCTGACCTGAGAGTGTTTCGGAACTGTGAAACAGTATGACTGTTTGGGGTTTGTTTTTAAACATGGTAATTATTTTGTTATTGTGTTCATCTGTGGTGTACTACGTTTGGCAAAGTAGCTGGTGATTTTTTTTAAATGTTTGTGTATTTTAAAAGAGAGAGCGCGAGTGGGGCAGGGGCAGAGTGGGACAGAGAGAATCCCAAACAGGGTGCAGAACCCTATGTGGGGCTCAGACCCACAAACTGTGAGACCATGACCTGAGCCCAAATCGAGAGTGGGATGCTTAACTGACTGAGCCACCCAGGTGCCCCAGCTTTTTAAATGAAGATTCAAACAATCCTCTCTCCAGACACTATATTAAGAAAGGAAAAACTGCCCTGCCCTGAATCTGGCTGGCACAACAGACACAAAGCCAGTGGCAAAAGTTAACTGGAAACGAACAGTATGACTCCCAAGGTCATGCTACAGCTGTCAAATGTCATAACAAACCCCTTTTGAATGACTTATGCTTTCTTGATGAGAAACCTTATTCTAAAATCAGCAGCTGTCAGAAATTTTGCTGTTTAAAGTCAGATCAGTGAGAATGAAAAATCCCACTTTTGCCCAGATGGATGTCTTTAACGTAGAGAAACACCTTCCATTTTAACTTAAATTCAGTCTCTAGAAAAGCACTTTCTAGACAAGACATTATATAGCTATTTTAATTTGCTAATTTCCAAGAAACAAAGCCCTGAGTCTGATTTGCAGTTTAGACCCAAAACCGACCCCTTACACAGCCCTGTTTGCCCTGAGGCTATCCAAACATTGCTTCATTTAAGTTGTGCCTAGATTCCCTTCCCCCATATTACATAAAAACCTTATCTCTTTGTTTGGTGAAATGCCCCAGGGCTCTGCTGGTAGCAGTCTCTATTTCCTTGAGCCAATAAACCTGACTTTGTCAGACTTGAGGTTTGTGAGGATAGCTGTTGGCTGAGCAAGTGAACCAGCTAGGACCGCATCCACAGACCCTAATGCTCCTGCCTCACAATAAGGAGCACCCCTCCCCCACACTTCCAAACCATCAGGAAATCTGAATTATCACTCAAGAGTTGTTTGAAGGGCATAAAACAGATCAAAAGGGTAGAATGGACTAGAAGGGGTTATTCATCTAGGTTGAGAGACAGGCAAACAAGATCATCTTTATTCCCCAACAGAGAATGCAGCCAAGTTATTCTTATAATCCAGATTTAGTGGCTCTCTCCCTAGAAGATGGTGATGAGTAAATGCTTAATATCACTGAGGAGGCTGTATTCCAAGGCATCGTTCTGTAAGCCATGAGACATTCTGTCTCCGACAATTTATTAAGTGTTGATTTTTTAAATCTTATTTTAAGTTTATTAATTTTGAGCTAGAGTGTGTGCAAGTTGGGGAGGGGCAGAGAGAGAGAAAGGGAGAAAAAATACCAAGCAGGCTCCTCACCATTAGCACAGAGCCCAGTGGGGGGGGGGGGGGGGGGCTAGATACCACAAACTGTGAGATCATGATCTGAGCCAAAGTTGGACACTTAATCAACTGAGCCACCCAGGCACCCGATTAAGTATTGATTGAATTATAGCCACCCAGTAAGTTTTGAGATGCCCTACCATGACAACCAATAATTTCCATATCATCTGCTTAGTTGATTTAGATTGTATCACAATGTTTTGGTTATCTATTGCGGTGTAACAAATTACCCCCAAACTCAGCAGTTGAACACAACACATATTTATCATGTCACATAGTTTCTGAGGTCAGGAATTCTCATTATGCACTTTGCTAGAATTCTTAGGGAATTTAAATCCAGTTGGTACTATTCCTATTTGAATGAAGATACCATGTATTTAAATTAAGTTAGGGGCACCTGGGTGGCTCAGTCAGTTAAACGTCCGACTTTGGCTCAGGTCATGATCTCACTGTTCGTGGGTTCGAGCCCTACATTGGGCTCTGTGCTGACAGCTGGGAGCCTGGAGCCTGCTTCGGATTCTGTGTCTCCCTCTCTCTCTGCCCCTCCCCTGTTCATGCTCTGTCTGTCTCTCTCTCTCTCTCTCTCTCAAAAAAAAAAAAATAAAATAAAATAAACATTTAAAAATAAATAAATAAAGTTAATATGAATGCAACCTGTGAAAGCCTTTGTTGTTGTGTGTGTATACTCATACACACAGTCAGCATACTCACTTTCCTCAGGTCTGGGATACAAATACTGTTTGAGTTAGGATGTATTACCCATGGATGTTGTACAGCTCAAAAGTTGAGCAAGTTAGGGCACCTGGCTGGCTCAGTCGGTGGAGCAGGTAAACTTTGATATCAGGATTGTGAGTTCGAGTCCCACAGTGGGTGTGCAGATTACTTAAAAATAAAATCTTTAAAAAAGAAAGCAAAAAACTAGAGCACCTTTATGACAACATCAAAATATTTTAGGAAAACTTAAGATGTATTCTTTTCGTAGCTGAGTTAGTATGCCCGTTCATATTTATGGATGCAACTGTTATGTTTGGTCTCTGTCATATTTTATAATATATATTATATTTACTGTACTTCTTTTCCTAAAGATTGCACATTCTTTATTCTTATTTATTAAAACATTTTTGGTATATAGGAAAGTTCATGTTTTTCTTCTTGTGGTTACCTCTGAACTTACACCTTTTGTTTTCTGCAGTATCTAATCGGCTGTTAATTCCAGTGTGTTGCTCATCTCTAGAGTTTCCATTTGTGTCCTTTTTATATCTTTCTTATCTCTACTTACCACAGTCAGTCTTTTCCATCTTGAACATAATAAGCAGAGTTATATTAACTGTGTGCTTTGTCTACAGATTTAATCATCTTGTCATTTCTGGGCCTGATTCTGTTGATCTGCTTTTCTCCTCACCAGCCTCTTTTTTACTGAATATTGTACCTTGTTTGGGGTGCTAGATGTTTTTATATTCCTATAAATATCATTGAATGTTGTTCTGAGATGAAGTTATTTAGAAACAGTTTGATCCTTTCAATTTTGTTTTTTAGGTTGGTTAGGTAGGGTCAGAGCAACCTTTAGTCTGTGACTAATGTGACTCCATCACTGAAGCAATAAGTTTCTGAGTACTCACTGTCCATGAGTTGGGAAGCTTCCCACTCCAGCCCATGAGCACAGGAACAATTCTTAGCCCTGTGTGAGCTTCCAGGATTGTTCTCTTTAATCTAAAAGGCTGATTCTTTCCACAGCCTTGAGTAGTTTCCTCATACACATGCACTGATCAATACTTAGCTGAAGACTAGAAAAAGACCCTTGGCAGATCTCTGGCACTGTGTGTGTGTGTGTGTGTGTGTGTGTGTGTGTGTGTGTGTGTGTGCGCGTGCGCGCGCAGCTCTCTTCTGTCTGGCACTTTCCTCTGCACACTCCAGCCATCTTGGCCTCCCAGGACTCCTGATCCCATTTCCTCAATTCAGGAAACCACTGGGCTCTAGCTGGACTCACTCACAACACGGAGATTCTCTCCAGACAACAAGGTGGGCACTCACACGTCTCACATTGAATGATTCCTCAGGAATCACTTTTCTCCATAATCTGATGTGCCAGGTCTAAAAACCATGACTTCACATATTTTGTCTTTGTCTTAGTCATTTCAAGTGGGAGACTAAATCCAATCCCTGTTACTCCATCATGCTAGAAGCAGAAGTCCCTTGTAATTTTTTAATGCCTTTGCTCCCCTCTTTTCTATTTTTTTTTTTTATTTCATAACTGGATGTTTGTACCTCTTAATGCCAGTCACCTATCTCCCCTATCTTCCCACCCATCTCCTCTCTGGTGACCACCAGTTTGTTCTCTGTATTTAAGAGTCTTTTACTGTTTGTTTGCTTGTTTTGTTTTATTTTTTAGATTGGTATTTTTCTTTCTCTGACTGACTTATTTCATTTAGCATAATGCCATCCAGGTTCATCCATGTTGTTGCAAATGGCAAGATCTCACTCTTTTTGTGGGTGAGTAATATTCTACTGTGTGTGTGTATGACATATATATATCGCATACCACATCTTTTTTATCCATTTATCTATTGATGGATACTTGGTTGCTTCCATAATCTGGCTATTGTAAATAATGCCACAGTAGACATAGGGATGCATGTACCTTTTTGAATTAGTGTTTTCATTTTCTTTGGGTAAAGAGCCAATAGTGGAATAACTGGATTGTGTGGTATTTCTATTTTTAATGTTAAGGTACCTCCATACTGTTTTCCACAGTGGCTGCTACACCAGTTTGCATTCCCTCCAAAAGCACATAGGGTTCCTTTTCCTCCACATCCTCAGCAACACCTGTTATTTGTCTTTTTGATATTAGCCATTCCGACAGGTATAGGGTGATATCTTATTACGTTTTTGATCTGCATGTGCCTGATGATGAATGATGTCGAACATCTTTTCATGTGTCTCTTGGCCATCTGTATGTCTTCTTTGGAAAAATGTCAATTCAACCCCTCTGCCCATTTTTAATTGGATTGTTTGGTTTTTTGTTTGTTTGGTTTGGTTTGAGTTGTATAAATTCTTGATATATTTTGGATATTAACCTCTTATTGGTTACATCGTTTACAAATATTTTCTCCCATTCAGTAGGTTGTCTTTATGTTTTGTCGATAGTTTCCTTTGCTGTGCCAAAGCTTTTTATTTTGGTGAAGTCCCAATACTTTATTGTTGCTTTTGTTACCATTGCCTGAAGAGACATATCCATAAATATGTTGCTAAAGCCAATGTCCAAGATATTACTCCCTGTGTTTTCTTTTAGGAGTTTTATGGTTTCAGGCCTCACATGTAGGCATCTCCTTTATTTTCTTATTTAATTTTTATGATCTGGTTCATTTTTAAATTGGTATGCTTTAAAGCCCACCTATTGTCTACAATAACCAATAAGCTTATTAAGTTTTCCACTTTCCTACTCCCTTCTCCCATATTTTAGTTTTCTTCTTTCAATTTTATCATAATATATAACATCTGTACTTTGGTCTTCTACATTTGTCCCCACTTCTAAAAAAATTTTTCAGTTTGTTTATTTAGAGAGAGAGAGGGAGAAAGCAGGGGAGGGGCAGAGATACAGAAGGAGAGAAAATCCCAAGCAGGCTCTATACCATCAGCATGGAGCCTGACATGGGGCTCGAACTCACGAACCATGAGATCATGATCTGAGCCAAAACCAAGAGTTGGGCACTTAACCAACAGACCCCCCTAGGTGCCCCTGTCCCCACTTTTGTTTTAATCTTAGAGGTATATTTATATATTTCAAAATACTCACCATCAGTCTGTTTGCTGAAGTTTTCCAAGTCATCATTTGGTTATATAATACTCATCCTGTAGTAAATCCTCAAAGAAGTTGATAGATGCAGATTTCCCTATGTTATTATATGTCTAAAATTACTTTTCTTTAGCTTTGATATTTGAAGGACAACTTGGCTCAGTATAAAACCCTTGGATCATGCTTTATTTCCTTGTTTTCTTTTCCTTTTTTTTTTTTTTTTTTTTTTTGATGGTGTGTGTTGTTGCTTTCTTGGTATGTAGACTAAAAAGTTTGATGCCAGACTAATTTTTTTGCTGCCAGACTAATTCTCTTTCTTTTGTAATTTATTTGACAAATTTGCCTGCAGGCCTTTAGGATTTTTTTCTTTGAAATCTAATAGTTTTTTGTTTGTTTACTTGTTTATTTATTTATTTTGAGAGAGGCAGAGACAGTGCAAGTAGGGGAGGGGCAGAGAGAGAGAGAGAGAGAGAGAGAGAGCGAGCAGGCTCCCAAGCAGGCTCCACACTCTCAGTGCAGAGCCCAATGCAGGACTTGAACCTATGAAACTGTAAGATCATGACCTGAGCTGAAACCAAGAGTCTGATGCTTAACCGACTCAGCCACCCAGGTGTCCCAAAATCTAATAGTTTTAATAGGCAGTGTCTCAGAATTGGTATCTCTGGGGTAATTTCCCCAGTACCCAGTAAGACCCTTTACTGGATAGGTCTTTTCTCATTTCTTCCTGCCATTCTGGCCAGTCATCAAATTAATACTAAAATCCTACAACTAACCAGATAGTTACATTCTTGGTTCAGAAAAGATCAACACTTTGAATTAAAATATCAATTTGAATGCTATGCACTAAAATATATGTTTTTTTAATGTTTATTTTTTTTGAGAGAGAGAGTGTGTAAGCATGAGCAGGGAAGAGGTGGGGGGGGGGGGAGAGAGAGAATCCCAAATAGGCTCTGTGCTCTCAGTGCAGAGCCCAACACAGGGCTCCAACCTGCAATCCGTGAGATCATAACCTGAGCTTAAATCAAGACACTTAACCAACTGAGCCATCCAGGCATTCTTAAAACATAAGTTCTAACTAGCAACCTAAATATTGTGTGGAGAAACAGACTGTACAACAAATATCATAGAAGTGAAAAAAAAAATTTGTTCACTTTCCAGTATGCTTTGTAAAAGTTATGGAAAACTGGTTTCTTTATGACAACAAAATCAAATTGAAGTTAGTTCAACTTATCTAACATCATTTGAGATGTTGCTGGACACTATGTTAATGTTTTTCAGTTGTTAATTATGAAGTAATGCAACATGTAAGCAAATATAACAAGCATTCATTTAGGTAGCAGCCACCTAAATTTAAAGGATGTTGACATTTTGCTTCATATTTCTCTGTTTTTTAAATTTTTTTATGTTTATTTATTTAGTTTTTGAGAGAGAAAGAGAGAGAGAGCAAGCCAGGGAGGGGCAGAGAGACAGGGAGAGAGAGAGAATCCTAAGCAGACTCCACACTGTCAGTGCAGAGCCTGATGAAGGGTTCAAACTCACAAACTGCGAGATCATGACCTGAGCCGAAATCAAGAGTCACTTAACTGACTGAGCACCCCAGGTGCCCTAGATTTCTTAAAGAAATAAAGTCATACCCCCAATCCTTCTTTCTTCCTTTCCCTGTAGTCACCGCTATCCAGCAGATGGCAAGTTTATCATCCCATGCTTATTTTCACACTTACACAGACTATGTGTTCCTCCCCACAATATATAGTATTGTTTTATGTGCTTTAAAAATTAATATACTTGGAATATTGTTGTCAGTGTCCTTCTGCAACATTATATATTTATGATTTATCCTTATTGGTGGTAGGTAGACTAATGGCCTCCTATGGTTTCCACATCTTAATCCCCAGAATCTGAATGGATTGGCAAAAGGAACTTTGTCTTTGTGATTGAGTTAAAGATCTCGAGATAGGAGATTATTCTGGAATATCTGGGTGGGCCTGACATAATCACAAGAGTCTTCCTAAGTGAAAGAAGGAAGCAAGAGAGTCTGAGTCTGAGTAATGCAATGTGAGAAAGACTTAACTAGCTACTTCTGGCTTGGGAAATGGAAAGGGCCATGAGCCAAGAAATCCAAGAAGCTTCTAGAAGCTGGAAAAGGCAAAGAAAATGGATTCTCCCCTAAAGCCTCCTCAAAGGAATATAGCTGTGCTGACACCATGATTTAAATTCATTGAGAACCATTTTAGACTTCTGACCGCCAAAACTTTAGGACAATAAATTTGTGTTGTTTTGTATTTTTTTAAGTTTATTTTTTTATTTGGAGAGAGAGAGAGAGAGCCAACCACGTGTGTGTGTGCACATGAGAGCTGGGGAGGGACAGAGAGAAGGAAAGAGAGAATCCCAAGCAGACCCAGTGTTGTCAGTGCAGAGCCTAACATGGGATCCGATCCCACAAACCATAAGATCATGACCTGCACTGAAATCAAGAGTCTTACGCTTAACCTACTGAGCCACCAAGGCACCCACAATTTATGTTGTTTTAAGGCACTAACTATGTGATAAGTTGTTACAACAGCCATAGGAAACTAATGTAGTACATATTCATGACAAATTAGTTCCTATTAAAAAAATGAGTAAAATGTAAAGGATAAGACCCAGTTAATAAAAACGAAAACTCAGTTCACAAAAATTAATTGGATCTTGATCCGTTCTATTAAATGAGGTGAACTTATCTTAGTTTAAAAAAAAAAATAATGCTAATTGATTTTTATTTGTTATGCCAGAATAATATCCCAGTTATAAAAATGGGGAGAAATGAGAGAGTCTGATGGAGTCCCTACACACATACAACAAAAAAGGTTTTCTTTTTTTTCTTTTCTTTTTAGTTTTTATTTTTTAAAATTTATATCCAAATTAGTTAGCATATAGTGAAACAATGATTTCAGGAGTAGACTCCTTAATGCCTCTTACCCACTTAGCCCATCCCCCCTCCCACAACCCCTCCAGCAACCCTCAGTTTGTTCTCCATATTTATGAGTCTCTTCTGTTTTGTCCCCCTCCCTGTTTTTATATTATTTTTGTTTCCCTTCCCTTACGTTTATCTGTTTGTCTCTTAAAGTCCTCATATGAGTGAAGTCCTATGATTTTTGTCTTTCTCCGACTAATTTCACTTAGCATAATACCTTCCAGTTCCATCCATGTAGTTGCAAATGGCAAGATTTCATTCTTTTTGATTGCCGAGTAATACTCCATTGTATATATATACACCACCTCTTCTTTATCCATTCATCCATCAATGGACATTTGGGCTCTTTCCAAACTTTGGCTATTGTTGATAGTGCTGCTATAAACATGGAGGTGCATGTGTCCCTTCAAAACAGCACACCTGTATCCCGTGGATAAATGCCTAGTAGTGCAATTGCTGGGTCGTAGGGTAGTTCTATTTTTAGTTTTTTGAGGAACCTCCATACTGTTTTCCAGAGTGGCTGCACAAGCTTGCATTGCCACCAACAATGCAAAGGAGATCCTCTTTCTCCACATCCTCGCCAACATCTGTTATTGCCTGAGTTGTTAATGTTAGCCATTCTGACAGGTGTGAGGTGATATCTCATTGTGGTTTTGTATTTCCCTGATGATGAGTGATGTTGAGCATTTTTTCATGTGTCGGTTGACCATCTGGATGTCTTCCTTGAAAAAGTGTCTATTCATGTCTTTTGCCCATTTCTTCACTGGATTATTTGTTTTTTGGGTGTTGAGTTTGATAACTTTATAGATTTTGGATACTAACCCTTTATCTGATATGTCGTTTGCAAATATCTTCTCCCCTTCCATCAGTTGCCTTTTAAGTTTTGCTGATTGTTTCCTTTGCTGTGCAGAAGCTTTTTATTTTGATGAGGTCCCAATAGTTCATTTTTCCTTTTGTTGCCCTTGCCTCCGGAGACGTGTTGAGTAAGAAGTTGCTGTGACCGAGGTCAAAGAGGTTTTTGCCTGTTTTCTCCTTGAGAATTTTGATGGTTTCCTGTCTTACATGGAGGTCTTTCATACATTTTGAGTTTATTTTTGTGTATAGTGTAAGAAAGTGGTCCAGGTTCATTGTTCTACATGCCGCTGTCCAGTTTTCCCAGCACCACTTGCTGAAGAGACTGTCTTTATTCCATTGGATATTCTTTCCTGCTTTGTCAAAGATTAGTTGGCCATATGTTTGTGGGTCCATTTCTGGGTTCTCTATTCTGTTCCATTGATCTGAGTGTTCCTGTGCCAGTACCATACTGTCTTGATGATTATAGCTTTGTAGTATAGCTTGAAGTCCGGGATTGTGATGCCTCCTGCTTTGGTCTTTTTCAAGATTGCTTTGGCTATTTGGGGTCTTTTCTGGTTCCACACAAATTTTAGAATTATTTTTTCTAGCTCTGTGAAGAATGCTGGTGTTACTTTGATAGGGATTGCATTGAATACGTAGATTGCTTTGGGTAGTATCAACATTTTAACAATAGTTGTTCTTCCTATCCAGGAGCATGGAATCTTTTTCCATTTTTTTGTGTCTTCTTCAGTTTCTTTCATAAGCTTTCTATCGTTTTCAGTGTATAGATTTTTCATCTCTTTGGTTAGATTTATTCCTAGGTATTTTATGGTTTTTTGTGCAACTGTAAATGGGATCGATTCCTTGATTTCTCTTTCTGTCACTTCATTGTTGGTGTATAGGAATGCTATCGATTTCTGTGCATTGATTTTATATCCTGCAACTTTATTGAATTCATGAATCAATTCTAGCAGTTTTTTGGTGGAATCTTTTGGGTTTTCCATATAAAGTATCATGTCATCTGCGAAGAGTGAGGGGCAAAAAAAAGGTTTTTTTAAGGGGCACCTGTGTGCCTCAGTCAGTTGAGCATCTGACTTCAGCTCAGGTTATGATCTTATGGTTCATGAGTTCAAGTCCCATATTCAGCTCACTGCTGTCAGCACAGAGCCCACTTCAGATCTTCTTTCCTCCTCTCTCTGACCCTCCCCTGCTTGTACTCTCTCAAAAATAAATTTAAAAAAAAGAGGTTCTCTTAATATAAATTGGCATAACTATTAAGGAAATGGGATTCTGGAAAAAAATAAATTTAAGTCTAATAGATTTTGAAATTAGGGATCTAAATTAAAGATATAATAGGGGCACCTGGGTGGCTCAGCTGATTAAGCATCCAACTTCAACTCAGGTCATGATCTCATGGGTTCGTGAATTTGAGCCCCACATCAGGCTCTCTGCTATTAGCACAGACCCACTTTGGATCCTCTGTCCCCCTCTCTCTCTGCCCCTCCCTCTGGTTATGCTCTTTCTCAAAAATAAAAAATAAATGTTAAAAAAAGATAAAATATAATAAACAAAGATATATCTGTCTACACATGTAAGGTTAAAATTTCCAAACAAATTTAGAATGATGGTCCTCATGATGTGATATCAGAAAAATCCTCAATAACATGAAGAAGAGCAATGATAATTCTGTTAGACATTATTTTCCTGCAGAGCCTCTGTATAGCTTTAGTTTGGAAAAAGAAAGAATCTGCTATGTATAGAGGCAGGAACTGTGAAAACTAAAATTAATAAATAACAAGGTTCAGAACTATTTGATTTCACATCATGTTTCATTATAACTATCTTAACAAATTCCCACAGTTTTTTTCCAGAATTCCTTTTTGATGATTTCATACAAATTCATACAAATTTAAAATTGTTGATTTTTCTGGGGTACCTGGGTGGCTCATTTGGTTAAGCATCTGACTCCTGGTTTCAGGTCAGGTCATGATCTTGGGGTTTCATGGGTTTGAGCCCTGTATCAGGCTGTGCTCTGGCAGCATGGAACCTGCTTGGGATTCTCACTCGCTTGCTCTCTCCCCCTCCCCCACTTGTGCTGTCTCTGTCTCTCTCAAAGTAAATAAATAAATAAACTAAAAGAAAATGGTGATTTTTCTGAGCATGCATAAGAAAGTAACCTGAGAGTTCTGTATATTTTTTACAATTGATTATTTTGAGCCTTTTGGAATAGTTGGGTTAAATACCCAGTACAATAAGTCCTCCACATCTTACTCTACTTACTAAGTGATCGAAAATCATGAGTTTTACTGAAAACAAAAAACTACCCAAGATCTAAGACCTATAAAATAACTCTAAGCTTAGGGATTAGCTGAAGGAGGGAATGAGAAACTTTTAAAATGTCTTTGCCTCTAGGTGAAATTATAGCCAAATAAGTTTTTCAATGTGAAAAAGATACATTAAAAGTTTTCCATTTAATCAGAATTCACATAATGTAGAATTAGCCATTGTAAATTATACAATGCAGTAGTATTTAGTACATTCACATTATTGTGCAACCAAAACACTATGTTTTAAATGTATTTGCACAAACCTTCAAGACACAGAATTTTTCACCAAGTGTTAATACATGATTTCTACAAAGACTGCAATCATTGCAGCTAAAAGAGGTCAAATATCAAATACCTATCAAACAGTGACAACACTTTGTCTTTCCTGATGCCAACAAATTTGTCCAAATCCCTTCAGCTAAAAAGTCAACAGAGATCAAAGGGGCTCCTAATGTTACTGCTGAGAAAAAAATGTGTGCTCTCTTCACACATTTTAATAAATCAGTAATGCCCAATGACTTACCTGGTGGATAATGTCTCACAGGCTTTTCAGGAGAGAACAGTCATAATTTCCAGAGTAAATTTGATAGGTATTCGTGACATTGGTGATAATAATCCCACACAGATGTTTGTCCTTTTTAGTGCTATGTGATTCGGTCTTGCAGTTTTTCGCTCAATTAGCAACTTCAAATAGAAGACCCAAGTATTTGGGAAAGCTGACAAAATGGTTTCTTATTCACCAGTTAATTTCAACATAGGCACTCTTGAATACTCACAGGATTTCACCTCTTGAAGGAGCAGTTCCTCCCCTTCTCCCACCTTGGGATCTGCCATGAGTGCCTTCTGTTGGCAGAAGGTAATAGGAAGTCAGCTGGCAAGGGAGCATGGGACTCCAAGAGAGTTTGTACACTCCCAGCCCTAACATTACAGAACCAGTTAGAAAAGAGACATTGCAGATGTAAGAGACAATTGGTCAATAACCAGCACAGTCTACCCCTGGATAGCTGATCCATTTGGGAATGATGCCATATTGGGGACTGAGCACTGACATCTGTTTGTGGCAGGGCCAGCACACAGTAGCCATAATAGCAGCACCAGTCTTGTGAAAGGAAGCATAAGTTGCTGAGTCCATGCATTACCCACATCCCCACCTGCACTGGGCAGGGGTGATGGAAAAAAAGAGGCTAAATGACATGCACAGAATAGGGCATGTCATTCTTCTGATTATTACGGTCTTCCTCTGCTCCTTGGTGTACATGCACATGGGATATTGAACATTTTCCCAATTTTTGCCCATTCCAAGATGTCAATGCACATTCCCCCTTCTCAGGCCTCCTTGTTATCTGTCTTATTTTCCAGATCCCTGGCTATCTAGCCAAACAAACCATTAATACAGACCATCTCTTTGGTTGTCTCTCCATGTGGGCAGACTTGCCCAGGATTTGCCTTCCGTATTGTCAAAAGACACCCTCCTGGGGGAAACCACAATGTTGCAGCTGTCCACTTCCAGCTGATAGCAGCATATCATAAACTAAGCTTAAGTTTTTCCTCAGTGACTTGGTCATAGAAAACTCCCCATTAGAACTGGATTATGTGGGCTGTAACCTTCCATCTCAGAACCCTTAAAGCCTTTCTTATCTAGATCCTGGTAAAAATAAATGATATCCATTTTTCATCTAAGTACTTAAAACATTGGGTTCAGTTATTGGTTCCACTTGAAAGAAGAAATGAGAAATGAAGCAGTTGCAGAAATCATATTTTCACAGCAGCTGAACAAAGAGAACTAATTCAGGAATTTCCTCAAAACACCTAGAGCCTACTGGAGAAATCATGAGAACCCAAACTGAGCTTCAAGAAAGCTAAAAGACCACAGAAGTTGATTTGGAAAAAAATGGTCTCTTTCCTCCTCTCTACTCATTCATCAATTGATTTTTTTTCTTATTTTTTGACTTGTTTATTTATCTGTTGTAACATTTATTGATCACCTACTTTATGTCAAGCACAGAGTGGATACAAGAGTGAACAGAACAAAGCCCATGCCCTCGCAGAGCCTCCATCACAAGGGTAGGGTGTTGTGAGAATTAAGTGAGTTAATACATACAAAATACATGGAATAGAGCCTAATGTATATCAAGCACAAAGGAAATGTTATGCTTACATTCCTTTTTCTACCCATAATGTCACAGAGAAAGAAAGAACATTTGAGAATGGCAAAGAAAACTTATGGGGCAAGCAATCCAACATCTTCACATTACAGACATGGAAATGGAGGTCCAGAGGAGGCCCCTCAGGTCTCACAGGGTATAAGTGGTGGGGCCCAAATCACAACTCAAGACCAAGGTGGGCACTGCAAGGAGTGATTTGAGAGATCCCAGCACAGCATCACTGAGACAGACAACTGAATATATGTGCCAACCCCATCACTCCCTAATTATGTAACTCTGGGACAGCTCTATTCACCCATGGGGAAGAGGAGGAGGTTCTTGAGGGTTCCACAGAGACACTGAATGTGATGGTGCCCTTAAAGAGAAAGGTGATCCCACTTGTAAGGGAATAAACTTCATTATTTCCTTGCTGTTCCTTTTTGATTTTGTTCCAAAGGGGCTCTCTTGAAAGATGGAGTAGAGTACAACCAGTGAGAACCATCTCTGCCTAATTTAAGCAAAGAGAAGTCTTGGAATTCTTTGGGGATGACCACAGACTTGAAAGAAAGCCACAGTTCCTGGGCTTCTAGAGGTCTGCTTCAGGAGCCAAGAGAAGGTCTCTTCAGAGTCCTGGCCTCTGAACAAATGTTCTCCAATCATCTCCAGTTTTGTGCTGCTCTAATTCAGGTTCTGGGAGAGAGCGCCTCTTTGAGTCACTTGCCAACCCCTGAGTGAGGGAAAGGAAGCACCTTGAGTGACACTCCCATCAAGACTGTATCCAGTGAAGAAGGCTTTTTCTACAAAACAAAATGGTGGTGCTCCTAGCAAAAGAACAGGAGATGGACCCTCAGTAGGCACACCCAACAGATGTTTACTATACTTAGCTCAGTGGTTTGGTCACAGAAGTATGTTCCCCAGTCAAATATCAATTCACTGAGACTGTCCCTTTTTCTCCTTACATATTAAGTGGAGAAGAGGAAACCTGCATATTTAATTTAATTTAATTTAATTTAATTTAATTTAATGCGTTGATTTGACTGGGTCAAGGGATGCACAGATAGCTGGTTAAACATTTCTGAGTGTGTCTGTGAGAATGTTTCCCAAGAGATTAGCATTTGAATCACTAGACTAAGAAAATAATATCACATTTACCAATGTAAGTGGTCATCACCCAGTCCATTCAAGGTCTGAATAGAATGAAGGAGGAAGAAGGGTGAATTTTCTCTTTTGCTTGAGCTGGGACATCCACCTTCTGCTATCCTTGAACATTGGTGCTCCTGGTTCTCAGGCCTTTGAACTCAGATTGGGGCCATCAGCTCCCAAGGACAAAAACCAAAATACATATTTCTTACAATGCCATTAGCCACTTCAGTGGCTAGAACAATGCTATGGAAACTGTCACCTGCCATCAGTGCCTCTTGGCCTCTGGGTCATGATGCCAATTTCCATGTCAATGTAGGTCCTCCAAGAAGCCAACTCCAAGATAAGATGAATGGAGCAAGCATTTTATTATCCCTGTGAGAGAGAATGGGAAGGAAACTGGGAAATGTAGGGAACAAATTAGCACTCATGCAAATTTGACCTTGAGTGAAGGAGAGAGGGAAGAAAGACTGCTGGAGGTGTCCCAGACCTCTGTGTGATATAAGGAAGGTTCTGCAAGTCCAAAGGAGAGCCCTCAAGCCAAAGTTGGCCATCAGAAGAGGTCCATGTCTTCCAAGAAGTGCCTCAGCATCCCTGGCTGGAGCACCCAGTCATTGACCAAGAAAAGGCCAGCAGCAGTGGTCAGTTACACCCCTGCCATTTGAGGTCTACAAGATTCACTGTAGGGCCACCTCAGGTTCACAGTCATCTGTCTCTAAAAGGAGTATTCTACCCAGAAATATTAAATTCTGAGAATCTAGGTCTATAGACTACAAATGTTCATAAAATAGCTAAATGATTATTAATTTTATCTTGTACCTGCCTCATGTGGTCTCTGTGGGTTTTTTTGTTTGTTCTTTTTAGAAAAGCCCATGTCCTTTGCTAAAACATTAGATACTTCTAATTGAAGGGAGCACTAAATTCTGTATTTCTTGACTTCAGTCTTAACAACATAAAAGTTTGTTTCTGGAAGAAGTATAATTACAGTAAATTGCCTCTGATCCTGCCCAGCTTTGCAGCTTTTGAACTTGTTCTGTTAATTCATCCATGAATTAATATGCCTCCCATTAATCAAATTCACACAAGACTGGTTTTATAAGCCATCATGCTAATTTATTAATGTTAAAAGAAGATAAAATCTTTGTAGTAAACCATGATTGTGGCTTTGATATTAGATGTAATAGATCTTAGGAAGCCAAATTAGAGATCAAGGCTGCAAGGTAAGCATGGTGACCAAGGAGGGGAGGGGGCGAGCTCTTCTGCACAAGTAGGTGTGTTGAGCTTCTACAGGAAAGAAGTATCCAAGGTTCCGGCATCTTCTCTCTGGCATGTGGAGATGGCCATTGCCGACGGGACACTGACTCAGTCTTAGTAATAACATTGTTTCTCACCCACCATCCTCTCCTTCTGCTGTATGGTAGCCAGTTAATAAGAATTTTAATCTTGCTGCATAGTTTGTTTATTCATTCTATAAACCCTTATTAAGTATGAACATGGTAATTGTACTGACTATAGGGACTACAACGCCAGGTAAGGTATGAATCTGTTCTTCACTTGCAGTGATAATGTAAAATATATAGGTAGCTGACTAGAATATATATCTGGAAGAGCCCACTATCTGCTTTGCCCTCCAGGGACCCCACATGATTGATCATGCCATCTAGTTCTACCACAAATTCTTGAATTTAGACTCAGTTGGGCTACCAGTGGTCTTCAGAAATCTGTTTGCCCATTTCTAGTGGACTCTATCTCATTCGCCAATAGCCACTTCAATCCTTTTCCTTGTTCTCAAAACACAACACCTGCCCCACCCCAGTCTCTGGTGACCTCACTTTCTATTCTCTCGGGAAGAATGAGTCACCCACTAAGAATGCCTTCAGCTTCCTGCCTCTACACATCAAAATGTCTCTGTATCCACACTTACCTTTTCATCCTTCTCCCCCATATATATCCAAGAAAAATATATACTTCCTTCCTTGTAAGGTTGCCTCTTCTGGCTGAATCCCACCCATATAGCAACTTTTTGCAGACTTCATCCATCAACCACTTCCTCTAACCTCCTTCCTCATCTCTCCATATCCCTGGTTCCTTCTCCTCAGACTACAAAATTCCCATCTCCCCCACCCCAAGAAAGAAAATGCTCCCCTCAATCCTACGCTCCTTGGAATTACCAATATTGCTTCTCCTCAAATGACTTAACGCATTTAATGGTTACATTTACAGCTTCCGGTATTATAGCCAAGATAATCCCTGGGGTCTTCCTCCTTGAACATTTATCTGTCATTTTTAATGTCTCTTCTTCATTTTCTTGCCCTTCCCAACCACCATTCCTTCTTCTTCCCAGGTTCTTGCTTGGCTTAAGGTAGAAAACCTACCCCCAAGTCTCTCTACCTTCTCTCTTCAAATAGTTTCCTTTGTGGGCATCCCAATCCTTGTAGCTTTCTAATCATCTGGATGCTGTTACCTCTCAAATTAGGATCACTAGACCTCACCTTTCACTCAGGTTGCTGACCTACATTGTCTGTGCATATTTCTACTTGGATGGTTTGCCAAGCACCTCAGACTCAATCCAAGCCAGCTCATTATCTTCCCACCAAACCAGTTCTTCCTGCTGTCTCTTTACTTTGGTTTGCCACCATCATTCTTTCAAGCACGCTTTCTTTCCCTTGTTCATATTTAAGCAGTTTTAAGACCTGTAAATGCTGCCTTAATCATGGCCCTGGCAGATCCCACTACCACCACCCTGATTTGGTCCCTCATGATTGGTCTCTTATAACTAGTCTCTCTCACTCCAGTCTCTTACTCTTTAGATACCTGCTCCTCAAAGATATGAGGTTAATCCTTCAAATCAAAGTAAAATCATGTCACTTCCTGGTTCACAAAATGTCAGTGTGTCCCTGTTGTCCACCAAGTGGAGGACAAACCCCATAGTGTGGAATCCAAGTTCTTTTCTTCTTCCTTTTTTTTTTTAAGTAGGCTCATGCTGGGCGTGGACTCAGAACCCTGAGATCAAGACCTGACACTTAGATCAAGAGTCAGACACTTAACCAACTGAGCCACCCAGGTGCCGCACCCCTCCAAGTCCTTTCAAATGTGGCCTCAAATACTTTCTGACCTCACCTCACTCTAACTTCTTTACCGTACTTTCCATTCAAATTTCACTACTTACTAGCTTCCAAACACAACCCCAGTTTTCCTACTTCCAAACTTTTTCTTATACTGTGTCCTACCTCAAATGCCTTATCTTTTCACCCTACCCACACCATTCATAACCTAATTAAACAATGGGCAGTGGACCTTGATAGACATTTTTCCAGGAAGATGTATAAATGGCCAAAGGGCACATGACAGGATATTTGATATTGTTAATCATTAGGGAAATGAAAATCAAAACCACAATGAGATATTACCTCGTACCTCTTAGAATAGCTAATATCCAAAAAGACAAGAGATAACAAGTATTGGTGGGGATATAAACTGGCCACTATGGAAAATGGTACGCAGGTTCCTTAAAAATTAAAACTAGAACTACAATGTCATCCAGCAATCCCATTTCTGGCTATATATGGAAATATATGGTATGGAAACAACTTAAGTGTCTGTCAATGAATGAATGGATAAAGAAAATATATATATTATATATGATACCATGTATCATATATATCGATCCATATATGTGAATTACATATATGGATTTACATATATATATGACAGTGCAGAGCCTGCTTGGGATTCTCTCTCCCTCTCTCTCTGCCCATTCCCCCTCATGCTCTCTCTCCCTCTCTTTTTCAAAATAAAGTAAAAAAAAAATTGGGGGTGCCTGGTTGGCTCAGTTGGGTGAGCGTCCAATTTTGTTTCAGGTCATGATCTCGCGGTTCTTGGGTTCCAGCCCCACATCAGGCTTTGTGCTGACAACATGGAGCCTGCTTCAGATTATCTGTCTCCCCACCCCTCTCTCTCCCCCTCCCCAACTTGCACTTTCCCTCTCTGAAAAATAAATAAACATTAAAAAATTAAAAAAAAAAAACTTAAGGGACACCTGGGTGGCTCAGTCATTTAAGCATTAGACTTCAGCTCAGGTCATGATCTCATGGTCTGTGAGTTCAAGCCCCACATCAAACTCTGCACTGGCAATGCAGAGCCTGCATGGGATTCTCTCTCCTTCTCTCTTTGCCCCTCCCCCACTTGCACTTGCTCTCTCTCCTTTCCTATTTAAAAAAAAATAAAATAAAATAAAAAACTTAATAACAAAATAAAAATAAATTTAAAAAAAAGGAAATCCTGCCATTTGTGACAACATGACTGAATCTAGAAGACATTATGCTAAGTGAAATAAACCAGACACCAAAAGATACTGTATGATATCACTTACATGTGAAATGTAAAACAGCTGAACTCATACAAGCAGAGTCGAATGACAGTTGCTAGGGGCTGGGGGAAACGGGGAAATGTTGGTCAAAGAGCACAAACTTCCAGTTACAAGAGGAACAAGCTCTAGGTGATACTGTATTGTATACTTGAAACTTGCTAAGAGAGTAAGTATTAGAAGTTCTCACCACACACACACAAAATTATGTGAGGGGATTGGTGTGTTAACTTGATTGTGTAATCATTTCACAGTGTAAAAGTGTATCAAACTGTTACACTATATACCTTAAGTATATACAATTTTTATTTGTCAGTTATACCTCAATAAAACTGGAAAAATTATTTTTATCCCAAAAAAATTCTTAACTATCATTTAAAGTTTAATTCAAATTCACTACTTCAGTAAAGCGTTGCCAGATTTTTCTGCTTGGAAGTTCTCTCAGTATTGATTGGAGCTTCTAATGGTACTCACTACAATTTACCTACTAACAAAACATACAAATATTTTTTATTTTATTTATCATTATTATTATTATCTTTTTTTAGAGAGAAAGAGAGTGAGCACGAGTGGGGGGAGGGGGCAGAGAGAGAGGGAGAGAGAATCCCAGGCAGGCTCCATGCTCAGCACAGGGCCCAATGCAGGGCTTGACCCCATGACCCTGGGATCATGACCTGAGTCAAAATCAAGAGTTGGATGCTCAACTGACTGAGCCACCCAGGTGCCCCCAAAACATACAAATAGGAACATTTCATCTCTAGTCATTGTAAGTAAGCTTATGACATATTTATTTTTGCATCCCCTCATACAGTGCCTCATACTGTCAAAAAGTATAGTCCAATATCATTAAGCACATTGCTTGGTTCAGCTGAAATCTTTTCTTTTTGTATCAAGACTCTTTATTGTAAGGGAAACAGCAGATTGGTACAAGCTCTTTATCTCCTGTCAGACCATTAACTAACACTTCAGTGACTGGTACCAGACTAGGAACCACACTTCAATAGTACTGCCCTCGGACGCGGTGTCTTCCAGTACATATTTTAAATGAATAACTACTCTGGCTGTTGGGCAGTCTTACCCTCCTCTATTAGAAGTCATTTACCTCATTCAGTACTTATTTAGTGGGAACAGCCTTTTCCCAGGGGAAAAGTTCAGCGGCTATTTTTAAATTTCTCAGCTGCCTAAGGTGGTATTAACAGTTGGGGCGAGTGAGAAACTGACCAAAAAACTTGAAAACCTGGGGGATCAAAAGTCCACAGGGATTTTGAAAACCTCCAGCATATTCTTGAGAATCTAAAAGGCCACATGCCTGTGCAGAACTGTGTGCATGCTTAGGAAAGGCTGAGAAGGCCCTAATCACTCACTTTTAGATTACCTTGAGGCTTTGCACAATCCAAAAGAGAAAGCTAGGACAGCATTGTACACTGAGAACATGCCCCCACATAAACATATTCAGCAAAGGCCAGGAGACTTGCTGGTTCAAGGCATTTAGGAAAATCTCAGACCAGTTGTGAACAGACAGTGAAGCGAACTGAACAGAGAATTCAGTGGCCACACACAGCAAAGAATACAGGCTTTACAGAATGGGTTCAGGAAAGTTGCTAAACAAACAACAGTGACAATAAATGCTGAGGCGGGAGAGAATCTGATTTAAGTCCAGTTTTCACCAAAAATATACGAAACAAGCAAACAAACTGGAAAGTAGGGCCCATCATACAGGGGTAGGGAAGCAGTCAATAGAAACTGCCCCGGAGGAAACCCAGACATTGGACTTAGTAGACAAGGACTTTAAATTAGCTACTATAAATATGTTCAAAGAAAAGGAAACTATGTTTACAGAAATGAAGGGAAGTGTGAGAATGATACCTCACCAAATAGATAATATCGATACAAGGAAATTATTTTAAAAAGAAAAAAAAAGAAATTTGGGTGTTGAAAGTACAACCACTGAAATGAAAAATTCACTAGGGGAGCTCACCAGCAGATTTGAGCTGGCTGAAAAAATAATCAGCAAATTTAAAGATAATTTATGTTTAGATTATCCAGTGTGGGGCACCTGGATGACTCAGTCGTTAAGCATTCGACTTCAGCTCAGGTCATGATCTCACAGTTTGTGAGTTCAAGCCCTGCCTCAGGCTCTGTGCTGACAGCCCAGAGCCTGGGGACTGCTTCAGATTCTGTGTCTCCTCTCTCTGCCCCTCCCCCGCTCATGCTCTGTCTCTTTCTCTCAAAAATAAATAAATGTTAAAAAAATTAAAGAAAAAAATGATTACCCAGTGTGAGAAACAGACAAAAAGAATCAAGCAAAATGAAAAAAGTCCCAAAAAACTGTGGGACACCACAAGCATTCTAATACACACATAATAGGAGTCCCAGATGAGATGAAAAAGGGGAAGAAAGAATGCTTGAAAAAACATAATGACTGAAAACAATCCACATTTGATGGAAAACGTTTTTCTATATGTCCAAGAAGCTCAACAAATTCCAAGTAAGACAAACCCAAAGAATTTACATTTAAGCATATCATAACCAAACTCTTGAAAGAGAGAATCTTAAAAGCAGCATGACAGAAATGACTCATTATATAGAAATGATCCTCAATAAGATTAACAGCTTATTTCTAATCAGAAGCCATGGAGGCCTGAAGGCAGTGTGATGACATATATAAAATGCTAAAATTAAAAGATTGTCTACCACAGATTCTATACCCAGAAAAACTGTGCTTCAAAAAATGTAGGAGAGGACACCTTGGTAGCTCAGTTGGTTAAGCTTCCAACCCTTGATTTTGGCTCATGTCATGATCTCATTGTTCATGAGTTCAAGTACACGTTGGGCTCTGCACCGACAGCATGGAGCCTGCTTGGGATTCTCTCTCCCTCTGTCTCCGCCCCTCCCTTGAGCACGTGCTCTCTCTCACTCTAAAAATAAACATT
Organism: Acinonyx jubatus; assembly: GCF_027475565.1. NCBI lineage: Eukaryota > Metazoa > Chordata > Mammalia > Carnivora > Felidae > Acinonyx > Acinonyx jubatus. The sequence continues at coordinate 57,557,889 of NC_069388.1, forward strand.
TACAAATGTAGGAAAATATTAAGACATTCCCAGATAAGCAAACAATTAGGAGAATGTACTGCTAGCAAACTGCCCTACAAGAAATATTAAAGAGGGTTCTTCTGACTGGAATGAAAGAGCATTAGACAGTAACTTGAATCCACACAAAGAAATAAAAAACACTGCTAAAGGTAACTGCAGAGATAAATATAAAAAGACAGTTTCATTGCACTGTAAACTAACTAGAATTTAAATAAAATTTTGAAAAAAAAGACAATTATGTTTGTAACTCTTTCCTTCTCCTCCCTGATTCAAAACACAAGTGCACAAAGCAATAATTATAAAACTCTGTTGATGGCTTATAATTATAAAGATATAATTTATATGAGAATAATTGCAAAAAGAGAGAAGAGGGAACAAAGTTATCTTGGAGTGAAGTTTTTATATTCTTTTGAAATTTAGTTTGTATTAATCACAGATTGTTATAAGATGTTAATTGTTATCCCTAGGGCAACCAGTAAGAAAACAACTTATAAAATATTCTAAAAGAAGTGACAAGCGAATTAAAGTGATAAACTAGAAAAATGTCTATATAACACAAAAGAAGGTCATACCAGAGGAAATAAAAAAACAGAAAAGACAGATGTATAGAAAACAAACCGTAAATTGGCAGATGTAATTCCTACTTTATTACTTTAAACTGACATTAGGGGCGCCTGGGTGGCTCAGTCGGTTGAGCATTTGACTCTTGGTTTTGGCTCAGGTCATGATCTCACAGTTTCCTGGGGGTTGGAGTCCCATATCAGGCTCTGAGCTAATAGCTCTCCCTGTCTCTCTTTCAAAAATAAATCAATAAACATTTTAAAAAATGAGGAAAAAAAAGAAACTAGAAAAAGACAAGCAAATGAAACCCAAAGCAAGCAGAAGGAAGAATTTAATAAAGCTTACAGAAGAAATGAGTAAATTAGAGAATAGGAGAAAAAAAATAGAGAAAATCAATGCAACCAAAATGTGGCTTTTTGAAAATATAAACAAAATTGATAGACCTTTAGTTAGACTGACCAAGGAAAAAGAGTGCAAATTACTAAATCAAGAATGAAAATGGGGACATTGCTGCTGATCTTACAGCAATAAAAAGGACCCAGATGAAACAGAAAAATCCCTGTAAAGACATTTATAACAGTTATCTACAAAATGGAGCTCTATTTATTTGGCTGACCATAAACAAATATTTCCAAAGACGAAACAAAAATAGAGGAAGGAGATAGTGAATTTTGCCTATTGGCGGACGAGACTGTCAATGCCTTCTTTTATTTCTTTATTTTGTTGTTAGGTTCCCCTCTAACTGATTATCTAAATAAGATTAATGAACAATCTTTTTTTTTTTAATTTTTTTTAACGTTTTATTTATTTTTGAGACAGAGCATGAACGGGGGAGGGGCAGAGAGAGAGGGAGACACAGAATCGGAAGCAGGCTCCAGGCTCTGAGCCATCAGCCCAGAGCCCCACGCGGGGCTCGAACTCACGGACCGCGAGATCGTGACCTGAGCTGAAGTCGGCCGCTTAACGGGCTGAGCCACCCAGGCGCCCCTAAATAAGATTAATGAACAATCTTGGCTTTTCTCATAAATGTACTCAGAAGAGTAGCTCATTTTATGAGTATAAATGAATAAATGTATTACTTATTTCCAAAAGAACAGTGATATCCACAAGCTTGAGGAAATGGAAGACTTTCTCATGGTGAACTATTACATTGTCTAACGGGCTCTGCTAGCATAAGCTGTAATCACTGGGGTGACCCAGTGCTATGAATGCATTTAAGAACTTACAAAATACAGCCAGCACCTTGCAGCCTTACACGCTCCCTGTTTATAGGCTTTTAGCAACCATTTACAATTTGTGTGTATTTATGGGGTTTGTAGGATGTCATAGCCTGCTTATTTCACAAGGATGAAGAAAAGTTTTATAGAAGTGTTTTGGTAAATGTCCAACCTCATAATTTTCATCATCTGGTAAATTACTTATTTCATATACTGGAACTAAACTTTCAAATGGCAGTAAGACAAAGTTTCCATTGATCTACTTGGGAATATTTGTTAGATAATCATATTTTTGAAAGCAGGAGATACTAGGCACCTAAAAATCCTAGAAACTAAGATCTTTAGTACTTGAGAAAGAAGCTTGATTGAACAAATTGTATGAAAGATATTTCAAGGGGCACCTGGGTGGCTCAGTCAGTTAAGTGTCTGGCTCTTGATTTCAGCTCAGGTCATGATCTCACAGTTTGTGAGTTTGAGCCCAGCATCCGGCTCTGTGCCGACAAGCATGAAGCATGCTTGGGATTCTCTACCCCCCTCTCTCTCTGCCCCTCCCTGCTCTCACACACACACACACACACACTCTCTCTCTCTCTCTCTCTCTCTCTCTCTCTCTCTCTCTCAAAAATAAACATTTTTTAAAAAAGAAAGATATTTTAAGGTCTCGTATGTGATATCAAGACAGTTGTATTTTGAGTCCGTTAACAAATCATATGTTTTTGCTAGACACACAGCAATGTCTCAGGAAGTCTGCTTGCATTCACTTGGTCCTACACTGTCCAATAACATAACACTAGCCACATTTGGCTATTGAGCACTTGAGATGTGGCTGGTCCTAATTAAGATGTACTGGAAGTATAAAACATACGGTATTCCAAAGACTTAGTGCAAAAAAAGTAAACAATATATTGATTATATATTGAAATATTTTGAGTATATTCAACTGAGTAAAACATTATTAAAATTAGTTTCACCTGTTTCTTTTTACTTTTTTAATGTGGCTACTAAAAAGTTTAAGTTTACATATGTAGCTCCTATTGTATTTCTCTTGCACAGTGATGATCTGGTGTATTACAGATAACCTGACCCATCTAAAGGTAAGATTCTAGAATGGGCATCACAAATAAGCAGGAGCCCTAGAAAGGCCTGCAGAAATTTTCTTTTTGAAAATTCATCGTGGATAGCTTTTGGAGAATGGAGTCCAGTTTATCCATCATTTCTTAATGCTGGCAATATTCAGAAGACCAAAGAGGTAGCTAGTAAGTTAAAAAGCAAAAACCAAACAACAAAGCAGGCTATTGTGCAAAGGAGTGCCCAGGCCTGGGTCTAATTATAGTCTGATTCAACTTCTGGAAAGGATGTTTGATAATGTTCCGGTTTACAGACTAATAACTAACATTACCAAATTACCCCCTTCTGTGCATTGGTGCCATATTTACGGGTTCTTTTAGTGATCCCAAAGTTAAGAGAGGCCTCTAGCACCCCTGACCCATATTAGACCCATATGCTGGAGACACTGTGGCCTAGATTTAGACTAAGATGAGCCCAGGGAGATTTCTTCTCAGGAGCCATCCTGGGTTTTCTGGTTTGAACGGAGTCCAGTAGAAGTTCACCCCAGGACAGGGGCTTCAGGGGACTCTATGATCCATCTGGGAAGTCAAATGGGCAGTGCCTTTGACATACTCACGGGGAACCTAGCAAAGGTCTGGGTTTTTTGTTTGCTTTTTTAACATTTATTCATTTTTGAGAGACAGAGACAGAGTGAGAGTCAGGGAGGGGCAGAGAGAAGCAGACACAGAATCGGAAGCAGGCTCCAGGCTCTGAGCTGCACGGGGTTCAAAGTCACAAGCTATGAGATCATGACCTGAGCCAAAGTCGGACACTTAACCGACTGAGCCGCCAAGGCGCCCCAATATAGGTCCATTTTTTGTACCTACAGGTGTCCTTTGCCCTATGCTCACCCAACACACACTTACATACCCCAAACAGAACTAGAAAGATTTTGTAAACCTAGCAACCCAGGTTTTATTTAAGCTTGTAATATTTATTTTATTACAAATAAAATCATTCAACTGCATTAAAGAAAATGTGTAAAAGAGAGAAAACATTTTTTTAATTCATAGAATTAAATTCAGAACATTCTTATTCATCCAGAGTAGTACCAACACCAAAAACAACCTATACATGATAATTAATAATTAATTAATAATTACTACATGATAATTACATGATTTCCATTCTAGTTCTTCTTTAGATAAACTAGGGTTGTGTAAAGGTGAATATGTGTTGTTTTTGAATTTTACCAAGTTATAATTCATTCATTCATTCATTCATTCATTCACTCATACATTCATCACTATGCTTACCTAGATGTACAAAGCCACAGTCCCTGCCATCATGAAGAGATTAAGCTACTTTGGAAACTTCTTTTTTTTTTTTTTTCAACCTCAACAGAATCTCAGAATGCGTCTAGTCATACCTAAATCAGATATGTGATGGTTTAGTAGCAGAACCTACTTTCATGATTTTTAATTGGTAGTATTTATTTTGAATTTTAAATTTTTTCATGTTTTTTTATTTTTGAGAGACGGAGAGAGAGCGCACACGCAAGCAGAAGAAGGGCAGAGAAAGGGAGACAGAGGACATGAGGCAGGCTCCAGACTGACAGCAGAGAGCCCAATGTGGGATTCAAATCCACAAACCGTGAGATCATGACCTGAACTGAAGTCAAAACTTAACCGACTGAGGCACCCAGGTGCTGCTAATTGGTTGTATTTATTTTGAAATAGTAATTTATTCTCCTCTTTATGCCCACATCACCCCCACACCCCTCCCCAATCCAAGCAGGTGCAGGGCTCTCCTTCTTGAGGTGTTTCTTTGTCTTAGGAAGTTTTGCTGAGTTGACAACAGAAGCCATTGGCTCGTCCCTCCTTTGAAGGGTTCCTAGCCAGTGTCACAGAAAGAGAAATCCTCTGAGGAGCCTATGAGGTAGTTAGAAAGGTGAATTCATGGGCCCTTCCCCACCTCTGAGATCAGAATCTCTGAGGGTAAGGCCCAGGAAACTCTCTCAACAAGTTCTTCAGGCAATGAGTATACACGTTGACTGAGAGGGGTTAGAGGAAGGATTCCAGAGGCAGATAGTGCACACCTTTGGGAGTAAGGAGAAAAAGAGGAAGCCAGTCCCCCGGACATGCAAGCCTCCAAGGCTATATCCAAGAAGGTGCTGAGATCTCAGGTGAGGTGGCACTGGGGTTCCTTGCCCAGCAAAGCCTCCTCCTGCCCCCATGTAGGCAGGGAAACAGTATGTAAACAGAATTTATGGTACCACTGGACACCTTGACAGTGAGGGGTTCATGTGTCTACAATGGGCTATTAATCAGAGCCCTCCTCAGCCCCAAACCCCAGATCCTGGACCCCACTGGAGCCCTACTACATTTTGAGGGGCCCTTCTGCTGACTGAAACACTCATCGTGGTACAGAGACCATAGTCTTACTTGATTGATTGAGTGAGTGAGTGAGTGAGTGAGTGAGTGATTTGATTTTGATTTTTTTAGGGTCGGACCCTGCGATGACTCACTTTGGAAAACAGGACTTGGAGTCCTGCAGCCCCTTCCTCTGCCTAGAATCCAACACAGAGAAGCAGAATTGGAGTTTGGGTGGGTGTGGCTACAGTGAAGATGAAGGAAGTAAGTAGGGAGACCCCTCTGTGATCTTGCTCATTAACTGCCCCTTCTGACCTCGCTCAAAATTTCCCTCCCTGAGGTGCTTCTCCCACAGACCTGGCACAGGGCTTCCCATAAGCAGAGCACAGTGCCTAGAAAAGGGGCCACAGGCTCAAGTACTTTCAGTATCAGCCAAGTAACAGGTGGGGCAAGGTTAAAGTGTTAAGTCATATCATAACTTGGGGGTGCAGAGAAATTGTGTGTGGTCAGTTGCTTAACCAGAAGCAAACCTTGAGATGAGTTTTTTAGGTTTTCTTTGTTTTGAAGTTTTGGGTTGTTTGGTTGGTTGGTTGTTTTTGTTTTTTGTTTTTTTGGGTTTTTTTGGGGGGGGGTTGTTTTTGTTTTGGTTTTGGTTTTTGTTTTTGACCACTTCACATATATGGAGGTTTATGTGCAGGATACCTACCTAGAAGTAGAAATGCTAAGTAGGTGAATTTACATATTTTTTAATCTTTAGATTTTTATAATCTTTTGATCCTCTTCACCCATTTCTCCCATCCCTTAACCCCCACCTCTGGCAATCACAATGTACGAGCTTAGTTTTTGGTTTGTTTGGTTTTTTTAAGACCACACATGTATGAGAGAACATGTAGTATGCCTTTCTCTGTCTGACTTAGTTCACTTAGCATAATGGCTTTGAGGTCCATCCATGTTGTCACAAATAACAAAATTTCATTTTTTATTGAATAATATTCCATTCTGTGAGTGTGTGTGTGTGTGTGTGTGTGTGTGTGTGTGTGTGTGTACCACAATTTCTTTGTACCACAAAATCATCTGTTGATGTATACCTAGGTTGTTTCCATATCTTGGCTATTATAAATAATGCTACAATGAACATGGGGGTACATGTATCTTTTCAAATTAGGTTTTTTGTTTTCTTCATATAAATACCCAGAAATGGAATTGTTGGATCATGTAATAGTTCTTTTGTTTTGTTTTGTTTATTTATTTTTGGGAGAAAGAGAGATCATGAGTAGTGGAGAGCAGAGAGAGACAGAGACACAGAATCCGAAGCAGACTCCAGGCTCTGAGTTCTCAGCACAGAGCCTGACATGGGGCTCAAACTCATGAACCATGAGATCATGACCTGAGCTGAAGTCGGACTCTCAAGAAACTAAGCTACCCAGGCACCCCATGATAGTTCTATTTTTAATTTTTGAGGAAACTCCATATTGTTTCCACAGCAGCTGCACCAGTTTACATTCCCACCAACAGTGCACAAAGATTCCCTCTCCCCACGTCCTCACCAACACTTGTTATTTCTTGTCTTTTTGATAATAGCCATCCTAACAGGTGTGAGGTTATACCTCATTTGTTTTGATTAGCATTTCCCTGATCACTGGTGATGTTGAGCATCTTTTCATGTAGCTGTTGGTTATCTGTCTTCTTTGGAAAAATGACTATTCAGATCTTCTGCCCATTTTAATTTTTTTTACTTTTTAAAGATTTTATTTTTAAGTATTCTCCACACCCGACGTCAGGCTTGAACTCACAACCCAAAGATCAAGAGTTAGTTGCATGCTTTACTGGCTGAGGCAGCCAGGCAACCCTCTGCCCATTTAAAAAATTTTTTAAAATGTTTAGTTTTTGAGAGACAAAGAGTGACAGAGCATGAGTGGGGGAGGGGCAGAGAGAGAGGGAGTCACAGAATCCAAAACAGGCTCCAGGATCTGAGCTGTCAGCACAGAGCCCGACATGGGGCTTGAACTCAGGAACCTCAGGATCATGACCTGAGCCCATGTCAAAGGTTAACCGACTGAGCCACCCAGGTGCCCCTCCTCTGCTCATCTTTAAATCAGATTTTTTTGGGGAGGGGGAGTTGTATGTTTATGTATTTTGGATATTAACCCTTTATCAGATACATGATTTGCAAATACTCTCTCCCATTCAGTAGGCTGCCTTTTTATTTTGTTGATAATTTCCTTTGCTGTGCAGGAGCTTTTTATTTTGGTGTAGTCCCACTTGTTTATTTTTGCTTTTGTTGCTTTTACTTTTGGTCTCAGATTCACAAAGTCATCAGTAGAACTATGTCAAGGAGCTTAGGAGTTTTGTCATTTCAGGTCTTACATTCAAGTTTTTTGAGTTAATTTTTGAGTTCCATTTTGAGTTAATTTTTGTGTATGGTATACGATTGTAGTCTAGTTTCATCCTTTTTGTTTTTATGTTTATTTATTTATTTTTGAGAGAGAAAAAGAGAGTGAGAGGGGAAGGGGCAGAGAGAGAGAGGGGAACAGAATAACCAAAGCAGGCTCCGCACTGATATTAGAGAGCCCAATATGGGGCTCAAACTCATGAACTGAGATCATGACCTGAGCTGAAGTCAGATGCTCAACCGATTGAGCCACCCAGGTTCCCCAATTTTTTTCTTTATTATTGATTTCAGTAGTTTTTAAAAAATGTTTATTTATTTTTGAGGGAGAGAGAGAGTGCAGGGGAGGGGCAGAGAGAGAGAAGGACAGAGGATCCAAAGTGGGCTCTGTGCTGACAGCAGAGAGCTTGATTTGGGCTTGAACTCACGAACTGAGATTGTGACCTGAGCTGAAGTCAGATGCTTAACCAGCTGAACTGTCCAGGTGCCTCTTAGTTTCATTCTTTTTTCATTCTTTTGCATGTGGCTGTCCAGATTTCCCAGTACCATTTGCTGAAGAGACTACCCCTTTCCCATTGTATATTCTTGACTTTTTTTTTGTCATAAAGTAATTGACCATATATGAATGGGTTTATTTCTGAACTGTTGACTCTGACCATCAATCTATGTGTCTATTTTTATGCCAATACCATACTGTTTTAATTATTATAGCTTTGCAATAGAGTTTGAAATTAGAGAATGTGAGGCATCCAGCTTTTTGTTCTTTCTCAAGATTGTCCTGGCTACTCAGGTTCTTTTGTGGTTCCAAACTGTGGAATGGTTTGTTCTATTTCTGTGAAAAAAGCCATTAGTGTTTTGATAGGGATGTCACTGAGCCTATAGATTGCTTTGGGTAGTAAATTCTTTCAATCCATGAACACACAATATCTTTCCATTAATTTTTGTCATCTTCAGTTTCTTTCCTTAATTTCTTGTAGTTTTCAATATACAGGTCTTTTACCTCCTTGGTTATATTTATTCGTATATCTGTTATTCTTTCTGCTGCAGTTATTAATGGGGTTGTTTTCTTAATTTCCCTTTTTGGTAATTCATTATAAGTGTATAAAAATGCAACAGATTTTCATGTATTGATTTTGTATCCTGCAACATTACTGAATTTATTATTTTGAACAGTTTTTAACTACATTTAGACTTTATACATTTAAACAATTTTAATTTTATTTTATTTTTTTTTAATTTACCTCCAAGTTAGTTAGCATATAGTGCAACAATGATTTCAGGAGTAGATTCCTTAATGCCCCTTACCCATTTAGCCCATCCCCCCTCCCACAACCCCTCCAGTAACCCTCTGTTTGTTCTCCATATTTAAGAGTCTCTTATGTTTTGTTCCCCTCCCTGTTTTTATATTATTTTTGCTTCCCTTCCCTTATGTTCATCTGTTTTGTCTCTTAAAGTCCTCATATGAGTGAAGTCATATTTGTCTTTCTCTGACTGATTAACTTCACTTAGCATAATACCCTCTAATTCCATCCACATAGTTGCAAATGGCAAGATTTCATTCTTTTTGATTGCCGAGTAATACTCCATTGTATAAGTATACCACGTCTTCTTTATCCATTCATCCATCCATGGACATTTGGGCTCTTTCCAAACTTTGGCTATTGTTGATAGTGCTGCTATAAACATGGGGGGTGCATGTGCCCCTTTGAAAAAGCATACCTGTATCCCTTGTATAAATACCTGGTATTTATAAATACCCAGCAATTGCTGGGTTGTAGGGTAGTTCTATTTTTAATTTTTTGAGGAGCCTCCATACTGTTTTCCAGAATGACTGCACCAGTTTGCATTCCCACCAGCTGTGCAAAAGAGATCCTCTTTCTCTGCATCCTTGCCAACATCTATCATTGCCTGAGCTGTTAATGTTAGCCATTCTGACAGGTGGGAGGTGATATCTCATTGTGGTTTTGATTTGTATTTCCCTGATGATGAGTGATGTGGAGCATTTTTTCATGTGTCGGTTGGCCGTCTGGATGTCCTCTTTGGAGAAGTGTCTATTCATGTCTTTTGCCCATTTCTTCACTGGATTATTTGTTTTTTGGGTGTTGAGTTTGATAACTTCTTTATAGATTTTGGATACGAACCCTTTATCTGATATGTCGTTTGCAAATATCTTGTCCCATTCTGTCAGTTGCCTTTTAGTTTTGCTGATTGTTTCCTTCACTATGCAGAAACTTTTTATTTTGATGAGGTCCCAATAGTTTATTTTTGCAAAAAGAAAATTACAGACCAATATTCCTGATGAACATAGATGTAAAATCCTCAACAAAATACTAGCAAATTGAGTTTCCATTGCCTTGGGAGACATGTTGAGTAAGAAGTTGCTGTGGCCAAGGTCAGAGATTTTTGCCTACTTTCTCCTCGAGGATTTTGATGGCTTCCTTACACTTAGGTCTCATCCATTTTGAGTTTATTTTTGTGTATGGTATAAGAAAGTGGTCTTCATTTTTCTGCATGTTGCTGTCCAGTTTTCCCAGAACCACTTGCTAAAGAGACTGTCTTTATTCCATTGGATATTCTTTGCTGCTTTGTCAAAGATTAGTTGGCCATATGTTTGTGGATCCATTTCTGGGTTCTCTATTTTGTTACATCGATCTTAATATCTGTATTTGTGCCAAGTTTGAACAGTTTTATGGAATCTTTAGGGTTTTCTATGAAAGAGGAACTATTACAACTGATACTAGAGAAATAGAAAGGATCATAAGAAATAATTATGAACAATTATAATACTCCAACAATTAGACAACCTAGAAAAATGGGCAAATTCCTAGAAACAGATGGCTTACCAAGATGAATCATGAATAAATAGAAAATCTGAACAGATCAATTACTGATAAGGAAATTGAATCAGTAATCCAAAACCTAGTAACACACAAAAGTCCTAGACCAGATGGCTGAATTGGTGAATTCTACCAAACATTCAAAAAAGAATTAATGCAACCCTTCTCAAACTCTTCCATAAAATAGAAGAGGGAACTCATTTTATGCAGCCTATACTACCCTGATACCAAAACCAGACAAGGATGCCACAGGAAAAGAAAATTACAGGCCAATATTCCTGATGAACATAGATGTAAAAATCCCCAACAAAATACTAGCAAATTCAATTTGTAACGTATTTTAACAATACATTAAAATAATCACACACCATGATTGAATGGGATTTATTCTGGAGATGCCAGGCTAGCTCAACACCTGCAGGTTAGTCAGTGTGATAACCACATTGACAAAATGAGGTATAAAAATCATATGATCATCTCAATGGATGTAGAAGAAGCATTTGACAAAATTCAACATCCATTTATGATAAAAACTCTCAACAAAGTGGGTGTAGAGGGAATGTATGTCAACATATTGAGTCCATATATGACAAGCGCACAGCTAACATCACACTCAAAGGTAAACGCTGAAAGCTTTTCCTCAAGACAAGGATGTCCACTATCACCACTTTTATTCAACATATGTTGGAAGTCCCAGCCAGAGCAATTAGGCAAGAAAAGAAACAAAAGCATCCAAAATGGAAAGGAAGAAATAAAACTATCACTATTTGTAGATGGCACTATTTGTAGATGGCCACCACCCAAAAGAACAAAGAATGGGAGAATTCTCACATACCTAAGATTGTAAAATTGCAGATGAGATTCTTTGCCAATGCATGTATTATGGAGTCAATAAGTGAGACAAAGAGCCATTCAAAAAACACAAAATTCTTGCATTGGGGTTATGAATGACACTGTCAGTCTTTACACCAGCCTCACCCTCTAAGGTATTTCTTTAGTGGGGATTCTTTTGCACACTGTGAGGGAGATCTTCAAGCACACTGATAGGTAGTACTTGTATTTGAGTAGGCCAATGTAGATTTAAAACTTTTCTATTAAATATCATTTTGAAAAAGTTAAAATATCTATAGAGGTGAAAAAAACTTTATCCAGTCACAGGCAAAAGAGGAAGGAGGAAGGAAGGAAGGAAGGAAGGAAGGAAGGAAGGAAGGAAGGAAGGAAAGAAGGAAGGGCAGAAAGAAAGAAAGAAAGAAAGAAAGAAAGAAAGAAAAAGAAAAAGAGAGGAAGGAAGGAAGAGAGGAAGGAAAGAAGGAAGGAAGAGAAAGAAAGTCAGCTTATCTTGATAGCACAATTAAAGTCTCTGGTGTGAATAAAATAAAATGTGGTATATTACACATTTAAATAACATTTTTTTAATTACAAGTTTGAACTCCATTAAGAATAATATTACAGCAGGGAGCCTGGGTGGCTCAGTTGCTTAAGGGTCCAACTTCGGCTCAGGACAACGAACAAAATAACTGGGTACTTTCCCCTGTTTGATATTTTTAAAACTTCCTCATTTTGTCCCAAGTAATGATCAACAGCAAAATGAAAAGGGACCAGGGGGTCACTTTTAAGTAAAAAGCAGTAAAAAGATACATACCCGAATAAAACCACTCCTATTATTTGCCAGTCAGATTGGCAAAGGTCAGAAAGTTTGCACACACATTATGTTGTAGTGTACTCTCATACACTGCTGGTGGAATGGAATTTGGTAAAACCTCTGTGGGAGAGCACTTGGGAACATATACCAAAATTGCAAATGCACTAACCTTTGCATCCACCAATTCCACTTCTAGAAATCTATCTATAGATAATGTGTAAGGGACATATGGGCAAAATTCTTTATAGCAAAATTATTTGTAATGGCAAAAGGTTGATAATGGCCTAAATGTCCATTGGTAGGGGACTCGTTAAATACTTGATGGAAAAACTGAACATACAATGAAACCCTATATAGCCTAACGAAGGATGAGGGTGTGTTTTACAAGTAAGTGAAAAATGCAAGGTGCAAAGTAGTGTATAATATTCCACCGTTTGTGAGAAAAAGGTATACATATAAACATATGTATAACATATAAACATATAAATTAATTTGTTGTATAAGTATGGACTTACATTGGAACAATCTATAGGAAACTAGTAATACTGTTTGCCTTGATTTGGGTAGCTGGGACAAGGGGTGCAATGAGCATTCCCTATTGTATGCTTTGAATTTTGAATCATGAGAACATACTATATTAAAAAGAAGTTTTTTTTTAACATAGCTATCCTTAGGAGTAGCAATTTCACTTTTAGGAAGTGATCCTATGGGAGAGACATTACATGACTAGTTAAGTTTTCAATGATAAATATTATAAATTTTAAATATTGTAATATTATTTGTAATATAAATATGGAAAATTTTATAAGATTTTCCATATTATGTTCTCATTTATAATATGGAAAAATAGAAAACAACTTAAATGTCCCAAAACAGGATTAATTATAAAAATAGTGCTGCTTTGGGGGCACCTGGGTGGCTTAGTCCATTAAGTGTCCGACTCTTGATATCAACTCACATTTTTGTCTTAGGGTTGAGAGTTCAAGCCTTCCATTGGGCTCCATGCTGGGTATGAAGGCTACTTAAACAAAACAAAATACAGTGCTGCTTTCAAATGATGAAATATCATGTAGTCATTTCAATGATCTTGGAGAGGGACACCTGGGTGGCTCCGTCAGTTAAGCACCTGACTTCGGCTCACGTCATAATCTCACGGTTCATGGGTTCAAGCCCCACATTGGGCTCTGTGCTGACAGCTCAGAGCCTGGAGCCTGCTTCAGATTCTGTGTCTCTTTCTCTCTCTGTCCCTCCCCTGCTTATGTTCTGTTTCTATCTCTCAAAAATAAATAAATGTTGAAAAAAAAATGATAAAATAAGTGATCTTAGAGAAGTATATTCATGACGTAGAAAAATGTTCATAGTGTATTCATGATGTAGAAAAATGTTCATGAGACTTTGCTGAGTTCTTAAAAGGCAAATAAACAAAACAAAATGCACTGTATTTTGTCATTTTAAGAAAATTTACAGGAAAAGGGCCCCTGGGTGGTTCAGTTGGTTGACTTTAGCTCAGGTCATAATCTCGCAGTTGGTGAGTTCTACCCCCGCATCAGGCTCACTGGTGTCAGAGGGAGCCTGCTTCGGATCCTCTGTCCCCTCACTCTCTTCCCCTCCCCTGCTTGAACTCTCTCAAAAATAAAAAAATAAAAAAACACTGAAGAAAATTTATAGGAAAAAAATTATAGGGACATAGAAAAAAGTCTGAAATATGGTTTACCAAAATTTGGCAGCATTTCTCTGGTATCATTATGATATTTTCAATCTTCTTTCAATTTATCTATACATTCTGATTTTTTTTTAAGTTTATTTTGAGAGAGAGAAGGAGAGCATGCGCTCATTTGCATGTGAGCAGGGGATGGGCAGAGAGAGGAGAGAGAGAATCCAAGCAGGCTTTGCACCCAACTAAGCCACCTAGGAGTCCCTATATCTTCTGATTTTTTTTAAAACAATGAACATGTATTATTATATGATTAATGGGGGGGCTGGGGGGGGAAGCCAGGGGACAGATTGTGGTCTCTAAAGAGCATTCCCTACTAAAAGGAAACAAGTGTCCTCAGGGAAATGGCTGATGCTCTGCTGACTACAGAAAGCAAGGAAGATATCAAAGGGGCCAAGTGGATTTTGGAGCCCATCTAAAGAGGTTCCCACTGACCAGCGATGAGAGACTTCAATAAGTGGACTCCAGTAAATGTGGGCTACAATAAGAATAATCACAGCAAAGAATTGAAACTCATCAAGTATGCTAAATTTATGCATTATAAATGACAATTTAAAAAGAATTCTCTTACCTGGCTCTATAGTGCAATGGATAGTACATTGGACTTCTAAAAAGAATTCTCATTAAGGGAGGTTAGGGATTTAGTATTCTGAAAACTGATAAAGGAAAGAAAATTTTAATCTGGTTTTTCTATATAAATTGTCCCTGAGGGTAACCTTATTTGGTGAAGGGAAGTTTCTCTTTATAGAAGTATTCTAGCAAATAAAATGAAGAAGTAATGATAGAATATCACCACTTGGCAAACACTTAATGAAACAACAGATTTAGGTAGTGATCATTAATGGCAACTAACACTGCAAAAAAAGAAAGACACTCCAACATGATGCCACCATGTGGAAGTACACAGCACCCCCTTTTTTTGCCCAGAAATCCAATTTGTATCAGAGACCCCTTGATCTAACCACCAGGTCACGGGAAGTACAGGGGATAGAGGAACATGGTAGATTGTCATCAGCCAATGCAATCAGCCCAATACAGAATGTGGGAAATTATACAGGACAAATCATCCAATTCTTCAAAAAGATGGGGCGCCTGGGTGGTTCAGTTGGTTCAGCGTCCCAACTCTTGATTTCAGCTCAGGTCATGATCTCACGGTTCATGGGTTCAAGCCCTAATTTGGGCTCTGCACTGACAGAATGGAGCCTGCTTGCTCTCCCTCTCTCTCTCCTTCTCTCGCTCTCTCTCTCTCTCCCTCCCTCCCTCTCTTTCCCTTCCCCCCCCAAAATAAATAAATAAACTTAAAAAAAAGAAGGAAAAAAACTTATGAAAAAAGGAAACTCAAGACACATTTCCACCAAATGCAATGTGTGAACGTTTGAACCTTGATCCAAACAAACTCAATGTAAGATACCATTCAGGAGACCATCAGGAAATTTGTGCACTTACTGGATATTTGATATTAAAGAACTGTAGACAATTTATTTAAATATTGTGATAATACTGTGATTATGTTTTTACTTCTAAAGGTACATATGAAAATGTTTACAAATAAAATATGTCCAGAATATCCTTCAAAATAATCCAATAGGGGCAAGCGGAAGTGGCCAAGAGTATATTTGACATGAAGTTAGCCATGAGTTGATCATTGTTGAATTTAAATTATAAGTGCATAGAGCTTCATTACACTAGTCTCTCTACTTTTGGAAACATTTGAAATTTTCTGTAATAAAACAATTAAAAGAAAAAATAATGAAACCTGCACCTATCTCCCCTGTAAAGAGTGTGTAAAGAGTGTGGTGGGGGTGAGGCCTGTCAGCTTTTCTTCTTGGGACAATAGAGAAGGGGAAATTAAAGAGGCTGAATGGCACTTGGCAGCTAGTCTAGGGGACAAAGGCCCTAATGGTTTAAGCCAGTGGTGGCAGCTTTGGAACCAGCTCAGGCCCGTAGCTGGTAATGAAAAACTGAAAACCAAGAAGCTAGGGTGAGCCTCAGGGCTTAAGAGCCACAAGGCCTGTTCCTGTTAGCCTGTTGAACTTCTCTGAGCAACAAACCTGTACTCAGTCATGAGTCCCTTAAATCTGAAACAGTAAAAAGGAGCTATTTTGTTCATTTAACAAACATGGATTACACGCATAACTGTGCTTGCTGAGGTAGGTAGGTAGGTAGGTACTGTGCTCACTGTCATGAAAACAGCAGACACAATCCTTGCCTTTATGATATAAGAAGGCTAAAAACCTGTATTTGGAAAGCAGTATTGCTGTTATAACATTAACATATAAGCATAGCATACCTAAGCAACATGGAAACTAAGAGGAGCACCCAAGTTTGTCTTTAGGAACCAAAGAAGGTTTCACAGAAGAAATAGCTTTTGAGATAAAACTTGAAGACTAAGTTGGTGTTTGCCAGGACAAAAGCCAGGAGCAGGAGGATTTCAGAAAGAAGGAAATGAATTTGCGAGACATAATGTGAAACTACAAAGGCAGATTCTGGGAACTACAACTATTTGTTTTGCTAGACCATAATGTGTGTGTCTGAGGAACTGTTCTCTAGCCTGCTTGCTCTTCTAGGCCTGGGACAAGGGGAAGGCCTTAAGCCTTCCTTTAAGCCTTTAAAACTAGTTTCCTGTTGGGAAAGGGACAGGAGATCTAACTTCAAGGAAAGCTATGGGTTATGGGTCAGGCTGCATTTTACAGCAGTTTTAAAAAGGAGTCCAAATGGGGTGCCTGGATGGCTCAGTCAGTTAAGTGTCCGACTTCAGCTCAGGTCATATCTCACCATTTGTGGGCTGGAGCCCCTCATGGGGCTCTGTGCTGACAGCTCAGAGCCTGGAGCCTGCTTGGGATTTTGTGTCTCCCTCTCTCTTTGCCCCTCCCCTGCTCATGTTTGTCTCTCTCTCTCACCTTCAAAAATAAATAAACATCAAAAAAAATTTTTTTTAAACCTCCCCAAAAGAAAAGCCCAGATGTTTTTATGGGGCTTTATTAATAATACATAAATAAATCAATAATAAAATTCAGTCTAAGTAAAATAAGTCAGAAAAAGATACGTATCATATGATATCACTCCTTTGGAATTTAAGAAACAAAACAGATGAACACAGGGGATGGGAATGAAAAATAAAACAAGATAAAAACGGGGGCAAACCATAAGAGATTCTTAAATATGGAGAAAGAGGGGAGGTGAGAGGAGGGATGGGCTAAATGGATGAGGGGCATTAAGGAGGGTACTTGTTGGGATGAGCACTGGGTTCTACTCCTAAAACCAATACTACACTGTATGTTAACTAACTTGAATTTACATAAATACGTTCTTAAAAAATACAGCCCAAGAGAGGCTAATAATAAAAAGGAGAAAGTGAGAAGGTTTAAGGCACAACAAAAACCCTGCTATGAGTGGCAACAGCCTACTTCCTTCAATTATAGATCCTTGTAGAAGGAGGAAGATGAGTCAGTCAGAAATTAATGTTCTAAACTTTTCCTGCAGCGATAAGGCTTTGTATCCACGGCAGTTTTAAATGGACTATCGCCCAGTATTTCTTTCCAAATACTTATTTATTTACTGCTATACAATTTAAGTGCTCATCTAAATAGGTAGTTAGATGCACTTATTTCAAAACTGCAGATTGCACATAAAATACCATAATAGAAAAGGCTGTTGTGAGCACAATGCTTGAGAGAAGCTACAGGGTATCAATTAGCATTAAATAATTGGCCACCAAACGTATCTGGAAAATATGTGCAGCTTGGTTCTAGACAAGTAAGGCCTCCGCCAAGTGCCTTCCACGGAAATTCATTCATTCATTCATTCATTCATTCATTCATTCATTCATAATGTTTATTTATTTTTGAGAGAGACAGAGACAGAATGCGAGTGGGTTAGGGGCAGACAGAGAGGAAGACAGAATCCGAAGCAGGCTCCAGGGTCCGAGCTGTCAGCACAGAGCCGCACGCAGGGCTCGAACCCACGAGCTGGAGATCATGACCTGAGGCGAAGTCGGAGGCTCAACCGACTGAGCCACCCAGGCGCCCCTCCACTGTAAATTCTTCATAAACATTCGCTGGACGACTCTACACAACCGCGCTCCCATGCCCCCCGGGCCCGCACGCCGAGGAGCTTCCCGTTTCTCCGACGGCTACTTCCCCTGGCTTCGGGGGCCCTCGAGGTCCTGTTACACAAGCTCGGCGTCTGGCCACCGGGCCCCCAGTGGCGCAAGCCGGCGAGTGGGTTGCCAGCACCCGTCCCGGCGTCACTGGACCGCCTAACTGCCAGAACCAGACAAGCTCAAGGCACTGAGAGGGTCTGACTCAAGCCAGCACGCGCAGCTCCCCCGCCGGGGGAGGGCTCCCCGGCGGGGAGGGGCCAGGAAAAGCCCCGCCCCACGCCCGTTCCGCCAGGTGCGCGTGCGCCGCGGCCCCGCCCGCCCCCCGGCCTGGTTCTGCGCTGCTCGGCGGAGAGCGTCTTTTCCTCGCTCTCTGGCGGCTTGCACGCGCCCTCCTTCCAGACCTCGGGAGTCGCGCAGCTCCCGGCCCGGTCTCCTCCCCGACTGCCTGGCTGCGGGGCCATGGCGTGGCGGCGGCGGCCCGAGGCCGGCGTCGGGGTCCGCGGCGCGCTGGCGCTGCTGGCGCTGGCTGTGTGCGCGCCCGGGGCCCGGGGGCGGGCGTTCGAGTGGTATTCGGCCGTGGTGAGCACCGAGTACGTCGACCCGTACACGAACCGCACCGTATGGAGCGTCTCGGAGAGCGGCCGCTTCGGCGACAGCTCGCCCAAGGAGGGCGCGCAAGGCCTGGTGGGCGTCCCGCGCGCGGCGGATCGCGACCCCGAGGGCTGCGCGCCAGATACCCGCTTCCTCGTGCCCGCGCCCGGCGGCCGTGTAGCCGCGCCCTGGGTCGCCCTGGTGGCGCGCGGTGGCTGCACCTTCAAGGACAAGGTGCTGGTGGCTGCACGGAGGAACGCCTCGGCCGTGGTCCTCTACAACGAGGAGAGCCACGGGAACCTCACCGTGCCCATGTCCCACGCGGGTAAGCCGAGGTCGGGGGGCGCGGGGAAGTGGCGGGGGGAACTCTGCAGCCTAGTCATGGCCCGCGGCCCTCTCGTCCTCGGCCTTGACCCCCGCCTCCCAGGTGCAAGCAGCGAAGGGGCCGGGAGCGCGACTCTGATGGCCTCTGGCCATTGAGAACTACGGAGGAAGCTCTAGGTTTGCGCCCTGTGACCCCCCCCCCCCGACCCCCCGGGAGGCTGTAGGAAGTTAGACGGGCCTCCAGACAAAATCAGATCTTCGCCTTGGGCCCTTCAAGTGAAGGGAGGTGCCATCTGGAGGAGGGCAGTGGGGAGAGAGAAGGAAATTAAAACCCACCGAAAGAGGATTGTGGTGGAAGGTCTCATGATTGCTAATCATGGGTCCCTTTCCATTCTTCGTTACCCAGAGTCAGGTGGGGTGAGAATTGAAGCTCTTTCCTAGCGCGCCCCAAGGTCTGGCAGCCCCTTCACCAACGTAAAGTGGTGATTGGTGGCACTCTGTTTTCTCCACTTTAATAAAGCGTGTCCGAATATTCTAAACTTTCGAATCAGAAAATCTGGATTTAAGTTCAGGTATGCTTTCTCGCTCTCTACATTAAGGTTAATACTGGCGCGACTGCCAGTTAGGTTCCTTGAGTCTTGAGTTCAGATGAAATTTTTCAAGTTGTGTACATTCAGTAAAAGATCTTGCTCTTTGCCAGGCAGTACTTCCCACACACCTATTCCCCTCAACAGGTTCCATCTTCAAGCAGTGATGACAGTTCAAAAGTCTTATTTTGCAAGAAGACATCCTCAGAACTGAATTCCGAGTCCCATAGGAGCAGTACACAGCAGAGTGGACATATTTCTGTTATGACTTCTAAGATCATGACTCTTGACTTACTGTGATTAAAGTCTTTTTTAAAGTTGCTGCTGTTGCAAGTCAGACATCCTTTTTCCTGTACTTTTGTTTTTCATTCTGCTTCGATTTTTTTTTTAATGTTTTATTTTATATTTGAGGGAGACAGACAGCGAGCAGGGGAGGGGCAGAGAGACAGAGACAGAATCTGAATCAGGCTCCAGGCTCTGAGCTGTTAGCACAGGGCTTAAACTCACGAGCAATTGAGATCATGACCTGAACCAAAGTCAGCCTCTTAACTGACTGAGCCACCCAGGCGCCCCTTTGTTTTGATTTCTTAAAGGCAAGTTAGAACTTAACTAGAATGAGGACAGAAAAGTGACTTTGGATTTGGCCTATTTTAGCAGTGATGGGAATGGAAATCAGTTGAGAGGTGAGAAAATGGAAACTGTTAGAACAACTCTTCCAAGAAGTTTGACTGGGATGGCTCAGGAAGTGCTGAGAAATGGGCAGAAACTATAGGGCAAGTGAGGGTAGGGTGAACAATGGTAAGCCATGTTTGATATTGGATGGAAGTGATGTATCCAGGATAGAGAAGAGGTAACCACTCCTGCGGTGGCAATGGGTGAGGCACCACCTTTGGTGCAATTATTACAGTGATTACAAGTCTACCTAATTGTTGTACCCAAGTCATGTTTCCATAAGACTACCATGAAAAGCCCTATCAGACTTCACAGAGCATTCCTGATACATCCTATTGATGGTTTTTCCCAATTTTAGTAGTTCTGTCAAAAAGGTTAGTGTGTCAGGATTCTGATTCTGGGTCCTTGCAATCTCTTTTGAGTCTACAACATCTTCATTTGGACCTTTTCTTCCTTCCTTCCTTCCTTCCTTCCTTCCTTCCTTCCTTCCTTCCTCCCTCCCTCCCTCCCTCCCTCCCTCCCTCCCTCCCTCCCTCCCTCCCTTCCTTCCTTCCATGTTTAGTTATTTTTGAGAGAAAGCAGGGGAGGGTCAGAGACTCCCAAGTGGGCTTCACACTGTCAGCACAGAGCCTGACATGGGACTTGAACCCACAAACTGTGAGATCATGCCCTGAGCCAAAACCAAGCATCAGACACGCAACCAAATGAGCCACCCAGGTACCCCAGGACTTTTTCTCTTCAGTGGCAGGCTGGCTCATCAGCTACAATTTTCTAAATTTGTTTACTGCATTTTTTGATAATGACATTAACATTTTTCCAGGCTAATAGCACTTGCTTTAAAAATGGTTCAGCTGCCTTGCTTGCTTATACTAGTGGCACAAAGTTTGTCCAGGCCCAGAAAAACACCTCATCGATGTTTATTTGAAATCCTTTTCTTGTTTCTATTCCCATTATCAGTGTCCATTCAGTCCCTTTTCTGTGACAGTAACTGTTTGAGAAAAAAGACAAAATTAACAGCTTTAGTAATTTTTTTTAAATGTGTGAAAGTACCCAGTGTGTAGGTACTGTGCTCAGTGCTCTTCATACAGTGTGGCTCACTTAATCCTCCTGACAGCTTTTTGAGATAGGTACTTTAACCCCTTTTCACAGATGAGGAACCTGGCCCAAGGTAACAGGGTGATCTGTATATATAGCCAGATCATTCTTTGTTGTGGGAGAGGGTTTCCTGTGCATTATGGGATGTTCAGAGTTTCTGGCCTCTACCTACTAGATTCCAGTAGTAGTGTCCTGTTGTGACAACTGAAAATGTCTCCAGATGATACCAAATGTCTGAGGGGAGAAATGATGACGGAATCATCCAACATTTGAGCCACTGACTTAAAGGGAGATTAATTTGGTAGCATTGTGACCAGGGCATTAGACAGGAAAATCTTCAGAGACTCTTGTCAGACTTTTGGGCTAGTCTAAGTAGAAATACAGTTGACCCTTGAACAACACAAGGCTTAAAGGTGCCAACCTCCAATGCAGTTGAAAATCTGCGTATAACTTTTGACTTCCCCAGAACTTAACCAGTAATAGCCTCCTGTTGACTGGACACTTTATCAATAACATAAACAGTCAATTAACATATGTTTTGGATGTTATATGCATCGTATACCGGATTCTTACAATGCAGTAAGCTAGAAGGAGGAAAATGTTATTAAAATCCTAAGGGAAAATACATTTACAGTACTGTATTGTATTTATTGGAAACATTCCTTGCATAAGTTGATCTACACAGTTCAAACCTGTGTTGTTCAAAGGGTCATCTGTATAAGGGCCAATATTATAGTGGTGACCAAAGGAATGGAAAGGAATGACCTTCATACAACTTGGCCCAACTGGGGACAAGGGTACAAATGTATCATGACTTTTTGAGAATGGAGTAGCATTAAGAATGGAAAGAATGGAATTAACTCAGAAGACAAAGTGGCTTTGACATACTTGAATTTGAAATGTCACACAGAACCTTGAATGCAGCTCAAGTTTAGGTTTCTTGCATTTTGTCAGGATGTGGCTAGAGACAGTAAAAACCGCAGATTTCAATGGTTTGGGTGTTCCTGTGTAGCACTGTTGTCCTACAGAATAGGTAGAGGTGGCTGCTTGTAAAATTAAATCGTGATAGTCTTTTCCCAAATCTCAAGGAGAATTTCACCAGTTTTTGTTTGTTTTTTTTTTTTAAACCTGTTGCTTGACTCTACTAAATCCAGTATAAGATATTTTGTGCTCAAATCAGTTTTTTACTGTGGTTCTAAAAAAAAAAAATCATCAAGATAATATTCTATCAGAACAACTATAAGGACTGTTTAATTAATCCCCTGTTAATTAATCTTAATTTCCTTTACTTTAGCAGACAGGATAATGAGCAGCCACTTTGGGCCAACTATTGTGCTTGCTCAGGGATAGAAATGCATAAGACATATGCCTACCTTTGAGGACTTTGGGGCATGGTAAGAGCGATAAACAGCTTTCTAGATAATATGGTTTGGACCTTGATGGAATTATATGCTTAGGAAACAAAGGACATGTAAAGCAGGAATTGCAAGGGTAACTAGAAGTCATTTTGACTAAGGTGAGTAAAAATTGGTACAGGTCAAATCATTAAAACAAAAGCTTTTATAGAGTATTGGCCTTAGTGTAGTTATTGTCAGTTAATAAATGGGATGATCTTGGGGATGCCTGACTGGCTCAGTCGGTAGAGCATGTGACTCTTGATCTTGGGGTAGTGAGTTTGAGCCCCATGTTGAGTGTAGAGATTACTTAAATAATCTTTAAGTAATAAATAGGATGACCCTTTAGCTGAAATCTTGACCTTTTAAAAATAGATTCATTCATTCATTCTGCATACAGTTCACATTCTGTTAACAGGTGTTTACTGAGTGCCAAGTACTGTCAAGGCTTCGAGCTATGTTTGAGGAAGGGGCCAGAGTTGGGATGGAGGGAGATGACAAAGATGTAGAAGCCCCTAGCGTCAAGGAAGATGTGCATTTTGCATTTGCAGAATATGGTAAATAGTTTTTTATAAATAATAAATTTTTGATGTTTAATGCTATACTCAAATGATCCAAAAATTTGGATTTGAATTAATGTATTTTGGTGCTGTAGGAAGACAGAAATGGCACCTCACAGGCACATAGAAGGTGGGATTAGCTGAGACAGTTCCCAGAAAGATTGAATTTTGAAGGACACGTTGATGGAGAAGGGTGTCTCTGGGTGTGTGTGGTAGGTGGGGTTGGACTATAGGACATTGTTGGTGGCAGGAATAGAATTGTAAAATGCTGATTTCCTGAGATAAAGTAATGCATTTAGGAACGCTGCAAAGAGGTGGATAGTATATTCAACAAATACGAAATATTTTTGAGCAAGTCGAATTATCCAAAATGTAATTTTAAATTCCAAGGAAAGAATCAACATTTGTTTCTGTGTCCTGCCAACACTTCCTAGCCAACCATAAAAACATTTCTGTTTTGTGTAATAACTTCAAATTTCAGAAACATTTGCATTCATATTTGGTGTCCTGTTCCTCCTGCAAAGCAGTCCATAGTATTCTCCTTATTGGGGCATTTCAACTATATAGAAGGAAAGCCAATATTTGCATACAGAAACTCTTCTATAGGTCATCACTGTGTGATGCTGGGCTACAAAAACTAATAAATAAGAACAGGTAGTACTCGTCTAGTGAGAGAGAGAAACCTATAAAGAAATTGTGGTGGGTGTATAAAAAGCTGTGTCTAAGAGGCACTGATGCATTGCAGCCACAAAGGGGTAGGTGGTTCTGAGCAGCCTTGAGTTGAGCTTGTGCTGAATCAGAGATGTGACCAGGAGTTTCCTAGGTTGGGGGCAGAAGGTGGAGAGAGTATGGAAGTTATTAGGAAAAAAAAAAAAAAAAAAAAGGACCTGAAACGTCCTGGGTTTCTTTTGCTGGAACTCTAAAATGTGTTTCTTGCTGCCTGAATCAGTTTTCTAGAACAGAAATCTAATCTACCACTTTAAATATTTCAGTAGTTCCCACCTCTATATAATTTCCTTTGGGAGGCAAAATGGTACACTAGACTCACATGTAAACTCTAGAATTTTGAACCCACTATTTTTTTTTTTTAAGGTTTATTTATTTATTTTGAGAGAGAGAGCAAGCACAAGCCAGGGAGAGGCAGAGAGGTAGGAAGAGAGAGAATCCCAAACAGGCTCCGCACTGTCTGCACTGACAGCACAGAGTTCACTGTGGGCCTGGAACTCATGAACCTTGAGAACATGACCTGAGCTGTAATCGAGAGTCAGATGCTTAACTGACTGAGCCACTCAGGCACCCCTGAACCCACTATTTCCCAAGATAGGATTTTTTGTTTTTGACCAAGTGGTAAGAGGAACATAGAAATTTGAAAGGAAACGGAAACATATGCAATTTTATTTTTGGCACAGAAGAGTTTTATATTATGGATAGTTTGGCTTGCTAAAGAGTACTGTGTTTGGTATTTACTATTTGACAGGTTTATGATCATGTTCTCTGTACACAGACCTTGTGCTAAGTAAGACAAAAATAAAACTGCCTTCAGGGAGTTTCCCTGTAATGGTGAGAGGTATAGATTCTTTGGGGAAGGAGGGGGATTGCACCAGGTGACATTTTTTTACATAAGCGTGATTGGTAGCAGTGTTAAGGTCTAGGGAAGAAAAATCTTGAGAGCTTTCTCTCCCCGGTCCCAAGTCTTTGAGCGTCTGTGCATCCTGTGAAGAAACAGAGGTGTTCAGTTTAGAAATAAGCTATGACTTGCTCTTTTGTGCCACTAAGGCTCTCTAGGATTGGCCTAGGGAGGAGGCAGTGCATCAGGAGGTAAGGGCAGGGCCGAATAAGGTGCCTGTGCCTGGCAGCCCTTGGGGTCATGCATTTTCACTGAGCTGCCCTGCTTCCAGTTCATCCCCAAAAAATGTCCCAGAAAAGTAAATCATGGGATAGAATGAATCTTCATTTCTGAGTTTTATTAATTTAAAGTGGTTCCCAGAAGCAATCTTGCTGCTATAATTAGCATAGCAAATGGTTTAGCTGTCATCCTAGACACTTTTTTTTTTTTAATGATTTCTTTTAACCCAGTGAACTGTTTTAGTTTCCTAGGTAAAAATTTTCAAGTAGATATTACAAGTGTTTTCAGTTCTGGTTATCCTTCTGATAATTGTTGTGTGTTAATAGCCCCTCCCTTTGAAAATTTTGGTGTCCTTGGTGCCTGGGTGGCTCAGTGGGTTGGGCGTCCAGCTCTTGATTTCGGCTCAGGTCATGATCTCACAATTCATGAGTTCAAGTCCCGTGTCAGGCTCTGTGCTAACAGTGCAGAGCCTGCTTAAGATTCTCTCTCTCCTTCTCTCTCTGTCCCTTCCCTGCTCATGCATGTGCCCTCTCTCTCAAAATAAATAAACTTAAAAAAAAAAATTTGGTGTTCGAGAACCTGTCTAATCTCAATTCATCTTCCACCTCTCATTCATTCATTCATTTATTCAACAAATATTTATTAAACACTTTCTATGTGCCAGGTTCTATGTGAGGCACTGGGGATAGGAGATCAACAGGATAACCTTTACATATGCAGTAGTTGCCCCCCCGACCCTTATCCATGGTCTCAGCTTCCATGGTTTCAGTTACCCACAGTCAACCTTGATCTGAAAGTAGATGATTCTCCTGACCTATGCTCAGAAGGTTAGTAGTAGCCTAATGTTAGGTCATCATGTCCACGTCACTCACCTCCCTTCATCTTATCATGTGGGCGTTTTACTTCATCACAAGAAGGGTGAGAACAGTATAAAATATTTTAAGAGAGACCACATTCATATAACTTTTTTGGCAGTATTATTAGTTGTTCATGTCTTACTGTGCCTAATTTATAAATTAAATTTTACCTTAGGTATGTGTAGGAAAAAAGCATAGTATATATAGAATTTGGTGCTATCTGTGGTTTCAGACATCCACTGGGGGTCTTGGGATATATCCCTCATCAATAAGGGGGAGACCACTATATTTTTATCATTAACCAAATAGGACCAGTCACCATCCCAAATAGGTTTTTATGGTGATTTCACAGCCTAGAAATCCCCCCTTCATTGTCTTGGTAAACCTTGCCTGTCCTTCAAGATGTAGTTCAAGTGTCCTCCCAGGGAAAGAGTTCTGTCCCACCTCAGACAAAATTATCACTTCATTTCTGTAGCTCTTTGTATTCTACTTTCATATTAAATAAGCAACAGTCAAAAATAGAAAAATTCTCATTCTCATTTTATAGCTGAATAAATACTCTCAGGGTAGATTCTCCAGACCTAGACAGTGGATAACAATGAGATTTGAACCCAGCCTGTGAGGCTCTGAAGGCTGGGTCCCCCATGAGGAGAGGGTAGGGCAGACTTACTATGTGGGAGCTGGGTCTTCAGACCCAAGGATTGGCTTTTCCAGGCGGTGTATGACATTGAGCAGCTCTCAAGATTTCAGAACCCTCATCTGTAAAATGGTAATTTGACCTCTTTCTGCTGCATGTGAGATATAAATATGAAAGTGCTCCAAAGTTATTTTCCCCAGTTAACACAAAGAGCATTATGTCTGTACCAGAAGTTTTATGTGGCTGTAACCATAGCATAGAAACAGTTTTGTTTTCTGTATAAAACTTTTTAACTGAAATAGGTACGTAGGGTTCATTAAACTGTTCTTTCTACTTGAGTCCATACTTGAAATTTTCCACCAAAGGGGGTTTATGAAAAAGGCTTTCCGCTTATGAGGTGCCGTGTAATTACAAGTGGTATTACTATCATAATAATTGTTTCTGTAGTTGTCTTTCTTAGCTTTAGATGTTTGCTTTCCTGAAGGCAGGAAGTGCCCTCCCCCTTAGCGTGTCTCCCCAGTGATGACACGGCAGACTGTGTGAGTGTGGAGACCAGTACAGTTCTTGTTAAGTGACACTTTGAGGCCTGGGTCAGAGGATCGGCCTCCAGGCCGGAGCCACCTTAGAAGGGTGCCCTTCTGGTGTTTCAGTAACTAAATCCTGATGGCAGCGGGGGGGGCCACAGTGGATTTGCTACAGATTCAGTTTCTCTGCAAAAGAATTACGTTATAAATCAGTTTCGAAACGATGCCAGAGAACATTCTTTAGGTGTATTTTTAAAATTAGTTTTGAATAGGTAATATGTGCACATGATACAGAATTTTTACTGTGTCCAGCTCTTTCCCTACAGACATAGTCAGGGTCCCTAGACTCTGGGTCACATTCCAGAGGCAGTCTAAATTGATACGACATCTAGATCTTTCGTCCACATCGTTTGACATTTTGCTTTTTTCCCCTTTTGTCGTGTTGAGTCCTATCAGTGCTAACAGTTGCCGCCTCAGTCTGCACACATATCCTATATGTATTTATATAGGATTTATATAACTCTCTTCCTATTGATGGACGTTTAGATTGTGATACCATACACTTAGAGAAAACAAATTTGACAACAAATATCTTTATAGATAGTTCCTGTATACATATACAAATAAGTTCCCCCCTGCAGTGTTCAGGCGTGCAGATTTGTGCTCACTCTTGACAATATAGAGGATCAAAACTTTTTGATCTTTGCCAATCATATAGACGCAGATGGTCCCCAACTTACCATGGTTTGATTTACGATTTTTTGACTTTATGATGGCACGAAAGCAATACACATTGAGTGGAAACCATACTTCAAATTTTGAATTTGGATTTTTTCCGGGGCTGGCGATGTGCCCTACAGTACTTTCTTGTGATGCTGGGCAGTGGCAGCAGCCCCAGCTCCTCCTACACCACACAATCACGAAGGTCGACAACCGATACAACCATTCTGCACGCAGACCACCCTTCTGTTCAGTTTTGGTACTGTACTCAATAAATGACATCAGATAGCACTTTCTTACAGGCTTAATGTTAGAGGATTTTGCCCAACCTTAGGCTCTTGTAAGGTAGGCTTGGTTGAGTGTGATGTTCAATAAGGAATATTAAATGCATTTTCTGCTTAGGATATTTTCAACCTATGATAGGTTTTGAGGATGTAAACCCATCATAAGTTGAAGATCTGTTTAATGTTTTCATCTGTACCCTGACTTAATGTGTTTCAAGCCCATTTGTTGGGGAGTGACCACAGAGGCATTCAGGTTTTCTATTTAGGGTGATGGTTGCACAATTTTGGTGAATACACTCAAAACCACTGAATTGTGCACTTTAAAGAGGTGAATTTTGTGGCGTGTGAATTCTGTTCTCGCCGAAGCTGCTATGTAAAAAAAAGGTATTCATCTTTTCTGCAAACTGACTTCATTTCCTTTGTTTTTCTGTTGCTCTTTCTCTTCCAGGAAACTGTTTTCAGTCTTTGTTGTGTTATATGCCTTTTTTCCCCTTGATGACCATTTGCTCTTTTGATCTTGATTCCTTGATTTTGCTCTTTTCTAGCCACATGGAAAATTTTCATATTTCCTCTTTTTTATATATTTAAATCTTTGATTTAGTTGGGACTTATTTTGCCATAAGTTGTGAGAAAGGGATGTAGCTTTTTTTCTCTCAGATAATACCCAATTTTCCCTATACTGTTTTTTAAAAAGTAATCCATTTTACCCCAGTGATTTAAAATAACATTTTTATCATATACTGAGGGGTTTTTTTATATATTAGAGTCTAATTTCTGGACTTTTGATTCTGCCCTGTTATTCTGGTTGTTTCCTGTGCTGCTACTACACTGTTTTAATTACTTTTATTATAAAGGTTTAGTCTGGGTTTTATTGTTTAAAAAGTTTTCCCAGTCAAAAAAAATATTTTTGCCCGATCATTCTTGATTGTTTTCCCCTAATGAACTTCAGAAACAGCACTTAAGGATTTAAGAATACTTAAATCTTGAGGGGGCCTCAAGGGGCACCTGGGTGGCTCAGTCAGTTAAGCGTCCAATTCAGCTCAGGTCATGATAGTTTGTGAGTTTGAACCCCACATCGAGTTCTGCGCTGGTATCACAGAGCCTGCTTGGAATTCATTCCCCCCCCCCCCCCGCCTCTCTCTCTCTCTCTCTCTCTCTCTCTCTCTCTGCCTCCCGTGTTCATGTACATACACACACACTCTCTCTCCGTCAACAATAAACATTAAAAAAAAATAAAGAATACTACTGATATTTTATGGTTATTATATTAATCTATAGATGGAATTCACCCATCTTTACCCATTCTTTCCTGTTATCATTATTATTGTATTATGTCTGCTCATGTCTTCGGACCAATCTTAAATAATAGTGATTATAGTAGAAATTCTCAGATGCCTCCTTGTGTTTAATAGGCATGCTTTGGGCATCATGTATTAATGTTCATAAGTGAAATTAGTCTGTATGGTTCTTTTGGTTTCACTCCCATGTTTGGTTTTATTCTCTAGAAATAATTTCTAAACTTCCTTTTTAATTTTTTTAATCTGTGGAACAATTTTAGTACTATTGGTTTTACTTAAAGGTTTGGTGGTAGAATTCACCTGTGAAATTGAATGGCGCTCTTAACTTTTGGGGGTAGTTTTTAGAGACTTATTCTACTTCTTTATTTTTTTTCAAGTTTATTTATTTTGATAGAGAGTGTGCCTGTGAGCATGAGTGGGGGAGGGGAGAAAGAGAACTCTAAGCAGGCCCCATGCTGTTAGCACAGAGCCTGACTGGGGCTCAGTCTCATGAACTCGTGAGATCATGACCTAAGCCAAGATCTAGAGTTGGACGCTTAACTGACTGAGCCACCCAGGTGCCTTAAGACTTATTTTACTTCTAATATAATCAGTCTGTTTTCTCTTTTGGGACCAGTTTTCCTTGAAAATTAAACATTTTTGGAAGTTTGGGGATGGTTATATGTGGACAGACTGTAGTATTCTTCTATTTCTCTTAACCTTTTTCTGTGTCTTATTTTGTGTTCTTCATATTGACTTTTTTTGTTCTTTCCTCCAGGAACAGGAAATATAGTGGTCATTATGGTTAGCTACCCAAAAGGAAGAGAAATTATGGATCTGGTGCAGAAAGGCATTGCAGTCAAAATGACCATAGGAGTTGGCACCCGTCATGTGCAGGAGTTCATCAGTGGTCAGTCTGTGGTATTTGTGGCCATTGCCTTTATCACCATGATGATTATCTCGTTAGCCTGGCTGATATTTTACTATATACAGCGTTTCCTATACACTGGCTCACAGTTTGGAAGTCAGGTAATTATGGATAATTCTTTTTAACTTTGCTTTTTAAAAGATAGCTCATAAATATTTCTCATCTATATTGTCTTTAAGTTATATTTGAGGTTTTTTTTTTGGACCATATTCTTAATTTCATTTTCACTCATACTGTTTAATTACTACACAACTTTTTGAAAATAACTTTTTAATTAGAATATATTAAATGTTCTGTTCTGTAGGATATTAAATACCTTTAAATGGGGTCACTTTTTGCATATTTTGCTCCTGCAGATACCCTCTTTGCCTTTTTCAGACATAAAGGGGTAATAAATAGGCCTGAGGTAGAGTGGACCTGGTTCTGTGTTTAAAATAAAAGAACACTGGGCCTGAAGGCCAGGAGCAGAGTGGAAAGGCCTTCCCGGCTTCCATTGTGGGGCAACTTTCAAGGCAGTTTTTCTGCAGAGAGACAGTGTCTCTGTCACAACAAAGAGGAGGGCAATAAAAGAAGAGCCAGAGGCTTCCAAAGACAGGACTTTGAATTTCATGCTTATCCTGTTGTCTTGAAAAGCCACCCTCTCTGGCTTTGGTAGTCGTCTGGCATCTGGTAGTTGTGTCTGGGTCATCTGGCACCTGCTGCATAGGAAGCCGCCTTCATTTTAGGGACAGACGTTAATATATTGATGAATATGTGGGGCCCCCATCCTCAGCTTATTCCTCTCTTGCCAACATTTAAACGTGAGAATTGGTTTCTTCCCCAGACATGGAGTTGAAAATCAGTATTCTTGATCAAACATCTCTTTAAGTTATATATGGCTATTTTATACATTAGGATGTAAATATTAGTTTTTGTTATTTTCATTGTAGTCATTCAACTTTGTTTTTTAAGTGAAGCTTTTTCTATAAGCTTATGTAAATTTTTGAAAATAGTGACTTAAAATTTTTAATGATGATATTTTTCCTACCTAAGAGTCATAGAAAAGAAGCTAAGAAAATTATTGGCCAACTTCCACTTCATACTGTAAAGCA
The DNA here is from genome assembly GCF_027475565.1 of Acinonyx jubatus. Lineage (NCBI taxonomy): Eukaryota > Metazoa > Chordata > Mammalia > Carnivora > Felidae > Acinonyx > Acinonyx jubatus. Next base: position 57,589,178 of record NC_069388.1, read on the forward strand.
TGGAGAAAAGGTAATATTTTCATGAGGTTTTTTTTGTTTGCTTCTTTTAAAGTATGTATCTGTTTATATGTCTAAGTGAAACTTTCCATTCTGTTAAACTCACCTTGACCATGTGGAGTTTTGGCTGGTTTGAGTTAGAACTAAGTTGCATACATGTTTCATTTTGGAGAAGGGTTGGCAGAAATACTCCTTTGCACATGTGAAGAGCCTTCCAGACCTGTGCCATCAGATAGGGTAGCCTTTAGTCATAGATAACTATTATAATTTAAAAGAATGAAATTGAACTTACAATTCAATTCCTGAGTCACACTAACTACATTCCAAATACTCAAATGGCCCCATTGGCTGGTTGCTACCATACTGGATAGGACCGGTATGTTCATTTGCTAAGAAAGTTCTTCCTGTTGGTCAGTCACAGATGACTCTAAGGAACCTAAAGAACTTCAAGTTCCGTTAGACTATAGACCTTTGATAGTTTAAATTCATTTCTGTTAAATCTGAGGCTGTGTATCCATTCTCTCTGATTCCCTTAATTGCAGGGAAAAAATACTGGGATTTGTGGAGAGGGGGAGAACAGATGTACTTAAAACTACTTTTTAAAAAAAGAAAACATTTTGACATGGCCAACATGAGACTGAAAAGGTCAAAATCATACCAGAGTTTTAAAGCATTTTTGGAATAGGACAGATCCTAATCTAGAACCTCAGATTCTAGAGGATTGATTCTTTAAAAGGAAAACAGTTGCTAATGAAGTAGTATTTACTTTTTTATTTGTCTGTCTTCTGTGCTGTAAAGTGTGGATAACCATGTTGACTTGTTGGTTGACTTGGTTGGTTCCGTTGTTTTTTGTTTTTGTCTTTGTTTTTGTTTTTATCATTTTTAAAATTTTTTTTTAATTTACATCCAAATTAGTTAGCATATAGTGCAACAGTGATTTCAGGAATAGATTCCTTAATGCCCCTTACCCAGTTAGCCCATCCCCCCTCCCACAACTCCTCTAGTAACCCTCTGTTTCTTCTCCATATTTAAGAGTCTCATGTCTTGTCCCCCTCCCTGTTTTTATATTATTTTTGCTTCCCTTCCCTTGTGTTCATCTGTTCTGTGTCTTAAAGTCCTCATATGAGTGAAGTCATATGATATTTGTCTTTCTCTGACTAATTTCACTTAGCATAATACCCTCCAGTTCCATCCACTTGGTTGCAAATGGCAAGATTTCATTCTTTTTGATTGCCGAGTAATGCTTCATTGTATATAGATACCACTTCTTTATCCATTCATCCATCGATGGACATTTGGGCTCTTTCCATACTTTGGCTATTGTTGATAGTACTGCTATAAACATTGGGGTGCAAGTGCCCCCTTCGAAACAGCATCCCTGTATCCCTTGGATAAATACCTAGTAGTGCAATTGCTGGGTCGTAGGGTAGTTCTATTTTTAATTTTTTGAGGATCCTCCATACTGTTTTCCAGACTGGCTGCACCAGTTTGCATTCCCACCATCCGTGCAAAAGAGATCCTCTTTCTCCGCATCCTCGCCAACATCTGTTGTTGCATGGGTTGTTAATGTTAGCCATTCTGACAGGTGGGAGGTGGCATCCAATTGTGGTTTTGATTTGTATTTCCCTGATGATGAGTGATGTGGAGCATTTTTTCATGTGTTGGTTGGCCATCTGGATGTCTTCTTTGGAGAAGTGTCTATTCATGTCTTTTGCCCATTTCTTCACTGGATTATTTGTCTTTTGGGTGTTGAGTTTGATAAGTTCTTTATAGATTTTGGATACGAACCCTTTATCTGATATGTCATTTGCAAATATCTTGTCCCATTCTGTCAGTTGCCTTTTAGTTTTGCTGATTGTTTCCATTGCTGTGCAGAAGCTTTTTATTTTGATGAGGTCCCTGTAGTTCATTTTTGCAGTTGTTTCCCTTGCCTTTGGAGACGTGTTAAGTAAGAAGTTGCTGTGGCCAAGATCAAAGAGGTTTTTGCCTGCTTTCTTCTCAAGGATTTTGATGGCTTCCTGTCTTACATGGAGGTCTTTCATCCATTTTGAGTTTATTTTTGTGTATGGTGTAAGAAAGTGGTCCAGGTTCATTGTTCTGCATGTCACTGTCCAGTTTTCCCAGCATCACTTGCTGAAGAGACTGTCTTTATTCCATTGGATAGTTTTGCCTGCTTTGTCAAAGATTAGTTGGCCATACGTTTGTGGGTCCATTTCTGGGTTCTCTGTTGTGTTCCATTGATCTGAGTGTTTTTGTGCCATGTTTTTGTTTTTAAAGGTTTATTCATTTTTCAGAGATAAAGAAACAGAGCGTGAGTGGGGGAGGGGCGGAGAAAGAGGGAGACACAGAGTCCTAAGCAGGCTCCAGACTCCGAGCTATAAGCACAGGGCCCTATGCTGGGCTCAAACTCACAGACCATGACCTGAGCTGAGGTCAGACGCTCTGAGCCACCCAAGTGCTCCACCCCCCCTTTTTTTTCTTTTTTCTTACATCTCACCAAATTGTTGAGACTTCACTTATTCCACTCTCTCTTCCCCCTTCAAAAATAACCATACTTCTTGTATGTATCTCTTCTGACAACTTAAAGGTTTAAAACAAATAATACTCATTAGAGGCTCCTGGCTGCCTTAGTCAGTGCAGCATGAGACTTTTGATCTTACGGTTGTAGAGTCAAGCCCCACCCTGGATGTAGAGATTACTTAAAAATAAAATCTTTAGAAGAAGGAGGGGGAGGGGGAAGGGAAGGAGGGCGAGGAAAACATAATACTCATTAAATATAGGCCTTTGATTTTTTTTTAACTTTGGCTTCTGATATTAATGGGTTATTTAGAATATTAATATGGAGATACTCTTGGAATTACATCGTTGGCTGCCATTCTTTCCTTCATGCCTTAAACAGAACTAACAGTTGAATTTTAATAGTTTGTGCAGGGTACTGGTTTCTTCCCATGCAAATGTGTACTGAACAGAAAAAGTAAAAAATAAATAATAGAAGTTTCTCATGTCACAGCTTAGGTTTAGCACCTGATGTACAGATCACTGAGGGTCCTTGGGGAGAGAGTCTCCAGTGAAAGCCTGTGACAAACTGTACATGCATTAGATGTGGCCTGTTACTTGAGTAGCATGTACTTTTATGTTCCCCTGAGAAAATGTCTTTTACTCCATAGCAGGAAGTCTCAGTCTATAAAATATGAGAAAACAGAGGCTTATATGTATAATATACTGAATTGAATCTTTGAGAACGTAAGTAAATTGATATTCTCTTCCTATACAGAGCATATTTTAAATAGAACATTTTTGAAAATATGATTCCACTGTTTTTGAAAGTTGTCAAAATAGGGGCACCTGGGTGGCTCAGTCAGTTGAGCGTCTGACTTAAGCTCAGGTCATGATCTCACCGTTCATGGGTTTGAGCCCTGTATCAGGCTCTGTGCTGACAGCTCATAGCCTGGAGCCTGCTTCAGATTGTGTCTCCCCCTCTCTCTGCCCCTTCCCTGCTTATGCTCTGTCTCTCAAAAATGAATAAATGTTAAAAAAAAATTTTTTTTTAAGTTGTCAAAATAATGGTTAAAAAAGGATCCCTAGGGGCACCTGGGTGGCTCAGTCGGTTGAGCGTCTGACTTGGGCTCAGGTCATGATCTCATAGCTTGTGAGTTCAAGCCCCATGTCACGCTCTGTGCTGACAGCTCGAAGCCTGGAACCTGCTTTGGATTCTGTGTCTCCCTCTCTCTCTGCCCCTAACCCACTCGCATTCTGTCTCTGTCTCTCTCAAAAATAAACAAACTTTAAAAAAAAAAAAAAAGGATCCTTAAATGGCCTGTGAGGTACATAAATGGGTTTTCTTTCTTTCTTACTTTCTTTTTTTCTTTTTGTTTTTTGTTAAGTTTTATTTCTTTAATCTGTACACCCCAAATGGGGCTCAGACTCACCACCCTGAGGCCGAAGAGTCGCATGCTTCTTCGACTGAGCCAGCCAGGCACCACATACATAGATTTTCTGATGATTCTGATTGAACTTGTACTGAAAAGTGTGTTTTCTTAAATCTACATCATGTCCAGTTCTAGAGACAGGTTTGTTTTCTAGTTTTTCTTTTCTTATGGGTGCATTCACAGTAATGTGTAAGCTGGCAAACCATTAGGGGCTTTAAAAATTATTTCATCATGGGGCACCTGGCTAGCCCAGTCAGTTGGCTAAGCGTCTGACTCTTGATTTTGGCTCAGGTCATGATCCCAATGTTCGTAAGATTGAACCCCACATTGGGCTCTACACTGACAGCATGAAGCCTGCTCGGGATTCTTTCTCCCTCTTTTCTCTGCCCTTTCCTTGTGCACATGCTCTTTTCTCTCTCATAAAATAAATAAATAAACTTAAAATAAATTATTTCATTACTTTTGCATGGCATATGATAAAACAAGTGATAATATTTACTTTAGTGGTACCATACCATTTTAAATGTTAAGAAATTTTCATATAATCTTTGATAATAATAATCAGTTTTTACTGCTTGCTTGCTAGCAAGTGATACACATGGCTCAGTGTATTTTTAAATAATTACATAAGGACAGGGTAGCCATGTTCCCATACAATCCACTTGTTAAAGTTGCAGCTACATGCAGACACTAGTTGTAATTTCTGAATCTATCCCAGAACCAAAGAGAGTCTCATTGGCCTGTCTTGGGTCAGATGACCACTCTGGCCATGCCTGCTTTGGTTGATTAGTTGAGGCCAGGTGGTTTAATATGGGGGGTACCCTGGGAAACGGGGGGAAAGCTGATACCACCAAAAAGGTCTGTGATTCATAGATTCTTAGAAGTGGAAATTTTGTCACAAGACTTTTCCTCTCCAACACATTTTATTTCTTTTTGCCTTTGTTAATTTGATGGATGAAGAACAGTAATTGAGGGGTGCTTGGGTGGCTCAGTCAATTAAGCATCTGACTTTGGTTCAGGTCATGATCTAATGGTTCATGACTTCAAGCCCCATGTCAGGCTCTGTGCTGACAGCTCAGAGCCTGGAACCTACTTCAGATTCTGTGTCTCCCTCTCTCTCTCTGCCCCTCCCCTGCTCACACTCTGCCTCTCTCTCTCTCAAAAATAAATAAACACAAAAAAAATTAAAAAGAAAAAAAAACCAGTAATTGACTTTAATCTGTGATTCTTTTATCATTAGTGAGGTGAACATTTTCAGATATTTAGCCATTTGTGTTTCTCATTTACAAGTTGAAACCATGTTCTTTAGCAAATTCTAGTGAATTTTTGTTAATGATTCTAGAAATGAGTGTCTTACTGGATTTTAATCCTCTTTATAAGTTTTACATTTGAAAAATAACTTACCATTGTAAAGCAAGCATGTGCATTTATTTCCATAACCCTTAAAACGTGAACGTTAAAGACACATGAACACTCCCCTAGTAGCTAAAAACTGTTGGTGTCTGATTAGGTAGACAATGACATTTTTTCCTTTTCAGGCAGCTTCTGTAAAAAATCTCTGGACAGTGCGGAAAAGATTGTGTTTAGTTTCCGGCTGCACCCCTGTAGTATAGAATTGGTCATTGTTTTAGCCAGGACGTGGTGAGTTTTACTAAGCATAGACCGTGTAGCAAGGATGCAGTGAACTCTTTTCTTTCCTCTTTACAGGGAGTCGACGTTGATGCAGAAAACTGTGCAGTGTGTATTGAGAATTTTAAAGTGAAGGATGTTATCAGAATTCTGCCATGCAAGTATGTCCTTGTTACTTCCTGAGACGCTGCAAACTACCCACTATGTTTCAGGTTTCCGACAAAAGTGTTAACGTGTTTTTTTATGATGTAAGGATCTTGCTATCATGTGATGATCTTGTGATCATCTCATCTTTTAGGAAGGAAGCTGGAGCCTTCGAGGCTCCTGGATTTGGATTATATTGCCTTCAAATTGCTTAGGACGCTTCAGGTCCTAAGACAGACCCATTATGTATCTTTGATTGTCTTCTAGTCTAAAGCAGGGCTTCATTAGGAACCTGGGAATCCCATCCCACATTTAGCCATGCAAGATATGCTGTGTCGGAGTAAGGAGACTGAAGCATGACTGGTGAAGGACCCCAAGGGGGGCGGCCAGGAATAGTTAGCAGAGAGTCGATCGCAGAGGGCAGTGGTCTGCTATTATTTGCACGCTGGGGTGTAGGGCTTTAGGTAGGTTCTGCCAAATAAATATTTCTTGCTTTAGGTATACTAGGGGCTTTGCTTTAGCAATGGGAAGTCAAGCTTTCCTTTTTTTTTTTTTTTTTTTTTAATTAAACAATGGGATACTTTATTGATAACCATTTAGAAGAATGGCTGTTACCAGAAAGATGTACAAAATGACAATATACTTTAGAGTCTGATCAGTTTTAATTATACTTCTCACCTATTGGAGAAATAGGTCAGAAGTTAATATGTAATTATGGTTTGCTTTGTGTTTACAAAGTACTTCAGTATTTTTATATAAGTACTCTATAGTAGATTAAGTTCTCAGTAATTCTGTAGAGAAAACAAATAAATATCAGAATAACAAAAGTTTCCAGAATAAAGATTGCTAACTTCAGTTTGCAGGCTTTTATATGAGGTTGGTGTGGTGGGCACTTAATGTATTGGGTCAGTATGTCCTGTAGAAAGTTATTAAAATCAGAAAGGATTTTTACCATAGGATGCTTTAGGGCCAGTCTTTCTGACTTAAAAATAATGCTTGGGATACAGCACAAGTGAGCGGCCTGAGGCTCACTTCCTTTGTGACACCAGATCTGTCCTGATAGCTGAGCTGGGTTTCATACTTGACCCTCACAAGCAGACATGTTGCATGTGCACATTTCCTGGTCTCCTGATCTGGGGTTTTTACTTGTTTCTCCCCATTTTCTCCCATGCTTTATTTAACAGATTTCGCAATAAAGCCAACATGTTTCCTTTGTGTTTCTGTAAAAATCATTCCATTGGGTCAGTCAGCTTCAGTTTCAATTTGAGGATGGAAAGGACAGAAGACAAGCTGGGCTAGACTGTATTCTGTAATTAAGTTCTTTTATCTTTAACTGCGCTGTCAGACTTCTGTATGAAGAAGAGGTCTTCAAACAACAGCATTAATAGTGATAACAGTTGCTCAGTATTTTCTGTGCCCAGCACGGTTGTAAGCACACTGCATGTCGGCTGCTGAGAACAGCCTGGGGTGTAGATACAGAGAGGTTGAACAGCTGGTTCAGACTGCCAGCATCACGTCACACAGTGGTCACTGGAGCCATGGGTACTGTACCCATTCTCCTGACTCTGTATCTTCACCATGTATAGAAGGCAGATTCACCAGGTAGGAGGCAAAGGGAGCCAACTAAGACAAATCAGTAAAAGAAAATACGTAGGCAGTTTTTCTTTTTTTCTCTTTTTGATTCTGAAAGTGATCATTTTAGAAAAACATGGAGTATACAAAAACACGGTTAAGACAGAAATTAAGTGCTTTCTTTTAGGCCTAGAATCTAAGACGATCTGTTTATATTTTGCTGTATTTCCGTTTGATTCATTTCATGAACTTCTATAAGATACTCTGAGTTCAGGATAAGCTTTTTGCTGTTGGTTTACTTATGCCACATTTATTCCCAAAAGGCTTTTAAGTAAGTTACAGGGGCACATAAAAATATAGCCTAGCATGAAGCAAAAATAAACTGTGCTGTTTTTGTGGAGTGAAGGGAAAATTTCCCTGTAAGTTCCAGATTCTGTTTAACATGGGAAATAGAATAGATAATGACATAGAATAAGTGAATAGACTAGAATGTTGATTTGAAGTTGTTTAACTTGTTCTGAGAAGGTGAGTTAGTAGAATGTGTTGTTTCCTTAATAAGATATAAACATTTATTTTAAAACATTAACACATACTTAATTTTTTTAGGCATATTTTTCATAGAATATGCATTGACCCATGGCTTTTGGATCACCGCACGTGTCCAATGTGTAAACTTGATGTCATCAAAGCCCTGGGATATTGGGTTTGTTACATTTTTGTTTATATTCAATCTCTGCCCCGGTTCTTCCTGAGTTGATTCGATTTCATTACTGACCAGAGGCAAGAGGAACGGATTAAGTGCTCCTTCTAACATGTTTGTGGTTCTCTGAAGAAATTTTCCTCGTGATTAAAAATGCATTTTTAAGACATCCCAAAAAATTAATGAACTGCTACCTTTGCGGTTATAGACTAATACGGCCAGATGCTTCCCCCCAGAGAGTTTGTAATTGCTTAGAGCAATGAGCTTTGGTATGCTGCCCTGCAGAATATATATATGCTCATCAGTGTCATATAAACAAGAATTATAAAGTTTGAAATGAAAGGAGCCTCCTACATTTTCTGGCTCAAGGCACACATGTTACATATGAGGAAACTGAAGCCAACACTCCTTGACACAAGGCCTCAGATTCCTGGCTTTCGAAACCAAATCCTGCTGGGGAAATTGGTCCCGTTTGGAATTTGCTCTGTCAGTTTGTGGTACTCAGGTGGTCATAGGACCTTCCTCAGAAAACAGAGACATGAGGGCAGAGTGAAAGGGGGTGCTTCATCGTAGCCAGCCATGTGCTGAGGGCCTTATGTACATTATTACATGCAGTCCTCAAGGCCGCTCTAAGAGGTAAGTACTATTTCTCTAATTAGGAACTTGAGCTTAGAGAAGCCAAGTAGCTTGCTTAGGTCACACAGCTAGTTACTGGGGAATCAGCTTTCAGACACCAGCTTGCTTAATTCTTGGGTATAAGCTTTTAACCAGTAGTCCCACCCAAAAGGGGAGACATAGGGGGAAAAAAAACAGATTTCTCTAGATTGCTGTATTTTTAATTATTTTTGGAGTCTTCATATAATGTATTGTCTTAAAATATTCTTGATTGTTAAACAGTAAATAATTTTGAAATACTGATCTCTGGAAGAAGTCATTAAGTATCAAATAAACTTCTTGTATTGCTAAACATTTTTGTTTTAGAAAACTTTATAGTGTTTATGGTAGAGCTAGAGACCACAAGGAGGTTTTTCATGCACCTTACAGCCATAATAGTCCTTGAGGTACCCTGTCATCTTCTAGTTTAGTGCACCTTAGAAAGATAGTTGAGAGCCTGCTGTCTTAATTACTACTGTAATTTTATGTGAATTATATTTTTCAGTGTGAGTCCCAGAATGCCCTCACCATAGGTACACAGAAAGGGGGGGACGTTGGTCAGCATTCAAGACCTGTCTTATTGAAAGAAAACTTCACCCGCTTTAATGTCTCGAAATTTTGTCTTTCCTCTAGAATTTCTATAGTTTATAGTTTTTAATAATGATGGCTCTACTTAGCAGGGCATAACATGCTTTCTTAGTGAACTTGAAACTTAGTGAACTGAGCCTGTAGCTCAGACAAGAGAGTGCACTTTCCTAGGATTTTAACCAATACAATATAGGGAGCTTGACAGATGTTTTTCTTGGCAAAGGTTTCCTTTTTCCTCTTTTCCTTCCTGTCTGGCCCCATACTGTCAGTGCAGAGCCCGACACGGGGCTCATCCTCGCAAACCATGAGATCATGACCCGAGCCAAAATCGAGTCAGATGCTCAACCGGGTGAGCCACTCAGGTGCCCCCTAAAAGTTTTTATAAAGATATTTTGCTAAACTTAGCACTGAGACTTTAATCGTTGTGAGTTTTGTTTTGGGAAATATATCTACGTATGTATATTTGTTAAAATGTTAATTTCAGAAAGCTTGAGTATGTCCTCAGAAAGTAATTTTTTTTTGAAGAACAGAAACCTATAGTAAGAGATTAACTTGTCTTGCCCTTAGTTTTTACTTTTTGGATGAATGTGCCGTTTTCTTTAAACCCTGTGGCCTGCATTGAGTTTCGTAGGTATGACACTCTCATAATGGTAATGACTGGTAAGAGAGCTGCTGTGAGTCCTTCACATGGACTTGGGAGGTGGTCCTTTCATTTGCAGTTGTAACCTCCTGGATGGGCCATTTGTCTCTCTTGTTTTCATTCATTCAGCAAGCATGTATCAAAGGAGCAGTCTTTCAGGTGCTAGATCGAAACTTGGGGAGACAAAGACAAGTGAGACGCAGGCCTTCTGCCTGTGGGCTCTTGGGGATTTCACTTTCTGGACTTTGGGGGCCAGGGGACACACCCGTGCACAGTGCAGCAGAGGATGTATGTTTGAAGTGCTGAGGAGCATGGAGGAAGGAGGAATTTACTCCACCAGGTGGAGTGGGGAGATAAGAAGGTGGTATTTTAAGAGGGGAGTCTGAGCCTGGTGTTAAAGAGTTTGTCTGACCGATCACTATATTGCAGATAGGGGTATGACCGTGTGGGCTTTGAGACTGGCAGGTAGTCCAGTTTGTCAGGCACTTCAGTAACTATCTGGGAAAACAGATAAGGGTGGGCTGGGTGGGAGTTTGGACTTTCTAGCAACTCAGTAGGATTCGTGGTTTGCTGTGTCGGGAGTCTCAGTTACCAGTGAGGAGGAGTCTGTGTGCTGTGTTGTTCAGGAGGGCGGTTCTAGAACCCTGTGGAGTGGCAGTGGGAGCAGCGTGCCAGCTGTGCCCTTGACCCCGAGAGCCCAGTGAGGGAGGTGCAACAAACACCATGTTCTCACGTAAAGCCCAGGCTCACAGTAAACCCAAAAGCCACCGCTCATTTACCAGGTGACCTAGTGGTTTCCTCTCTCACAACATGGCCTGACTCTGGTATTAATCAGAAAGGTATCTGGATTAGCCTCCATGTAAGACCGGGCTGTCACTTTCATGGTCCTGTTCTTTAAAGCAGCTCACAGGAGAGTTGAAGGTAGACTGAGAGCCAATAGACACTGTCCTCAGGGAGCCACAACTGATTGTTTTTAAGTGAACTAAATGCAGTCTGAAGCCCTCTGTTTTCAGATACTGTGTTCTTCCCCCAAACCCTGGTGCCTGCGGTAAGACAGTACGACAGTTAGAGGCAGTAATCCGAGCTCATGGCCACAGCCAGGCTGATTCACACCCTCTGTCCAGGAAGCAGGGAAAATGCATCTATGACAAAGCTTCACTTACTGTCAATAAAGAATTTAAAGGTGGCATTGCTTACGTCAAGGTGGGAAATGGTTTTTAAAATAAATACCGTTTAGGTCTTAGCTGCTTATTGAGAAGTAATTAATTTTCTGATGTTGCTAAATAAAGAAGACATTAATATTCTTGCCTGATTCTGTGTATAAAAATATTCCGTATGGATTATGCCTAATCATTAGGAGATGATAGATAAGCTTTGAATGTGTTACCCAGACAAGGTATTTTCTTTTCTTCTCTCAAGGGAGAGGTGGAGGATGTGCAGGAGATGCCCGCTCCAGAATCTACCCCTGGGAGTGTTTTGGCTGCAAATTTGAGTATTACTCTACAAGAGGAGGACAGAAGCGAGGGGAACAATTTACCGTCCTCTTCCACTAGTGAGTCTGCACTGCAGTGTGATGCCGGCTTTAAAGAAGATGCAGGTGAAGACACAGCCTTACTAGGTAAGTGCCTTCCAGGTTATAAAACAATGTTGCTAGCAGTTAGGGAACAAAATGAAAAAATACATAAAATGCAGAAAAACATAAAGGAAAAATGGAAACTGTGATCCCACACCTGGAAATACCATTTTAACATTTTGATAAATAGCTTTCCAGATGTTTTTCTGTGTTTAATCACATATCGTTTATGTGCTGTTAGGTAGCCTGTTTTTCTCTTAATGTGTGCAGCTCTTTTCTGTATCAATAGGTGCATGATTCTGTGTGGCTGTGTAGTATTACAGTTTAGATTCACTGTAATTTCTTTAAACCGCACCCTTTTGGCGACTTTATTTTTAACACTCAGAAATCGCTGTGTAGGGGCACCTGGTGGCTCAGTCAGTTAAGCATCTGACTCTTTTTTTGTTTTGTTTTAATGTTTATTTTTGAGAGAGAGATCCAGCCCCACATCGGTCTCTGCACTGACAGTGCAGAATCTCTCTTGGGAATCTCTCTCTCCCTCTCTCCCTCCCTCCCCCAAGAGCTTGAGTGTTCTCAATCTCTCTCTCTCTCTCTCTCTCTCTCTCTCTCTCTTCCTCAAAATAAATAAATAAACATTGTTTAAAAAGTAAAAAAAAAAAAAGAATTTATTATGCATATACCCTCACCACTTAGATGTCTGATTATTTCTTGTCATTCTGAGAGAGGAGACAGAGTGAATTGCATTTTTTTTAATTACTAATGAGGTGACCTTCTTTTCATATTTGTTGGTCATTTTTATTCTTTCAGGAGTTGCCTGTTTCATCCTTATTTTTCTCTGGAGAAACTAATTTTTTCATGTTGCTTCTAAGAGTTCTTTGATCTTTGTCATATGTATGACATATATTTCTCCCCCAGTTTGTCTATCCTTTGACTGGTTGGTATATTTTGCTAGTAGAAATGTTTAATTTTTCTCTAGTCCCAACATATGTTCATGATTCTGCCTTTGATAGCATACTAACTTGGGAAGGTCTTCCTTATCTCAGGATTATAAATATATTAACCCATATTTTGCTAATATTTGTGGTTTTGTATTTTACATTTACATTTTTAATCCACATAGCTTAACGGAAGGTTTAACCTATTTTTCCCCAAAATGTTTAACCAGTTGTCCCAATATTTAGTGAATTACAATCATTTTAGTGAATAATAATTATATATGTTTTGATATTGGCAAGGCAAATTCTTTCACCTTTATTCATTTAAAAACATTTCTGGACTATTCTGCATTTTTCTAAAAAATTAAAACTACTCTGCCGAGTGAAAATTTTTATTATAATCGAACTTATTTTAACTGGGAAGAATTGGTGCTTCCAATTTTGAATTTTTCCATACGGGAAGAGGAAACATATCTTCCCAAATCAGTAAAACTCAAACTGAATCAGTTTTATGTTTGGCTATGAAGCAAAAATAAACAAATACTAGAACTTAGGTTTTAAACCAGTAGCCAAGGAAGAAGAGCACACTGTGGAAGAGAAGGAAAAACCCATTTCCGAGCATTGGAATGCAGAAAGGACATTCTCCCAGGCGGCTCCCTGGTTGCCTGCTGGGATGGAACCACCTTTAGAATCCATCCCGTCCGGTTGAGCCCAAGTGCATGCCAGTGTCATTTTTGCCATTGCCTTCAGTCTCCAGAAAAAAAACTAACTTTCCTTTCTCTAGTACTTGACCACCCTTGAGATAGTTAAAGGCCGATAAAGACTCACCCTAAGCGTCCCCCACGTTTTCCTGCACTCTTGTTATCTGCCGTGCATTGGTCTGTCAGCATCTCCTCTCCCCTCTTAGAAGTAGGATATTATTATCATTTGAAATAGTGCATAGTGTAGACTACAAGTGCAAGTATACAACAAAAACAAGGAAAGATCAAATCCAAATGCAAGTTAATTAGGAAAATGCAAATTGAAATAGCAGTGAGATATCACTTTCCAGTGTTCAAATGAGAAAAAAATTCAAAAGACAGCTAACATTTATTGCTGGCTGAGATGCAAGAAATGGGCATTTCCATACATTGTGCTATAAATGTAAATTGTTATGGCCTTTTTAAAAAAAATTTTTTTTAAACATTTATTCATTTTTGAGAGACAGAGCATGAGCGGGGAAGGGGCAGAGAGAGGGAGACACAGAATCTGAAGCAGGCTCCAGGCTCTGAGCTGTCAGCACAGAGCCCAACGTGGGGCTTGAACTCACGAACTGCGAGATTATGACCTGAGCCGAAGTCGGACACTCAACGGACTGAGCCACCCAGGCGCCCCCTGGCCTTTTTGAATAGCCATGTAACAACATCTATTAAATTAAAAATACATAGTCTTTGAAGCTGATATTTCATCCTTGGAAATGTATTCTATACAAATAAAATCACCCCTACACACACACACACACACCCACAAAGAAATAGTGCATAAAAATAAAAGTGGAAAAAGAAGCTAGGTTATAAAACAACAGGATGTTAGATACATTCTGAAGAAGCTGGGCCCACTCCCCACACTTGCCTTTTGTGTGTGTTTGCTTTCTTCTTTTTTGTTTTTTGTTTTTGTCCTTTTTTATTTTTAATTTCCAAGTATTTCTTCACGAGTAAATTGACAGGTAAATTTAAATGTTCATATTCTTTCCACCTTATCATTGTACCAATATAATTTGAGAAATATTAAATTGGAGAAATCTATTCTTTTTTTAAAAAAAAGTTTAGAGAGAGAGAGGACATGCATGCACACAGGGAAGGGGCAGAGAAAAAGGGAGAGAGAGAGAAAGAGAGAATCCGAAGCAGAGCCCGACACAGGACTCAAACTCCTGAACCATGAGATCATGACCTGGGCCAAGAGTTGGACGCTTAAGCGACTGAGCCACCCAGGTACTCCCAAGAAATCAGTTCTTTTAGGCAGACACTAGTACTTCCAGAATAAAATGTGGCTTCACTTAAAGTTGAGAAAACATTTACTAGGCTCTTCGGAGCAACTAGAAATAAAATGTGGAACTTACTAATGATAGACTACTCGTTAGAGACTGTGTTTCCCTGGTGAATACTCCTTCTGTTGTCCAGTTGACCTTCTTGGCTCTGACTGTAGGTGAGTTGAAGTATTTGATTCTGTATTTAAGGAAGTACTCTATTCCTGTAAGAAACCTTCTGACTTTGAACCACCAGTTCCTTTTCCAAGGTAGTTTAATGTCTCTGTGCCCATGTTTCATCATCTGTAAAATGAGCATAATAACATCCTAATGCTTACCTCACAGAGTCACATATATAACACAGGAAATGCTCTCTGTTGTTTTTGTGGGCAGTGACACCACCATCATCATCATCAGATGTCGTCATAGCTGTCTGGTTTACTTTTGAAAACATACACTAGTTCACCAACTAAAAGACTGCATCCTTTTTTTAATAGCACCATGTTTGTTAAAGTAACATTGGTTAAGCTAATGTGAGAAAACTTCTCACACTCTGTGTGAGGAAGATGTTTGTATATTTTTTTTGCTCTCTGGAATGAGTTGCCAATTTTACATGTAGGTTTTATGTACATTTTTTTGTAATTTGTTGCTTGAATTATAGTCTCCAAATGAGTCACAGTGCTTCTGTAATTGAAGTTTAGAATATGCTAAGTGGCTGACATTGGCTTTTGTTGCTTCATTGTAGAAATGGGCAGGAGCGACCTTGAACATGGAAGGCCCGTCTCCTAGCACACATCCTGGTGACCGCGTCATGGACAGAGCATTGACTTCAATTAAAGGACTTTTTTTTTTTTTTTTTGACTTCAGCACATAGTTTGTATATTTGAAAATAATGTACATTCTTTTACCTTTCAGGTTCTGATTTGATACACAAAGGGCTAAGATATTTTATTCTTAAAGAGATGTTTTGATTAGTCTTAATATATTTATCTACTAAAATATATCATTTATGATAAACAGTATGTTGTCTTGGACTAGTACAGAGGAGACCACTACGAAGGCCCTCTAAAGGGGGTGGCAGGGGGAGGTTTTTCTGAATACTACTAGACTAGCTACCACGGTACTGTACAAATGGGATTTTGTTTCTCAAGGATGGCTTTAGACTGAGCAACTGAATTTAGACTAGTGGAAGTGGAATTGTATAATTCACTTCAGTTATTGATCACGAGTTTTCCTTGGAGGAAAGGCTTTTCTAGAGCATTAAACTTATGAGATCTGAGAAATCTACAGCTTTCTCAAACCTCCGTGTTATTATATAGACTTTGAAACCTACGAACACCTTTTCATTGTTCTCTCTTTGGAATTATAGGAAAAGCGTTAGGTGACTTTAGGATTTGCATTTTCCCTTTTTAATCCCTAATTGCTTGTGATACCTTAAAGGAGAGGGAAATTTGTCCATTTTTTCTACAAATGAAAAGCTAAGATCCTTCATCACACATGAGCAGTAAGTTCTTCATTGCCTTAAGGAAATCAAGCAGGCAGAGTTTTTTGTAAATGATGACTGTATTAGTTCCAACTACAATTTAATCTTTACAATTAAAAGGATGGAGAACTTTGTTTCTGTTACAAAGTAAGCAGTTTACTTGATTGATTTAAAGATCATGATCTCGTGTAATCATCTATCCTTTTTATTCTTGGCTGTTCTCACTTGTAGGTTGAAAGCGGCAGGTGAATGTAAAGCTTTTGGAGACTGCACTCTTAAATTTTATAAAATTATTAAGTAAAAACGCACACTTTCTGCTCTCCTCTCCCTTCTTGGAGGTGGAAGTTGAGGAGGGTGAGGGAGAGTTATTTTTTTAAAACTTGAAACTGTTGTCCTTTGTTGCTTCTAAGCTAGTTGTGTGTATCTTTATTTTGTGAGTAAAAATAAAGTTCTGTTTGGAGTTTTAAAAAATGTAAGGAATTCATTCTTAACAGCTGCATCTAAGTTTTGTATGGCTCTGTTTTCTTTTTTTTCCTTCAAACTATTTGTTGCCCTTGGATTTTAGCCACTCATAGTGAAACATTTGGTGAGTAAACAGTTTTGCTGGTGTAAATTCTGTGGCCAGATTCAACTTGAGGAGCTACTGAAGGAGAAAAGTTGACTGACTTTGAGCGCTCATTGACAGCCTCAAAGTAGGTTTCCTTAATAGCCATTATCTTTGTGGTTCATTGCAAATAGGAAAGTATGTCCTTGATTCTGTACCAAGTAGGTTTTTTGCTGTTTGTATTTTAAGATACATACTTGGGAGACATGCTTTAATTAATAATTCTTTCCAGTATCCAATGAAGCAGACTTTTAAAAAGAATATCATGACAGATCAAGCTAAATTGTTTGATAATTACAGAAGTATGATTTCTTCATTAGCAGCTATCAGATACAGCTTTCCATAATTCAAACGTTTGAACACTAAACTGCAAATTCAAGAGATGGGAAGAACTGTAGTGGTCTGGTCTCATCTGCAGAAACATGTCTTTAAAAATAATTTTTTTGTTTATTTTTGAGAGAGGCAGAGCATGAATGGTGGAGGGGCAGAGAGAGGGAGACACAGAATCCGAAGCAGGTTCAAGGCTCTCTGAGCTATCAGCAGCTCAAACCCACAGAGCAGTGAGATTCTGACCTGAGCCAAAGTCGCTTAACCGACTGAGCCACTCAGGCACCCCTGGAAACATGTCTTTAATAGCAGAGAAAGGAATTACCAAGAAAAAATAGAGAACAGCACTTTGAAAGCTTCCTTTGATAGGCTTTTTTTTTAGATATAAATATGATAGAAAAGGGTCAAATATTAGCAGAATGTTTGCTGAGACATGAAATTGATAAAATGCTACTCGGAATATGGGAATGTAATGAAGAAAGGGTAAACCAGAGAGATTTGGTTTAAGGTTAGTCATATTTATGGCAGTAATCATGTTCCCACTAACAATTGTCATAAAAGCCATTTGTTCACAATTACTGTAGAAACAGTTTTTTTTTTTTTTTTAACTTTGAAAGTCCCAGGCAGCATGTGAAAGAAGCAGTTTGACCATGAACGTGAAGCACTGTTGTCAGCCGCCTGCCCAGGTGCTACTTCTGGGTTTCCCGCTAGAACACCACAAAGGGCAGGAGGAGATGTGCAAAAACAGGGCGCCTTGGACAGGTAAACTTCCTCACATGCTGAAGTCTGGGCGATCTTGAATATAAAAAGCCTCTCCTGAGAGCTTGTCTCCTGCAGTCACTGAGGAGTGATGACAATAAAAGGCCGAATTGCAGTGTGCCCATCAGCAGTTTGCTCTCTGTGGGGCACACGATGACAAAATCTCCAGAAGCGAATCACTGGTCTGACCTCAGTAACCTCAGGATTGAAGCTTTGCACTTGGGCAGGCTTTCTCAGAGGGGTCTGCTCTTCCCAAAGAGAGCTGATATTTTTAGAAGAAAAAATAGTGAATTGAAGGCATTGGATCTTAAATTGAGTAGTAAATACCTGTCTACATACTTTGCAGTCTACTTGCTGCATCAGGGACTGCTAGAATCAGAAACAGAAATAGGCCTTCAAGAACAGGTGTGTTCCCACTGGGATGAAATACCCAGTGTAACCAAATTCCCCAAGAGGATAGCTTAATTGACAAGTTTCTTCTTTTGAGCACATTAAAGTTTATTTGCTCAGTGAAGGCTGAGCTTAAATCAGTATGTGTATGTTATTAACGAGAACCTGAGGTAATTACATGTTTGGTCAAAAGCAGTCTCTTTGAGCTCAGCGTAACCCAATTTGTGATTTACAAAGCACAGGATGCTGGCCTGAACCAAAGTGAGTCTTATATATAACATACGCTGTGCTTCTGTGATGCAGCAACCAATTAGAAAAGCCACCTACCCCTTTCCCAGTTAATTTCACTTTTGAAGTTTTAAAAACATTTCATTTTAAAAGATACTAACGTAATTCTTATAAAAGTGAAATTTCTACAGTGTAATCAGCCATTTAGCTAGATTTGCCTTTATTCTAACAGCAAAGTAGAAGTTGTAAATTGAAAAAGGTATATGGATCACATTAATTCAGTCCATTTTTTTGAAGAGGTGTAAGCTTGTATATTATGGGCTAATGAGAAACCTGAGAACACCAGCACTTTCGTGGGGCTTGGCTGCATAGGTATTGGGTCCCAGGACTGTGTTTTTGGAAGCATTTTAGGGATGGATTTCCTGATCAGAACAGTAGTGATTGCATAAAAACGACAGACCAGATATAAAGTGAAACCAACAAAATGGTCTTAGTACCTAGGTAGAGTGTGCAAGAATTTTAAAGAATACGTAAAAATATGCGTTAGTTTTCCAGATATCCTTAAAATGCTAAAGTGCTACCCTTCAAAATATTTAAAATAAGCGCGTGAGCCATCGCTTTCCATGAGAATCATTACAAGATAAAGTAGTGGTACACACCACTTAAAATTGTGGGAAAGTGTGTACTCTGTAAGAAAGGTGAGTGATAACTGTTTCTTTAAAGTTGTTTAAATGTATAAACACTGCTAAAATTAAAGTAGTTGTATCTTGGGATCTGATTAATTTTGAAGCATTTTTTCTTTCTACCCTATGGTGTAACTTAGTGCTGTCTTTTTACAGGTGATTTGAAGATACTACAACTAGAAACCGGAACTAGAAAACCCAGAGAATTCAAGATATGTTATTTTTAACATGGCAGTCAATTGAACTACACTTAAAAGTTGATTATAGTTACTGAATCCCAGGACTATAGTTGATTTCAGGTAAACTTTCTTCTACTTTTAAACATGTTTAATGAAGAACCTCTTGCTGGTGTTTAAATTTTTTTAATATTTATTCATTTTTGAGAGAGAGTGAACAGGGGAGAAGCAGAGAGAGAGGGAGAGTCAGAAGCAGGCTCCAGGCTCTGAGCTGTCAGCACAGAGCCCAGCTGGTGTTAAATGTGAACCTGACTCACTTTTGGGGGAGGGGAGGGGGGTAAAATGTTCCCTAAATATAACTACTGTTTTTTGTTAACTATTTAGATTTGGAAATCTTTCCTCTTTCAAGTAAACACCAATAGTGTGATCTTGGAATTTTTAGCAATAGTCTATTTGCAGAGTCCAGAATTTGTAAATTCACCAACTGAATTTATCTGTAACCCTCACATCAGGATGGGCAGTGCTTTTTGCAAGTCCTTTGTGGACACGTACAGTGCAGTGAAAATTTTGAGGCATGTGACACACTTTTTCCAATTGAGGTTTAGTAAGAGGACACTCTGCCTTCTTGTTTCAGCTCTCAAAGTGTCAACAGTGTATCCTTCTCCACTATGTATTTAGCGTCTTTTCCAAAATTTTGTACCTTGGTGATTTTACAGTTTAAAATGGCCCCCAAGCATAGTGTTGTCTCCTGTCCTCAGCACATGAAAGCTGATGTGCCTTATAGAGCAAGTACATGTTAGGTAACCTTTGTTCAGGCATGAGTTAATAGTGCTGTTGGCCAGCGTCGTTCAACGTTATCAGAGAATCAGTAGGTCCTGGAGTCCTTCCAACAGTCGTCCAAACTTTGCCATTCCCAGAAGTATCTCAATAATACTTTTGGAAGTACTTTTGGAAGTAATTCCCAAACCTAATAACGTAAAACAGTGATGCCCACTTATAGGTATGGAAATCAAGGCTGTTACTATCATTTTGGATGTCTTAAAGGCATTCCTCTAGTACACTGGCTTGGGTTCTTAATTCCTTTAAGCAAATACATTTATAAATACCTTACTTTCATAAGATTACATAAGAGATAAAATTTCTTATAAATCTAGGAGTACTGTTTTTTTGCTGGTATTATAAGGTTGAAACTCCTCTTTAAACCAGTAGGCTCGGTTTCCTTTAACTTTCGCTGAGGGTTAAATTGGAAGGTGAATTCCTGTTGAATAGATTACTTCCCTATAAAGAGCAGGCTTTGGAAGTACCTCAGTAAATGAGGAATTTTCATGCTTTCTTCAAGTAAAAAAAACACATAATACAGTTCATAAAAAACTTTAATGTAAGGCACTGTTGTCCAAAGTTAAATGAGGGATAACAGCCCACACGACGCCAGCCACCTTGTCCTCCTACGTCTCAAACAGGTCATCTGCCCTAGCACAGGCAGCAGGGTACAGACTGTACATGACAGTTCCTCAGTGGTGATGTTATCTCCCAAAACATGGACTAATATTTTTCCTTTAAACAAGAAAATAACTATCTTAGACTAAGAACTGAAGAACTAATGAACAGCTCAAGAGGAAAAAAACAGAACACTACACCAGCTATTATAGTCTCAAAAAAGGTTTCTAAGAGTTTCCATGTTTCTAAGAGGTCCAAGGAATGCATGTATTCTGTTGTCTATTAAGTCCCCATGACAAGAAAGGATAAAGCTAGAAGCATTTCCTTGGTTCAAACTGTGCTTCAGGAGGCGGTAAGGGCTATACACATAAATGGGTTCAAGGACCAAACTTAACTGATTTCACCTCAAGGGCAGTATGACAAATTCTTAAGAATGTCTTCATTTACTCTCATTAAATACTAAAATATCAGAACCTTAAGAAAACTGGGATTCTTGATTTATCAGTAGCCTGTAAGTTGTGTTTTAAACAAAAACAGGCACCTTGGTTCTACAGTGCTAAAGACCGCATCTACTTTTTTGCAGGAACTTTTTTTGGATAACTGCTAATCCTAATCATCAGCAAAGACACCAAAATAGACACATTTTTCTAAGTTCTTACCAAAAATCCATTTCAAGGAAAAAGTCATCCAGGAAGGGAAAATTTTGCTTTAAGTAGATAAAGTAGTGTTTATATGCATTAGGCCAAGCAATCCACTCAGGGTTCTAACAGTTTAAAAATTAAGTCACAATATAGCTGAATAATGAATATGGTGGTTCTGATGAGGTATTATTTTGACATTTTGGTCTCGGAAGGTGTTTCTCCAGTGTCCAAGGTCTTCAACAATCGGAAAAGGCCAGCGGCTTCTCGTATCCTGCTGAATTCAATACAGAATGCCTGCACTTCTATAAACAAGTCCTGCACGTTAATTATTTTGTTACGGATCAAGGACTGGAGAAAGACACACACAAGACGCACCAAACGATTCTGAAAAAGAGAAAGCAAATTTAGTGTACCCGTTTTCTTGGCAGGTATTTATAAAATTTACAAAAATCTCTGCTACTTACCTGCATATATTTATCCTTAATTTGTTCACAAGTAGAGATGCAATTTGATATGTAAAGGTGAATAAATTCAGGAGGTAGATCAACAGCTGTAGTGAGTCTGTTTCAGAAAGTTAAAAAGTTAGGGCTGTTACAAAACACTGTTACCCATAAAATATAAAATTCCTCTTTGGTCATTTAGTCAAAATTTCTGATAGATGATCAGTTACCTACTTTTAAACATACTTATGCAAATAAGCCTGAGTCACCCACTTTGTTAGTCAATGGCACTTCATTTTTTAAGTCTATACTTAGCATTACATTACACATGAAAATTACTCATAATTTTGAACACCACATTTCTGTGTTCTTGGTTGAATCCTAATTTGTAGTTAATGGTCTTCAAGCTCTAGTAAGTAACGTTAATAACTAAACCTCAATTACATGTAAGTGCTGTGCAAGGTGGTAGGTCCAAGAAGGTATAATTTTTAATAAGTATAATTAAGGGCTAAAATGAGGGGTTTGCAAAAAGCACTGTAAATGAAAAAACAGGAAAAGCCTTAAAAGGTCAAGTGGCCTAAAACTGAAACCTTGAAGTATTTCTTATAACCTAGCAAGTGATGTGAGAAAAAGCTGGGATCTGGGATTAGTGTGGCACATTCAGGAACATGGTGGTAGAGATCCGGATGGAATGTGACAGAAGGCATTGGTGGCACATTAGTGTCTCCACGAGGAAAGCTGGTATTTTCTGAAAGATTCTGTGGAATATTTTAAGGAAAACAAAAAGATGGGAATTCCATGTTCAAATAAAGGTATGCTATGCTAGCTATACAGTATGAATTTCCAAAAGGAATTCTAAACTTATTTGACTACAGAACCTTTCCCCATAAAGCACCAAGGAACCAGTGCTCTGAGAAAAGTGCTGTGGTCACTTGAGGTTGGGGGGGAGAGGGGGAGGAGGGCGGGGGGGCACAAGGAACAGACCTCATCCTTGAAATTATTCTCTAGAAAGAATACTACTGATAAAAAGATGTGGTTATTCTTGGACTAAATACCAAATAGCTGGTGAAAACAGTGCTACAAGAACATAGTGAAGGGGAAAAAGCTGGCACTGAGAGGGCAGTCAGTCCAAGGATGGGAGCAGAAGCAGCCCCAGAAGGAAGTGAGTCTGCACTGGAGGGAAAAGCCTGAACAGGAGAATGCAGACACACAGTAGTGTATTTTCAACAAACAGCTGACCAGTTTTGCCAATGACAGAAAATAAAGTTGAAAGCCTCATGCCTGCCTCCTCTCTCTCCCACCCCAGAAAGAACACTCCTGTACACATACTTGTGATTACTTAGTTCTTACTGGCTGATAAGCTTAAAAGGGCAGCCTTCAGTACAATTTCAAGAAGGTTTAAAAAAAAAAAAAAAACACCTAAAAATTTGTTGCTAGTTTTTGCCTTCTGGCCATTTAATCAGAATCTAGATTCACACCGCCCCCGCCACCCACCCACACCCGATCAAGTATAAAAACTTACCGATTTACAACTTCCATTGAATGCAAAGACATGTCCATGTTGACCAGAACTGAAAAATACTCTGTGATCTGGCTTGACTGCATTAACTTCAGCAGCATTTCTATAGCAACTAGAGGGTTGTTTTCCACTAAGTCTGGAAGTTTGGCTGGTGTGAGGCCAATATGATAAACGAGTTTGGGGTCTTTTTCCAATTCACCCAGGAGCTAAATACAACCAAAATTTTAAAAAGAGAGAGGTTCTTAAGTCAAATATTCTCTTTCCTGCCTACAAAACCAAACTATAAAATAATCTACATTGAACCAACTTGGTAAATTTCTTCCCTGAAACCCATCATAATCTTGTATTAAGTTTTAAATTTACATTTAAGCTGTGAAGATATTAAAATGCAGACACCTTCAAGACTAAAAATGCTAGTGATCCCTTTCCAGGGCATTAAACCAGCCTTAGTATGGTCTGGTTGGATAGAATGCTGTGTGGACTGTAACAGTATCCTCCTTAACAGCTTTGTAGGCTTTTCCTATCCTCTGTTATAACCAAAAATTATCTTAGTTGCCAACCAGTTCTCCAGAAAAGCACAGACCACAAAGAACTGAGAACAGGGGAAAGAGTGCAGCCCAGGCAGAGAGCAGACACTCAAGGAGAGAAGCATGACGGGAGGAGATCGCTGCCCTGTTGTGGTGCCTCACGGCAGGACCGTACAGTTCAGGCCCTACTCACGTGATGCAATCTAAATAAATACCTTCAAAAGCAGTTCTGCCAAATAAGTGGTTTTTCTTACAAATCCTCTATGTTCATTCCCCTACCTGCCTGCATATACCACAGTGGACTGTGTTTTAGGATGGCCTAGCAAACAAAGTGAACTTACGAACAGCTGTTATTTGACTCTGAAAGTAACATTTTCAGTGGTAAACTGGATTGGAAGTGTCAGTATGTCCTCACAAGTTCCACTGTTTAAGTTTCCAAAGCTGGGTAAAATTCACCAAACAGAAACCACCCACCAGGTATCCTTGCCTTTCCCCGCCCAGGGGAGTCTTACACAAAGAATAGCAGGGGCTATTCTAAATCTCAAATCCACCACTAACCAGCTGTGTGACAGTGGCTAGCTTAACCCCCCTAGGTCTCATTTTCTTCCTCCATAAGATGTTAATCTCACTTACCCTCAGTAGTTACTGTCCAGCAAATGTAACAACATACGCAAAATGCCAAAAATGTGAGATCCATCCTACCCCTCCTCTCCCATAGTCAAAATGGCCCCAAATAAGTGTTGATACATGTTGAGTCATCAGTCTTTTTCCACCAGAGTAAAATGACCAGAGTGGGAGGGGCAGAACAAAGCTCCAGAGATCCAAGACTTCTTGGATCCAAAACATTCTTATTGCTGGCTCCTATCGGCAGGATCATTTTATTTGGTCATTTTTCATGTGAAGGATTAAAATAAAACACCTACAAATAAAGACATACCTGTGTTTGTTGAGGAGAAGATAAGGGGCTTTTGAAGGCTTTGGCCATTATTCGCTTGATCTCCACACCAGTGCTATTCTTGACACACATTGATTTGTCCCATTGAATCGCATGGTCAGGCTCTGTTGGATTCAGCCAAGCCAGCTCATCCTCACAAATGTGGAGTGGAGGTGGTGGACGAATAAACTCTGGCCGGAAATGGCCTGTAACGAGAGTAGGAATGTTTGCTTCGATCAGGAAGCTACCATCTATGCACATCTGTATAAAGATAACATGATAAAACTTGCAGACTTCAAAATCCAAAGCAGAGATGATATAGAAAGTCAGGGTTTTATTCAGAATGCCAACAAAATGAAACACTGATATAACATTATTATTCCAGAGCCCAAATCTACTTTTCAGGAGAGATGAAGGCATTACCATGATCTGATGATTTTTAATTCAAGCATGATCACCACTGAGAAGCAAAAGGATACAACTTCACATACTGGTGAGAGTTCTGATGGGAAAAATGAAATGCTACTTGATCTCACTCTTCCTATTCTTAGTGACCGGTATTTTTTTTTTTTAAGTAGGCTTCACACCCAGTGCAGAGCCCATCGTGGGGCTTGAACTCACAACCCTGAGATCGAGTCCTGAGCTGAGATCAACAGTCAGACACTTACCTGACTGAGCCACCCAGGTGCCCCATTAATTACTATTATTTTATTCAGTAGTAGTGAATAATTACTATTATTTTATTCAGCACTACTATTTGTGGTTTTTTCTTTGCATCTTCTAATGTTGAGGTGGCAAATTATGTGTAGATAAAATGGCAGGGAACAAAAAAGTACAGTTGGCTTGACATTCCCAAATGAATCCAGAGACTTTCATAAACCCCTGAATTCACAAATCCCATATTCATTTTCATAGAACAGTAAAACAACAATAGGAAAATGCAGTGACTCTACCTCAATTGTTGTATGAAATAAGACTGAACCCTAAGTTATAAGCCCAAGAAAATACATGCTGGCTGGGATTTTTGCTGAACAAATTTCATAACTCACTCTGGTTTCCACACAGGGCCTCAGATGGCTTATTCTGACCATGGGTCCTAGCCCCTGCCAAATTTGAGAATGGTTTGTTGAAAAGGTTTTCTGGCTAAGAATCACCAGTTTATCTTCTACTCTCTCTTCACTTACATCCAGCGTTTTACATCTAGTAGGACTAGCATCTCAATCTCTTTTCAGACCACTTATAAAAAGAAAAAACTTTTAACACCTCAGGAGAAGCACTACTTATATGATAATGAAAACATTCCCAAGAAGTACGTACGTTTAGCCAAACTCCATATCTGATTTGCTTTTCACATACTTTTCTGGTGGCTTACGCAACACACAGTAAGCAAATATTAAATGAAAACCAGTATGTGCCATGGGGCTGTCAGGCACACTTGTGCTCAGCTTAGACTTCAAATATTAGACCCATTTATGTCAAAGATCTAATAATGGCATTAAAGTCATGTAAGTTTTAAACTGATGGTGACACTATAATTTGGAGAACATTTTCTTATCCCTAAGGATAAAGCATGCCTTCATCACTAAAACCACATAGAAGCCTGAATACAAAAGTTAATAAATTACAGAAGACTCATTTCAGTAAAATCAGAATTTGTATCTTCAGGAATGCTGATAAAAAAACTTGAAATGTAATTTTATTAAAGAACACAGACCATCACTACTATGTTCTACAAGACACTATAACTGGGAAGTGTCTCACTGAATTCAAGTTTAAGCAGCAACAAAGGTAACACCATGTTTTAGAAAACCAAAAGTCTCAGGATGCTGGTAAAATAAAACCAAGTACAAAAAAGTAATATACCTACTTTCAATAGGTGGCTTTGGTCCACTGACTAAAGCTTCTGTGATTTGAGAGGCAACTGAGCTGTCAAATCCAGAATTAGAAGAATCTGGGTCTGGGTCACTGAGAATACTAGGGAAGCTAGCCTTACTCTGGGTTGGCAATTCAGACTGGCGTTCTGAAAAAGGATAAAATAAGAGACATTTTTAAATTGAGGGCAACACAAGGAAAGTGAAAAAACTAACTGGGAAAAGCTGTCTGCAACATATGAACAAAGGGCTAGATTCAGAATATAGACACATCCCCCCTCCCCCACCAATACAAATCAGCCAGGAGCTACAAAACCCACCAATAAGCCAGCAGCAGCTGCAACCACACTCTCAGCCAGTTGTACTGGGGGGGGGGGGCAGCCACACCTGCCAGAGCATCCCCATCTGCTGCAGACCAGTCACAACAGAAGGGTACA
This sequence comes from Acinonyx jubatus, assembly GCF_027475565.1. NCBI lineage: Eukaryota > Metazoa > Chordata > Mammalia > Carnivora > Felidae > Acinonyx > Acinonyx jubatus. The sequence continues at coordinate 57,616,000 of NC_069388.1, forward strand.
TACAGCCCATACAAGGGATATCCATAGTGCCGGACTGTTGATCATGGGGTATTAAACTAATGGGCTCCACAGGACATTTTCTATATAAGGCCACTACTTTCAAGTCCAAGAGATGTAAGTGACATACCTAATATATAGAAACACAGAGTCAGACAAAATGAGACAGAAGAATATGTTCTGAACCTCAGAAAAGAACTAAAGGAAACATAAGCAATCCACCTGATGAAGAGTTCAGGTAATGGTCATAGAGATGCTCACACTGGACTGGGGAGAAAAGTGAATAAGCTCAGAACTGAGCTGAAGAATACAATAACTGAAATGAAAACTAGAGAATAAATAGCAGATGCAAAAGAAAGGATCAGCGATCTGCAAGACAGGGTAATGGAACACACCAAGCACAACAGCAAAAAGAAAAAAAAAATTAATGAGGATAGGTTAAAGGATTTCTATGACAACATCAGGTATTATAAGGGGTCCCAGAAGAAGAGAAAAAGGGGCAGAAAACTTATTTGAAGAAGTCATTGTTGAAAACCTCCCTAACGTGGGGAAGGAAAGAGCCAGCCAAGTCTAAGATGCTCGGGGAACCCTACACAAGATGAGCCCAAGAAGGTGCATATCAAGACACATAATTAAAATGTCAAAAATTAAAAGATAAAAGAGAATCTTAAAAGCAGCAAGAGAAAAGCACATAGTTACAAGGAAAACCTCAAAAGGCTATCAGATGTTCTTTCAGCAGGAACTGCAGGCCAGAAGGGAGTGGCATGATATTCAAAGTGCTGGTAAAAACCCTACAATCAAGAGTACTTAACCCCAGCAACGCTAGAACTCAAAATTGAATGACAGATAGTTTCCCAGACAGACAAAAGTTAAAGTTCATCACCACTAAACTAGCCTTACAACAACTGTTAAAGGGACTTCTATAAGTGAAACAGAAAAAGCCATAATTAGAATAAAATTATGAAAAGAAAAAAATGCACTGGTAAAAGCAAATGCATACTAAAGGTAGTAGATCACTTATAAAGCTAGTATGAAGGTTAAAAGACAGAAGTAGTAAATTAATTATATCTATAATAATTAGATAAGGGGCACAAAATAACTTAACCAACCATCAGTTTACTTTAGACTGGTATATACAAAGAATATTATATATAAAACTCATAGTAACCACCAACCAAAAACCTGTAACAGATACATAAAAAACAGGAATCCAAACATAATACTAAACAAAGGGATCAAATCACAAGGGAAGAGAGCAAGAGAAGAACAGAGAACTATAAAAACAACCAGAAAACTAACAAAATGGCAAAACATACATATCAATGAATACTTACTTTAAGTGAACTAAATGCACATTTACTTTTAAGTCAAAAGACAGTGACTGAATGGATTAAAAAACAAGACCCATTTATATACTTCCTACAAGAGACATGTCCGATGTCAAACATCAGATCCAAAGACACAGACTGAAAGTGAAGGTATAGAAAAGAAAATATTCCATGCAAATGGATGGGGGGGGGGGGGGGCGGGGAGGAATACTTATACAGGACGAAGTAGACTTTCACAAATTTTTTTTAATGTTTGTTTATTTTTGAGAGACAGAGCACAAGTGTGGTGGGGGGCAAAGAGAGAGGGAGACACAAAATCTGAAGCAGGCTCCAAGGCCCTGAGCTGTCAAGCACAGAGCCCATTGCAGGGCTTGGGCTCAAACTCAAGGACCACGAGATTGTGACCTGAGCTGAAGTCAGAGGCTTAGCTGACTAAGCCACCCTGGTGCCCCAGGACAAACTAGACTAAAACAAAGACTGTACCAAGAGACAGAGAAGGGCATTATATAATCATAAAAGGGACAACCGAACAAGAAGATACAACAATTGTGCATATTTATGCACCCAACATAGGAGCACCCAAATATATAAAGCAAATACTAACATGAAGAAATTGACAGTAATACATAATAGTAGGGAACTTTAACACCCTACTCACATCAGTGGACAGATCCTCTAAACAAAAAATCAATAAGGAAATAGTGGCTTTGAATGACACACTGGAACAGATGGATTTAATGGATATATCTGGAACATTCCATCCTAAAAGAGCAGAATACACATTCAAGTGCACATGGAACGTTCTCCAGAACAGATCATATATTAGCCCATAAAACAAGTCTCAACAGATTCAGAAGGATCAAGTCATACCATGCATCTTTTCTGAACACAATACTACAAAACTAGAAATCAACCACAAGAAAAAAACTGGAAAGACCACAAATACATGGAGGTTAAATAACATGCTATTAAACAATGAATGGGCCAACCAGGAAATAAAGAAGCACATGGAAACAAATGAAAATGAAAACACAAGTTCAAAACTTTTGGGATGCAGCAAAAGCAGCTCCAAAAGGGAAGTTTATAGTAGTACAGGTCCACCTCAAGAAGAAAAATCTCAAACAACCGAACTTTACACCTTTAGGAGCCAGAAAAAGAAGAGCAAAACCTAAAAGCAGAAGGAAGGAAATAATAAAGATTACAACAAAAATAAATGATCAAGTGGAATTTATTCCTGGGTTGCAAGGACGGTTGAATATTCACAAATCAACCAGTGTGATACACATTAACAAAATGAAGGATAAAACTGATATGGTTATCTCAATAGATGCAGAAAAAACATTTGACAATATTCAACATCCATTCATGATTAAAAACTCTTACTAAAATGGGTATACAGGGAACAAATCTCAGCATAATAAAGGCCATATATGACAAACCCACAGCTAACACCACACTCACTGGTGAAAAGATGAAAGCTTCTCCCTAAGGTCAGGAACAAGACAGGCATTTCCACTCTCACCACTTTTATTCAACACAGTACTGGAAGTCCTATCCACAGCAGTCAGACAAAAAAATAGTCTGGTAAGAAAGAAGTAAAACTTTCACTATTTGCAGATAACATGATACTAACCTACAGAAAAACTGAAAAAACCCACCAAAAAACTGCTGCAACTGATAAACTCACTAAAATCACAGGATACAAAATCAACGTGCAGAAAATCTGTTGCATTCTAATTTTTTTTTTTTAACATTTATTCATTTCTGAGAGAGCACAAGGCAGGGAGAAGCAGAGAGAGAAGGAGACACAGAATCCGAAGCAGGCGCCAGGCTCCAAGCTGTCAGCACAGAGCCCGACGCAGATGTCAAACTCACGCACCGCGAGATCATGACCTGAGCCGAAGTCAGACGCCCAACCGAGGCACTCAGGTGCCCCTTCATTTCTATACATTAGTAACAAAGTAGTAGAAAGAGAAATCAAGAAAACGATCCCATTTACAACTGCACCAAAAACAGTAAGATAACTAGGAATAAATCTAACCAAAGAGGTAAAGACCTGCACTCTGAAAACTATAAAGCACTAATGAAAGAAAGTGAAGATGACACAAAGAAATGGAAAGACATGCCAGGCTCATGGCTGTGAAGAACAAATATTATTAAAACGTCCATACTACCCAATCTACAGATTCAATGCAATACCTATTAAAATGCCAATAGCATTTTTCACAGAACTAGAACAAATAATCCTAAAATTTGAATGGAACTACAAAAGACCCCCAAATAGCCAACGCAATCTTTTGAAAGAAGAACAAGGCTGGAAGTATCATGCTCTTGGATTTCAAACTAACTGCAAAGCTACAGTAATCAAAATAGTATAGTACTGGGACAAAAACAGACACACAGATCAATGAACAGAATAGAATGCCCAGAAATAAGCCCATGCTTATATGGCCAATTAATCTACAAGAAAGAGGCAAGAATATATGATTGGGGTAAAAGACAGTTTCTTCAATAAATAGTGCTGAGAAAACTGGACAGCTACATGCAAAGAATGAAACTAGACCACTTTCTTACACCATACACAAAAATAAACTCAAAATGGATAAGAGACCTAAATATAAAACTTGAAACCATAAAACTTCTAAAATAAAATATAGGCAATAAACTCTTGGACATTGGCCTTAGCAACTTATTTATAGATAGGTCTCTCCAGGCAAGGGGAAAAAAACAAAACAAAACAAACTGAGGCTACATCAAAATAAGAGCTTTTATACAGCAAAGGAAACCATAAATAAAAAAGCAACCTAATAAATGGGAGAAGCTATCTGCAAATGATGTATCTGATAAAGGGTTGATATCCAAAATAAATAAAGTACTACAACACCAAGGGAAAAAAAAAAACAAAAAAAACCCCAGATAATCAGACTTTAAAATGGGCAGAGTACCAGAACATTTTTCCAAAGAAGATACACAGGTGACCAACAAACACATGAAAAGATGTTCAACATCACTGATCATCAGAGAAATGCAAATCAAAACCACAGTATGACCTCACACCAGTCAGAATAGCTAGTATCAAAAAGACAAATAGCAAATGTTGGTGAGGATGTGGAGAAAAGGAAACCCTTGTGCACTGTGAGAATGTAAACTGGTGCAGCATGCCTGGAATACAGTACGGAGATTCCTCAAAAACTAAAAACAGAAGTACCATAGGACTCAGTAATTCCACTTGTGGATATTTACCCAGAGAAAACAGAAACACTATTTCAAAAACACATAGGCACGCTTATGTTTACTGCAGCGTTGTTTATAATAGCAGGATATGGAAGCAACTTTAGTGTCCATCAAAAGATGAATGGATAAAGATGTGGTATATATATACACAATGGAGAACTGTGAAAAGGAATATTAAAAAAGAATGAAATCCTGCCATTTGTGACATGGATGGACCTAGGAGTTATTCTGCTAAATGAAATAAGTCAGACACACAAAGACAAATACCATATGATTTTGCTTCTGTGTGTAATCTAAAAATATGAAATAAATTAAAAAAAAAAAACAGAAACAGACTCCTAAAGATAGAAAACTGGTGGTTGCCAGAGGGGAGGGAAGGAGGAGGATGGGCAAAATAGGTGAAGGGGATAAAGAGGTACTAACTTCCAGTTTTAAATAAATCATGGAATGAAAAGTACAGCGTAGGTTATGCTGTCAATAATGCAATAACTTTGTATGGTAACAGATGGTAACTACCCCTAACATGATGACCACTGAATAAATGTGCAGAACTGTTAAATCGCCATGTTGTACACCTGAAACTAATGTAATATTGTAGGTCAACTATACTTTAATGTCTTAAAAAAAAGTCAAATCAGTGTTTTAAAAAAGAAATAATGGGCTGACTTCAACAAGCATTTTATTTCAAAAGGCTTGGATGGTCAATAAACATCTGAAAATATGTTCAATTCCATTGGGGACAGGGGGTGGGGATATCAGTCAAAACACAAGATCCCCTCCAGATTAGCAAAAATTAACATCTGAAATTATCAGATGTAGATAATGTCACGTAACTTGCACACTGGTAATGGGAATGAAACATGGCACAGCAAAATCTGGAAAATAATCTGCCATTAGCTAGTAAAGTTTTAAATGTGCTTATCTTTCCTGCTAGAAGAAACACTTTCATATGTACACTAGGAGAATGTACCAGAATGTTCATGGCAACATTACGTCCATCAATAGTAAAATGGATAAAGAAACCACTACCATTATGTCATCAACATGGATTCATCTTACAACCCACACCCAAAAGAACACTGTATGATTCCACATGCACATCAAGTTGAAGAACATCCAAAGTTAAACTATTAGGCATGCACAGTTTGGAGGGCTATAAAGTAAATCATGAATGATTATCACAAAAGTCAGGTTAGTGATGGGGAAGAAAGGGAGCAGCGAGTAGGAGAAACACATAGGGAGCCACAAGATCCTGAAACGATTCCACTTCTCAACTTAGATAATGGTTGCTCCAAGGTCACTTTATAATTCCTTAAAATGTACATGCTGGTTTTATGAAATTATGTATTTCAGATTTTGTAATTTTGTAATTTCAGATTTTGTAATTTCAGAGCTAAATTCCTAATTCCTTAAAGAGCTACCAGTGTTAATAAAAGACCATTGATCCAATGGAAAAATGGCCAGACATGAAAGATGCCTTAGATCTGTAACCACATGTTCAACTCACTCAAGGAAAATGCTAATTAAAATTATCCTGAGATGCCATTTTCTCATCTCAGATTACTAAAGCACAAAAAATTAACATACTCTTGACCAAAATGCAAGGAAAAGGTTTAAACTGGCACATTGTGTGGTAAACTAGTAAGTGCAAGTTGTCAGGAATTTCTAATAAAACCTCTAAAATGAATACTGACATTGTTAACAGGGTAAAAGTGCCCCTTATAGTTACTTCTGTTTAACTTGTCTGCTTGTTTATTTAAAGTTTAAAAAAAAAATGCAAAGGCATCCTCCATAAACACACCTCTGGTCCATGAACCCTACCACAAGATCTATGAATTGAGGGTCTCTGCAAAGATCATCTGTGTGTAGCCAGCTCCAGAGAAGACAGGTGCATCACTTTGTTTTTGTTTTTTGGTACTTGTAAAAATGAATGGATTAGGACATCTTCAATCTGGGTAGGGGACAGCAAGCAGCAAGCTTAGCCACTGTGCCCAATTTTCTCAAGACTAACGTGTTCTTTTCTGGGCTTGATATACTTTAAAACTTTCTCACAAACTAACTCAAGTCATCCTAAGTTGCAAGGGAAATCAGATTCTCACTCTATTAAATACAAAACTAGAACCCTCAGAATATCTATCCCTTCTGAAGGTAAGGTGACTGAAATTGCCTATCACCTCTGTACCCAGCTTTCACATTATCTTTTCAAAATTGTATTTTATTTCTGTGAATAGATTGTATCCAGCACTAGTGACCAATAGGTATTTTTGTGTACATTCAATCTTAAAAGCCTTAAAAAGATTTCTCTTGGTTTCAGAAAATAACCACTGTTATATTGTTGATACCCAGGAGTTAAAAAGTGAGGTTCAGAGGTTCAGAATGCTCCAAGGAAAAAGGAGTTTATTGAACAATGTCACCTTATGTAAGAAACCAAATGTCACAGATGCATTAAATCTAAGAAGGATGGGAAACTGTCAAAATTAATTAATACTGCAGCTCACTCAATCACAAGATCAAGGGTTCAAAAATTTGCCTATATATTAGAATTTCCCTAATGAATCACTCTCAAGTGGTTAAGACCCATTCATCCATATTTTTGCTGAGAGCAGTTAAACAAAAGGCGCCTCTTCTTACCTTCCCTACTTAGAGATGCTCTGACCATCCAGATCAAGAAAGTCCCCCTATTTTCTATTACAACATGGTTTTGCTTCAAGAAAACCCATTCATTCGTTTACACATGTAACACAGAAGGTGCCAAAACAATCTTGAAACAGAAGGAAGGACACAGCAGAGGTTTCATATGTCCAGATTTCAAAACTTCCTACAAAGCTACTGTAATCAGAAGTATAGTAGAATCCAGACAGGCAAAGCAATTATTATAGAATAGAGAGCCCAGAAATAAACCCTTCCATATATTGTCAAATGATTCTCAACAAGGGTGCCAAGACAAATTGGACTATTCAGGGTCCCATGGGATTTCGTATGAAGTTTATGGTGGGTTTTTCTCTATCTGAAAAACACATTGTTGGGATTTTAAGAGAAATTGCACTGAATCTGTAGATCATTTTGACATCAGGAAAAAATTTTTAAACAGACTAAATTTTATCCAGCATTCTTCTTAAATTGGAAACACAATCAATTCAGGTGAAAACTCAGAGTGAACTTCTGTGCCATATTAACAAGGGTCCAGTACTGAAGCTGTTTTTCAGAGAAGTTATTAAGCTTTTAGCACAGTTACGAAGACCTTCATTTTAAGTGGAGAAGCTCATAAAAAAAAATAAGGCGGCCTTGTGCTACCACACAAGAATACCCAAACCACTGATTCCTCCTTACCAGCCAAGGCTAACTGAAGCCCACTAATGTCCACAGACTGGCCCATATTTCCAACATCCATCAATGCGATCTGTCGAGGTGTTTTTTTGAAGAGTTCCCTTGGGGGTGCCAGCATCAGCTGGGAAAGAAAAAACTTTTCTGGTGGAGTTATAGGAGGTAAAAATCCTGTAAACAGAAATGTATAACAATTTCTCCAATGGTTATTTTTTAAAATTAACTTGACTCTGGTAAAATTAGCATTTGCTACTTGCTATTTCCATTCACTCATTTTTAAAAACAAAATTAAGTTTCAGTGAACCAAATATATACATTTATGAAAATGTAATTAAATATGTCATTTGAAATTCTATTTGTGGCAATATCAATGAAACTTAAGGTTTTTTTACCTGTATTTCCAACATGCAAAGGCTAAAGCTTACACGTGCAAGCAAAAACAAAAAAGCTACCGTGCTCAGAAATGCTCTTCTTGGAGCGCCTGGTGGCTCAGTCAGGTTTTGATCTCATGGTTTGTGGGATAGAGCCCCAGTGCAGAACCCTCTTGGGATTCTCTCTCTCCCTCTGCCTGTCCCCTGCTTGTGCTCTAATAAGTTTTTAACATTTATTTATTTTTTGAGAAAGAGACAGAACGTGAGCAGGGAAAGGACACACAGAGAGCGAGGAAGACACAGAATCCCAAGCAGGCTCTAGGTGCCCAGCTGTCAGCACAGAGCCCAACTCAGGGCTCAAACTAATGAACCGTGAGCTCATGACCTGAGTCAAAGTTAGACACAACCAAATGAGCCACCCAGGTGCCCCTCAAAATAAATAAGGTTAAAAAAAAAATGTTTTTTCTTCTGCTGCTGCAACTGTACAGGTTGAAGAGACAAGGAAACATCATTAGCAGGGTAAATACACTTCTCACACCTGCTTCAAAAAACAGTGAAGCTACAAAATTCCCACTGTGCCAAATGCTGTCCCCTTTTGTTCCATATCCAGTGGTTCACCAAGCCTCATCCATTCCCCAGGGGCACTGTCCCCAGACTCTGCTCCCTCATCTCTGACCCCTCCTCTCCTCTCCTGCCTGAACTACAGGTCAGCCTTCCTAATTTCCCCAGCTCCCAGTTTTGACTCCTGCCCACCCATCACCCAGTTCACACTCCCACTTACCACCTAGTCATATTTTTATGTACACATATGCTCACAATACTTAACCTGTTTACACAGGATTAAACCCAAACTTCTGCACCATTTTAAGTCCCTTCATAATCTAATCCTGACCCACTTGCCAAATATCATCTCTCCCCTCCAACCCACATATCTTACATTCCAGTTGCACAAAATCTTCCAGGTTTTAGGAGTCCTGATTTCAAAACATCCAATATATCCAGCTCTCTAAGAGTACCTGACAGGGCCACACCCTTCCCTCACACCCCACCCCCACACACACCCCTTACTCCACCTCTAATCACCATCCAGCAAAAACATCACTCCCTCTGAGGACGTCTCCAGCCACACAAGTAGTTGTTCCTCTCTGCTACCAAGCATTTTATATGTGACATCTAATACAACTCTTACTACACTGGTTATGACTACATTTATGTCTCCCCAACCAGACTGCAAGCTTGAGTGAAGAGAAGTCATCTTACTTACCTAGCTCTGAATCTGAATCATCTGAAAAACTTTACAAAAATATATCTATTAGATGTTCACCCTAGACATACAATACAAGTCTTGGTGTTGATATAGCTTCCATTGTCCATTTAAGCACCATCCCTGCTTTAATAAAAGTAATGCAGTCTATGGTCTACATCTAGGTTTACACTCACTACATCTGAGAATGACGTAAGTGATCCTTCCTATGCCTAACCTGGCCTTCAGAATACAAAGGGCTCTCTGAATAAACCCCACAATGTCCCCATTCCCTGCTAAGGGACTCTTAGGATGGTAGGTTTTGACAACCCATAATATGTTCCATTGCTTTCTGGGCATTCTGGAACTCCCTGAAAGCCTAGTTCAGAACTAGTACCCTAAAAGGGCATCTTATCCAACACAAAGTTTGTCCCTCTTACATAAGAGCACTGCAGGAAACCAACTAGAGGATGTTTTAGATCCAAAGGGGGTGCCACGCATGAACACCAAGTGGCCTGCAACGTAGAAACCCTCCTGTGCCATGAAAAACTTCATGGTATTACTTCAAAATCCACTGCCTTCACTTTTAACTCCCTGTATAGTGGCCTCTACCCACACCGTGCTTTGCTCATTTTCTCACAGGTTGAGTACTTTAAGATCAAACTGTTTCCCACCTCTAATTACCTGCTTCCCCCAGTACACTGGTCTCCGTCTTAGTCTTCCAAGTACCCTTATCACTAATCACCATCCCCTCTGTGCCCTTCTGCTTTCCTGGCTGAGTCTTCTCCCAAAGTCACGTCTCAAAAGGTATCTCTTTGAGTTAAAAAGAAAAGGCAGCCTTGAATGTAACCCACAGATCTGATCTCACCAATGCTGCACCAATATACATTTTACATAACGTCCAGTAGTCATGCGTTTCCTAACTTAGGCCGTAAATTTGAGACTACCTTTTATCTTCTGCTCCCATCACATTATCCCAGGACACGCAACAAACCAACGAAGGTGGCTGCAAAGTCCTTAAACGCCGTTTAATGTCTATTTCCGCCCAACAACTTCGAGTTCTGAACGAGTTCTATTTACTTGACTGAGACTTAAACCAGGAGCGGGGTGTCATTAGTTACAACGTCACACATCTCAAACGGGCTTAACAAGAATGAAGCGCGACTGAGTTGCTAAAACTCTCAAGCCCCACTCAGCTGCATGGTTTCATGGCCTGTACAGTTGAGAGGAATAATCTGCGGTGCCCTGAATCTGTAATTAAGCTACCAATTCTCCATATTTGGGGGGGGGGGGGAGAGAATAGACAATTTCAAAAGGAGACAATGTCACTTGCGGATGAACTCGCACAAGGATAGGTGGAAGTTCCCAATCTAACCACAGCGCACATCTGGCTTCGGAAGGGACGGGCTGCCCCGGCGTACCTGAGAGGGGCGGCCTATCGGGCTCCTGGCCGCCGCGAGCGGGCGGCGCGGGGTTGAGCAGGTGGGCGAAGCTGGCGGCGAAAGGGTTGGCGGCGAGAGGCTCGGTGCGATACATCTCCCAGAGCAGGTAGAGCGCGGTGAGGCGTTGTGCCGCGCTGGGCAGTAGGTCCGGCTGCTGTAGCAGCATGACCAGCACCGAGCCCAAGCGGAAGTGGTCGGCCTTGCTGAAGTAGTGGTGGAAGGCAGTGGACAGGCCCTCGAAGGTGCTGCCGCCTCCCGCCTCCTCCGAGATGATACTCAGCAGGCTCGAGAGCTCCTTCGGGGTCAGGCTCATCCTGCCCGCGGGCCCCCCTGGGCCTCCACTGCCCGGCCCGGGGCCGCCTACTCCGCCTCTGCCGCCGCCGCCGGAGCCTCCCGCGCCGCTCCTGGACGCCGACCCCGCCGCTTCCCGGGCACCCCTCTGCTCCGCGGCGGTGAGAAGTCGGCCAGACGCCGCGCTCACCCCGCCGCCGGGCATCAACCTCGACCGCCTGCCCTGCTTCCCGGCCGGAGCGGCCCTGGCGCCGGCTCGCCCCGTCCCCACGGCCGTAAAGCGCGCTGTTACACGACAGCGTCGCAAACAAAACACGTCGGAGAAGCCAGACAGCGGCAGAGCGGTGGGGCAGCGCCGAGCGAAAGCGAGGCCCGCTGGAGCGAGGCCAGGGAGAGGATCCGGAGACGCTGGGTGGGAAGGGTGAAGAGGCCGGAAGCGGGGGCGGGGCCTGCGGGAGGGGCGGGCCAGCGGGGTTCTGGCCTCTAGCGGCCGTGGGACCACCCGGCGCTGGGGGCGAGATCTGCACTTCCGCGATCCCAAGCGGACCTCCTAGGAGCTCCCGGGGCAGTGCGTGGCAGCCAACGGTTCCGACGACCGTGGGCCACGTTATCGTGTGGAAAAATGCGTCTTAGATTCAAAATGGTTTTCTTAATATAACATACGTGATTGTTCATGATTTTAAACTGTTTAAGTGCAAGTAACTGAACAAGGACATTTCTCATAACCAAAGTTAATTTCGTCTCACATTTTTTTTGCACAAATGGAATCTTACTGCACTTGAGTTTTTGTACATGGTTATTTTAACAGGATATTGAGAAAATTTTTCCAGTTAATACTCATTTACAAAATTGTTATGCGACTTTTTGCTTTCTCTGCCCTAAGGCTCTGATTCTGGCCTTGAGTGTGCGTTGTAAGGCGCTGGGGAAACTTTAGGAATAGTAGCTCCAGGGGCCCCTGAGTGGCTCAGTCCGTTAAGCATCCAACTTCAACTCTGATCATGATTTGGCAGTTTGTGAGTTGGAGCCACCAGTCTCCCCACCCCCTCCTCTGCCCAGGGCTCTGCAGTGACAGCTCAGAGCCTGGAGCCTTCTTCAGATTCTGTCTCTCTCTCTCTGTCCTCCCTTGCTTGTTCTCGCTCTCAAAAATAAATAAACATTAAAGAAAAATTAAAAAAGAAAAAAGAAATGTAGCTTTCTTGACAATGTTCTCTAATTAAAAAAAAAAAAAAAAAAAGTAGCACCAGCCCCCAAAGATGACGGCCCAAGTATTTAAAAAACAAAAACACCTCCCCAGGTGACTAATGTGAACTCAGGGCTGAAATCAGTGGTATTCCCCAGACTTGCCCAGCCCCCTCCCTAGACTTAACGAAATCCTAAGGGATTTCTGCCACGCAGGTTAGGGAAATCCGGTCTGCACTACACAATGATACCAACTCAAGAATCATCTAGTTAGGCACCACCTTCATCTCAAGTAAAACTGAAGGAAGAGAAATGGCCGGGTCACCAGGTATGCAAATTATGAAGGCTGCTGCAATCTACTGCTAGATTGTCCACTTGAAAGATCCTGCCAAAACATTTCTAACAGCAGCAAATACTGTTTGCTAACACCTGGACCGTTGGGAAACTGACTCAAATTAGCTAGAAAATACTCTCTTTTTTTTTTTTTTTTTTTTTTACTGTGGTAAATAAACCTTACTGTGTTTGAGCCATTTTGCATTTTGGGCTCTCTTTGTAATAGCAATCAGTACACATATCTAGGTTTTACTTTTCTTTAAAGATGTTTCAAAATATTTGAACATACTACCCACCACCATCACCACCACCAAAAGAACTAAATACTTTTCTTTTCGTAGGACTGATGAGGGAGCTATAGAGCAAGCTGAGGGCAAAGCACAAGCTAGCACACACACACACACACCCCACCAGGTGGGAAACGTGTGAGATTCCTCAGGTACTTCAGGCTGCCCAAGAACAAAGGAAAGTACAGAAAACAAATGGTTAAACTGATACAATTACCAAAAAAAGGAGGATCTTACCAATAGCCTAAAGTCCAGGAACTCCCTACTGTCATAAAGTCAACGCTTTGCTAGAGGGAAAAACAACCTTAGCTTGACATTAGCTAGGCCTCCAGTAATCTGTGAGTCTTCTTTAGCATATAGAAATACCTTTATAAACTTCCTCTTGACTTTACCTCCCCCATCTTCATACTATGTAATCAGTCACTCTTCACAACCCCAGTGAAGCTCTTTCTGCCCACAGGTCCTGTCTCCGTGCTTTAATAAGATCACCTTTTTGTGCCAAAGACGTCTTCGAGAATTCTTTCTTGGCCATCAGCTCCGAACCCCACCATCACCCCAAAACCCCATCAGGATCATTTTCAAAATTAAGATGATATCCAGAGTTTCCTACATGTTCCCTGAAAACAGTTCTCAGGTCCTGAATTAGTTTCCTGGCAACAAATAATGACAAACTGGGTGGTTTAACACAATAAAAATTTGTTTCCTCACCGTCCTGGAGGCTAAAAGTTCAAAATAAAAGTGTGGGTTGGCAGGGCTGTGCTCCCTCTGAAGGCTCTAGGGAAGAATCCTTGTCTTCGAGCTTCTGGTGGTTACCGGCAGTCTCTGGCATCCTTTGCCTTATAGCTGCCCCATCCCCATCTTTGCCTCTGTAGACACATAGCCTTCTTCCCCGTGCGTCTGTGTGTCACATGGCTTTCTTCTGGGGACACCAGTCATTGAATTTAGGGTCGACCCTAATCCAGTAGGACCTCACCTTCACTGATCATGTTGTCAAAAACAACCTCTCTGCTTCCGGGCCAGAAGACAATGCGAACACAGAGTTTGGGGTAAAGAGGAACAATAGCTTTGGGGCACCTGGATCGCTCAGTTGGTTAAGCGTCCAACTTCGGCTCAGGTCATGATCTCATGGTTCATGGGTTCCAGCCCCGCATCAGGTTCTGTGCTGACAGCTCAGAAAGAGCCTGCTTTCTATTTTGTGTCTCCCTCTCTCTCTTCTCCTCCCCCGCTTGTATTCAGTCTCTCTCTGTCTCAAAAATTAACATTAAAAAACAATTTTTTTTTAAGAGAGGAACAATAGCTTTATTGCTTTGCCTGGCAAAGGAGGCTGCAGCAGGCAGCCCTTGAAAAAACTGCAAGCCTGACCCATTCCCCCTCCCTGAAGGAAAGGGCGGGGAAGGGAGTTATTGGGAAATAAATACAGGGCCTGGCCAGTTTCAACAGGAATTGTGTAGGTGCTGCCAACCTCCAGAGTAGTTTTCAGGGTGGTACCAAGTTCCTGATACAAAAGGCTAAGAAGGGAGGAGGGGAGGTGTGTGGAAGAGAGGAAAATGGTTGCTTTAAAATCGACCTTTGCTGAAGCATTAGTGCAGCCATTTTGATTTTTGTGCAACTTTATGCTTTTAAGCGGTTTCACTTACATCTACAAAGATTCCGTTTCCAAATAAGGAAATAACGATTTGAGGTTCCAGGTGGACATGAATTTTAGGGAGACACCATTCAACCTACAAGACGCTGAGGGGAGGATTGCTGGCCCAAAGTTCTTCAAGCTGGACTAATAATTAAATTTACCTGAGACAGGTTAACAGTAGGGAAAAAGCCCCAGAGTTTTATTACATGGGCACGGAGGTCCACTAATGAAATTGAAACCTAAAAAAATGATCGAGGCAGTTTTCATACTTTTTAGACAAAGACACAATACATCTATGAGGCATTGACAAGACAAGAAAACAACTTTGGGAACTTCAATTGTTGCAGGCTTTTTTTTTTTTTTTTTTAACCTCAATACCTGTAGTTCGTTGTCTTGCTTCTTCAAAGAATGAAGAGGTGATGGGGCGCCTGGGTGCCTCAGTCGGTTGGGCATCCGACTTTGGCTCGGGTCATGATCTTGCGGTCCGTGGGTTCGAGCCCCGCATCGGGCTCTGTGCTGACAGCTCAGAGCCTGGAGCCTGTTTCAGATTCTGTGTCTCCCTCTTTCTCTGACCCTCCCCTGTTCATGCTCTCTCTCTCTCTGTCTCAAAAATAAATAAGTGTTAAAAAAAAATAAAAAAAAAAAAGAATGAAGAGGTGAGCACCACAAAGAATGAGCAACAGGCAAAAATTCATTAGAGTATAAGAAAGTAAGAATAGAATGAAAGCTCTCTTTACAGAGAGAGGGCATTTTGTTTTATAGGGTTTGGGTTGGCCCCTTTCCTTCCCTCTGTGTCTTCTCAGGTTCTACTCTTATTGACTAGGTAACTCTAAATGCCTACTCATTCCTTTTTGATTGGCTTGTTTCTATTGTATGAGGGGTGGCCTATGGCTATACCATTCCCATATATTTTATGATCTACTTATTTAAGTATTTTGATTGTCAGATTCCTGAGGGGAACCTGAGGGGGAGTAGGTGGTGTCTGTTACATTCTTAAGAGGAAACTTATGGCCCAAAGAGGTTTGCTGTGGTCAGCCGCTCCCAGCATTGTTCCAAAATATGTGTTTTTCCCCACCCAGGGAGGGACCTCAGGTCCTAACCTTTCCCTCTCTGCCTATTTTATCCTATCTTTTCCTATTATACAATTAGTAAGGAATTCCACACAGAATTTGGGCTGGGGTAGTACAGTAGTAAAAAGTAACAAGTGTTGGTACAGCCTTCATCCCTCTAAATTTCCCATCTCTGATGATAAGGGTGGCACAGGAAGGTACTTCTCCTAAGGACGATTTCAGGGGGACAGAGGAGGTCTAAGTGTCCTACACAGGCTGTGTCTAAGTAAATTTTATTTTAAATAATCAATAGGCCAATTTTGAGTGGCCTACCCTTGGCCTCCTCAAGGCCCTAAGTTCTCCTGAGCTTGTGTCTCGATAGTTGTTCTCCTTCACACCCACCTCACCGCTGCCCTTAAACTCGACACCAGCATTTGGGGATTTAACAAACACTGTTTTGAGCTCCTAATATGTGCCAGACAGTAATATTAGGCACTGTTGAAACGTAGTGAATGAGAGATCAAGCCCTGCTCTCATAATGCTTAGGGGAGCTTGGTGACCTCTTGGTTAGCCTCACAGTAACTATCTGTGCAGTCTAGAACCCCCCACTGGAGAATCACCTCATCCTTTATGATAATTGACTTTACCAGATAGTCAAACACCCCACTGAAACTGATTTAAATTCTTTCTAAAATGGATCACGTTACCCTCTCTTCAAATGGAGTATGTAGACACAATTTAACCCTGCTCCGATCATGCTCTGATACACTAATGACAAGGGCCAATTAGGCATAAAGAACTATTTGCTGTATACAAAGTGTCCTCCAGTGGCTATACTTTTTTAAATTCTTGGGTCTGTCTTCTATAGTTTTTCTATTTCTCTCATCCCTGTTGGGTTGTTGTTATTCTCCCGCAAGAGTGAAATGAGCCTTGCAGTTGGGGTTCAAATATGAGTGATACAGTGAGAGGGTGTGTAGTTGCTGGAAGTTTGATTCTGTGACACTGTTTAGAAACTTTTCAGAACATTCACTGCTTCCTTGCTGTGCTTCAGGTAGCTGAGGTCGATGGACATTTGGCTTTCATATCTGAGCTAAAATCTTGCCAGATGTTTACTTCTGTTTTCATCCTTTTGTAGAAATCCTCATGCTGTTTTTCCACTGCTCCCTATTCTGGGAAAGGCATTTCCCATTCAAAGGCAGCTGGAAATGTGTAGGAGTTTGCTCAGGCTGCCATAACAAAGTACCACAGACTGGGCGGCTTAAACAACAGAAATTTATTTCTGGCAGTTCAGGAGGCTAGAAGTCCAAGATCAAGGTTGTCAGTAGGGTCAATTTCTTCTCAGACGTCTCTCCTTGGCTTATAGATGGCCATCGTCTCTTTGTATCTTCATACGGTCTTCTGTCTGTGTTCTAATCTCCTTTTCTTATAAAGACACCAATCACAGCGGATTAAGGCCCACCCTAACGACATTTTAATTCAATTACTCTTTAAAGACCCTCTACAAATATAGTCACATTCTAACAGGGGGTTAGAACTCAACAGCACGAATTTGGGAGAGATGGACCCCAACTCAACCCATAACAAAGAGTGAACTTGACTTTGGTATGAGGCAAGGAAATGTTTCATTGTCTCTCAATTGGCTGCAAGAATCCCAGGAAACTCTAAACAAAAGGGAGATGACTGAAGAGCTCATACGAAAGTTATACTCAGGGAGAAGACTTACACATTTGGAGTGCAGAGCATTTTGTGGGTAGCGAGTAAAGGAACAAGTTTTTCCTCATATCAACAATCAATGCTTTCTTGTTTCTTTTCAGCCTTTCCACTGGGTGTCTAGTGTCTAGTGGTTTTGCATTGTGCTCTTAATTTCCACTTTCCTGATGTCTAAAAGAAGTTCACATGTTATTGGACATTTGTGTTCTCTTGTGCAGAATTCCTATTCAATCTTTTGCCCATTTTTGTATTCAGCTGTTTGATGTTTTCGTATTGATTTGTAGAAATTCTTTATGTAGTCTAGATATGAGTCCTCTGTCAGATATAGGTATTGTGGATATATTCTCCCATTCTGCAATTGCTTTTCACTCTATCGGTGGGTTCCTGTGCCTACGTTCCTGATTTCTCACTGCCACTTTTGTTGTACCAACACCTAGAGGACTTTGTAAGATGTTTGTAACATGGTTAAAAACCCAGCCACTTCAGAGGGACTGGGTCCACCTCAGTCCTGAGTGTAGGTACAAACAAAGCTGAGCATATGTGATTGCTGCCTTCTGCAGCTACATACCTTAACATCAGGGGAGATGAGGTCAAGGTATCTGCGTATGTTAGTGGACTCATCTTTCCTGGTTGTAACCTTTGCTCACTGCATGTTGCAGTAGCTTCCATGAGTTAAATCACAAACTGTAACTCCTCAGTTCCAATTTCCCCATTTTAGATCCAACTGGATCTCTTAGGCTTATAAGAAGATGCCCAACTCTGGTGAGAACCACTATCTTCGTCACGCAGTGATGGTATGCTGGGTCCTGGTCCTGTCTACTCCCTGGTTGGGGACAAGGACTTAGTTTGCCAGGTTCTCTGGCAAATTCCACTTCTGAAAGTCTATCTTAAAGAAATAAGAATCAGGAGACCCTTTTTGGACAAGACATTCAACAGCATTTATTTTTATCACTAACACCTAAAAGTCTAACAATAAGGGAAATCCATAGCATCTCTACCAGAGGGAATGTTATGCAGTCATTATAAATGTTGTTTACCAACCATTGAAAATTATATGGTAAATCTATACATGGAATACTACTAAGCAATTAAAAATGAATGAATCTATTGATATATGTAACAACATGGATGTATCTCAAGAGAATTATGCTAAGTAAAAAAAAAAAACAATCTCAAAAGGTCACATACTTATGATTCCATTTATATAACTTTCTTGAGATAATAAAATTCTAGAGCTGGAAAGTAGATCAATGGTTTCCAGAGATTAGGGGTGGTGGTACAGATGGAGGGGCAGAGAGGTGGATGGGACTCTGAAAAGGCAGCACAAGTAAGTTTTGTGGTGATGGAACAGTTCTGTGTGGTAATTGTGATGGTAGCTACACAGGTGTACATGTGTGATACAATTTCATAACACTCTACACACACATTGCAATTGCTTGTTTCCTAACTGTGATTGTGTTTTATAGTTACACAAGATGTTACCACTAAAGGAAACTGGGTGAAGAGTACACGGGAACTCTCCCTACATGTTTTTTGTGATTTCCTGTGAATCTGCAATTATTTCAAAATCAAAAGTTAAAAAATACATAACAGCATCCTATACTATAATGCTATAATGCCAAAAGCAAAATAAAGGTGATATTTATAGTCGTGTGTATGTATATATATTACATACATACATATTTAAAGTTGTAAACCGTGTTTGTCTTCAGATGGATACTTGTTTTTCTTTTTACGTTCATGTGACTTCCAAATAAACATGCATTAATTTTAAGACTGAAAAATTTTTTTTTAAATGTTTGTTTATTTTTGAGAGAGAGAGAGAGAGAGCGAGCGAGCATGGGCGTGAGTGGGACCGGGGGTGCAGAGAGGTAGGAAGCGAGAGAATCCCAAGCAGGCTCCGTGCTGTCAGCGTAGAGCCTGATGCAGGCAGGGCTCAACCTCCTAACCCTGAGATCATGACCTGAGCTGAAATCAAGAGTCTTTCACTCAACTGACTGAGCCACCCGGGCACCCCAAGATGAGAAAAATGTCACTGAAAGACAGAAAACATCTCTTGTCAGTGTATGATTGGGATTTGTTCTTTTTCACTCAAACACCTGCCTATGTGTTCTTCCTGGAGTCTCCCCCATGTCCCAAACTGAAAGGAGTGCCAGACGTTCCTTCTCCTTTGTTCTGCCTCCTGAAACTCTGACGGCTCCATTCTTGGTGTTGAGAGCAGCTGCAATCCACTCTCCATGTGGACCACTATGAAACACAAGGCAAAACAGTTTAACTCTCCCTGTGGTGCCGTGTAATAGGTCTTGGGGTTAGTTTTTCTTATCCCTTCCATGTGGTTCCTTCAGAAAAACTGAGCGAGGCAAGAAAGGGTCAGCTTTGGTGGGAACATTTGGTTTTCTGCCCATCAGCTGAATAGTCGCCTCCGGTGAATAGGTTAGCATCAGAAGGCTCTTTCCATTTTTCTGATTCTCCCTCAAAGCCCTTCCTTATTCTGCATGTGGTGATAAATCTGGTTTCTTTTCAAGTCAGGGCATTCAAACCACTTGACCCACAACGTCAGAGTAGTAGGAAGCCAGGGAGGTGAGCGCGAGCTTCACCATCAGGTTCACCAGGCATGCTGCTGGGGTGCAGCTCAGCGGACACCTGTCAGGACCCATTTGCCAAGCCCATTTGCGTGCCTGCTTGGCCCAGGTGGGACGACAGTGTGAGTGACACCCGGTCCCTACCTTGAGGAGACTTCAGGCTAGATGAGGAGAAGCTTAGTCTTTCCTCTACTTTATAACTTTAGGCAGGCTGTTGACCCCTCTGAGCCTCAGTTTCCTCTTCTGGGTAACAAAGAAAATCCACAGGGAAGGAGGCCATTCCCTGGGGCTCCCCGTGCATCCCCTTACCTATCTTGAGAAAGAAGAGAAAAAAGTTGAGTTTATTTTGAAAGAACTAATCTTTCTTTGTAGATTTTTAATCATAAAACTGGCTTCACTGTTCACCTCCAATAAAACTTTTAATTTAGCCTTTCGTTGACCTCAGCACAACACATCTGATTGAAATTGAAATTGATTTCGAGCATTTCTAAATCCTTCCAATGAAAAAGACCAAACCTATGAATGTAGATATTTTGGAACACCCCTTTTGTTTATTCAGCGATAAATGATCCTGCTGAAGAGAATTGGCAATGCCATTCATTAATGACAATCATAGAATTGAAAACAGCTACAAATTGTAAATTGTGAGTTAAGAACTCAGAAGAGGGGCACCTGGGAGGCTCAGTCAATTAAGTGTCTGACTCAATTTCAGCTCAGGTTATGATCTCACAGTTTGCGAGTTAGAGTCCCACATCAGGCTTCTCGCTGTCACTGCTTGGGATTCTCTCTCTCTCCCAATCTCTCTCTTCCCCTCCCCTCCCCACCTCAAAGCAAAACAAAACAAAACAAAACAAACCTTAGAAACAAAAGTCAGAGGGGAAATGAATGAAAAACTAAGTGGTTATTGTTCTCATTTCCCTGTTGCAGATAATTTCCAATGCTTTGTTTTTGTTTGCATAAAATTGTACATGAACTTATTATGCATGTCCAAAGATAATTTAGTAAGAGCTACAGTGCAGGTCCCTTGGCATTTGGAGGGTGATAGGGAGACAGGATTTTCATGAACCATTTCAGTTTATTGGGAAAGGAACATAAAGAAACAGCCTTGTCCAGAGTAGCATGGAGTCACAGTTAAGAACATGGGACCCAGCTGACCAGGCTTGAGTCCCCACCCCAGTTACCAGCTTTGTGAACTGAAATTTGAGTCTCAGTTTCCTCACTAGTAAGCGACAGGTCAACAGTATGAACTTTCAGAGGGTGCTTGCAAATGACGATAAAGGCTTGGCACAGCACCTAGCACACAAAGCCTGGCTGCCGTGATAGTCAAAATCATATCCATCCAGGGCTTGGACTCTGTAGACTGACCAGCTTTCCATCTCCTGAATGCTGCCTCACCACCCAACGGCATCCAGGTCTCCCTATCACAGATGAGCAGTCCTCGGATTTAAAGGACTCAGAAACCCTTTATTCTTAGGGCACTATGTGGCTCAGTTCAGTGTATGACCCTTGATTTAGACTCAAATCATGATCTCGTGGTTTGTGAGATTGAGCCCCTTACTGGTCTTTGCACTGACAGAGTAGAGCCTGCTTGGGCAGGCTGGCAGGTGTCCACAGAGCCTGGGTGGCTCAGTTGGTTAGGTGTCTGACTTTGGCTCAGGTCATGATCTTACAAGTCATGAGTTCAAGACCCATGTTGGGCTCTGGGCTGACAGCTCTTTTTTTTTTAAATAGTTAATCGTGGCTTTATTTTATTTTTTATTTTTTTAATATATGAAATTTATTGTCAAATTGGTTTCCATACAACACCCAGTGCTCATCCCAAAAGGTGCCCTCCTCAATACCTATCACCTACCCTCTCCTCCCTCCCACCCCCCATCAACCTTCAGTTCTCAGTTTTTAAGAGTCTCTTATGCTTTGGCTCTCTCCCACTCTAACCTCTTTTTTTTTTTCCTTCCCCTCCCCCATGGGTTTCTGTTAAGTTTCTCAGGATCCACATAAGAGTGAAAACATATGGTATCTGTCTTTCTCTGTATGGCTTATTTCACTTAGCATCACACTCTCCAGTTCCATCTACGTTGCTACAAAGGGCCATATTTCATTCTCTCTCACTGCCACGTAGTACTCCATTGTGTATATAAACCACAATTTCTTTATCCATTCATCAGTTGATGGACATTTAGGCTCTTTCCATAATTTGGCTATTGTTGAGAGTGCTGCTATAAACACTGGGGTACAAGTGCCCCTATGCATCAGTACTCCTGTATCCCTTGGGTAAATTCCTAGCAGTGCTATTGCTGGGTCATAGGGTAGGTCTATTTTTAATTTTTTGAGGAACCTCCACACTGTTTTCCAGAGTGGCTGCACCAATTTGCATTCCCACCAACAGTGCAAGAGGGTTCCCGTTTCTCCACATCCTCTCCAGCATCTATAGTCTCCTGATTTGTTCATTTTGGCCACTCTGACTGGCGTGAGGTGATATCTGAGTGTGGTTTTGATTTGTATTTCCCTGATGAGGAGCGACGGTGAGCATCTTTTCATGTGCCTGTTGGCCATCCAGATATCTTCTTTAGAGAAGTGTCTATTCATGTTTTCTGCCCATTTCTTCACTGGATTATTGGTTTTTTGGATGTGGAATTTGGTGAGCTCTTTATAGATTCTGGATACTAGCCCTTTGTCCGATATGTCATTTGCAAATATCTTTTCCCATTCCGTTGGTTGCCTTTTAGTTTTGTTGGTTGTTTCCTTTGCTGTGTAGAAGCTTTTTATCTTCATAAGGTCACAGTAATTCATTTTTGCTTTTAATTCCCTTGCCTTTGGGGATGTGTCGAGTAAGAGATTGCTACGGCTGAGGTCAGAGAGGTCTTTTCCTGCTTTCTCCTCTAGGGTTTTGATGGTTTCCTGTCTCACATTCAGGTCCTTTATCCATTTTGAGTTTATTTTTGTGAATGGTGTGAGAAAGTGTTCTAGTTTCAGTCTTCTGCATGTTGCTGTCCAGTTCTCCCAGCACCATTTGTTAAAGAGACTGTCTTTTTTCCATTGGATGTTCTTTCCTGCTTTGTCAAAGATGAGTTGGCCATACGTTTGTGGGTCTAGTTCTGGGGTTTCGATTCTATTCCATTGGTCTATGTGTCTGTTTTTGTGCCAATACCATGCTGTCTTGATGATTACAACTTTGTAGTAGAGGCTAAAGTCTGGGATTGTGATGCCTCCTGCTTTGGTCTTCTTCAAAATTACTTTGGCTATTCGGGGCCTTTTGTGGTTCCATATCAATTTTAGGATTGATTGTTCTAGCTTCGAGAAGAATGCTGGTGCAATTTTGATTGGGATTGCATTGAATGTGCAGATAGCTTTGGGTAGTATTGACATTTTGACAATATTTATTCTTCCAATCCATGAGCACGGAATGTTTTTCCATTTTTTATGTCTTCTTCAATTTCCTTCATAAGCTTTCTATGGTTTTCAGCATCCAGATCTTTTACATCTTTGGTTAGATTTACCCCTTGGGCTGACAGCTTAGAGCCTGGAGCCTGCTTTGGATTCTGTGCCTCCTTCTCTCTGCCCCTCCACTGCTCACACTCTGTCTCTCTCTCAAAAATAAATAAACATTAAAAAATTAAGAAAAAAAGAACAATGAAAATAAGAAAACACCTATCATGAGAAGAGTCACATTACAATCTTTAATGTCTGACTTAATGGAAAAGAGCTCAATTTTCATATCCGTTTCTATATTTGATCTGTTGGAATATTTTTTGGTTGATGTATATGAAGACAACCCAGCCTCAGATATTTAGTTGAAAAGGGAGCAGCTCAATATGCTTTTTACATAATTCTGGCTATCCTTTGATAAACACCAAAAGTTACAGTTTCTTAAAGGCTCTTTATAAACCATATCAATATCTGAAACCATGTCAATGAATTTTCATAGTCGGTTATGTTAAAGTCTGTTGGTCTAGTTTGCACACTGTGGAGATCTTTCACCATGGATGATTTTTGGATTATCATACATTAGTCATCTGGAAAATACTGTGCATTGCGATATGCAGATCTTCTATATGTTGATGCATTTCATTACACAATATTTAAAACTCACATTTATTGGGCGCCTGGGTGGCTCAGTCGGTTGAGAGTCCGACTTCAGCTCAGGTCATGATCTCACACTCCATGAGTTCAAGCCCCACGTCGGGCTCTGTGCTGACAGCTCAGATCCTGGAGCCTGCTTCAGATTCTGTGTCTCCCTCTCTCTCTACCCCTCCGCTGCCATGCTCTGTCTCAAAAATAAATAAAAACATTAAAATTTAAAAATAAAATAAAACTCACATTTATTACCATCATCACTGATATCAGAAAAGTATTTTAAGTATTGGGAAGCTCTGAAGCTCACAGTGCAGACACAAGTTTTCCAAAACTCTAATTTTCACGCAAATGCTCAAATGTTATCATTGGCAACAAATACTCCCAGTAGTTTTCCCTGATGTGACAGGTTCACTTTGTTCATTTTCAAGAAAACATTTGCCAAGTACCTTGCACTGAATAGCCATCATTTGCTCATCAGGCTTGAGAGTAAAAATGGTGCTCCATGAAAAACAATGGTTAATTCAGCTCTAAATTCAAGCAAAGTGCCAAAGTGCTTTTCTTTGAAACAACCATGGATGTAGCAGAAATGCTTCATATGTACTTCCTGTTTTGTCAGATAGAATATTAAAAAGGCATGTGCTTAAGGGATGAGATTTAATACAATTAATAATGTTTACTGTTTTATCAAGGACATTTTTTTATCTGAAATATATATTTAAAAAAATTTTAGCATATATTTTTTTATATACATTTGCCTTTAGAGAGAAAGAGAGCATGAGTGGGGGAGAGGAGAGAGAGAATGTTAAGCAGGCTCCGCAGTCAGCATTGGGGCCTGATGTGGGGCTTGATCCCACAGCCTTAGGTTCATGGCCTGAGCTGACATCAAGAGTCAGATCCTCTACTGACTGAGCCACTCAGGCATCCCTCATCAAGGGTATTCTTAAGTGAAGCTGGCTTTTATTCCTTTTTTACCACGAGCACGTTCACAGCAGTGAACACTACAGTTGCCAGAATGACGTGGTGCTGGGGGCTCGATTGGTGCAGAAGTACCCTGCAATTTTACCCAGCATTGCGACTGCACTGTCAGTGCAAATGTCAGTGCAGTAAAAAAAGGCAAATGATGTCTTGTTTTTATTATGAAAATAATTTTGACCTTCCTGACATCCTGAAAAGTTCTCAGGCTTCCATGGACCGCACTCTGAGAACTGCTGCCTTAGACCAGGGATCAGCCAGCTTTTTCTGTGAAGATACAGATAGTAAATATTTTGGGCTCTGTGAACTGTATCATCTCATACAACTACTCAACTCTGCTGTTATAGTGCAAACACAGGTTTGGGTAGTATGTAAATAAAGGAGCGTGGCTGTGTCCCAATAAAGCTTTATTTACAAAACAGGCAGATTTGACCCAGGTGGTAATTTGCTGACCCCTGCTTTAGACAATCTAAACTGTTAATGGACTTCTAAACCACAAGATGATTGCCTATTAATGTCACATCAGGCAATCGAGTCAAAACACAACAAAATTTACTCCACCCTGCCTCTTTCACACAACCTCTTCCCCACCCTGGTAACAAGATACACTGTCCTCAGTGCTAGGCTCTGTGCTTGTCCTGACATTGCACTTGTCAGAGATGCCTGGGTCAAGATCCCAACAGGA